>NC_080029.1:21132500-21757500 GCF_030020395.1 Manis pentadactyla
TAACACAATGGGTTAACGTTTAAAAATGGGTTTGTGATATTCTTACAACAGCAATAGGAAATTAATACAGGTAGCTTCACAAACAAAGTGCATAGTCTCTTCTTTCCATGCAAACAACGTGCAGGTCTGTCAGCCTTGCAGTCCCTGGAGGAGGTATCTCAAAGCAGTGTACCTCAGATTCTAGGTGGGAGGTGCCTACTCGGCCTCACATAGCAATCGCCTCTTTGCATTCCCCACCACACTTAGCACAAGTGTGGCACCCAGAAATCTTTCCCAAATTGCTGAGGCTCTTAGTTCCTTGGAGCTCCAAGCTTTCACGGAAGTTAATTATTCACATCTATTGAAATCAAGGCATTGTAACTTTTCTGATTTCATGTTCCCTCTTCCCCTGACCTAGTCTCCTCAAGAGGAGGTATCATGTCTTTTTCTCTCCCGTCTTCCTGGCATCCAGCACTGTACCTACCACAGTAGGGATACCCAGTGCAGAGGAAAGAGGGACAGAGAGGGAGAAAAGGAGTGTGGGAAGGTGGGAAGGTGGCCCGAAGCCAACACACATTCAATGGATAAGCTCCTGGAGCCACGTCTCTGTGTGCTTTGCTGTCACATAATCTGCCCTGAGAAATAAGCCCGTCTCCACCCTCCGCGGGAGCACTGTTTGCTGCTCTCCCCACACAGTCCCTGGACTTATATCTTCAAAGTCTCACTGTGACCCATTCTGTATAAACAAACTAAGTCTACAGAGCCCTGAATAATGATATTTCTTGTGTAAAAGAGTCAAACAAGACTTGTGCCGTCCTTTTTTCTAAGTTTTGAAACTACTATATACAGGATCTGAATTTTAGCTATTTAAGGGAATCCTTCTCTGTTGAAAATCTCATATGATTTTTGCCCAAAGAGAGCTACTGTCTCAGAATTCTACAACAGTGACACTATGTTCACTGATTCAGTACCAATTTTATATATCTTTCATTGTTGGACATCTTAAAACCCTCTCTAGCTAGAGACAGAGAAATATTCCTTCATTAACCAACTGACATCTTGGAGGGTCAGGATGGCTTCTGTGCATCAAGCACTGTGCTCGACAAAGGGGGACACAGTGATCTGGAAAAGTCACAGTTCTGTCTCACATAAAGTTGTCAGAAAACAAAGAATCAGGTCTTTTCATCTCTTCATCCCCCTCACAGAGCCTACCTAGCACAGAGAAACTACATGATCTGTTTGTTTGTGGACGGCTTCTTGAACAAAACAGGTAATAGGAGGTTTACTCACAGACATCACACTTCATAAAGCTAGTTACAACCTAGGGGATGATAGGTCTTCTAGCCCAAATCTTTGATTTTATAGATAAAGACACTGAAGCCCAGATAAATGAAGTTATGCAACAAATTATACAACTAGGGACAGAATGAAGGTTACATCCCTGTCTCTTGGCTCCAAACTGAGTGTGCCTGCTAATTGAACCCAGAAGTGACAGCTAAGCTAAATTGTGGGGACAGCTGAGTTTGACTCAGCCTGAACTTGTTACAAACATCCAGGCTTACTGAGCTGCATACATCTGATTGCATGCCCCAGTCCTTACCCACGTCATTCCCCCTCCCCATCATTCCCTCTTGGCAGTAGGAAGCTGCCACTGGTCCTAGTGACCTCTGGGGTCACTGGGAAGCAATTTATTTCATTAAAAAAAATTAATAAAGGAAATGCTAATATCACAATATCTGTCTAAAATGCTCCTGGACAAGTTTCCTCTCTGACTTTCATTCTCTCTCATTTTCAACTTCCTTTTTTCCCCTTTTTCCATGACAAGTTGTCAGGATGACTTTGATCTCAGAGACATGCCTCTTCTCTCTTCCCGACTCTGCCAGAGCTCCCACCTGCCACCATGAGAAACTTCCACAAGAACGCATTAATCCTTCCAAGTCTAAGATCAGTCCCTGTGTTCTGTCCACAGTGGTAGAGAGGGTCCCGAGCACAAAAGATAAATGTAACTAGAAAGGAAAAGGGTAAGTCTGCATGCATATCAATGGGTCTGTAAAAACCTAAAGCAGTTTGTCATCATTGAACCTGAGACCACTGTTTCCTGCACTTTTTATTCTAAGACAACCTCTGGAAACCAACTCATATCAAGCTGAAAACACGTAGTAAATAGAGCTTTGTGTGTTATTCAAAACAGTAGCTGCGCATCTGAGCTGTGGCTCAATTGCTTCTAGTTGATAAGAACTGCATTTTGAAGGAAAAGCAGATGATTTTGGCCTAGGGAAGCCCTTTGGTTACAGGAAAATAGAACAACTCACAGGGAAATCATCTCTTTTCACCTTCCATTTTCATAAACGTTCTAGTTAATTCTGGGTAATAAAAACATGAAGTTTAATCAATGGCAAATAAACATTTTGGCAGGAAACTGAAAATGGTTTATTGGTGAGAAATAAACAAAAGGGTATATTATCCATTTAACAGTAGAACCAGTGCCAGTTTTCCTTCACACCTTCCCCCACACTGACACTTCTCTTCCTGAGGATTCATGAAGGCAAGAGAAAAAAGCAGAGAGAGGCAGACAGGAATGAAAAAACCAGGATGATTGCTTTACGAATAATAAACCTCTATTTGCAAATTACCTACCTTCTGAGACAATTCAGTTCATTTAAAATGTGTAATAGATACAAAGGGCTCTGAGTTCCATAAAATAAAAACAACTGTGACAAAACATCTTTGAAAACAAACAGGAGAGGAGAACCATCCATCACACCCTTCCCTCTCCATCTTCCCAGAAGCAGCAATCTTAGGCCCTGGGAGGGGAACCATAATTTTTATTTGAAAACCTCTCAGGAAGGTCCTTTTGTATTTCCCTTCCTTTCTTCCCAGATCACAGCAGTAATTTTCTTTTATCGTCAGCTATTTATAGTTTTCCTTTCTCAAAACCTTGGCCAGAAAGAAACTGGGCAAAAAGCATTTCTTTCAAAAGCCACATTATTTTGTAGCACTCTTCAAAACTATTAAATATAATCAAAGAGGCAAAAAAAAAAAAATCCCCCAAACTTGTTCAGCTCATTTTTTTTGCCAGTTAGTCTGTTCCACCAAAAGAAGTAAAAGCCAAACATTGTCCTTCTGCCCTCAGAAGGGTCACAGACTTGAGAAGAAGCATTGTCCCAAGGCCATGGTACGGGAAGACACTTGGGATAATGAAGTTGGCATAAATCTCATTCCTGTTTCCTATGTCTCAGACATTTGGCAAAGGCTTCAGTATATTCTGGAGAGATTAGAGTGTGTACGGTCAAGATTTAAAGACCTGTCAGCCACCAACAACCCCCTGGCATTTAGTTATTTCTTTCATCCCCATAACAGAGTGACTAAAATACAATTTGTGATCAGATATACATGATCCCCAACTTTGGCTCTAACTCTGGCTAATTTTATGACCTTGGGAAAAATCTCTGGCCTCTCTCAGCCTCAGATGCCCCATTCAAAAACATACTATCAATTAGTCCTTAGCAAATAGATATGGCCTAGCACATCATGACCACATGAAGCACAGATGTGCTGATTCCCTGCTATAGGGCTTTGTCCTTGGTTTGTACCCAAGAAGGTGACACTTCACAGGCTACTCGGAGTTGGGACCATGTGACTGAGTTCTGGACAATGTGACATGGACAGAGGTAATTTAATTTGCTTCCAGGCCTAGCTATAAAGTTCTTTCTTCTTCAGTATCTCTTCACAGCAAGCCTAGAAGTCAGGTATAGGCCTGAACCCATCAGTTGGGTACCCATGAGGAGCACAGCACACACACACACACACACACACACACACACACACACTCTCTGCCACCAAGCTGCACTGGATGTGGAGCACGGGAGAAATCAACCTTTTCATGTTAAGTTACTGAGATGCTGAGTTTACTCTGTAACAGCAGCATAATTAAGCCAAACTTGACTAATTTCCTCTGGGTCAGTTCAGGTCCTCCAAGAAGCACATGCCAAGACAGTCAGGAGTGCAGGAAACTTATCGAAGGAAACCCTGTGATAGATAAAGAAGAGAAGGAGTTGGGCAAACCTTCACATCACGATGCGGGTCAGGTCTGTCCCCTGTGGAAGGGGATGGGGGAAAAGGAAGGAAGATTCAGTAGCAGGAGTCTCAGACTGTGGACCAGCTCTATGAACATCCAGGCCAGGGGAAGGGGAGCGTCAAAGCAAAGAGCGCCTCTAGCGGGGGGATCCTGTAATGGGCTTAGCTTCCTCTCAGTCTAGTGCTGGCTAGAAACAGTTTAGGAACAGTGTGGCCGCAGTGTGAACAGCACAGTAGATCCCCAAAGAGCAACAGCTGGAGGTTGTCAGCTAACCATGTTCCTTGCCTCGGGGTGCCTTTGGAAAAGAAATCTGAGCAGTACCTCTTCAAGGCTGCCACAACCCTTCAATACATAATAGTCACTTTTTTTTACCATCCATAACTCTTTGCCTCTCTCGCCCTCATTTGGCATTAGTTAAGGGTGTCTGCTCACTAGAAAATGAGGTCCTTGAGGGCATCATCAATGACTTACTCATCACTATATTTCAGTGTTTGGTTGGTATGTAGTAAGAACTTAGCAAATAGATAAGGCTTAGCACATATGTTGAATGATGGAATGAGTGTCAAAGCATGAGTCCTTGGAGAAGGAGGGGTAACTCCTAAGAGGTTAATGATGAGTGTATCTACTCCTGAGCTCAGTAGCCTATGTCATTTAGTCTCAGGTTACCTCCCACCTTTACACACCTAAAGTTAGAATTTCAGGGCTGGACCCAGTGAGAAAAGCATGTATGCTCCCAATATCTGAGGCTATGGAAAAAAAGAAACTGCTATGACAGTTCTCATCACCTCACTCTGAGAAGCTCTACACAAATCTCTTGGGGCTTTAGATTTGCTGCATTTGGTTAGGGAGGATAGGGTAATGTCAGAGAGACAAGAGGGAAGGTGAAGAAGCAGGATAAAAAGGCAGAGTTAAGACCAGGAGAATAAAGAAGGCTACCAAGGGTTTAGCATCCTAATCAGAAGTGCAGGGAATATTTAGGGAATGTGTACGTACCCTGGAAGAATATGGCTTTTGGGGAGATCTCGGTCCAAGCCACCAAGCCTGAATAGCTGTGTGACCCTAAATAACTCAGCCCCTCTAACTTCTGTGCAGGCAGGGATCATGTTTGCTTTGTTTATGCTCTGTACCCAGTGCCCGGCATGGTTCTAGAAGCATGATTGACACTCAAGTTGTGTCACAGTGAAGGTCTGAGAACTGGACTCAGGTTATCTGGATTTGAACTTTGGCCCTGATATTGACTAACTCCTTGGCCTGAGGCAAGTTATTTAAAATTTTCTGACAGGCTTCCTCATCTGTAAAGTGGTTACATAAATGGTAAGTACTTCATAAGGTGGTTATGAAGATTGAAATGAAATAATCCAGGTAAGAAGTTAGCATAGTGTCTGGCACATAGCAATCACCCAATAAATGTTAGCTGTGATTATAATTATTGTTATTTGTTGAATAAGTGGATCTTTCAGACCTTCAGTGTTCTCATCTACAAAAGGAGATTAAGCTTCTATCCTGTATAGTTGTTCTGAGGATTCAATGGGATAAAATAAGTTAAAAAGTTAGTTCATTGCCTGGCACAAAGTTGGTCTCACGAAGTGATAATTATTCCCAGCCCGATTCTCACAGATTAAACCCAGGCTTCACTCTGTATCGAATTCTCAAGATTCTTGCTCAAAACTTCCACAGCCATTCTGAGGGCAAGTAATTCACTTGAGTCTCTGGGTAGCCAGTCTTTAGGAAGAACTAAGCCCTGAGCTGGGATGCTCTTGAGCTCAGGATCAGGGTCCCATCCCCTTCCCTCTCTGTACCAGCCACCCTGAGCTCCACCCAGTGCCACTGAATTGCCCCTACCTCTACTCTCACACAGGGGCTCTTGGCTATCACTAGTTCATTATCCCAAAGAAAAAAAGTCTCAGCAAACACATCTTCCTCCTTGGCTTAGTCCCCACAGTTGCTCTCTTTATAGATGCCTCAATCGAACTGCCTTCTATAATACACTCTCCATTGGGTCTCTGCTTACAGCTGGAGCATTTTGTGATGCAGCTTCTATGAAGAACATTATGCAAACTAATGTTTCATTCTTCTCTATTCTAAATCTCTAACCTCAGGACATTCTTCTAGAAGTTTAGAAATCCCAAAGTCACAGCAATCAAAAACACAGTCATCTTTTTCCCATTTGCAAAGGATGCAAACCCTGCCAAGGAAGTGCTTCCATGACAGATGAGTTTATGCTTAATGCTTTAGTGAATGCTGGAGAGAAAGAGCAAGGATTAGGCAAGAGCAATGTGGCTCAGACCACTGGCACCAAGGGTGGTACAGTATGGAGACCATCAGCCCTGCTCTCAGGAAGGAAACCCATCTTCTCTCCTAGTGGGGACCCTGTCATACACTGAAAACACCAGGACACACAGCCTTAGAGACAAAACTACACCCCACAGGACAAAGGGCCAGAATATGTGGCATTTGAGTTTGATATTGATTAACCAGGTAACAACCTGGTAACACAGGGAACAAGCTGGACTTGTGATTAGCATCAGAAGTGGAGGGAAGTCTTGTGGGGCTGAGCCCTGTGGAATCTGATGCTATGTCCCATTGATACTATCAGAAGTGAACTGAATTATAGGACACCCATGTGGTATCAGAGAATTGCTTGGTGGTATGGGGACCCACATTCACAAACAAACACACTGGAACTGGTACCGGAACTTAGAAGGTGCATCTTGATGTAGTTCAAAGGAATGTGGACTTTACATCAAGAGCCTTATTAGTGTAGTACATAGTACTAAATAACATAAGCAAATAAAATAAAATATGTATATTGCACAGCACATATATACCTCTATCAAGTTTTTCTTTCCTTCCTCTGGGCTCAGTGATTCACAATAAAGAAAAGAAGCAGGAGCATGGGTGATATAAAACAATAAAATCCCATAATTATGTATATTTATTTGTAGAATATTTTTATCCTGAGAATTATTCTCAAAAACAGTAATGAAGCCACACCATGAGTATTTGCCTGTAGACCCCAAGTCTTGCTCCCCATGTGTTCTGGAAAAAGACAGTTCCTTGCTTCCAATTCCAAGAAAATAAAAGAAATGTCTCTGTTCTAATACAAATCGTCTTCTACTTTCCAGATTTTGCATTGTTTTCTGATCTTCCATGCTTCCCCCTGTGTAGGAGCATTCAGAGCTTAAACCCTTTGCAGAGAATGCATTTACTGTAGACAATGGCTCAGAATCCAGACTTTGCACAGAGTAACTATGAAACCAAAACAGGGTAAAACTATGCGAGACATCTATGTAGTTAACATCTCCCTCACTGATGAGAAATTTTATCTTCTGTGCCCGTTTTGTGCGTTGCCCAATCAAAGGTCCTAACCCAACTATGGCTCCCCAGTCTTTGTGGTTCAACTGTTCCATCCATAAGATGCTATAACTTATCTATATAGCATATTCTCAATAACCTTGGGAAAGATTCTGACTTCTAGCTACACTGTGATTACCCTTACCTGCTTGGGACATGGACCACGAACTGGACTTTTACTCAAGACAGGAAAAACAATTATTGGTTTGGTTCAACAATCCCTTCAAAGTAAAGTAAATGATGAGAACAGAAACTAAAGGTAACTTTTTCTATTCCCAATTCCCTTATGCCCAGGCACCTGACACCCTAAGTGTGGCTCAGAATCCATCCCACCCACAGACCTCCCATGCTCAGAGCCCTGCTGGGCTTTGGATGGTTACTGACCACAAAATAAATCCGGGAGAAGTGTGGTTCTTGTCCTTGGGGTGGTCTTGCTGCCCCTTTATATCACTGATCTTTTCTTCCACTGTGTGAATCCACTGATCAGTATAAGGATGGTTCACTCCCACAACCCCTCAGCCCCTGCAGCAGGCCATCAAATATTATTTGAGGTGGTCTGAGGGTCACGCTGGAGCTCCTTCATGCCATAAATGACATGGAAGAAACAGACGCTGAAGCTGCAATGCCTGGTGTTCACTAAACTAGGCAATCTGGCTTCAAAAAGCTCACAGATGTTGTCACCCTCAGACAATATTTCTCTTCACATATTTGGGCAAAGAAGATCTCTATTTTAACCCTACATATTCATGTCTTCTGCTTCTGTCCTTTATCTCATGGATGAAATACAATTCTTTGGTAGGTTTAAATTCATATTTAATAAGGATTAGTAAATTCATTCTTACAGAGGGTTAATACCTTGTGGGAAGGGGTGCAGGTAGAAAGAAGGCTGGATTTGGATCCCAAGACCTAAATTCCAGGACTGGCTCTGATAATAACTTTCTAGGCTAATTGGGCAGGTCCCTCAATGACTTTGACTTTAATTAGTCTCACCTCACAACATGGAAATAAAACTTTCCCCTCCCCATCTCCCAGGTATATTATGAGGATGAGTGGGAAAACAGCAATAAAGTAATGAAATAAAGGCAGCGTATAAACCCCAGTATATACGCCTCACTCCTCCGTCTCCTCCTCATTGGCTTTACGCCAGCGATTGCCTGATGTTTTTCATGTTGTACTGCTGTCACCTACTGGCAGAGCCGAAGGAAAGTCAAGCTTGCTCTGAGAACAGCCCAGGTTTGCATTTGCTTAAATTTGTGCTCACCTGGACTGAAGTCAGAAAATGTGCAGACTCAAAAAAAAAAATAATGAAAGAGCAATGATTGCACTTGTTATACTTGGCAAGTGGAACAAGTGGAATTCAGCCCCAACCTTGAATAAATGGGGCAGAAATGAGCCCAAGATCTAGATGAAAGGAAAAGCCCACCAGGTGGTCTTATTCATTTTTTATTAGTCCAAATGTGTTTTGCATGTAACAAACCATGCCCCTATTAACTTCCAGACATAAAACAAAAACATTTAGGGCAAACGAAAACTGTGGATTGACAGTCAGAATTGGAAGGAGTATGAAACTCTCCTTTGAAACTCTTGAAGCAGAAAACTGGGTCTACTGGTGTAAGAAGTTGTTAGCGGCAAGTGGTTTGCAGCCGCTGTGCCCATGACCTGGCAGGACATTCTTCTGAGGAGTTTCAGACACTACCGTCATCTCAAAGGCGTAAGCATTTCCCCTTACAGGATTTATGAAGAGACAAATGCTCTTACTCCTCTCTGGTCCCTTCTCAAAACATTCTAGTTAGACATTCCATCGGGCAAAAAAACTAACATGCCTATTGCACTTTTCATTTCCATGGTAACTTTCCTATGGAGCTATTCCAAAGTTCTTATAAAAACAGAGAGCGCTGATTGAGGTACATCCCGGAAATGAGGCCATGGCTTAATTTCAGGCCCATAAGCAGAAGTCAGCCCATTTTAATATGAATATCTGCAGGCAGTCGGTGGAGCTCCAAGTGCAAGGACAACGTGCACAATCCTTGGACAGAAATCAGTCATGTTAAGACAGCTAAGGAAGCCTGCCTAACTCAGACTTCACTTTAAAAGTGAGGAAAGCCTAAACCAGCTAGGGGATAGAATGCCTCTATCACAGTATAACCTGGGACTTCGTAAAAATGGCAGAAAATTTTGGAGAATGACTGGATTTATTACCTTTTTAAACAAGAACTAGCTGTATTTTACTCTCCACTAAAATAAAGATAAATTTTCAATATGATAGAAAGTCTTAGTAAAAAATAAAAACCATACTAAAAGAAGAGGACAGGAGTATAAATCGTTAGATTGGAAGAATCAGTCTGAACTCATAATTTTAAGCAAGAAATATATTTTCCAGGTCTGTAAATTTTTCAAAAGCAGCATCTCCACCATTTTCCCAACGTTCAGGCAAAATTGTGGTCAGTACAACCAATCGGTCAGTCATCCAGACCCACCACCTTAACTAGTCAAGGAAGGCATTGTTCTTCAACTAGTCTGGTAAGATTATCACAAGCATAGGATGAAAACAGAGTATATAGCATATTGACTGTAAGCCTAGAAAGGTAACCCTGGGAAGGAATCAAACTAAGGGTTAGCATAAGACTAGAAAGAGAATTAGACTAAAACTAGAAGATTAGCAATGGGAATATGAGTAAACATGAGAATGACTAGGGACGTGAAAAAATATATTTCAATTTATGCTAGTTCCATTATGTTACTAAGTTTTATTGTAAGTGTAGTAATTTTTTAATCATTGAGATCTTTTGTATGTGTTCCGTGTCCTAGTATGTTTATACATTTTTAAACTCCTGGAGATTTGTACTTTTAATTAAATTATCAGGAGAGCTTTATTAAACAAGTTTAAGTTGGTAGACAATGCCTAAGTTTTTGGAGAAATTTATTTGGTTAAATCCACACATTCTTATGTAATGACCTAATAGTACATGAATATTTAGGATAAAGCTTATTATTTATTGCTTTAAAATCATTGGTTGATAAACTCATAATATCAATAATTCAGACACTAAACCAACATCAAAGAAGTTATAAAAGGCTTTTCTATATATGAGTCATCTGGGTATGAAAAATCTTTTCAGTTACACAATATCCCTAAATTACAGTAGGTTTTGCTCAGCTCTTCTTCTCAGTGGAAATGGTAGGAATTAAACCCACGTGGCCCCCAGTTTGCACTGACCATCTCCCGAGCATCCTCAGCACTTCTGGGGAGATGTTACTTTCTCATTTTCAGGCCCTCATTATTATTATCATGTTTATTTTGTAAGGAGTCCATTGCCTTGACCATGCCAGGAATTTGCTTGGTCCAGGAACTAGGACCAAGACATGTGAAAACCACATAACAGATGATCTAAGAAGGGTATGTAAATCCAGTTCTCAGAAACCAGGTTGAGATGTACAAAGTCAAACACTACCATGCGAGGCTCCTACTATCTTAGCTTCTTGCCTTAGATTCAGAAGCCCATGATGGTGGATGTGTGGGATAGTGGGCTGCTATCAATAACGGCAGCAGCTGCCACAGCCCAGTGCAGAGCCCCCACCACAGAAATCCTTGTGTCTGAAATCCCTGCCTTGATCTCCCCACCATTAGTTATTCTCCCAGATATTTACTGAGCATGCTCTGTGCCGCAGCCACTGCTCTTGTCATTAGGAACATAGCTGCAAACACACACAGATATGGTCCCTGCCCTCATGCATTTACATCTTGGTGGAAAACACCAGAAAATACATATCTAAACCAACAAGTTAGATGACTGCAGATAATTTCTATGAAGTAAATAAAACTGGGTTTTTTAAAAAGGGAGGTGAAGAGATGGGACCTTTAGATTGGATGGTGATGCAATCCTTTCCAGTGGGGGACATTTAAGCTGAAACCTGAATGATGAGAAAGAGCCAGTCATGAAGGACCTGGAAGATGAGCTTTTCAGACAGAGGAAACAAGGGACAAATGCAAAGACATAAAGATGGGGAGAGGCTGGGTGGCTGGAGCATACTGGGGATGTTGGTGGGGTAGGAAGGTGGGTGTGTAGTGAGTAGCCAGAGACACAGAAGTGGCAACAGAGAGAACACGTAGCACCCCAGGGAGTCCACTCCATTACCACCTAAATACTTTCATTATTATACATATAACAATATACAGTAAAAGTTAATTCACTCTTCTCTCCCTTGGAGTAGATGGTGAGTTCCTTAAGTACACTGTATCTTATTCATGATAATAATTATAGCTCCCATTTATTGAGGTATACTAGGCACTAAGATAGCTACTTTGCATGTATTATCTCTAATCTTCACAACAACTCTTCAAGGTAAGTATTATTAGCATAATTTTAACAGATGAATAAAACAGCTAAGTGATTTACTCAAGGCCAAATAGCTAGTATGTGGCAAAGCAGGCATTTAAATCTGTGCCTTGTCCTGCTCTGAAACCAGACCTCTTTTCACTATCCTACATTGTCTTCATCTTATTGCACATCTTTGTAGTCCCAGCTCCTAGCATGAAACCTGGCACATTAAGTAGACTCAGATGCTCAGTAAATATGCAGAGCATTGAATTGGAGTGAACTGAATGGAAGCCCACACAAGAACAGACTGAACTCACAGGGCCACAGATTTGGGGAGACTTTACAAGACCATAGGTGGTAGTGAAGGTAGCCTTCTGTCTCAGGATGAATTCAAAACATAGTAGAAAATGGCAGAGCAGAGACTGTACTTAATAAAACTAAATGAAAGCTACGGGGTTTCCTGAGAGCTAATGTATGACACACTGACACAGCTGCATATCGTGTTCTGAAAAAATTAATGGGATTTTAAAGAGAGAGGCTGCTCAATGTGCTTGCAAAATGGAGATACAGAAGAATGCGCCCGGATGATGAGGAGAAAAGAGCAGTGAGAGAGGAGGATGGCACTGTTGTAATTGCCTGTAATTTCACCCCCCCTCCTCCTGACTTTAATTAGGACACTTGCGAGACACACACATTTGTAAGAGTGACAGAGCTAATTGAAGAAAACCACATGTCTCATCAACAACCAAATCAGGAATAATAATCAAAGCAGCAGAAGTAAAATTGGAAGCCATGAAGCTGTCAAAAGCAGAAGGAACTCAAATACAATGAGGCATGTAATTTAGAAAAAGCGAGAAGGCTATACGGAAGCATTAAAAATGGGACATGAAATAAAACAGTTGACTCAAACTGAAACTTTCACTCCCACAATTTGGTCACAATAAAATCTGGTCAAAATTCATCTAACCCTTTCCAGCTATGTTCTGGGGATGGGGGCATTGTTCTACTTCATTGTCTTAGAATGGTCTAGTTAAGTGAAGGTCACCCACTCTCTGAGCTCTTTATCACTCACTGCACATTGCCTTCCTGTCTGCACATTGGTAAGTTCTGTCCTAAGTAAGGATGGAAAGCCACAGGCCCTCATCCTTAATGTTTAATATTGCTAACATTCAAAGGTCATTATTAAGTTACTCCTGGATCCTCTATTTGCAAACCTATAGTAAAAGATGAATTACCAGCTTCAATTGGAGAGGAGTTCTCCTTATTCATCCCATTTCTTAACCGACTGGGCATCTGCTGCTTGCCTCTGCAGCATCCACTCTCCCTTCTCACAACAGCTCTGCCCCACGGTCAGATAGCATGGTCCATGTGGAGATCCAGCCCCAGGCTTAATTCAGAGTATGGGGGTGTAGTTCGGTTTGAGGGTGGGCAAGTAACCCAAGCTGACTCATCAGAATCTCAACACATTCCAGGCTCTGCTGGGACAATGATGCTGGTTCATTCTCTTGAGATGACTCTCAGAGCTGTTTAAACAGTATCAGGGGAGGACAATTCTGTACCCTCTTTGATTCCCCAGCTGGGTCTGTGAAATAAACTGATGACACACAGGCAAACAGGGGAAAAGGCACAGCAATTTATTTGCTGTTACAAGTTTTAAGGGGGGTTCAGAGAAAATACATACTGAAAGAAACAGCTAGGCTTAGAAGCTTTTATACCATTTGGGCAAAAAAGGACAAATTTAAAGAGAAGTGACAAGATAAAGAAGAGAGACTTTGAGCTTCTAGGGGCAGCAAATTGGAAGAAGGCAAAAATATGGCGAAACTAATGGTAGATAAGAGCTAGATAGTAAGGTTGATTTATGTAGACTCCTTCTTGGTGCCACTTTATCTCCAGTGATAAGGGTGCTATCCTCCTCCTGGGATGGGAAAGGGGAGGGGAGGTGGGGGCAGGGACACCTTCATAAGCAGAATTTATGATCTGTTTTCAGGCATGTAGCGGGAGAGCAGAGAATTCATCCTGTGTCTGCTTTTTCTCAATTGCCTTCAGCTCAAAATAATCCTTATGCCAGCGTGGCATATTTTGGGATGGCATATTTTGATGTTCTATGCATTCTTGCCACCACATAGAAAACTGAGGATGATATAATTATATCTCAAGATAAAAGGAGGGAAGAAAAGGTATCTTTATTATATAATATAAAGCTTGAGCAGCTGTTACTAAAGTCTAATCTATTCCTAAAATTTTCAGTATATTGTATATGTGTGTGTGTATAATAGACTATATATAGTGTATATATGTATATATATATACATAACTATATACATATAATCGATTTCCCCTTTTTTTGCTTAAACCCAGTGAATTTTGGTTTTCATTGTTGGCAAACAAGAATTCTAACCATGTAATAGTAAACATAGCAATAAAAGAGAAATAAAAATAGTAGCTGGTATTAAGTGCTCTTTATGTGCCAGACAGAGGGTCCCCTTAATTATCTCAATATATCCAGCATGTATTATAATTTGTATTTATCAGAATAAACAAAAATAGATATTAAAGAGTGTGTGTAATTTTCCCAGGGTAATAGAGATGAAATTAGAACCCAGGATTTTCTTTGGAAGCTTATGTTTTCATGATCCATTGTAATGGCAATAGAAGAGAGTGGGTCATAATCTTAATTCTAAGTAGCTTATATTCATCAGTGAATAGAGAAAAGTGGCCCACCTTTCTTCTTCCTTTTTCTTGGGACACCTCTAAATATCCCTGATAAATTCCTCTAGGCTTTTCATCATACTCTCTCTCGCATCTGATATCACAGATTCACAGATGTTTTCCTTAAGCACAATTCCACAAGAGAAGCACACTGCAAAAACTGAAACGCTTGTCACCATTCAGGTTCTCGAACACCCAGCAGATGTGCACAAGCAGAGGTCACAGTCCCAGAGAAAGGACCATAGAATTTAGAAGCTGCTCAACAGAAGAAGAGAATTGACCACTGCAGTGTATAAAAGTTACCTGAAACTAACCACGCAAAGTCATAACAAAGTGTTATTTTCTGGGTCAGGTGCAATAACCAGTGCTCAACAATCATGTTCTAGTCCTATTATTACTAGAGTCAGAAGTTACCAGATGGTTCCTAACCTTCCTTTATTGATATATCATAACCATCTGTAACTCTGTACTTAACACCTACTTCCAAACCTATAGCACTTTCTTTTCATTGCATTCCTCAATGCAGATAGTCAGTCAGCCTTGCCGACACAGTCTGCCAGTCTTCAAATGTGCCACACCATGAAGGTATGAACATGAGATACAATAACAAACATAGATCTTATTTTGCTCTTTGCAATTCTAAGTAAAATGTTTGAGCTAATGTAGAGATAATAGAAAACCTGAATTCACATAAGAATAGGGAAGGATGTCATGTACATGCAAGAAAGTTTGAGAAAACTTTCATAGATATTGCACTAATGGGACAGACACTGAAAAGAGCTTGACTTCCATGAGAAGTAAGTGAGGCACCAAGAAAAATAAACAGGAGATATCCCAGACCCAACAGCACCCCTGGTGTGGAATATGCTAAGGTGAGGCATGGGAAACCATGGAAAAGACAGGAAATGCTCACTTGGCATTTCTCAAGACATTGTATCTCAGCACTACTTAGGGTTGTAGGTGGGTTTCATCCATTCCTGCCAAAAGAAACACGAAGGTACCTCAAGTAGCATCAGTCTTGCCTGATGTGTCAGTTATAGCAACAGAAAGGAAATGGAAACACAGAAGTCCTTATTCAAATTCAGGAAAAACTCTATACAGAAACAAAATTCCCTCCTTTTTTCTTTACACTGATGGAGCACCAACTTGGTAGGCAGACACAGAGCTTAAAATCAAAAGGGATTCACACAACATTCTAGTGAAAAACAAACAGCATTGTAAAAGAAAATGTTTTATCTGGATAGAACTCTAACCATTCTATGCATATGAGTAAGATTATATATGTATTTACATATATATATATATAATAAAATAAAAAGATTCTAGAACATGAAGAAAAGGGAATATGCACTCAAGAGGCAGAGGTTAACTTTGTATTTGAAAAATATTTATTTCAGGAAGCATAAATGAGAATTAGCATTACTTTATGCTTGCAGTAAGATAAAACACATAGTTTATAAAACAAAAGATAAAAGATGAATAGCCTCAACAGAAACAAAAAACCAGAGCTGAATGAGAGGTAGGAAGTGGTAAAATGACAGCCTGATGAGATAAAATAGAATACTGATAAAATGAAAATTATAGCAGAATTTGAAGATGTGTTGAAAGTAGTAAGTTAAGAGTAAGGAAAATAAAATAGAAAACAGAAGACAACACAAATAAGGAAAATAAAACAGAAAACGGAAGACAACACACTTGCCCACATGCAAAGAGAAAGAACAAAGAAATTAAAATGACAAGAAAGATAGTGATAGCTTTGAGCTATAGCAATGCAACTAAGAATTTTCTGGAAGAGAAAACAAATGTTCTGAAAGATAATCTAAAATCAAAGATATAATGGGAGAAAACTTCACTGAGGTAAAAGATCTGAATCTGCAGATTCCCCCCCCCGATATCAGATAACTGATGATAGGAGACCAAAATCTAGTTTTATCCCACGAAAATCTTAAGTTTCAAGCTTTTAAAAAAAAAATTCTCAATAGCATTCAGCACAGGAATGAAACGTTGACCACCAAGGAACCCAAATTAGACCTCAGACTTCTTCAAAATGTTAAATGCCATAAACAGAAGCAGATTAATTGTGAAGTTACTAAAGTTTAAGCTTCAAGATGTACAGTTGCATGATCCCCTTCCAAATAAATATTAACTTTCCCAACTAGTCCTATGTTGCTAATTTTGTATTCCTTTTTTGAAAGAGTTTCCCTCAAACTGTCTAAGATTATCCACAATATAATATAATGAAATCTGCCCCTGGCCAAAAGTGAAGAGGACAACATCTATAACGTTTGAGGAACAACAGACTGTGACCCAAGAATTATAACTACAGGAACTTATGATGCAAATATGAAAAGAAAGGTAGGAGAGAGGACATTTTTTTAATTTGCAGAGCCTCACAAAGAATAAATCCTGTGATCATCCTTGCACCTCAAAAATATTTATCAGTCTAAGAGATTTACCAAAGTAAAGATTTAAAGAACAACTAAGCTGTCATTAAAAAGCAAGGAGGGGAGGAAGGGTTTACTAATCATTGATAATTAGCATTAAAATCATAAATGTATGGCATTAAGTCTAAAAATAATTGTTAATATGGTTACAAAATATAAGGTAAATGCCTTAAGTATTGAAAAGAATGCATAAATACTCTAATTTAATTGTGAGAAACTAGGAAGTTTTGTCATAGGTTGAAATGAAGGCTTTCAGATTCAGCAAGAATTCTGTGGAAGCCTCAAAATGTATTCCAGCCACTCTTCTTTCCCAACTTCAACTCAACCACAGTCTATCTTTCCTGAGAAAAACACCAGCGAAGAGATCATCAAGGTGATCATGGAAAGGGGAGTTGAAGCCTGAGGTTCTGATGAGGTCCCAGAGATTACCACAGTTACAGTGGAATTCAGCAAACCTGAAGCCAAGAGACTAGGAGCAAGGTTCTGGACCTTGTGTTCCCTGGGAGAGCTTGGATTGAAGAAATCCATGGAATCCAAAGAAGAAAGGAAGTGCCAGCCTCAGTGTGCAGTCTTGGGAGAACCTGTAGATTTCCCTGTTCTGCGAAAACCTGTAGAGGCACTCACTACACAGCTGCACTGCCTTCCTCCTTGACTCTGAGGTTTGGAATAATTGCAACCAAAGAAATCAGAAAGCAAAGAAGCTTCTCCTGTTCACCAGAAGACTGAGAATTGTCACTCACTACATCCTTGACCCACATGGAAGAGGCAAATGTGCTGTGCCAACTATTACTCGTGGGCTTGTCACCTCTGAAGGTACTCATGAACTTTACCCAGGCATCACGGATAAGTAGTGCATAGGCAAAGGAAATTAACCACACACCCAAGGGAACCCAGAAATCCAAAAGTGGAAGAAAACAAAAACTCAAAGGAGATAGTATTCCTGAAGAATATAGCTAGATTTTGAACAAAAGTTCAACAAAACAGCATTTTAATAAGCCAACTTCAGCACAATAAAATATTCTGCAACTAGAAAACATGGCTTTTATATTTATAAAGTGAGTATATTGATCTAAGGAAAAGTTGTTGTTATTGAAAACTAAATTAGTAACCTAAAAGATAAATTGGAAGAAATATCTCACAACATAGAGCAAATATACTTAGAGATGAAAATTTAATGAGGCAAAGAAAAAATTCTTAAAAGATGGACAAATAATAGGAGTTTCAGACAGAAAAAAAAGAAACAGCTAGAGGAGAGACCAAAATAGCAAAGGCAATGATCCTGGCTGGAATACTTGAGTCTGCAGATTAGAAGAGCTAAATTCCAGAGTGGAAAGAGGAAAAGAGAGAGGGAGAGAAGGGAAGACAGAAATAACTAAACAAAAGGAAAAGAATAAAATTATTCTGGACTGAATTTTGCTACCCACAAATTCATATGCTGAAATCCTAATCCCAGTCCCCAAAATGTGACTATTGAAGACAGGGCCTTCAAAGAAATAATTAATTTAAATGGCATCATTAGGGTGGGGCCTAATCCAATGACTGTTGTCCTTAGAAGAAGAGGAGATTAAGATACATACAGAGAGCAAAACATGTGAAAACAGAGGGAGAAGACAGCCATCAGCAAGGCAAGGAGGGAGGCCTCGGAAGAAATCACCTCTGCCGACACCCTGATGTTGGACTTCTAACCTCTGGAACTGTGGAAAAATAAATATCTATTATATACGCCATCCCTAGTCTGTGGTACTTTGTTATGTTAGCCCTAGCAAATGAATACAAAAACTAACATTAAATTTTTCATGTGTAACTTTAGATCCCAGAAAACAGGAGAATAATATTCATTGGTTAATGAGAGAAAAGGATTACAACAAAATAATCTTATACCCAGACAGAGAAAAGAAGAATATTTACAGCTATATAAAGGATTCGAGAGCACATCACCCACAGAACCCAACTGAGGAAAATACTTAGGAAGGGACTCAAATCAAATAAGGGAACAGAACAGATGGCAAGTTAAGGATGATGGCAAGGAGAGAGAACAGCAGTAGGCAATAAACTTTGAACAGATAATGATAGTGTCATTAGGAATTTGTAATATTAAGAATTGTTGAACTAGAGGAATCACATAGGAAAGCTGAAATTGACAATAGTGTGGAACTAAAAGTAATAAACTATCTCAGAAAAATGGAATCACAAACATTTTTATGGCACATTAATACCTATGGCATAGGTACTGCTCTGGGCACTTTGACTGAAGTGTCACAACAATTCTATGAAAAAAGTAATATTTTTATCCCCTTTTTACAGATGAGGAAACTGAAGCAAAGAGAGCAGCTTGCCCAAGGTTACACATCTAGTAAATCACTGTACAGTCTGCTTTTAATTACTGCACTGTGTTGTAAAAAAGAGAATTATAGGCATTCTGGTGGATGTGTATGTAGGAGGGTAGAAAGGAGTCAAAGTGATCTAAAACATTTAATTTATTGTGCTCACTTGATTGTTTACATGTAATTTAGTGTACAGACTGAGACAGTTTTAGATTGAAGGGGCACAATTACTAATTAGGCCAGGAAAATACAAATAAACCAGGACTTGCACACACATATCAGAACACATGATCATCCTGTATCTTTAGGTCTCAACTTGATGATCAAAAGCAGTGGATAACCTTAGTTGAGAGATACAGTTAATGCCTTTATTTCATATAATAGTGGAAAAATTCATATTCAATTATGTGTATTGGAAATAACAAGATTGCAAATGGTAGAAGGTAAAAGTACCAAGACACTCCTAAACTAACATGAGTAGAAAAGGAAATGATTAGTAACTTGGCCAAACACACAAAACTAAAGAATAAGAGAAAAAGGAAACAACAAAGTAAGATGGAAAGAGCAAAAATAAGTCTCAATTCTTAAATTAAATGTAAACCCCATACATTTTCTTATTAAAAGAGACTGTGAGACTAGGTAAAGAACAATAAACAAAAATATGTTAGATATTTTTATAAGAAAAAATACACAAAACAAAGGGAAAAAGAAAAATTTTAATTAGGAATGGCACTGACCAAGAAAGAAAAATTGATGATGGACTCTGCTAAAAATTAAAACTTTGGCTCATCCAAAAACATCATTAAGAAATTAATAAACAGACCACAAACTAGGAAAAAATTTTCAATACATGTATCTGACAAAGGACTAATATCCAGAATAAATAATTCTTACAGCTTAATAATTAAAGACAAAAGTAAAGTTTTAATAATGAGCAAAAGAAGAGGCACTCCACAAAGATACACATATTGACAATAAACACATGACAAAGTACTCATCATGATTTTCTGACATGATCAGGAAAATCTGGATTAAATCCACAAGGAGATACTGTCACACACCTACTGGCATGGCTAAAATCAAAGACTGGCAAAATGAATTGTTAGTGAGGATGTTGAGCAACCAAACTCTCATATATTGGGGGGCAAAAAAGTGTATAACCATTTTGGGAATCATTCTAGAAGTTTCCCATGGAGTTAAACATACATCTACCCTGTGATGCAGCATTTCCACTTTTGGATACAAGCTGTGGCCCAGTGGGACCCAAGTGCCCCTCACTCCAGCTCCGGGCAGGAGGAGAGGAGTCAGAGTGGGGAGGGAGAGGGAGCCCAGGACTGCTAAACACCCAGCCCCAGCCATCCGCACCAGAGCACAGACACACAGTGCATGCACGGGGTGCTGGAAACTAGGGAAACAGGCCAGTAAGACCTGTGAGCGGGTCCCCATAGCCGGCGCCCCGGGACAAAGAAAAGCAAGTGCTTTTTGAAAGTCTTAAAGGGACAGGGACCCCACAGCTGGACAGAAGTGCCCGGGACACTTAGCCCAGCAGGTGGGAATTCCGGGGATCTCTGGGCGCCCGAACCCCCACAGTGCAGCTTGGAGGCCCCTCACTGCGATAAACAGCCTCCCGCCTGTTCCCCCTCCGAATGGGCTCCGCCATATCGGAGAAGCAGCCTGAGGCAGGCCATGCCCACAGCAACTGCAGAGCTAAATAAACTCCATAGCGGCCAGGCAAGATCAGAAGCCCTGTTTGCACACAGCTGCCCAGCACAAGCCGCTAGAGGCCGCTGTTCTCCCAGGAGAGGAAGGCCACAAACTGGCAAGAAGGGACTTTCTCTTATCCAACACACGTGCCAGCTCCCCACAAATATATCTATCGCCATGAAAAGGCAGAAGAAATTGATATAGACCAAGATCACAGAGGCAAACCCTGAGGAGAGAGACCTAACCAGTCTTCCTGAAAAAGAATTAAAAATAAAGCTCATAACCATGCTGATGGAGCTGCAGAGAAATATGCAAGAGCTAAGGGATGATGTCCGGAAGGACATTACAGAAATGAAACAATCTCTGGAAGGATTTATAAACAGAATGGATAAGATGCAAGAGGCCATTGATGGAATAGAAACCAGAGAACAGGAACGCATAGAAGCTGACGCAGAGAGATAAAAGGATCTTCAGGAATGAAACAATATTAAGAGAACTGTGTGACCAATCTAAAAGGAACAATATCTGCATTATAGGGGTACCAGAAGAAGAAGAGAGAGAAAAAGGGATAGAAAGTGTATTTGAAGAAATAATTGCTGAAAACTTCCCCAAACTGGGGGAGGGAATAATCAATCAGACCATGGAAGTGTACAGAACTCCCAACAGAAAGGACCCAAAGAGGACAACACCAAGACACATAATAATTAAAATGGCAAATATCAAGGACAAGGACAGAGTTTTAAAGGGAGCTAGAGAGAGGAAAAAGGTCACCTACAAAGGAAAACCCATCAGACTATCATCAGACTTCTCAACAGAAACCTTACAGGCCAGAAGAGAATGGCATGATATATTTAATGCAATGAAAGAGAAGGGCCTGGAATCAAGGATACTGTATCCAGCACGACTATCACTTAAATATGAAGGAGGGATTAAACAATTCCCAGACAAGCAAAAGTTGAGGGAATTTGCCTCTCACAAACCACCTCTACAGGGTATTTTAGAGGGACTGCTCTAGATGGGAGCACTCCTAAAACTAAAATAGATGTCACCAGAGAAAATAAAATCACAGCAAAGAAAGCAGACCAACCAAATACTAACTAAAGGCAAAAAATAAAATCAACTAACCACAAAAGTAGTTAAAGGAAGCACAAAAGAGCACAGAATAAAACAACCAACATATAAAGAACGGAGGAGGAGGAATAAGAAGGGAGAAAAATAAAGAATGACCAGACAGTGTTTAAAATAGCTCAATAAGTGAGTTAAGTTAGTAAGATACTAAAGAAGCTAACCTTGAACCTTTGGCAACCACAAATCTAAAGCCTGAAATGGCAATAAGTACGTATCTTTCAATAATCAACCTAAATGTAAATGGACTGAATGCACCAATCAAAAGACACAGAATAATAGAATGGATAAAAAAGCAAGACCCATCTCTATGCTGCTTACAAGAGACTCACCTCAAACCCAAAGACTATAGGAACAAAGAAAGACTGAAGGAACAAAACAGCAGCAGAATCATAGAACCTAAGAATGGACTAACAGTTACCAAAGGGAAAGGGACTGGGGAGAAAGGGAGGGAAGGGAAGGATAAGGGCGGGGAAAAAGAAAGGGGACATTACGATTAGCATGTATAATGTGGTGGGGGGCACGGGGAGGGCTGTGCAACACAAAGAAGACAAGTAGTCATTCTATAGCATCTTACTACGCTGATGGACAGTGACTGTAATGGGGTTTGTGGGGGGGATTTGGTGAAGGGGGGACCCTAGTAAACATAATATTCTTCATGTAATTGTAGATTAATGACAACAAAATTAATTAATTAATTAATTAAAAAAGAAAAGAAAAGAAATACTGCCATTTGCAACAACATGGATGGATCTAGAGGGTATTATGCTCAGTGAAATAAACTAGGTAGAGAAAGACAAACACCATATGAGTTTTCTTATCTGTCGAATATAAATACAAAGCAAACCAGAATGAACAAAATAGCAGTAGACTCATAGACACTGAGAAGTGACAAGTGGTTACCATGGGGCAGGGACTGGAGTAGGTAGATGTAGAGGGTGAGGGAGATAAAGGGGCACAAAAATTATAAGTCATAATATAAATTGGTCACAGAGATACTAGTACAGCATGGGGAATATAGTCAGTGATTCTGTAACATCGTTCTGTACTGATGGATAGTAACCTCACTAGAGGGTGTGAGGATTTAACAATATAAGTACTGTTGAACCACTGTCTTGTATATTTGAAACAAATATCAGATTGTATATCAATGATACTACAATAAAAAAAAAAGAAGGGGTAGGGTTTCATTTGAAAAGGACACAAGGTATCTTTCTGAGATAATCTGTAGCTTGTTAGGAGTATATGCATTATGTTAAGCACATCAAACTGTGTATGTAAGGTCTGTGCATTTCACTGTATGTAAATGTTAAAGTTCTATGAAACCACACCTTATAAAATAAAGCCATAAGCAAAGGCTTATTGGGCAAATAAAGTAGAAGTAGTCATGTTAATATTAAAGTAAACTTTAAAGTACTAAACAGGGAAAATTGTACAAAAGTAAGTGGGCAGGTCTGAAGTTGCAGCAGTGAGGAGGAAGTAAGAATATGTAAGTTTCATCATCTTCCACATAATTCAATAGTTTCATTAATACCTTAATAGAAAAAAATGTTTCCTAGTAGATCTTAGAGAAAACTAATAGAAATATGTTGTTTTCCCATTTGTGAAGAAAAGCAATTTAAATCCAAAAAAACAAAGAAACATCAAAAAAGCATAAAAGCAGGAATCATGAAATACTGTATTGGTGTAAGACTTAGTAGTGATGACATCAAATGTATATGGGGTTTTTTATGTCGGGGGGGATCAAAAAAGGAAGGGTAGGCAATAAAATAGGCAAACTCTTGTCTAGTTATAAAAGATGAAAAAAAATAGACACAAAATTAGAAACAAGAAATGATTTATAAAGGATACTGCTTTTTTTGTAGAGTTTCATACCGGCACCTATTTCCTCCATCTTGTGCCCAGAGATGGATGTGAGAGAAGAGAGTATGGCCAGAAAGCCAGGTTAGCAACCCCTCCCTGTCACCATGTCACTATGGCTTTTATTCCAAAGAGGGATTTCTCTATCGCTCACTGGCTGAAGGAAATGAGAGCCATACGAGAAGAGACGGGCAAAGAAATGTGGCAGATTCCATACAGAGGATCTAAGGCCCTCCTTCCCTAGCACAGTTGTTTACATTCAACAAGAATCCCTGGGAGGAAGGGGGTGATCAAGTGAATATGGGGACATTGCCCTTAGACCACTACCTATACCAGCTGGTCACAGAGAAAGCAGAATACTTATGGGGCACCAAGCATGGTAAAGAGCAGAAAGCTGATGACAGTAAAGGAGCTGTGCCTACCAGATCGAAGGTACTTCCACAGCTTTGTGTGTTGACCAGCGATCAAGGGTCAAACCTTACAACGGACATCTAAGCAGATTCCTATGTGGATATGTGACTTTGAGGGCTACAAGCCCACACACACACGCTGCCACAGCAACACACAAGCCCTTCTAAATTTGTACCTGATAGAGAACCCATCTGAAGAGGGTATGAAAAAAAAATTGAGTTATATTACAGAAGAGTAAGGGAGTAATACTTCTTGTGCACCTGATCTTGTGTTACCCAAGTCTTTCTTTCAGCTTCTTGTCAATGCACTCAATTACAGAAGTTTATTTTAGACAATATTATTTGTTTAATCTGACTCTTTTGCCAGCAGGAGCTTAAAGGTCTATGAAATCAAAACATTTAATATTACTTTTCTCCCCGCTACAAGAATTATTTAAGTATGAAGGACAACAGAGGGACAGAGGTGGGGGGGAGGGGCAGAGGGAGGGCACAGGGGAGCTATGCTTAGTCTGAGGACTCTGGTCTGCCCCAGGGACAGTGCCGTTCAGCCCCAGCATCTTATTAGCAGCTGGCAGTAATTGAGAAGCAGAGAGCCTTCGGGGAGTAGAGGAGCCTAATAGCCTTGTAATCAGATCACCTCAAAGTCAATTCTTAATTTTGCTTGAAAAATTATAAATTTCCACATTAGAAATATGTCTATTTTTAAATTAGACAGTCTATGCTTTTGTTCCAATTGGCTTCTACTCCTTAAAGTCATGAGTGGGCCATCATCGATCCTTGTTATTTTAAGTCTAAGTGTCTAATTATTATCAAAACCAAAAGCTGAATAATTAATTGAGACAGTTAATACAGAATGGCATATACATATCAAATCTATGAGAAGTCCAGCAAAATGTTCATCGTTCACATGTAGACAGAATTTTGTTTTGCACTAAGGGTACATATTTGAGAAATGAAAAAGTAGACATCAGTAACAAAAATATTTTTCACTATCCACCACCTGGGGATCTAGTTCCTAGACATAGCTGACAGCAGTGGCGTCTGACACTTGGTTTCCTGTTTCAAATTCACCTTAAAGGTTTTTATAACTACCTGTGCAGTGAGTGGTTCATCACAGGACTGATCTATTTCCTGCCCTACTGCCTCTAACTGATGAATTGAAGTCTTTTTTTAATGAAGCAAATTTCTTTTTTAGCAAATTTAGTAACCTAGGACTATGAATAAATAAAAATGTTTCCCCATGAAAATTGAAAAAAAACACACAGACTGACTTACATGTCTTCAAGCTATTGTGCTAGGCCAAGATCCAGACTATAACTTGATTCTTAAAATAAATATTGGGTCAAGGTGATGGTTACCACCTCCAGGCACCACCTCTGAAATGCAGATTAGAAAATCTGGCTGTGATGGGAGAATGTGACTGAGAGGCTTAAGTTAGACATTTAAAGGGAGGTAGGAGACAGGTAAGGACAATCGTTATTCTGGGTGGCCATTAGGAATGCAGAGAACAGGCCTAGAACATAAAGCTTTATTTAATAAGGACATTTTGCTAAAGGGTCTTTTGATCATTAGAATTCCATCCAATGGAGAGTAAAAGGAGACTATGTGAAAAAAAAACAAAGGAGAGGTCAAAGAAAATGCTAACTACTTATTTTACATAAATACACCTGTTAAGGAATTATATTTTTTTGTTCCACAGAATATCAAAACCACCACAGAGTGCCACTAAATAGAGATCCATCCTAGTCTGACTTGAGGGTCGCTTTAAGTATTAACCCTGGGTAGCTGAATAGACCCCCACTCCCATTGGGGGCTCAAGATACGAGGTGGATAAATAAGCAAAATTCAACAACTCAGTAGCTCAATCTATTCACTCCATGATGAAGAGAAGCTGCTTTAGGACAAGAGGTAACGATGCCCTCACCCAATAAAAGCTACACGGGAAATCCAAATGAACTGAACAGGTCTATTGGACTTGAGTTGTTATTTGTTAAGAACTCTCAAATTTAACGTTCTTACCCACACATGAGCGTGAAGAAGCTACTCACAACAAAGCTACATCCCTGTTTCACCCTAAATGGAAGTCCTGAAATCCTAGGACTTGTAATCAACTCATTATTACATAAAAGCTTGAACATCCTTGTTAAGATTTAATACCACCCACTGTGGTATGCATGACCTGGATTTTGAAAATATGATGGAAGTTGAAAATATAGATATATAGAGGCCCTGGAAATCCACATTAGTAATCTACATAGGGTACAATATCCTGGCTCCAGAGTTGACATTCTGAATACGGCTTTGGTAAGAAAGAGAAAAATCTCAATGCAATATTTAAATGTTGTCTTCAATCTCTTTCAATATAATAGCAAAAGAGAAAAGGAAGAAAGAAAAGAATAACAGTATAAGAAGAGTTGTTTGCTGTAATCGTCATCTTCAAAGAGACACACATTCATTTTGGGGGGTTTGTACATCCTGTTCTTGTACTTCAACATCTTGGGGATCCCTGGAATTTGTATCAAAAGGCCAGATGAATATACATATTGTATAATCTTACTAGAATGTAAATTCAAGAAGGCAGGGAGCATTTCTTTATTTCCCCACTAAATTCTCAAACCTAACACCTACCAAGTACTCAATAAATATTTGTTAATTGCATGAATAATCAACTAAAGGAAGTGTGAAGGCCAAATGTACCTAAGCTAAAAAGTTTCATTGGACCTCTATCTAATCGATAAACCTGCAGTAAGTCAAAGGGGGTGCTATAACATTGCTCAATCATGAGCATACTAGGGAAGAAACCTGATCTAGATATCTAGGACACTGAACCGCTGGTACTCAGAAATCTCCTATGATTCTGATCAAAGTCACCATAAATATATTCAAATAAATATCCACAAAATAATAGGTGCTGAGTAGGCAACAAGATAACCTGGTGTCCAGAGCTTCCTTGGAGTTGTCAGAGGTGCTTGGGACTGCAAGGAGTAGCCTACCAAGCGAAGAGTGGCTTAAGCCATCAAGACAATCCATTTTCTCACACAACAAGAAGTCTGGAGACAGGTGGGCTAGGTTTGAGGAAATGGTTTAGGAACATTATCAAGAGCCTCAGATCTTTTCTGTCCTTCTGCAAGACTCTCCTCAGCATACTGGTTCTTCGCCTCCAGGCTTTTAGCCTCAGGCAAGATGACTGACAGCTCGTCATAAAATCTCCGCACACTCCTTCATGACAGAAAAACAGAACGAACCTCATCACCATCTCTTGTCTACCAGAGAGCAAATCTTTCCCAAATTACCACAGCAGATCTTCTTCAATGCGTCATTGCCTAAAAGCCATTCTCATGCTCTTCCCTAAAGCAAGCACTAGCAAAGAGACTTAGATTATGTATGTTGCCTGCCTTACACAAAATATGATTCATACTCTGAGGCTGGGAAGTAGCCTACCTTTCCTGGGGAAAAAAAAAAAGACAAAACTTTAAAAATAAAAAGAAAGGTAGGGTGGGAATCGAGTTTACACAGGCAACTAAGAGCAACTGCCTAGATCCTGAATTACTTTTAGAGCATTGTGTGACCTGGACATATACCTTGGCTTCTTTTCTCCCTGAAATACTTTCATCTCTTTTATTCTCACATTTGTCCTTGAGATAAGCTGAGTGAGCCTCAGGCTCTCAACATAACGAAAGAGCCTAATCTATACACTTGTGAAAGAGAAATGAGTCATTTTTTACATGCATTTATATATTTTTAATGTATATATGTGTGTGTATGTGTTTATGTGTATGTATGTGGGTACACACATATGTGTGTATGTATATGTATGTGGATATCACACACACACACATACATATATTTGGGGCACATACATAGATATACATGTTTACATCAATGTCTACCTTTATGGCTGAACTTAGAAAATCACACTAAACGCAGAACAGACAGGGCTTTCCCTGTTAGGCAGGCACTTACTCAATTATGTGACAGACCATGTGATGGCTTCAGGCTATTTACCCAGGGATTTCCCATCAATCAGCACTACTGAAAATAATTACAATTTCATTTAAATAAATGCTAACTATCCCAAAGCTAACAAAGGGTGGAATTAAATCCAATTTTGATTTCCTCTCCTTTAGTTTGCAAAGAGCTGTTTCCACTTGGTGTCCACCACCCTGGAAGCTCTAGTTGGCTCTGAAAGTCATTAGACTACAGCTATCAGCTAATGAGGCAGTAAGTGTTTGGCAGCAGCCTGAACTAGTTCAGCATATCCAAGTTAAAATAAGGCAAATTAGTAGTGAAATCAAATTGGTTTAAACTGTGAAGTGAGTGTGAAAACTATTCCCCTGAAAAGTAGTATTGGGTCAAATTGCTGCACTGGGACATTGAGGATGATTTCAATTTGCAAGAGAAAAATGTTACTTTTTAATGAATTTCATTCTTTAGAAGGCAATATATCTTAATTATCCTGGAAGTCCAGAGATTTTATTCATGGAAGAAAAATGATACCCAGAGAGGTAACAGTACATGGGTCCCCCATCAAAGAGACTAAATTTATTATCCACTGGGACATGTTGGGGAGAGAAATGGGGGCAGAATATTAATAATTACACTGGGATAACAGGTGTAAAATGGGATGTATGGTCACGCTAAGTATCAGATGCCTTTAGAGGGAGTGACAAAAACATAATGAAAGAAGGGACTCTCTACCCCTAATGTTTAGGAAAACTAGAAATCTATTTCTTCATGCACATTTTGAGAAGGAGGTATGGAATTAAGTGTTAAATACCTAAATTACCCAGTACTGAGGTCAAGGAAATGAAACCCCCTCCACTTTCTCCCTTCTTACCCACGCATAAAATGTCCAATATTCTCTTAATTAAGCACATAATGGACCAACATTAATAGAAACACAAAATTTAAAATATCTAACCTCATCTGCAGGGATTAAAGACAACTCAAACCCATGGCCCATGAGCTGCATCTGGCCCACAGATGTGTTTTGTTTCACTTCAGAGGTGTTTTTTCCTCAAATTTGAATTATTTCCCAGAAAGAAAGATGGGAATGTTTCACTTAAACTTTTGTCTTTGCTGCTTCTCTTGAACAACAGGATCTGGCAATGTGTCTGCTATATTCCCATGCATGGCAACGAGTGGTAGAGCTAACAAACTGCTACCCCCTTCTTGATTGTTTTAGTTTGAGATGAGGACTTGTGAGCAAAGGGGTTATTGTACATATTCTTGGGAGGTTAACACTGCGAAAAAGTGAAGAGGGTAGAATTCAAATTTAGAATTTGAAGAGCCTGAAATGTATTTTTCTTCAAGGCCTCCAGCAATCCTATGGAGAGCTCTGAAATAGAGGTGGGCCTTGAGCTTTTTGTACATCTGCCAGGCTTTGGCCACAGGCCACCCCAGGGATAGGGCATCACCTTGGGTTAGGTACTTCCTATGGCTGAGGGCAATGCTCAGTGAGGAATGCAGCTGTGAACCATGGACAGGAGCTGGAGGATGGTACATTGTCCCTGAGGATGAGGATTTGGCTACAGTACTATAATATAAATCATATCTGCCTGAAATCAGGCTTGCCCTCTCCAGTGCCAAGCTTCCGAATTACCTACTCCACTCATTTCCTAGGACTGCAGGCACTGATGTTTGAAAACTCATCTCTAGATGGATCTACCACTGTTTCTCCTTCTCCACACATGTGCATGAACTCTGCTCTCTCCATCTTTGGCAATGGTGTGTCTACAAACCATCTTCCACTTGCCAGCTTCCTGCTTAGGTTACTTTACTCTTCAATCTTGTCATGCCAGCTCTAAACCCCAACCTGCAGTGTCCCTTAGCCCCTTGAGTGGTCATCTTGATTTGGTCACTATTCCTAAACTGCTTGTTCTGTTAATTGACCCTCTGGGGTCATACATCAACACCATAATTAAGAAGTCTAGGCCTTTGGGACAAATCATAGGTCGCAACACTCACATTCTGCCACCTGAGAGGGAAAGAAAATAAATGTTCTTCAGGTCACTAAAGGCAGATTTCTCCAATATTCCAGGAATGTGTTTGTTCTAGATTTATGCAATTAGTGCATAGATGGACTACAGGACATGGCCTGTATTAATTGCCTATTGTTATATAACAAACTACTCCAAAAATCAGCAGCATACAACAGCAAACATTTATTATCTCAGTTTCTGTTGATCAGAAATCCAAGCATGGCTTCCCTGAGTGCTTCCACCTCTAGGTCTCTCACAAGGTTGCAATCAAGGTGCCAATCAGGGCTGCATTATTGTGTGAAGGCTCAACTGAAGCAGAAGCCGCTTACAAGCTCACTCAGGTGATTGTTCTTAAGATTTAATTCCTCACAAGCTGTTAGGCTGAGGGCCTCAATTTCTTTCTGGCTGTTGGCCAGAGGTTTTCCTGAGCTCTTTGCCAAAGGGCAGTTCACCCCATGGCAACCAACCTCCATCACATAAAGCAAGCAAGAGCCAGCCAGCCAGTGCTAGCAAAACAGAAGTCATGAACTTTTTGTAGCCCAGTCTTGGAAGTGTCACCCTAACTCCTTTGCCTTATTATACTCATTGAAAGCAAGTAACCAGATCAATCACACAAATGGAGGAAGAGACTATACAAAGACATGAACACCAAGACATGGGGCTGACTGGAGGTTACATCAGAGGTTATCCACCACCTTGACTTAATAAGAAGTTTATAGTCTAGTTGGAGAGATAAAAACAAGACTATATTAATGCTGAATAGCTATGTATATGTTAATTTTAAAACTGGATGAAAATACAGTGGTTTATTCATGAGGCAAAAACATTTATGAATGCCAGAGGTAAAGGCAATCGATGCCATTTGAGTAATTCAGATAAAGAACTTGCTTTAGGATGGAGTAATCAGGGAAGGCTGCATGCAGGTGATACGCAGGTAAGCCATTTGAATGGGTGATTACAGTCACAGTGTTGGATAACTGGAAAGACATTAATCAAGGATCCTTTAATGACATTAGGAAAGATGAGATACACAAATGTGACACAGATATGTGGTATATGGTTGAACATCAAAAGTTAATTTAGATACGCTTCTAGTTGCAAGCCCCATTTTCTTGGTGTAAAACCTGTTAAGACTCTTAGATTCCTCCCTCAAACAAAGGACTAAGGAATAATGCAGAGAGAAAATGTTAGGATGGGACAGCATAGAGAAAATGCAATAAGAATAATTTTCAAGGGTCTTGATTTTATGCATGAAGCACTATAGCATCAGAGCAGGGAGCCTGAAGGCTTATTTCCAAAACGGCATGGCCAGTCCTGAACCTACCAAAACTGTAAAAAAGAATAATTAACATCGAGAGCTTGCTATGTCAGACATTTACACACTTTCCCCCTCACTTTGAAAGCAGACAACAGCAAATGAACAAAGTTGGTTTGCCACTCTCTAGACTTGCCTTTCTGCTCCCTCTCCCTGTTTACATCCTTCCTCCACCCAAGCCAAAGGTTCTTTCTTCCTTCAACCATTAAACGTACTCTCAAGAGAGTCCACACTTCAGTCATTCACACCTTCGTATGTTCTTAAGTCACACCTAAGGTGCTTTCATTATGAACCTTAATACTGACTTCTAAATGAAAGGCATTTTCCCTGTAAAAGACATTTCAGGTGTCAGTGGGCACACAGGAGCCATATTTCCCATTTGGAGGATCAAGGGAGTGGTATTTCATTCCCTGAAATGAAACCAAATGAGGAGTTGCCTACTCATCAGGCTGGCCTTGGACTTGGCCCACGTAATGGGTATTTGGTTAATAAATAGGGCCTTTCAGTTACATACATACTGACCTCCTGATCTAGCCCAAAGGGGCCCCTGTTTCCCATTCACTGATGAGGTAGACTTTGGCTTCTTCCCCAGCCAGTTACAAGTATGTGATATTTTGTTTCTCTTTAAATCCTTAAAACCTGAGAGAATAAAGTTGTCAGAAACTCCTGCTGGGTAAGAATGGAAGACAATCTGAGCCATTAGAGAAAAAATTTGTTTTTCCTCTTCCCAGGGAAGCTGGTGAGGATCGTATAACAAGCCAACTGGAGGTCTCGCAGTGGCTGTGTCACCACTGCCCTCCCTGCCCGTGGTCTTCCCTGTAAAAGGTACAGGTTTGCATCGGGCTATCAGCCTTTCAAAAGCTCCCACTTTTCCTCATTAGGAAAGAGAAGCCCACTCATTTGGGTCCCTACCAGGAGAGTTCACTTCATAGCTCTTCTGTTTAAAGAAAGCTTTTTCTAGAAGGGGTTGTAAAGGAAGCAACTGTGTACTTTTTATCTATCACTATCTTCAAGGCTTTATCTGCCTTTATACATCTCACTACCTTTCACAATCTATTATGAACAAGGGATTTACATTTTGAACATTTGCTACTGAAGCTTTTTATTTCATCGTACTGCAGCTTAAAGCTGTGTATGTAGCTGACAGAAATAGGAAGGGTGTTTTTAACATAGGAAATTTATTTCCTTACAGCCACTCTCAACTTCACTGAACTTCAATGAATAGGAGCTGCTACTCTTCTCCTAAATTCTTAATTAAGTAATTAAGTGTTGGTTGCTGGTTTGGCCAGAGAAATGATTAGGATATATCTGCTCAGCTCAAAAAATGTTATTTTAGTAGGACTGTGCATTTCCAAAATGGGAAAATTAAAGATGGCTAATTCTAGCCTATATAGAATGCAAAAAGGGCAAATCATACACTGGGTTTTGTGGGGTGAGTCAAACCATTTTGCCATCTAACACTTTAGATTAATTCCTCTCCATTAGTCCTTAGGTCTGCTTGACAAAATGGTTCCAGAACTTGGACACACACACTCACACCTATGATTGCACACACACGCATCCACGCTATCATTAGTCAGAAGAGTCTCCACCTTGGCTTGTCTTAACATTTTCTGGGCTTCCACCCAAGAAAAAAAATCTTACTCCATTTTCAACAGCAGGACATCTTCACACCTCTGCAGAACTAAACATCAAACAGTTTATGGTACAAGCCTTGAAAAAAAATCCTTGTGTTTTTCTAACTAAAGAGCAAGGTCAATATAAATATTGAGAGAGAAGAAATTGCACGCAAAGTGAAAGAAAGGAGTTAGCATTTGCTAAGTACCTGCTGTGTCCTGAGCTTTGTTTTGTTTTCTCATTTCAGGAGAATTCCCCCTTTCCTGTTTTTTTTTTTTGTATATTATGGTCTGCATCTGATCACACATCAGCATTTTTTTTTTAGAGCAACATTGATCTGTGCATCCACTCAAACTGTTTCTGCCTCAATTGCCTTATTTGGTGGGAAGAATGAATTTAGAACGTCAATGTGAATAGAAAAAGGGAAGAAACATCGTAGAATTTGTCAGGGTAGAAGATTTGTAACCACATTTTTAACCAGAAGAAAAGGGAATGGATGGTATTCTCTCTCGTGTTAATCATAAGATAATTGCAGTCTTCTTTCAGCAAAGGTTCTCATTTCTGGTTCTGATTTAGCATAAATCAGATTTCTGACACAGGAAACTAGGCTATAGACTTAAAAAATGTGAACCTGTAAGTAAGAAGCTGTAGTAAGAAGACTGCCTCTCTATAATGGTTAGTCCCTTTCAAAGTTTATCAAGAAAGACACAACTCAAAGCAATTATTTGTAATCCAAGGAAGGACTCTTAAGAGACATTGTAATACAGAATAAGACTCATTTTGAATTTCTGTATTTATCAAATAAAATATAATGTCAGACACTGCTTGAAACATGTCAAAAACATTCTTATTTAATTCTAAGATTGTACTAATATCGTATTCATTTTATAGGTGAGAAAGTTGAGAGCAGAGAGACCAAGTAAACTGTCCGATGTCTCACAGCTGCTAAGTGGGCTGGGATTAAAACCAGGCACTGAAGCTAAAGAATCCATACTCTTGATCACTGTATGACCTGCACTCTGCTCTGAAATGAATGTAAAATACAGAGCACATCAGTCAAAAGCATTTTATCCAAGAGCACACAAAAACTCTAGATAGGTCTGTGTATTTTAATGTGACGCTATGGACTGAAGCAGAGACCTGAAAACCAGGACATATGCCCAGATGCTTAAGATATAAGTCTGGCAGTCCTGCAAACAAAGGTGAAGTATGAGGTACCCCCACAAAATTCCCAAAGCATTGTGCAAAGCCACAGAGAGCCTGATTTGAGAACATGTTTGCTGTTCTAGTTTTCATGCTTCATGAACAATTCTGGGCTTGAATAAAGCCTAGAAAGGGTAAAGGAGAACGGCGACTTTATATCCACGGATAAGAAGAAGATAATAATCCCTTAGGGTAGAGAAATCGAGAAAGAAAATCAAACTTAGTCCTATTTGAATGAACACATCAGACAAGTAAATCAAGATTCTCCTTCCTCAAGGGTACTAGTTTGTTTAATTTGTTGATTCAGGAGATGAGATCATCTGAAACTGTAACAAAGATTTGAAAAAAAAAGTCTACAAAGCGGAGTTAAATTCAGAGGTGATATATTAATGGTGGGTTACTAGCAGAAGCAGGTGTGCCTGCAAACATCCTCTTTGCATCTCACTTTGTCCAAGCCTTTGTAATGCTATAGTCAAAATGTCTGTAATTTTATGAATCCATTTGTGATTCCTTTAGAACCTCCCTTGTGCCCCAATAGTCCCCACACTGGACTGTAAGCATTTTGAGAGGACAGACCACGTCTCTAACATCCCATGTTCCCCTTAGCATGCTCAGGCATACATGTATTAAGTGCTCAGACAAATCATCAAAAAAAAGCTGGAATGAGAGTCCCAACCCAAAGTTAGAAAATTGAATCTGCGTTCAGAAAATCGATTTCACTTTTGAAATTAAGCCTACGAATTTACAGGCCTGTAAGTCTACAAATATTGTGTGGATTATCCATCCATAAGAGCAAAGATAAGAAAGGTTGTCAATTTTAAAAGTTCTGTAGAAACAGCATGCAGCATTTGAAGCTAGGTCTGCCAAATTCTAAAATTCCTGCTTTTTTAAGCTTCACCATGCTGCCTCTCATAATCCTCGCTACACTGAACTTCCTTTGAGAGTCTGTGAACTGAGATTTGGGGACAGTTTCCACTGTTTCCAGAACTGATATGATAAGAATGGCTCACCATGTCTAAATTATTTGTACAGATAATTTATTCTGAACATCTGCCTTTATTCTGTGAGTCTGGGATTTTAACCCATCAGGCAGAGGGTGCCTACATGACCAGCCCTCAATTACAAACTTTGGATACTAAGTCTCTAATAAGCTTCCCTGGTAGACAATAGTTCACATGTGCTGTTACAACTGGTTGGTAGGGGAATGGAGAGCGTCCTGCCTGCCTTCGCTGGGACAGGCTTGATGCTCCCACATACCTTTCCTTTTTGCTTGTTTTGCTTTGTATCCTTTCACTGAAATAAATCTAAGCCATAGTGCCACCAGGTGCTGAGTCTGGTGGGTCCTCCTAGCAAATTCTCAAAACTTCCAAGAAGACCCCCAACACATTTTATTGCAGCTCTGCTGAAATTTTTCTTGGAGAAGAAAGAAGCCTGAAGAATGAATTGAAGATTGGAGACTCTCTGGAGATTCCTAGGTATGTGCTGCTGCCTTTCCAAGGGTTATTCTGGGACTCTTTTGCCAACACTATGCTGTTTAATGTGTTTCAGGAAAACAATTCCTATTATCCTCAAAAACATCACACATTTTCTTAGCTATGGAATACAGCTTTGCTGGCACTCCAAAATGGCCAGAAAGCATGGGTCTCAGCAGCCTTCAAGGATCTGTCCTGAAGGAGATAGGCAATGTGAATGCTCTAAAAACAGCCTCAGAATGTTTGCAAAGCATGGCCTCCTTTGGGATGGAAAAGCTCTCTATAAACAAAAGGTGATTTGCCTGGGCTTTATTCTCAAAATAAACACGCTTTTGATGAAAATATGGCCCTTCTTGCTGGCAAAAAATTTCAGAAGAGTTTCCTTTTTCTCCACCCTCTATAATTAAAAAAAGCACGTATCTGGATTTGTATTTCTAATGACAAAAAAGACGTAGGAGCGTCACCAATATCTCAATCATTGGAACATCTCCTGAGGAGCAAGGCAGGGCAATGAACACGACAACATCTAGAGATGCTGGGGAGGATAAAGCCATGTCAAGAAAGAGGAGGAACTCTTTTGCTGTGAATATTGGATTGGAAGAAGCAGACAGGTAAGTCTATAATCTGAGTTCAATTTTCTTGGTGAGTGCTGTTAAGTTAATTGTTTCATGGAGGTGGGTTTTTTTTTTTAATCTTTCTGCAATGCAATAAGGTTTACATGGATTTTATCCAAACCAGGCTAGGGAACTAGGGCTTTCTGTGTCTATGGCCAGATTAGGTCCTTGCCTAATAAATGAGTTTTGTGAATCGACTGTGGCAATTTACTCTGGAGAATTTCCTGCTGTCAGTTTCTCTGGAGTGGGGAAACTGGGTCAGGGGAGAGGGAGGAAGGTGGGAGGCTGGGTTTATTACTCCCAATATGCTCTGTGCTGTTGTGCCTGACTGTGCATATGCCGGGGACTCACAGCATATGGCCCAGGGGCTGCCAGTGGCCCGCTTAGCAGCTGTCTCCAGCATATTTTGACATAAAAGCCATTATATTTTTGGCTGGCTAATTGCTTTTTATTAAACAATTGTTGGAAGTTGGCTGATAACTTTTATGAATTTAAAATGAAAGCCTCACTGAGAAGTTGTGAAAACAAACAGTGCTTGGTCCACCTGGGAAAATCTGAAAGGGCTGGCATTCCATCTGCCAAACAGAACTCCTATCAGACAGCAACTGAGGACTAGAGGATGACAAGTTTCCACTTCTCAAAGTACTAGGTTCTTCTAAAAGGGCAATGCATGGCTTTGGGAAAGGACAAATGAAATGCTACCTTCTTTAAGGTCTGTTGGGGGAATATAAATAAAAAAACAAAAGTTTCTCAACCTAGAAATCCTTTCTACAAAGGTAGTAGAGAAAGAAATTACTTTTGTTATTGAGTAAGCATTAAAGCAGAATGTGAGGCACATCACAGGCAATCCACTAAGATATTGCAAAGGCAGAAAGAAACCCACCCTTTTATACAGCCAAGCAGATACAACCCGTTACATACATACATTCAAGATAAACCATAACTAGTTGTCAAGTAAGAGGAGTGATAGGCATCATTTGTCACACACCCTAAATTTGCCTCGTGATTGGAGTGATCATCTATGTAGCTTAGTGACTTTATCCAGAAGGGAGGGGGGATCTTTATGACAGGAGGTAGTTTTACAACTTGGAACAAAGCACCCACTGAAGTTAGCCCCCTACTGCCCCCATCCCCAGAGACACTGGGAGAGAGGGCTGTTATCTCAGGGAGATGTCTATCTCTCTATCAACAAAGGGATGTCATTTCCAGGTCCTTGCGAAAGACATCCCTGGGTCATAACACCGACAAAGGCCTTGTTCGGTTTCTACAAAAATACATTTCAAAGAGACAGAGAAAGTATTTATGTTTAAAAGCTTTCTCAGGTAAATCTTCTGTCAAGAAGGGAAGGGAGGGAAAGCTTTTCCCTATCTTTGCTCTTACTTGTCCTTTCAGGTCTTATTTTCCAATGAAACCCATTTGGGTTAGTCTGGGAACTTAGGCTATTCCTCAGATTTCTAAACAACTGAAGACAAAATTAAATGCAATGAGTTATTTTGTTAGTCTTTATAGCTGAGTCTTTTCTTAAGAAAGGCAGGGAGAGAGAAAAGAAAAGAGGGAAAATATATGAAGAAAATGGAAGGGAAATTACACAGCAGTTCATGGACCTTTTTTCAAGTTATTTAACACTTGTCAAAAGGATCTCTAACATACAGAGGAGAATTGGCCTTGAAAAAGGAAAAGTGAAGACGTAAAGTTTCTGTCTCCATCAGTTTCATTCTATTCCCAGGCTACACACAGATCTGTCCTGTAACTCCAGTCTGAGATTCTCCCAGAAATTGACCTCAGGAGGGACAGGAAAGAGAATGGAAAAGCCTCTGGAGCAATTCTTCACCGACTAAAGACAAACCCTTCAAACTGCAGGTCGTCTGGACTTATCACTCCAGACACGCTGAACTTCCTATCCCTGGAAGACACCAAGTCTTTGCAGGGCTTCCCACCTGGACCCTGCTACCCGAAACACTTTTGTTCCTACGCCCACCCCACCTCGATCTTCTTTACCTACTTAACTCCCTTTCATCCTTCATGTCTTAGCTCCAGTGCCACTTCCTTTGAAGTCCCACAGGTTAGATCCTCCTCTCACAGCTCCCACGGTCCCCTGTGCATCCCCTTCTGTGACACATCACACTTGCACTCATAAGGCAAATTCAAGCGCAGCCAGGGGCCTGGCAGTAACACAAATGAGTGAGCCAGTGGGTTGTGGGGGGAGGCGTCTAAGACCACAGCAGCGCACGTCCCATGTAAAGGCATTCAACTCACTTTCTTCTAAACCATGCTCTGGCCCAAAAACATACCTGATGGTCCAGTTCTACTGAGTGGATATGGAGCTGTGGCAAAGGAGGGGGAAGCCAAATACCAAATCATGTAGCTAGAGTTAAGGGATGGATTTTATTGGGGAAACTTGCAAATGAGGTCGTCCTAAAAAGCTATTGCCCCACCTTGTCTCATCAGCTCTCAGAGAGCACGCCCAGGTGAGGCAGAAGGGTGGACTCAAGGGTTTCTCTTCGGGATGGGATACTGCCCTCCTGCTTTTCTTCCCTCATATAGAGAAAGCAGGAGAGCAGCCTCAGCGGTGGGAAAACGCACAGACGGGAAGTAGGTCCCAGGCGGTGGGGGAAGGGACAGTACCAGCCCTGCAGAGTTTGAGAGGGCCAGCTGTCAGGAATCGACAACCTTGGGAGAAGGTAGATGCAGGCTGCTGGTGTGGGGGGATCCCAGTCCGTTATAAGTTATATTTTGGTGCAGTGTCTCCCATAGGGAGGGAGAAGCTTTTCTCCAAGGACTATGAGCCTCTGGGACCATTTGCCAGACAATCTTCCTTCCATCAGCCCCCATCTCTGACTCCTCTATCTTTCCCCCAAGATGGTATCATTTCTGTATATAGTTATTTGCTTAGAACCTGACTCAGTGCCTGCCATGTAGTAGGAGCTAAAAAACATATTTGTTGAATAAAGGAAGGTTCACCTTTACAATATAAACAGGTAGCCTAGAATTGGAATATGGATGTCCTGTGGTCTCTCAAAATAACTGTCCTGTGAAAACTGTAATGTGGGAAGCAGGAAGGAAAGAGCTCATTATCAGCAGGCTGTTGTGATTTCCTCCCGCCCTTTCCTTTTAGTCGAACCTCCTTTATTCTCCAGGGCTTTGCTCTACCTCATTAATGTTAATATCTTATCTAACCTTTCCTCGGCTGACCGCAGTGATGGGACTTCTATTCTGCTGCCTAATGGCTCTTACTCTTCTTTTTTAAAAACGTCTACCCTCAACTTTTTCCTCTTTAGCTTCAGGCCATTTCATGCCTCTTCTGAGACTTAATCATCTTTCTCTTTGCCTCGGTTATCTCAGAGAAGTAGACTAAAAAGTGCAGAGGGGCTTTATAAAATGAAGGAGAAATTCTGTATCAGGCACATGCTGAAAACTATTAAAAGGTGTGCCCATCACTCATCACCCCTTCCACCAGGAGCAGAGGTCCTCCTGGTAGGGGATTTGAGGTCAAGTTACGGGCAGGGGGATGCATAGATCTGCCTGCCAACCTGATCCCAGAATAAAAGTAGAGCTGAGAGCCTGTGATTTCTTCTAAGTACCTATACTGCTTGCCAAAGACCAGTACTTTTCTATCAAGACCACCCTCCCTTCAGGTCAATAAGCAAAGGAGATCTCATATTTTTAAGGGTAGAGTTTTTCTGAGTAGAGTTAAGACCACAGGAAAGCATAAGGAGGTGAGAGTTAAGACCTGGAGGTCACAGGCACTTAGATTTCAAATGTTTGTACATATAATACAGGGGCATTTAGCTTCCACAGACTGCACCTCAATTCACGCTATTTGAGTCTGGGAAAAACTATGAAGCAAACCATCAAAAGGACCAGGACCATTATTACAACACAGGTGCCACCAGTACTGAGCACTTTGAGGCACCCAGAGGCATATGACAATGGAGCTGAGTAGGGAAGGCAATCAAGTGTGAAAATTTCAGTCAGGGAACAACTTCGCATTGCTCACCCTCTGATTAACTGCTCAAAAAAAGGATTTCTAACTTTATATTCCATTCCTCACTCTTGAGTCATGACTGCTTTGTAAAATGTCCTTATCAAGCATGAGGGAAAAAATATTAATAAGCTCAAGGAAAGTCTGGGATTACTTCAGCCAAAGAAAGAAAGCAAGAAAATAATGTATCAGATGTAAGTATTAAGGTCAAGGCAGGGGTTGGAGAGCAGATACTGACATTCTTAATGATACTCAAAATGTATAGCCTCAAGGAGAGAAGACAAGGTTAGCAAGACGCAATTGAGGGAAGGAGCAGAGAGAACCAATATAGTCAGAAAATAAACAGTTACTCTCATTTTTGTCCAAAAAGTCCATGTCAATAACCTTGATAAACTGTGAATAGGAAGAAATTGTGGGTATAAGCTGTGACTTACTGTATTTATTCTTGTTTTTCTCTTTCCCAAAAGAACACTAAAGGTTGCAGTCTGAGCTCGCCTTCAGGAAATGCAACATAAAAAGGCAATTTCAGATCAGCAGGGCATGGCTTCTGACATCTGATAGACAGTCTAAATGCATTTTATCTTATCAGCTGCTCTCACTCTCACCCTCCTCATTTTTCTTTATTCCCCAATGCAGCCATCTTTTGCTCTTCCTCAACTCCCTACTTCCCACCTCGCTCATGGAAGACTTAAAGAGAAAAACATGTTTTTTATTAAAGTCATATACAAAGCATCCCTGTATCCCTAGACCCTCTGGCATGTGTGCATATTACTTTGCTTTGTTTAGGTAAAGAAATTAGTGGCATATTTTGTTCCATGTCTGGACACCGAGATAATTAAACTGGGTATCTTCCTATAGTTGCATTCACAACAATTACGACAGCATGGATTGTTTTAATATTTTGGGCCTTTGAATGAAAATAGTTTCAAGACTATTATCTAGACCTACAGAAAGATATTCCAATATGAACAAAATTGAACTAGGTTGAGAAAATAAATGAAAACTATGACCAAGATGCTCCAAAACAAAAGTGAAATCAGAAAGTAATTAAATTATTCAAATAATTCAGAACAGCCAGCAAATTGGGGTGGGACAAGATGGAAGATAAGGCTTCATGGATTATCTGATTTAGCTACATATATGAATCAAATTCAAGAAAAGAGAAAGAGAGACGGAATACCACCTACTATCAAATTAATAAAGTACGTCTAGAGACATATGTATTTCCTTACTCTCTCCTCAAACTAAGGGTTGGTTTAATTGATCTCTCCCATTGTCATGACTGAATGACAGCAGAGTAAAGCAACATTTTATTCAGTGTATAAAAATAGATACTGTGCTATTGCTTACTACTTTATTCCCAGAGATGATGGGAGAAGAGGATGCATACAGCATAAATGTTAAGAGCACAGATTTTGGAGTCAGACCAATAACTGGAGAAAACTCAAATCCCAGCTCTGCCATTTACTAGCTTTGTGAATTTTCAGTTTGTAAGCTCATTCCTCCAAGCCTCACTTCCCCAAGTTTAAGTTTAGACAGTAATAGTTCCCACCTCCTAAGGTGTGGTATGAATAAATAACTGGTTAATTGTGAAGAGTTCCTGGGACACATTCATGCACACACAGCTACATCACCACTCAGGGAGTGCCAGCTGCCATTATTATCATTATTAGTACTTCTAAATTTAAGTCTTAATGAGAATAGCATATCCAGGTCAACTGGAATAAACAGATAGTCATAAAGAGAGCAGAAATGTCTGTCTATATAAAGAGTGTACACATTTACTTGAGGTGAATAGGATTTTTCCGATTAAAGGCATGTGTATGTATGTATCACTATGAGCATTTTTCCTCCATAAATTTGTTGAACAAAAAATTACTTCTAACAGATCTACTGCATACAGAGACAGATCATTTTAGCAACATTATCAGGTAATGAGCCATGTGTTGCATAAATGAATTTTCTAAATGTGAAGAGGTCAACCAGTTAGGTAGAGAGCCAGAGACAGAAATGGAGATTTGGTGAGCAATAGGAAAGAGAGAGCAGGGCAGGAGCCAGGGAGGATAGTTTTAATGGAAATCATTTTTGAGGCAATAAATACCCACACGGGTTCTAAACTGTAACCTTTTCTGAATGACATGCCACTGATATCAAAATGAACTATTACTCCATGCTGGCTCTTCTTTCTCCTCAATAAACGTTCTCCCCGCACATACAGTGTAGTATAAAGAACTCTCTGCCTAAGCACAGAGTAGCCTCTCACTGCTGCCCTTTTTGAATTCTTTCAACATCCTGCTGTTCTCATATGTTCCCCTGGCATCTTAGCCCCATATGTTTGTTTCTTTACTTATTTATTTATGTAGGCAGGGTTTATTGCATATCATGTGTCAGGGACTATGCAGAGAACATAAAGATAAATAGGACATCATTAACTGCCCTAAAGGAGATTGCAGTCTAAAGAAATATATAAATGTTGGTTATTATATTTCACTCGACATAATGTGTGTGCGTCTTCCTCTTTTCTTCCCCTACCACCCCTGCCTCCCTCTCTCTCCCTTCTGCTGAAGGCAAAAAAAAAAAAAAACAAACCCAATTAGCCACGCTGGTTAAAATTTTATTTTTGATGGAAGCAAGTGCATTCTGAGTGAGGGGTTCTCCTTTTCGTAAATTACAGGAAATTTATTTTTAATGACATTGATGCATCTAGTTCAGTTGTTTAGAAGCCATTTGTTTTACTTTATCACTTTCTCTACTAGTCCAAATAGATGAGGTTGCCACAGTAATGACCTCTGGATAGGGGAAGAATTTGTGTATTACAGAAAATGAAGCCTCTGCAGTTAGCCATCACTTCCAAATGAGACTGTATCATAAAGGCTGAGTACTAAGCAATGTTTGGATTATTTCTGGTATAGCTTTGGTGACAAAAACTATCCTTTGAATTCCCATTTTACACATTGGTATCCAAATTTAGAACAGTCATTTGTCCCAGATCACAGACACATATTTTGAAACATTTGCGTTTGAGGGAAAACAAAAGGACATGTTACTTCACAACAAGTACATCGCATTAACTCATCACCCCAAGAGGGTGCATGGGGGCATATATAAATAGGTTAGAAAATGACATGGAGACAGAGGGCAAGATGGCACTGTGACCAAGGTTTTGAATTTCCCCCGAACACTAAAATAAAACAACAAAAATGGACAATGCAATTGAATGACAAACAAAATTTTCATTGATATTTTTTAAAAGACTTTTTCTTCTCATTTTAAACTACTTAAAAGATAATTGGATGTTTAAAGAAAAAATAGTGATAATAAGTGGTAAGGCTTATAATATAGGCAAAACATATAATACAAGTAAAACATACAATAGCAATAGCACAAAGGACAGACAGGAAAAAAATAGAAGTATATTGTTGTAAGATTCTGTCCATAAACTGCTGTAATATTATTTGAGGTAGATTGTAATGAATCAAAGATATATATTGTAAATCCTAAAGCTATCTAAAAAATGAAACAAAGAGGAATACCTACTAAGCCAATAGTGGAAATAAAATGGGAGCAAAGAACATATTCAGTCAATACATCAAAGACAGGAAAAGAAGTCAACGAACCATAAGAACAGCAGACAAACAGAAAACAAATAGCAAATACTGAATGTAAGTCAAACCATATTAATAAGTGGTCTGAGAAAACCAAGACCCAGCTATATTGCTGTATACAAGATATCCAAATATAAAGACATGGATAGCTTAAAGGTAAAAGGATGAAAAATATATATGTATGATTGATAAATATTAGAATGACTGATCAAGAAAGAAAAAGGGAGGAAGGGAGAGTGAAAAGACACAAAGAACATTCCCTAGCCCCAGGGTAAGCATCCGCAAAATGTACATCCAGCAATATTTTAGAAGTGCCAGGGACTAGCGACTGCTGTTTGCCCCCCATTAGCTGTCTTTCCAAATGAGAATGTTTGTTGAAGTTACCCTGTCTCTAGTCCACCAAAGTATTCTGGGAGAAGGGGTGAACAGACAAATCCTCTTTTTGTTGAGATCGTTTGGGGCTATTGTGTTTGTTTCTTGTGTGCTGTTTGGTTTTGGTTATAGTTTTCCCAGTGAAGAATCACATCTGGCACTGATGAAAGGTAATCATAAAATCCTGGACTTTGAGCCAATGCCATGATTGAATGGAACTCTTGGGATACCTCTTTTGGGGAAGTTAAGTGCATTTCCATGTAGGAGGAAAATAGAAGGTACAGATGAAAAGTAAATATTTCCATTTCCCTCTCTTTCCAAACCTGCCTCAGGGTATAATCTTGTTCAGGAATATATTCCAAGAGGAATATGCATACATGCTATGTAACATATATATATTAATATATATATAATATAATATAATGTAACATATATAATATAATGTGTACATACATATATATATATATATATGTGTGTGTATGTAACCTATTCACTTGGCCATGATTTGTAGAGCCTTGCCCAGTTCATCACTGAAAGTCACTGGATATATCACGATTAAAGACATAGCACAGTTTTGTGTGGCCTGAAGCCTATGCAATTTTTGGAGCCTGTATTTAACATAAGAATATAAAATAATAAACATAAAGTCAAGAATGAATATTTATTTAAAATTAAAAGAGAAGTTTAAAAAGTCATGAATGTTAAAAAGCTAACAAATTCATCAAACCTCACAAATCCAAAAAAATGTATAGTATTTTTATTGAGTTACTTGCCTGATACACATCTATAACAATTTTTCCTACATTTTTTTTGGCTGCACACTCTATGACTGTATCTTCATATGACAATGATTTTGTGAAAAAAGAAAAGTTTCTTCCTAAAGAGAGAAAAAATGACAGACTTTCCATTGATCTAAATTTGTGTTTTAACTATGGATAGTTTGGAAAAGTTTCTTTCAACCTCACAACTCCTTATTAGTAATTTTTTTACAGTGACTATTTACAAATACTTTGGATTTATTAACCAATTTGTCAGTGATAGCCTTTTTAACAGTCTAGTGAGTTTATAATGTTGGCTCCTGAAACTTGATGTCATGATAAGGGTGACTTGGTATATTAGGTAGGAGGAGTCCTCCTGGAAGGCAGTCCTACACTGTAACAACTAGTAGTAACTTAACTATGAACAGAATGATGAAAAACAGCAAATACATCATACTAAACTCACATGAAACGTATATTAAACTTGGTTTCCCCTTAACAAACATGTTCTTGGTGGTAAACCCCTTTGAACAAGCAATTCCATCTCTAAATATCCAGCCCAAATACACAGTGACAAAATTATTACATAATTTGTGCACAAGACAACTATTTGTTATAGAAAAAGGCTGTGAAAAATTCAATTGTCCTTAATAGGAAACGGGTTTAATAACACATAATACATCCACAAGTGAAATACTATTTGCAACTTTAATAAGGAGTGAAGAGATCTCTATATATTGCTATGTGTGATCTCCCAGATATGTCAAGAGAAAAATGCAAGTAGCAGAAGAGTGAGAACGGCATAATCTATTTTAACTAAGAAAAGTGGTGGTGCTACAAGAGAGAGGAAAGGTCCATAACTTGTAGAGACAGATACTAAAGTTCTTACAGATGAACTATGCCAGGTCTGGGGTTGTCTTGTATGTGTGTGGTGGAGGAAAGGAAGATTAAAGGGGTAAATATCAAGATGACATAGCCTTTGACCTAGTTGGTCTTAGTCCTACACATAAACAAATGGATGAATATATATTTATAGAGCTGTACAATGCAGCATTGTTTGTAAAAGCAAAATAAACAAAACAAAAAAACTGAAATTTCCCTCACTAGAGTACTAGTTCAATTAATTATGCTACATACATGTAGTATAACTCGGTCCTTTACCAAGCATGATGCTCTCTATCCCAGAATAATAGATGAGTTCCCTAATGAGTTTCATGGGTCATCTCACATAGCAGGTAGATTTTCAGTTATGAAACATCCCTATTTTATACCCCAAGTATGTCATGTAAACTCTAGAGAGTTATGCCTCATAAATCCATGGATTGTAAGTTTGCTTACCATAGCAATCCTCATCGAGGGATATCCTACACAAAACATTCTGTAGATAAAGACTCTGTAGCTAACAAGTATTATTAGCCTATTGTCCAGAAGTCTAGTTATCAGGTAAATAAGGAGATTACTTTAGATCACTGCTTAGATTTCTTTTCCCTGGGTGCTTTCTTCCCACTAATAAAAAGATAAATGGATCACATGCCCCCATGTAGACATACGTGTGCATGAAACAATTCTGGCATAAATGCAGAAAATTATCAATGATGATTACATTTGAGAGGTAGCCTTGGGGAATAAAAAGGGTGGGAAAGGAAATGTTTACTTTTCATCTATACCCACCTGCACTGTTTGACTTTTTTAAATACCATGAATATATAGCCTTTAATTTCAAATCTATTAATTCTTTAAAAGAGATCATTTGGATAAATTAATGAGTGAATAAACCCATGATAGATTACTTACAGAAGTTAGAATATGTTTGGGGAGAATTCCTAATATTTTAAGGAAAACCAACATCCTTGTCAAATGCGTCTTTGGTACCACCATGAGAAATACAGCCCTAAATTGTAGGACCTTAAGTTTGATCCACTGCAGCAATTAAGGCTCTTTAAAATTTCTGAGCCTTGGTTTCCTTTTATGTAAAATGGGTATAGTTACCTACCTCATAGAATTGCTGTTAAGATTTAAGGAAATAGTATTTGAGTAGGTACTCAATAAATAGTGTTTATTATCACTAATTATATTCTAGCTAAAGCCAGGCAAATAACACAGTGGTTATATTCACATTGCTATCCTTATTAATATTCTTTCCACAAAAACCAGCAGGCATGAGAGCTAGCTCTAGAGTTCTAACCTCTGGAATTCGGTAATGGAATTCTACCTAAAGTCTGGAATAAAATTAAACTTGAGTTTTGGCTCTCTATTTCCTTTCCTTTATATTAACCACTGCCAATAGCCATTGTGACCTATGCTTCCGAAACACTTTAAGAAAGACCCAAAGAACTCCTGCTCCCATGAGAGTGAGGGCTCCAAGGATCTGAGGTTCAAACACAGGACTCATGGCATGCAGGGGATGACCCCTAGGCAAAATCACAGCAACTACCCAAAGGTACAGAAAACAATCACTACCCAAAGGAGCAGAAGAGGTGTTTCTGTCTTCATAGGCCTTCTCTCTTCACTTACAGAAACAATGTCAATACAAAGAGAAAAGAAGCATTTTGCCAATCAAGCAGAGCTCTTGCTAAATGAAAGGTTCACCACGGCTTCCTGCAAGTTGTTCTCAGACTCCACACAACAAGAGCAAAAACATTCAGGTGGTGGGGCTGGGACAAGAGAGAAGAGTGGTCAGAGGAGGGATGGAAGGAGGGGCTGAAGGGAATTAAATTCTCTAGCTTAAAAAGTTTCATTCCTTTGTTGAGAATAAATAGAAGACTGAGCTCCATCACAGCTGTTGATCCAGAGCCCCTTGACACTTGAGTCTTCTCCATGTAAAACACAAACTACCTTGAAACAAAACTCTCTTAACAAAACACTTGGAAGTAAAAGTGCAGAGGACTGTTTGGGTGGTTTTCTTTCAAATGGAGTCCTTTCTTTTCTAAAAACTAGACACCAATGGTAACTGTTAGTGAAATAAACTGAATAAATTCATGTCATCCTTGTTTTTCTCTAACAAACCTGATATCTTACACTCCAACTGACCAAGCCATCTCCACCTTTGCACTGTAAAGCTTATACAGACAATACGAGTGCACTCCACCTTTATTGTCAAAGTGAATATACTCCAACAGTGTGATCATTTGCTAGAAATTTTGATGCTAAATGTGGAAATCATACAGGGGCAGAGATCTGAGTTCCAGAAATTTTGGAAAGGATGTGAGATGGAGAGGGAAGGGACAGCTGTAGGTAGTATAATAAAGTCAGGGAAGCATGCTTTCAGTTCAGAAAAGGATGTGTTTAAGTCTCCGCTCTTTCAATTACAGCCTCTGTGACAGTGTGAATAAAATGAAGTTTTGTGATTCCACCGCAGGTGGTCTCACAGGCAAAGAGAGCTGTGCAAGCTTCAGAGGCCCCAAATCAGCCAGGCCAGCTCAGCTGTGCTGTGAAGATGTCCTGCAGCCACTCCTGCCTGTGTCATAAGACTCAGAGCCCCTCACCCATCACCCAGCATGAGAAAAAAAACAGCCCAGAATGCTCAAAAAGAGATAAACTGGTCTGGTTCCTGTGCCCCTAGTAGAATCCTTTAGGAGAATGATTCGCAATCCTAATCTTTGCTTCCTCTGCATATGGATAGCATTGGAATATTGATTGTTCTTTTATAACACTGCCCTCAAGTATTGATTAACATAACCTCATCCCTGCACCCACCCCCTGTTGTCAAAAAGTGTCTAAGATATTCCCAAAGAGTTTTGGAGCAGTTTATCAGAACACACTGATAAACTGACTTCACTCATGATCCATAGTAAGACTGAATAAACTTATCTTAAAGGCAACAGCAGTGTTGATTTCAGTGGACAACAGAAATAACATAAATAAGTTATTGAAACTTGCCAACCTCCACTTCCTCATCTGTAAAATGGAGGAAAGAAGAAAGACTTGTAGTCTCGTGGTAAGAGCTAAATACACAGAAAGACCTTAGAAATATGTGCAATAAAAGATAACTAGTATCAATGCTATTATTATTAAATTTTTTAATTAAGGACTATTTAAAATAAAATCAAAAGGTCTACAAACACTGAAACAGACTCAACAATCTTAGAGATAAAGGAAGAAAGATTCAAGTAAGAGAGCAAGGGGTATGGTGAGGCAGGGCTGGCGATGGAAGGAGGGAGCCTCTAGGACACGCACCAGGATGGGTCTTGGGGGAAAAAAAAAAACAGCCAAAAAGGGCACATTTCCTCCAATAATGTCTAGAATGTTTAACTCTTGCCTCTATCTCCAGATTTATCTGAGAGTACCAATGCTACCTTCCTCCCTACCACCAATTTGACCACTCAAGTTTAATTAATTTCCTCAATTTGGTGGTAGTACTGGTGGGCTGAAGCCCAGAATTTTCTCCTATTGGGAGAAAAATTAAGCCCCAAATAATCACTAATATTTCCACAACTCCCCATTCTTGCTCCACCACGCTTGTCCACAACTGTTATTTCTCAACCACCACCCCTACTTTCCAAGAAAGTTTGAAGAAAATGACAGAAATCCCTTTTCCCAGCCCTTTCTTACCATAAGAAAAGGTAGCTGTACAGAAAATGGAAGTTCCATGGTCAAGATCCTCACCTGAGCCTAATCGACTTGCACACTCTGCATGTGCAATGATGTAATACTTGGCCTACTGTGCAGGCACATACTTGCGCACGTGTTGGCAATAAGCCATTACTGCCTGTGTTGCTATATAAAGAGCTTTTCCCTATGCTCAGACCAGAGCCTGGAGTGGAGGCAGAGGCTAGAGCAGAGGCAGAGATGGAGATGGAGATGGGTTTGCTGCATGCAGACCACAAATGCAGACATGATTCTAGCACTCGACTTGCCACTGTGAGAATAAAGCTTGGTATAAACCCTTTTACCCGCAATGTTCCATTGTCATTATGAACGTGGCTGAAGCTTGGAACCCCCTCTGGCCCCAGAGCTACAGTAGCAATGAGAAAGGAATATGGGAAAAAAACTAAAAGTCCATGCAGAGCTGAGCTCTGCAGGAAGAACTTGCAAGGAAAAACTGATCAAGCAACTCAAAAATATCTGCAAGGTACTGTGGCCTATTTGAAGATCAGAGTTATTTAAATTCAGCATTACTGTTACAGGAATAAAAGCAAAGAGCCTCTGTTGTTTTTTAAGAAATTTCCACCTTCAAAATCACATTTATAAACCTGGAAAGAGGAAACGATGTGTTTTAAATGTAAAAGCACTGAAGCCTTTCCAATCCCTCCTTCCTCTGCTAGTGATATTGTTTTTCTTTGTTTTGGAGTCCCTCCACATGACACAGGGAATGATTTTCCACCTTAGCTTTGACAATAATACCTGCTTTTCTGTTAAACCTCATTTCTTCAAATTTGCATGCCTTGGAATAAACTTTCTTTGTCAGTTATATTTCCACCAAAAGCGAGAAGCTAGGAAGCTGCTCTTTCTTTCCCAATCGAACCCTTATTACCTACGGAGAATTTCAGCGTTCTTCCATTATAACCGGTCTGCCACTTTAGAAGTTAATGATGAATTTTAATATGCCTGTGCCTGTAATTCTAATCTAGGTTCTGAAATTAAATCAAATGCAATGGAAAAAATAGAGATAAGACAACTGGATTCTAGTCCCAGTACTACCAATAACTAGTTGTCTGACCTTGGGAAAGTCAACTTCTCCGGAACTCTCTCTATAAAACAAAGTCATTGGAGGAGATCATCTAGTATCTTGTTGGCTCTAAAATTCAATGCTCAGATGAATAAGGAGCCCTCAGATTTAAAAGATAACTGGTTGCTGGTAGCAATTTTCTTGGCTAGTTAATCCAGTTCTAACTGATGAGGACCTGGTATGATATTTCTTTCAACACACAACCGTCCTTTGAAAAGCAACAGTAGAAAGGAGGAGAGAAGCCCACTCTTGCATGTAGTAAGCAGTCAGACTTAGAAGAGCCAACCATATGGAGAAATGGGACAATAATAAGGGAAATGACTGAAATTGCTTTTCTCACCCCCTTCTCTCCATAAGAAAAGTGCAGTGAGTGGGAATATGTGAATAAAAACAAGGCCACGCAGAGCTGCACTACGTGGGCATATCTTTTAGAGTGGAAGTGATCAAACAACTCAATGGACTGATCTATTTCCTTTAATTTCACCTTTCCTGCCTTCAAAAATATACTTCACCAAACTCTCTGTCTCTGCCTCGTTGTGAAGCAAAAGAATATTGGCACGTTACTTGTCTTCTTTATCAGTTTAGGCAAAGGATTCTTCTGCAAAAAAAAGAAAAAGAAATCAAGTGGAAAATAAGTTTCTGTTTGGGAGAAAAAAATGATTAGGCTGGGTGAGTTATCAAAAAATGGCTGTATGGATGGTACACTTATTAAAAACTGACAGCTTGCAAATCTTCAAATCTCAAAAAGAACTACTTTTTGAACTTAGGAGGCAGCAAAAAGCTGATGGAAAAGAAACATACAAAGAGCTTCAGATTTTTGCTTGGTTTTTCTTCTTGACTCCCCTAATGGAGTGTGTAAAATAAGCATGAAGAAACAGAAGCTGGACTTTCAGATTCAGAGGTTCACAGCTGTTAGCAAAAAAGTCTCTCCCTTTTCTTTACCAGATATCTTTGTGGAGGCAGAGGTGACAATAAAAGTCTGGATAGGAAATTGACTCTTAATCTAAGAGTCTGAATAGGAATGATTCTCAGAGAGCCAATCAGGTGATTTTTACTTGGAAAAAACTTGTAGAAAATGAGAGGTCTCAAGAATGCGGATGGGTTTTCCACAGGCAGTGTCAGAGTGAATAACTGTACTGGTCTCAAAGCTCATATGCAGTGCGGATTTAAGCTAAAGTCTCTTGCCCTTTAAAATAGAAAACAGATTGATGTGAATGCTCAGGGCATGCATTGAGAAAGACCAACCCCAACATGTACAAGATCTCTGCAGAATATAGTGGGGTGTGGGGAAACTTCCATATTCATGAGCACCTGGCTCTGGGTCTTACTCCTCCTTAATGATCTCTGTTGATGATCTCCTTGCGTTGTGTCATCCTCACTCACACTGTGTCGAGCTGATTTGCAACTCACCTCTTTCCTTTCTTTCATTAATAAATAAATAAGTAAGCAAACAAACAAATAAAAACTCTGCCTCAAGGCAATGTGCATGTACGGTGCCCATGCACATAGACAGCTTTCCTGAAGGTTAAAGGTCCTGGCCCCCAAAGTGAAAACCACAGGAACAGAACTGACTTTGACCTCCAATCTGGAGCACAACTACTGCAGCCAACCCCATAGACCCATGAACAAAAAATAAGTGTTCTGGAAACCACTGAGATTTGGGGGTTGTTCGTAGTGCAACAATATTTCAGCAAAAGCTTACATAAATAATTTTCTAGGAAAGGGGATTTATATCACAATAATACAAATAACTTCAAATTAAGCATTAGACATCCTTGTTCTAAAAGGTCTTTGGATAACCTACCTCTAAGGGGTTGCCACTGTCCACTTTAATCTACGAAATTCCCCAGCCCAGGTCATCTAAGGATTTGTATTGCTCTCATTCCAATTCCACTCTCTTCTACACTTTTTCAATCCCATAGCTCCACTCCACACTCCCAACTCTAAAATCCTCCCCAAACATTATGTAGCACAAGTCAACGTTCTCCAAACCCTGTCCTCAAACTCAGTTCTAGGCCATCTTTTCATATTCAATCCCACTGAGCAGTCCAGTAGAACAAAGGAGGTTCCCCTGTAAACGGAAATATCCTCATAGAAGGGCAGTGATTTTTTTTTCACAATCATTTTTCTCCTTTATATACTTACATATAGAAGAGATAAGTAGTATTAAGTTCTAACTAAAACTAGGAGAGATCTCACAGGATTCCAAACCTGAAGTCAATTTACACTCTCCTCTGCTGTCTTCCTTTCTGTCTACACTTTCTGATCTCTCCTTTTTATGCAAGCCAGTATCATCTTCTATGGATGTGAGGAAGACCGTGTGTATTACTAGCAAGGAAAGTACCCTCTTATTTCTCCTTAAAGTTCAACTTCCATTAAGTAATGAGAATTTAGCCATCAATAATTAAGTCTATCCTTGGGAAACACTCTCACAGAAGCTACCAAAACAGTGTTTTCTGAATAATAAAGTAAAAAGGGATTTTCTTGCTTCAATGATTTTCTTTTTGTATTTTCACCATCCCCAAGGAGAAGCAGACAGCCATGTAACCAAGATCTAGCAGCAATTTTGGTGCCCCAGGTAGCATGATTATCACAAAACACTCCAATGGGTTAGCCCAGTTTAGGCCAAGTACTAAATAACACATTGCTCTTGAAATAAATGACATAATATCTTTTGAAATTTCAAAGCTACTTGATTTTGATTCTCAAATTAGAAGGTTGAGTTTGACCTTAATTTTCTCATCAATGTGGCAGTGTGGTTCAGCTACAACTACTTATGAACTGCCTTTACCAAACAGGGAAGAGGATGCAGGCAGAGAAAGTAAAGCCTTGAGTTCCATTTTACACACACAAAAATTAAAGGAACATGGAAGGGAAGAAGTTTGTTCCTCTTTCTGATAGGAAGGGAAAACTTCAGGCAATTTATTTGTCAAATTTCCAAATACCACTTTACTCCTAAGGACACAAGAGACTTTTTCAAATTTAAAAATCACAGTGTAGACAATCATTCCAAGCATCAAAATAGAGCTGCAAAGAAGGCCAGCTGATTCAAGCTAGGAAAAGATGGATTAAGAAAGCTGAAATGCTTCAGGGTTGTTATGGCAGCCAAGATGAAAAAGGCAATTGACTATAGGTAGATAAGGTCAGGGCAGGGGTGGTGGGAAGGGAAAGGATCTCAGAGAAGAGAAAGAAACTCAGATTCTTTCAGGAGCCTGGAAAAATGAAATTTCTTGCAATATGTTTCAATGAGCTATAGTAGTGAATGACTATTGCCCTACAAGGTCCAAAGTATGTAAGTGTACTGAATGAAACGGTTTAATCATCAACCAGGTCTGTGCTTCTAAAATACAAAACAGCCTTTTTGCTTCTGGAGAAACATAGAAACATAAGGATATAGAATAGATCCAGCTACTTCACTGGCCTGACAGCCTAGAAGAATAAAGAGCACAGAGAGATACCATCACCATAGCTACTTTCCAGAGTTATTAAAATTGAAGAAAGATGAAAAAGTATCCTCAGATATGGGAAATTAAAACCCTGGTTTGGGAGACTCGGTCATGCTGAGAGAGTAAGGCTTCTAGAGATTTGAATAATTTGAGATGGTGACAAGGAGGTGAGACAAAAAAAAAAACATTCTAGAGCTGCAGACAAGTGAAAAAAAGCCCTTCAACATAACTATCGGGAAAAGCCCCCAAAACTCCTATGTCCAAGGCAATATAAGCTGGACGAAGATACTGTGTGTATTTCCATCTCTCCTGATTCCCCTTCCCAAGCCTCTCATACTCCAGGAATAACTTAGATCTTTCTTTCTCTTTCTCTCTTTCTCTGTTCTTCAGTATGCATTCTCTTTCCCCTATTGATCAAAATGAATTTCCAGTTAACTATAAGTTCTTTAATATTGACTTATTCTTTCATTCAACAAACATGCATTGAGAAACTAAAATGTGGCTGGCTCTGTCCTAGGTTCATGGAATAAAGGGATGAATAAAACAAGAGCCCCATCCCCTCTAAGGGAAGGATAGCTAAATTTAGGCAGATGAGAAGAATGTTCTGGAGGAGGTGACATCAACCAGTGTCTTAAAGGAGTAGCGTAAGTTAACCAGGCACAGAAGGTGCATGTGCAAAGGCACTAAGGCAGAAAAAAGTGCCCACTAGCGTAAAGACATTGGCATTTGCCAGATGGCCTCACAAGAGGGTTTTATTGTTGCCAATTTTCAATATACTTTGTCCCAAAGAGAAAAGTAACAAAAGCAAAATCAGTAACTAAGAGTTATATGAGTCATATTTTTATGAATTTATACTGTAATTAGTATATGACTAAATCTTAAATATGAGTAAATATTAACTTCAATTACTGCCTTAATGAGTTAATGAATTAATTCTATCACTTAGGGAACAAATGCTATGCACAGATAAGCTGAAGCCCCATTCTCCATAATAATTCTGAACCATAATTACACTGGAATAATCATAATACTGAAAATTCTATATACTTTGTATGTAATAATACTGAAAATGGCCAAAAGGGTCCCAGGGAAAGCTAGGAAAACATTAGTGTGGCATCTAAAACAGGCAAAATGAGTTCCCCCAGTTCAAAAATATCTTTGCCATATATTTTACCAATTAGAGATTCAACTGTGTCAAAACATATTTTTTTAAGAGGAGAGGATAAAGTAAATAGAGTAACACCATAAACCATCCACTCCTTAGTAAGTGGTTTCCTTATTTCAGTCAATGGATGCACCATTCTCTAAATCAACCAAGCTTTTAGAACCATCTTTCATTCCTGTCTCACTCCAGATTTGATTTTATTAGATGCCAAGCTTTGGATCATCATACAGGGTTCTCTGTGGAAAACAACAGAGACTGGTTGACTGAAGCAACACTAATAAAAAAGGATTTATTTTAAGGACATTGGGTAGCGCATTGTGGCAGGCAGTGTAGACTGGCTATTCCTTTCTCAGCTTATTTCTCCTTTCCCCACTTCTGTGATAGAGAGTGGACAATCCAGATCCTCAAGGCATACTCATTTCCTTCATTTCCCACTTTGCCATGCAGCTTTTTGACCATGTTATTCAGCTCTGGCCAATAGCATGTAAACCTAAGTCTGCTAGGCTTCCAGGAAAGCTTTGGATCCCCTGGCAAAATGGAAAGATACAGCTGTCTCCCCTTCACCCTGTCATGAATAGAGACTGCAGCCAAAGGGAAAGGCCAAGAGGCCGACAGAGAACTTGATACTATCAACGTGTTGAACAAATGTCAGTAGCTACTTAACTCATTTTATGGGAAAACAAATCCCCTAATGGCCTAAGCCACCACTAATTGTGTTTTCTGTTATTGCAGCTGAAAGAATGCTTAAATGACACATATCCTGATTCATTGGGTAGGCTCAATGCCCAAACGCACACCACAGGACTGGTCTAGTAAGGGCCACAAATCTACTAAATATTGCTGTTGGTCCTGTTGCCATTTCTGCACTAGAAGTGTAATCTTACTGCAGCCATGACCACCACTAACAGTGCTGTCACTTCTGTGTTAGGCACGCAGTCTTGCAACACCAAATACCATTTCTGCTACCATGACTCTGGATTCAAAGTACAAGGTGGTTGCATCTAGTTAGTGACACCTGGGTCCCACGCATGTCTTAGCTGCAAGTGAAGTTTAAAAGGTGAGCATCTATCATTTTCAACTGTTACACAATATCAAGTGAGGAATTCTCCCATGCATATGAAAGAGGTTCGTATGTTGGGCCAAAATGGAATGTGCATTTCACCTTGTCAATCCTGTGACCTCCCTAGAACATACCTTACCCATTATTATGGATTGAATGTTCATCTCCCCCCAGAATTCACATGTTGAAATTGTAACCCCCAATGTGATGGCATGAAGAGGGTGGGGCTTTCCCTGTTTTAGAGTAACTTTAATTTTTACTACTCAGTGATTACAGTGGATTTTTAATCTGAAAACTCATTCCATTCTTTAATTTTGTAAAGCTACCAATAATTACCTTTTCCAAAACTGATTCCTTACAGTTGAATTAAACTCTCTTCTTCGGGAACTCCCATCCAAAAAAAAAAAAAAAAAAGGCAAGGCCTTTAGGAGGTGATTAGGTCATGAGAATGGAGCCCTCATGAATGGGATTAATGCCCTTATAAATGAGGTCCCTGTAAGCTCCCTCACCCCTTCCACTGTGTGAGGACACAGGGAGAAAACGGACATTCATGACCCAGGAAGCAGGCTTTCACTGGACACTGAATCTGCCAGCACCTTGATCTTACACTTCCCAGCCTCCAGAACTGTGAGAAATAAATGTTTGTTGTTTAAGCCACCCAGCGTTTTGTTATAGCAGCCCAAACAGACAAAGATACCCGCTAATCTCTAGCCACTGCATATGAAGTCATTTTAATCATTTGGAATTGACATATCTCTGAAAGTTTATATTCTAACATAGCCGTTGTCCTGGCAACTCCCACAGCACCTTACTTCCCCTTCCTGCTCTTTTAACTGGAGCTGGAAATAATGGATAGACTGAAGGGACATTAACAATGTTAAACTGACAGAACTGAATCTAAGTCACACAGGGAGATGAATCAAGAATAATTCCTGAATAAAGAAACACAAACTTCAAATTATAAAATAAATTAGTCACAGGAATGGAAGTACAGCATAGGAAATAAAGCCAAGAATGTCATAATATCTTAGTATAGTGATGAAGGGTAACTATACTTACTGTGGTAAGCATTTTGTAATGCATATGTTTATATTACTATGTGATCATATAATTACTAATTCATATATATTACTAATATATACAAACATATCATATTGTACATCTAAAACCAACATAATATTGTATACCCACTATATTCTAATAAAAAAAAGAATAACTCCAGAATTTGGGGCACAATCAGCAACAGGGTAGATGTTGGTGTCACTCGCTGAGGGAATTAAGCAAAAATCACCATGTAATTTTAGGGACATGCTGGGGTTTCAAGTGTCTGTGGGCTGGATGGAGTTATCCAGTAGAGAGCTGGATGTGTGGGTCCAAAACAGAGGAATAAAGATTTGGACTTTATTAATAAAATACGGTTTGGGAGTCATCAACTTATAGATGATAATCAAAGTCATGAAACTACCTCGTCCACCTTCACGGCCTACCTCAATGAAAGAGACTTGAGGAATGCAACATCCTCCACTCATCCGAAGCCTTCTCTTCCCTAGCATTGCATATGCAGCCACTCAGAACCAGTAATACCAGTCACTGAGAGCTACCTCCTAAAAACCCATCCCCTCTCTCCATCTCCACCTCTGCTGCCTTCATTCAGCTCTCAACACCTTTCACGTGGAAACAGCCTCTGAGCTAATCTCCAACCTACCTACCGTCACACTCACACACACACAGCCGCAGCAAGGGGGCCTGTCTTAAACACACATGTGAGTATGTTAATCCTCCAATTAAAAACTATTTTTAGCTCCTGCCCATTACCTAAAAGATAAAGTCCTATCCCTGTTTAAAACACCCAGGGCTCTCTAGAACCAGATCCCTCTCCATTTCCAGCCCCATTTCCCATTGCCTGCAACTTCAAAAGTAGGCTAACCTTCACAGAGAATGCTTGTCACAGCCTTGAATGCATGTTAAATACATTTTCTTAATAAGGACACCAGACTTTAACCAATAAATAATATATTACACATCATAAAAGGAGAATCTCTTTTCCTAACTAGACTAAGAAAATACTGGGCCTAGTTTGCAAAATTGCCATTTGCATTCATATTAATAGAGCACTTAGGAAAGCAATTTAGAAAGAGGTAGTTTCTTTTAAGTGTGCAAATGGGCTCAAAACCATTTAGCCCACATATATAAAGAATATAGTGGTCCTAATAACAAGATCCTTCACACCTTTAGATACTCCTTGTCTATTAACCATTCCTGAGGCCTAGCGATGAGTGCAGGGACCCCTGCTTCTTTTTGTTCCTGTTTGTTCAACTCTTCCTCAGCTCAGAAAAAGTTCTATACAGCTGGTTCACAAGTGCAGAGATCTGTAGAGAACCTTTCTCCAAAGATCAGGAGCCAGCAGTCAATCAAACCAACTCATCCTCTGAGAGACAGTGGAGGTGGGAAGCTAAGCTCTTGAACTAGAGCTTATGAGAAAAGAATGCAAAGGTTAAGTCATTTGGATCAAAGATTAAGGTTTCCTATCATCCTGGATAGCCGGTTTTGATGATGCTGTAGAAAAATACCAACCCCAGGAGTGTTTGGTACACTGTACTGAAACCTCGTGCTGCCCTGTAAAATAAAACCAATGCAACAAATACTGATTGAACGTTGTACCATCTGCTATGAAACATGAAACTTTCTCCATCCTCAAATACCTGAATCATAAGAGTATTATTATTATTTGTTAGCATGTTTTGAACACTTCCCATTGCACTGGTTAAAATATGTAACCCTCACAGCAACCCTGTGAGATAGATTCTGTCACCAAATCCATTAGAAAATAGGGAAACTGAGGCTAGATTTAATAACTTGCCCAATGTCACAAGAATGGTAAATGGCAGCACTTAAGATCTCCTCCGAGAGATCAATAAAAATTGTAAAGATTCTCACTATGCTGTACACCTGTAACCAATATAATATTGTATATCAACTATATTTCAATTTTAAAAATTGCAAAGATTCTCAAATAGTTTCAATTAATAACAAATGTCTTTGAATAAATGAATGAGTGAAAATCCTAAATTATAATAATTGCTGTAGGAAGTGGCAGAAGGCAAAGGCTGACTTCAGTCTCTTCAACCCACACCCCAGGTAGAGGTCCTAAGCAGAACTTTTCTTACGTGGGGACAAAAGGCACTAACACAGTCTCCACATGGCATCCGGAGGGTGAGAAACTAGGATGAAAATCTCTGATGACTTTTTTTAACTTACTGTGGTAAACTATGTCAAGTTGAAATGAGAAATTCATTCATTCATTCATTCATTCATTCATTCCCCAAATACATATCCAGTACCCACTACAGTTGACCCTTGAACAACACAGGCATGAACTTTGCAGGTCCACAGATATGCACATTTTTTTCAATAAATGGAAAAATTTTTTGTAGATTTGTAACAATTTGGAAAAAAAAACATTTTCTTATCTCTGTCTTACTTTATTGTAAGAATACAGTATATAATACATATAACACACGAACATGTTAATAGACTATGTTATCAGTAAGATTTTCAGTCAACAGTAGGCTATTAGTAGTTAAGTTTTTGGAAAGTTAAATGTTATACACACATTTTGACTGTAAGGGAGTCAGTACCCTTAACCCCCATGTTGTTAAGGATCAACTGTACATACCAGAGTCTGTGCTAGACCACTGGAGGGGTTTGGGGGGATATAGGGGAAATATATAGGCTACTTAAGAAGAGTTAAAGAACTATATTCTTCTAATTTTCCTACAGGCATGTAAGTGTAGCTTTTTATATTCATAGGTAATTGTGAAACTTAGCCAGGTTGTTAACCCAAAGAGTGGCACTAAAAACAATAGAGAGAAGAGGTACCAGAAAGCAAATGCCTGGCAGGCATCTTTGCAAGAAATCTCCAGATCCCTGAACAGCAGCTTGAAAAATATTACCAGAGGCAGAAAACCAGAGAATATTCCTCCTGCTAAGGCCATGGGCCAATCTCAATTTAGGTGTAATACATTGGTTGCCTCCACCATTGTTATTTTCTTCTTTAAATTTGAAAGCCCTCAGAACCACACACAACGAGATGACTCCCTCCAGCTTGAATAATTTCTGGAAAGCTTAGCTGTTCTCAGATGTCAGTAAAAGCGGTGGCAGCATTTCTAATTAGCATCTCTGAATTTGCCTATTTTATTTCCAAGCCCTCTTCCTTAACAGACAAGACCTCTGTGAACAGAGCATGGGGTCATCTTTCATATTATATTCCTAATTATGCACTTACCAAAGGTTAAGAAAGTGTTTTGTTTTCCTACAAAGTATTATATTGGTCTTTCATAATGAGGATAGATTTGAGGCAAAATTAGTGTGTACAACAAAAAGCTGCTTGGTGTTGAAAGCTACTATTTTTTCTTAATTGTGGGTTTGTTTTGTATGTGTACGTACAACTGATTTTCTTTGCATTTTTATTCGCTCCCTATGTGAAGCATTTCTGGGATATAATGGTTGGATAGGTTAGAGGTCCTCAACTTCTCCAGCTGTTAAGTATTTTTCAGAAGCAGTTCTTGTGTAAAACTGTTATTGTGATTATTGCCTTGTTTAGGTCTGTTTCCTTTGAAAAACATAAAAGCGGAACCCCTTAGAACAGAGTGGGACCTGGTGCAAGACTTCCTTTAAAAGAAATCAAGATGGCTTGAAGAAGCTGACTTACATTGTAGTAATCACTAGAAACAAAGGCAAATGCTCCATGGAGTGTCTAACTCTAAAATGAGATTTGTACCATTTACAAATAAATACTAGCAAATTTAGCAGCTGTGAGGCCATCTCATAACACTTGGTCCACTGGCAATTTCCTGTTCACATCTTCATATATCCCCAGAGTGTAGGGCCCAGCCACTGACCATTGGTGCATCTGTAAAGTGTGCCAACCAGTCACACATTTTCCTTTCCCAGATCCAAAGGGCAACTTTTCATGAGTGTCCACCTTGGAGAATGCTCCAATGCCTTTTACGGGAAGACACCAGAGAGGTGGGCATCAAATCGGCCTTTGGCAGATTTGAAGCAAAGTACCAGGCATATTAAAGATGCACAATAATTATCTAATGTAAGGGTCAGCAAACTTTTCCTGTGAAGGGCCAGATATCAAATATGTCAGGCTAGCAGGCCATGTCTTGGTTGCAACCTCTCAACTATTCTGCTACTCTGCATTGTAGCTCCAAAACAGCGATAAATCACATATAAATGAATGAGTGTGGCCCAGTTTGGCTACAGGCTAGACTCTGCCCACTCCTGGTCTACTGAATGAATAAATCATCAGAGAATTCATCTTTCTATATAAATAAATATTCCAGATAAATGAAACTCTCTTCTTTTAAGTCCAAGAAGATTTTGTTTTATTTTTACTTTAGCTAGTTTAATTGAGATCTTTCATAAAGTGTACGTACATATTGGTCCATTTTTTTGAAAAGGATATTCAAAATAAAACCTTTTCCCTATGATTCAGGGTCATCATTAAAGCAAGTATTTCATAATGCTGCAATTCACTAATATCCTGTGAGAGTTTTTGGCTGCATCAGGCGATTCAACCCAACTCCAACAAGCTCCAAACCTTTGTTGTTTTTAGCCACTGCGTCCAGCTGTAATTTTTCAGTCTCCTCCCTGCCCAGCGGCCTCTGAGCACTTTTCTTTCATTTCTGCCAATGTGCCCTTTGGGAGGAATTACATTGGCTTTTCACCAACTTAAGTGTAAGGAATATCCAGGGCCCAACTCAAGCTCCAATATTCTCCATTTCTCTGTCCACAGAACCCTGGGACCCAAGCTGCTTCTTACTCCTTATCCTGCCTTACCAACTTCATCTGTTTGTAGTTCCTTCTTTCCCCTGATCTCAGAGTTGGTCAAAGAATAGGATGCAGCCTCCCCAGGACCCCTCTTCCTTCTTAATGTGTTCCAGGGACCCGGGCACTTTCAGGTGTTTATGAAATTTAAAAGAGATATGGAACAATAAAAGTAATAAATCTAAGGATGTTTCAAAGATTCATGAACACAGAGAATTCTTATAATCATGGCCCCTAATCCAATATTTCTAATTCCCTTATAGGAATGCTACCTGGAAGTGTCCATTGGACATTTGGGTTCTATTTTATTCTTGAAATTAGAGATGACAAACTTTGACCACTTCTACAGTTCAAAGGTGAAGAGCATGTCAGACTCACCCTCTAAGAAGGTCCTTACTTCATACTTGCAGTTTTTCTCAGCCAGAATATCAGTATTTTTCATGATGATGATGATAATAGTGATGACCTTGATGGTAGTAATAACTAACATTTATTAAACTATCATTTATTCCTTTGTATACCAGACATAATGCCCAACACTTTATATGCATTTCTTCATTTAATGCTCACAATCCGTGAAGTAGCTACTACACCAAAATTTAAACCTAGAAAAGTTAACTAATTTGGCCATGGTCACATAGAGAGAGCCAACACTCAAGTCTAAACCATCCAGTTATATTATTAGTCAGGGTTGAGTGTTATGTTGCAGGAACAAAAGCAACAAGATACCAATAGTTTAATATGAAAAAGTTTCTCACTCATACAAAGTCCACAATGAGCTGAGATCATTCTCGAGGGCATCTGTCCTCCACATGGTGGCTCACCTAGCTGGGCACCTCCATCTCAACACATGCCTAACAGCAGGAGAGGAAAGTACTGGAGTGTATCCCACCAGCATTTAAAAACTCTAGCCTGTACACAATCCATATCACTCCAGCTTCCAATCTGTCAGTCAGAACAAGTTACATGGACCCATATATTTGTCATGGAGATGGAGAAATTTAATCTTTTCAAATGCTCAGAAGGAGAAGAGAATCGGATAGAGATGAGCATAAAACATTACTAGCACAGTACATTTTCTAGTCATCACATATTTGGTTCATCCTTCTACACCTCACAAACACTAACTCCAACCTCAGGGAGAAAACCCAAACTCCCAGCCAATCATAGCACTGAGCTCAAGGTCCAGGACGCTGGAGCTATCATGTGTCTCTGCACTGGTGGGGAGGCAGGTTTGACATTAGTCTTTGCATCAGGTCTTGACACGTAGGCTCCCTTTGGACCAGAAACCTGGAAACTAAGGAAGTCAGGTTGAATGAACCATTGTGGAACCTTCCCATCACTACAGCCACCTACTTAACACACAATGGTGAAACAAGAAGCAGATAACCTCAGGAATCACTCCTGTTCAGAATAGGGAAGAACAGAAATTCTTGCACCTGCGTACTGCCCAGATCCTTGGGAACATCTGCTTGGCTAAAGACTGATTACTATAAAACCCTAGAACTTTTTCCTTTCGGTTCTGTAGTCTCTCTGATTCAGCCGCTCAAGTCTTCTATTAAGTCTTCCTGTCTCCAATCTGGATTCCTGTGTTGCCTTGGCTTTCCTGAGCTAACAGTAAGTCTGCATACCTTTCTGGAGACTCCAGGGAAGTATCTATTTCCTAGCCTCTCCCAACTTCTAGAGCAGCCTGAATCCCTTAGCTTGTGGCTTTCTTCCTCTTGTCTTCAAAGTATCTATCTGACCATTCTTTCATTATCACATCTCTGACAATAGCCAGAAAGTTCTGTACTTTTAAAGACTCATGATTAGATTGGGTCCACCCAGATAATTCAGGATAATCTCCACATCTCAAGGTCCGTAACCTGAATCATACCTGCAAAATCCCTCTTGCCATATAAGGTAACATATGCACTGGTACTGAGGAATATGGCATGGACATCTTTGAAGGGGGAGGTCATTATTCTGTCAGCCACAACCAGGAACTCAGACTACTAATGATGCTGTTGTGTCAAGACAAAGTTTCAGAGTTTATCAAATCAGAGGGAGCTATATCAGCTAGGGTTGCCATAACAGAGTATCAGAGACTGGGTGACTCAAATGACAGAAATGTATTTTCTTACAGTTCTGAAGGCTAGAAGTCTGAGATCAGGGTACCAACAGGTCAGGTTCTAGTGAGAGTTCTCTTCCTGACTGCAGAAACCCACCTTCTCACTGCCTCCTCACCCAGCAGAGAGAGAGAGACATTTCTTCCTTTCCTTTTATGGCCACAGTCCTATCATATTAGGACCTCATTTAACCCAATTACCTCCTAAAGACCCTCTCTCCAGAGAGTCACATTGAGGATTAGGGTTTCAACATATGAACTGGGGAAAACAGTTCAGTCCATAGCTGGAACTCTCACCTGGGAGTAACCAGCTCATCTTTCTCTGGGCAAAACAAACCATATGGCCATGCCTGAATCCAAGGAGGAAGGGAAACAAACTCCTCCCATATTCATGGAAGGAGAGGAGGACTGGAAGTATTGGCAAGTATCAGTGATACCTACCCAGAGTCACTGGCAGATTTTCAGCAGGATTGTGACATAATCATATATGTGAAATAGAAAGATCTCCTTGGCACTGTTGTAAAGGATGGCTTAGAGGGATTCTTGTAATCAAGAAGACCGTTTTCAGGTTCTTGATAGTCTAGTGTGAGGAAAAAGGTCAAAACAGGGCTACGGCGGTAAGAACGGAAGGAAGCAGTACCTAGGACCTTACAGAGAATATGCCAGCAATGACTTTTACTTCAAGAAATTTAAGTAATACATGGTGATCCAAAACTATCAGGGCATATGCTTTCAATTACAAATGACTTTCAGATAACCATCACTTAATTCTTGGAGTTGCAAACATGTTTATCTTAACCATTTGGGGATAAAAATTTTTCTAAGCTCTTACAGAATATACAGAAATGGTTTTGGAGGCTGTCAAGCTATCAATGTGAAAATCAGTTTGTGTACTGAGCTTTAAGCAAAAAGGCGCTCAAGTGCTTTTCCCTAGACTTTTCTCCTTTTTCTCTATTTTCCACATGCTCGTTCTACCAACAGAAGGTGGTAGAGGCAGGTAAACTGTCATTTGTACAAGGAAATTCAGAAGAGTCCCTGAGAATTGTAAATGTAAGCAAAATGCAACCAATGAGATAAATAAGCAGATTTTGAAAATCAAACTGAACCTTTCCTGTGTATAAGAAAAAGCTAAAGCCTAAATACATCCAAGGAAGGAATGACTTAACAGAGTAGAAGTTGCTTGTGTGGATGTTATAAAAAGAGGAGGCCTCTCAGTCTATCATGAATTCTGTCCAGGAGCAAAGAATGTGCTCTATTAGGCAGATATGAGTATTCTGGCCCACTTGTAGGATAGGCATCTCTACAAATATTTGTCGTTGTGGTTTAGATATTACTCTTAGTGTTCATTTGGTTAGAGTGAGTTGCTAAGAGATTGATTCCTTCGTATTGTTCTGCTGCGAGTTCTGTTTCAAGTCTATGTAGTTTGGGTTTTCCCAAAAGCAAAGCCTGAGGCAAGAACTTGGTGTAAGTAACTTACTGGGGAAGTAATTCCAGAAAACAGAAATGGGAGAATGGTAAAAGTGAGATAAAGATGGAGTAGAAGCCAATGTAAGGCTATATTAATGAGGCCACTTGTCTTAAGTACACTGAAACCTTCTGAGAACCATACAGAAAGCCTCCTAAAATTGCCTGCCTAGGGATCAGGAGGCTGAGCATTTATCTATTGACTCTTGGCCCCCGCTGGATGGAGGCTGACCCCAAGAGTGTTAAATCCACATGAACACTTCCCAGCTGTGTTTGTGTGTATTGAGTGGGCTCCTAGTCACTAGGACACAAAACGGAAATACAGGACTTACGCTGCAAAGAGAACAGCATCAGCATGAGGGATGCTGAGCTCACATACAGCTACCGTCTGCCAACTACAGCTGAAAGCAAAGGGAGCCTCACGGGATGTGACACAGGGTGCTGGGGTGTCTGCTGGGTGGGGCAAGGAGCGAACCTTGAACTCTACCCAGCACAGCCCTGCCTTAGCATCCACCTGCTCACTTTTTAATCTCATTGCACACTCACTAAATCAGCCAGGGGAAGTCCTCAATAACAACATCAGTGCATCGCCATGAGGTCATTTTTTGTGGTTTCTCAAAATACTGTATTTAATCTTGAATTAAGAAGTTTCCTTTTCCATCATAAAAATTGGCAATAGACATCAAGTTGTCAGACTGATATTAAGGTGCTTTTACACTACAGAAGCAAGTCTGCCAAAGCTGTGCACCACCAAATAAGCCAAGCCTTGGATCTAATTAAGTTTTTAAAAAGTCCTTTAAACAACTTCCTCTTTGGGTGGGAAAGAACTAACAAGCTGGGGGTGTGAAAGTAAAAAATAAAATAAGATCATCAAAAAAAGAATGCACAGAAACAATGAGGACCTATGTCAAAGGCAGGATTTGGTTCCCTGCTAAGGGCAACATGGCTACAGGATATTGCTGAAGACTCCTGGTTACAGAGGCATCGGGCAGCTGGGCGCTGCTCCCTCCGTCAGTCCCTCCATTGGGCTCTTACGTGCTCTTATTAACATGGACTTGGAAATCAGGGTAAATCAGAATTCAAAGTCCTCCTTCACCACCTGCTCCCTATGTGATCCTGGGCAAGTTATTTAACTTCTTAACCTCACAGTCCTCACTGGCAAAATACAACTAATAACTTCTCATCTGTGAGACTATTGTGAGAATTAAATGAACAATACAGGCAAAACAGTACCAGACAGATTGTAAGTGCTTAATAAATGGTAATTAGGGCTGTTCTGATGTTGAAAATGCTGAGCCATTAGAGGCACCCTAGAAATACCTAACATGAGGTCTAGCATGGGGTCAGTGCTTCAAAAATTGTGGTCTCCCCTTCAGTTGTGTTCCATAGAAGGTAAGAGCTTTACCAAAAGTGTGCCAAGTAAGGCATGGTTCATTATTCTGAAATAAATGTTGGTGATGGGTAGCTCGAGGTGCTTTTTAATTCTCCAGAAAATTTACATTGAAAAAGACAAATTGTTTCCATGATAAGGTCATGTTTGAGACCAGACAAAATGTTGACATTCACCCTGTCTTCTCTGCCCTTTTGAGGCCAGTTGGCCCCACCAGGCACCAGCACCCCCTACTCTTGAGCAGGCCCATCATGTAAGCAAGCCTCCTTTCTGGGACTCCCCATCCCTCCTAATATGCTCTTGACCTGCTAGCCTCCCCTGGTCCAAGATCCCTCATCCCAGCTCCAGATCCATTTCTTACACTTTTGAACATGGCTCCTTTAAGTCCTCTTTTCTTTAGACTTCAGATACCTCTTGAGTCCATTCAGTTATTGTTCATTCATTCTACAAAATTTATGGAAAATCTCTGTGGACACCACAAGGTTCTGGGCACTAGAATCCAGCAGAAAACAAAATAGACAAGTTCCCTATCCATGAGTATATTCTACTCTAGTGCTCAATAAAAAAGTGAACAAATTAATACACAATGTCAGGTGCCCCACATTTTCTTAGTTGAGTAACTAATTCCTGCCTTTCATTCTGCAGGACATACAACAGGACTCTCCCTTGAACCCCAATATGCAGACCCCTATTTATGCCATTCTTTCCATTCATATCACAGATCCCTTTTTAGAAGATCCTTTTCCACATGGGTGAAGGTTCAAGTGTGCCAAAATTTACCCACTTTGGAATAAATTTAGGGGATGCGGTTATGGATTTTTATTTCCAAGATTTATTACAAGTATGAAAATTGTTTCATTTTCCCTAAAGAGGAATTACCAGTAATTATAATAGTCCATTCAAGATTCCACAGATGGTTACTAATCCTGAAATGATGTCCACTGGGATGTTTTATCTATGACACAGATCATTTTCCATCCTTTGTCATGTTTAAAGGGAAGCACCTGGGATATAGAAAAGCTGACTGTAGGGCATGAGGTCCATTATAGAAACCATGGCTCAAGGCATCCCTCATAATACACATTTCAATAAATCTGAGACTTCCTTTTTTTGTGTTATGTTCACTCCTTTTAAGCTTTGTTATATTTCCCTGCTCCTTGCACTGCCAATGCTCCGCTATACCAGTCAACTCCACACTGTCCACTATTCTTCTGCAATCTATTAATCACTTTGATGGACACTTGCCTTCTGGCTCACTCCACATAAAGGAGTGACAACGCCTTCCTAGTCTAGCAGACATTTTAAATGACAGCCCCTAAACTCAGCAGATGCTAAAAAGGCACTTTAAAAATGTATTCAGCGTAATTCAATTGGAGAACTCCATGGACATCTGATCGCTGCACCCTTCTTGAGTGGCATTCTGGGAAGATGAGCACACACACACACCTGTGAGCAGCTGAATAGTAATGAGATAGAGAGCTGGCCAGGAACACTGCACTGACAATAGCTGACCAAACAGAGTCCTCATCATTCAGATTCAAAACATTTATTTGCTTCTGGAAGACAGAGAAGTTAGGATAGTTACTTTAATTTCAAACAACTGTAAGGGCGAATCAGCCCACATGGACTAGAGGTAGACCACAGAACTTGGACTTCATTCTTTGGCAAACAACCAGCTCCCAAACTATAAATCTGAAGGTCAGCCACAACTCCTTTTTCATCCTCCACAACCAGTTAGTGGCCAAATCCTCTCAACTCCATTTCTCAACATTTTCTGTATCTGCCCCTCCTTTCCATCCATACTGACAGTGCCTTACTTCAGGGCATTTCACCTTCCATCTGGACCAATGCCTCAGTCTCCTAAATGATCCTCTTACTACTAGGCTTGTTCTCAGTCTCTGACTCGCCAACATTTCTTCTACATTGTCACCAGAGCAACCTTTCTAAAATGCCAAATTTATCTTATTACTGCTCCTCTTAGAGAACTTTGGTGACTCTTCCATCCTTACAGAATGAAGACTAAATTTAATCTGTCAAGCAAGCCTATGATCTCATTCCTGCCCATTTATCTGCCCCTCCTGGAAGACCATGTACACCAACTACTTGCGATTCTAAACACATTCCCGTGTGTCTACTCCTCCAGCCTGAACAGACCTCCATTCCAAACCCCATCTTTTATCTGCAGGGCAAATAGCCCCCTCATCATTCACTACTAGATAATGATCTTTAGGGCAAGGGCATTATGTAACTTTTCTCTATCCCAGCACTTTGTGTAACTTGCAGTAACCACTGAGTAAGTAGTATGTGCTGAAAGAATTAATGAGTAAGTGAAAAGAGTAAGTCATGACACTAGAGAGACATGTTAGCTAAAATATCTTCCCGTTGCTACTACCATGTATTATTTAGACTCATGACTGCAACTGAATCATAACAATGGCCACAGTCTTGTCACCTTCAGGTCCATATGTGATATTGGTCTATGCAGCACACTGCGGCTGGTTACTAATGTCCCCAAAGAACAGCCTGGGCCATGACATTTCACTGTTCAAAACCACTCTAGAGCTTCCCACTTTCAGCTCCATGACCTGACATCCAACGGCCCATATGTTCTGGTTCCAATCCACCTGCTCAACCTTATTACCCTATACTCTTCTGTAAGCCCTTTACCGAACAACCCACCAACATTAATACAATTTTCTCATAAACATTTTAGTCATGCTGTGACTTTTACTAAGAATTCCTTGCCAATTAACGGTTAACCATTTTCCTAGGTCTACCTCGAAAAGCATTCTCTTTCTAAAACCTTTTATAATCACCCCTGTCAAAAAGGGTTCCCCACTTCTGAACTTCTATAACTTCTTCCTGGCACATATAAAATTCTATCTTTATTAAGTTATTGATGAATATACTTCAACTCAAATACAATATTGCAAAATCCTTGAAGACCATAACTCAACCTTATCCATCATGTCATCAACAGTAGAGCCCAATACATTCTTTGTACATGATAGATTATTAATAAAAATGTGCTTAACTGGTTATTCATTTATCCAGCCCACTAATATTTCTGCATTATAGTATTTCTTATTCACATATATCAGTGTGCAAAGTGCTTTCTCACCTGTTATCCCATTTTCACTTCACTACAACCTTATGGGAGAAGAAAAGAGAACTTTCTCTATTTCAGAGACAAACCATACTTCTATTGCAATAACTGAAGTCTTCAGTGTAATTTAGTTAGGAAGTGAAGGAGCTAGAACTTAAATCCAAATGCCCCTAGCTTTATATTCCACAGCTTTTCCCCACTATTGGTACCTTGTGCAAAAGTGTGGCACTGCCCAAAAGTGTGCTCCTAATTCATGCAGATCCAGTAGAAGTGCTCTTTCCCCCCGATTCCCTTTCCTTCCTGCTAAACTTTCTCCAGGGCTTGCTGTGCTTTGAACTAGAAAACAATGACAATTCCAGGGTTCCTGGCTTTTTCCCAGCCATCTTCTGCCTGGGTTCATTGGCCTATTACACTGGGATTATGTTTTACCTGGTATTTAAATTACCCCTTTAGGGGAACTGGTCAACTAGATAGAATGATAGTATCTACTACCACTGTAGCAACAAACTCAGAACCACAGAGTTGGTATGAAGATTATTTTAAGCTGAAGACACCTGAGATTCAACAGATGCAGAAAAAAAGTCTTCTCAGAGCTTTCCTTCTCTCACTAAAAACATCAACTTCTGGGAAATGAGGCCACCATACATTCCTTCTCAGAGATGGGTTTACTCCTAGGAAGAAAACGGAGAATAAATGAATCATAAATCCCCCCTCGAGGAGTTCCTTGGTCATGAAGAAGATGAAAATATCACTCATACCTGTATAAGCAAACATTGTCATACACTTTAATTCCTGTTTGTTCTAAAATACCCTTTTGTCTTTTATAAGGAAACCTATTTGTTGTTCCCATAGAAGGCTTTCTCATTCCCTCCCTTGCCCCTATTAATTAGATATATAAGCCTTCAATTTTAATAATTTACAGAGCTAGCTACTCCTTTTGTTAGCTCCCATATGCACAGGAATAAATCATTTTTCTCCTCTTAATCTGTTTTGTGTCAGTTTAATTTGCAGGCCCCATTACTACACTGAAGAGGGTTGAGAATCAATACCCCAACAATACCATAATGGGGATCCAGAAGCCAAAGGGTAAGTGCTCAGGAGCGGAATATCTAAAGTTGCCAATAGCATGAGGATGAAGGCCATGGACAGAGTAGATTTTAAACTACATCCTCAGTAGGAAAGGAGCACAGGGTAGCGGTCAAGTTCACAGGTTCTGGAATTAAATTTCATGGTTCAGTCTTAGCTAGCTGCATAACCCTGGACAGTTAACACAACTTGTGGCCTCCTCTATAAAAGATGGATAATAGCTTTTCCCTCATAGGATCACAGTGAGTTTAAACAAACTCATCAAGGCAGGATCCAGTACAGTGCCTGCCATATAAGTAAAAGTTAAGCAAAAGTATTATGATGTTGAGTGGTGATTTTCGTGTGTCCCCAATACTGGCTACAAAGGCCAAATCTATGGACAAAGAGGCTCTAACACCCCATGCTAAAAGCTATCAACACCTAGGACCAGGTACCTCCCTCAGAGTTTACTAAGCCTGAACTGCCCTTCCATCTTCCACCACCACCCACCACTACAAATCTTTGCCCCTTCCCAGACAATAAAAGACAGCCCTGGGGGGACTAGAATGGGTGAAGGCAGAATCATCGGGACCATGGGACTTGTCAAGGCATGTAGGGTCTGTAATGGGATGGCACTTTCCCATCTGCAAGAAAAGGAATGGAAAGCTGCAAGAGACTCCCTCAGAGCAATTAAAAGTACCTACCAGATGGGGTCACTGGCATCTAGCTCCCTGGAGGAGCTCTGAGAACTACAGAACTCTTCTGCAGCCAGCCTTCGTAGAGAGTTACTGGGAGAACCTAACCTGTGATGCTTGACAATAGGTGATGCTCTTGAACATGAAGACTAGGGCTCACATAAAGGCCCACAGATTGCCAGAGAGGCCCACTTCATCAGCTTAAGGAGGCACTATGACACCAGGAAAGAATGGGAGCCCCTCACCCTTGCCTCCTGCAGCAAAGATCACAATAGCTTTCTCATGAAACAGGACTGAGGAAAGGCTTGGGCCCTGGATTCGTTCTAGTGGCCATAGAGAGAGAAGAGCTGCCTCCCTATAAGGAGATTGGGGAATGGACTTGTTTGGCAGGAAAATAGATATGAGTAAGGTGGAAAGAGAACAAGGCCAGGAAAGCCCACTAAAAAACCCAGAGTTAATCAGTTAATGCCAAAAAAGCCAGGAGCAACTTGGCCTGGAATGTTAGAATATTCCCCAGATAAAGGAGTGTACCTCAGCACAGCCCATGTCTTTATTGTGTTAATCATGCAGGCCCAGCTTATTTTTTAACTTTACCTATATGCTGTTTTTTTCCTCCTTCAGCCCTAATCAAGTAGTTTGTAACCTAGGCAACTAATTTAGCATGCAGGCCCAGCTGTGAACAACACAGTAAAAGGCAAGAAGGATTCTATCTTAAAGATTGCATTTTAATACCCAGGAAATTGAGAAGTAAGATTCTTAACTCACTCTTTAGCAAACAGACAATAACTCAGCCCATCTTGGGGACTGGGCAGGCAGTCTTGTTTGATATGCTCCCAGACCAAGACACTGGTATCCCAGGGAGAAATCAGAGCAGGAAGTTCCTTCTGTTAAGTTAATTCTAAATATTCATAGACCACTTAACAGGTCTGTACCCCTAGCCCTTAGACACATTCCTAAAGAATCCTTAAAAGGGGGAACCCCCAACCTTTCAGGGACTCCTCTCTCTGAGGTCACCCACACTTTCTAAGTGGCTAACCTTTTAACTTTAAACTCTCTCTCTCCAAGCCCAGATATAAACCCAAGCATATATAGTCAATTAATACACAATAAAGGAGCCATGGACATACAATGGGGAAATGACAGCCTCTTCAACAGCTGGTGTTGGCAAAATTGGACAGCTACATGCAAGAGAATGAAACTGGATCATTGTCTAACCCCGTACACAAAAGTAAACTCAAAATGGATCAAAGACCTGAATGTAAGTCATGAAACCATAAAACTCTTAGAAGACAACATAGGCAAAAAACTCTTGAATATAAAATATGAGCAACTTTTTCCTGAATGTATCTCCTCAGGCAAGGAAACAAAAGCAAAAAGGAACAAATGGGACTACGTCATGCTAAAAAGCTTCTGTACAGCAAAGGACACTATCAGCAGAACAAAAAGGCATCCTACAGCATGGGAGAATATATCTGTAAATGACATATCTGACAAGGGGTTAACATCCAAAATATATAAAGAACTCACATGCCTCAACACCCAAAAAGCAAATAATCCTATTTAAAAATGGGCAGAGGATATGAACAGACAGTTCTCCAAAGAAGAAATTCAGATGGCCAATAGGCACATGAAAAGATGCTCCACATTGCTAATTATCAGGGAAATGCAAATTAAAACCACAATGAGATATCATCTCATGCCAGTTAGAATGGCCAACATAGAAAAGAATAGGAACAACAAATGCTGGCGAGGATGCAAAGTAAGGGGAACCCTCCCACACTGCTGGTGGGAATGTAAACTAGTTCAACCATGTGGAAAGCAGTACGGAGGTTCCTCAAAAAACTAAAAATAGAAATACCATTTGACCCAGGAATTCCACTCCTAGGAATTTACCCTAAGAATGCAGTTCCCCAGTTTCAAAAAGACATATGCACCCCTGTTTATTGCAGCACTATTTGCAATAGCCAAGAAATGGAAGCAACCTAAGTGCCCATCAGTAGATGAATGGATAAAGAAGATGTGGTACATATACACAATGGAGTATTATTCAGCCATAAAAAGAAAACAAATCTTACCATTTGCAACAACATGGATGGAGCTAAAGTGTATTTTGCTCAGTGAAATAAGCCTGGTGAAGAAAGACAAGTACTAAATGATTTCACTCATCTGTGGAGCATAAGAACAAAGAAAAACAGAAGGAACAAAACAGCAGCAGACTCACAGAACCCAAGAATAGACTAACAGTTGCCAAAGGGAAAGGGACTGGTGGGGGAGGGTGGGAAGGGAGGGAGAAGGGGAATAAGGGGCATTATGATTAGCACACATAATGTAGCAGGGTGCATGGGGAAGGCAGTATAGCATAGAGAAGACAAGTAGTGACTCTTATAGCATCTTACTATGCTGATGGACAGTAACTGTATTGGGGTATGTGGTATGGACTTGATAATGGGAGGAATCTAGTAACTACAATGCTGCTCATGTAATTGTGTATTAATGATACCAAAATAAAAAATAAAAAATAAAAAAAAACACAAACAACAAAAAGAAAAAAAAACTTTCTCTCTCCAACCTTTCAGGGCACCTCTCCTTGCTGAAGTTGCCTGCTTCACTTTTTCTCTCTTTAAATAACTTTAAATAAAACTTTTACTTTGCTTCACTACTGTGTCTCTGTCCTTCAATTCTTTGTTGTGGCAGGGACAAGAACCGAGGAAAATACACAACACCCTCCCCCAACAGACTCATGTCAGGGAACTAGAGGGACATGGCTGCTCTCCCTGGGGGAAACTTACTAGAGATGGACAGGACTGGCGGGAACTGATGGCTAATCCACCTGCAATGAAGAGGTCGCCAGAAGGAGGCAGAAACACACAGAGACCACCAGGATCGCCTCCCCACTGTACGCACAGCTGGTTACCATCCCAGAAGCCTGCCTCAACATCTCCTCCCAGACTCCCAAAGCCCTCCAACTCAAGCAAAGGTAACCGCAAAAAAGAGAGAGAAGGAAGCGTTGGCACCTTAATGAAGCCTGTTCCCACCCACACTCAACCACATCAAAGTGCTGGAGTGAGAGAAGTGGAAAAACAAACAGAAGAGCCTGGGACATCATGTGCAGGGTCAAACCTGTGTCGAGGTGGGGGCAGGGAGGAGTCTTGGGGATAAGACTAAAGTCACAATAGGGGCTAAAGTTTAAATTGATCTAACTCTTAACATCTAAAAATGGCCAGGAAATTACAGGCTCTGTCATCAGGATTTGAGAGAGAGACTTTTGTCATAGTATTGCTGAAGATAAATAGAAAAAATAAAACTTTCATGCTTATGACCCAGTAGAGCAATTACATTATCAGCATCAGCAGCTAGAGATGCCAAATCTGCCTGAGCCCACATCTGCACAAGACCAGACAGAAGATGGAATCTGGAATGTGTGTAGAGTTGTGTGTGTGCCAATTTAGAGACGATCAAAGCAGGAACTAACCCAGGAAATCCAAGGAAATTACGAAGAATGGGGCTTGAGGTTTTAATTAGCCAGCACCAGTGAGAGACATGGTAGGGTGGCTGAGTTTGAAGGCACAGTGTCAATGCAGACACTGGGAGCCACTGAGGGTTCTCCTGGGGCTTTACGTAAATGGAGGTAATGTGAAAAATATTAAGGCCTTCCAACAGCTTCCTACTTCTGCAGTCAACCCTGAGAAAGAAAATTGTCACACCTTTCATGAGAAAAATGCTAAACCACACCTTACATCCTTCTCATCCCTTTGAAGGTGATGAGATGGTCAAGGGGGAAGGTGGACTCTTTCATCCCTGCACTGGTACCAAACATCCAAGCCAAACTGGGAGTCACAGGAAGCCTCCACTACCCCCAGGAAGATGAGGCTGGGCAGGACCTGCCAGTCCTGCAATTTCCATTCCATACAAACTCAACCCTACAAGTGCTTCTAATTGGCCCTGTCAGTGGTAAGTTTTCTAGAGAAAAAGAAAATTAGTTTGAAGATTTTAAACAAACTAGCATGCTACTCTCACCCCCAGGGCAGCTTCTCTCTGGGAGAATGATCTGCAAAGTATGATCTGGGTGGTCTCCCTGGCCCACACTCCCAGCCAAACGGTCCTGACGCCTGACAGAGTCCCCACCCTGCCCGCGGAGAAAGAAGTGAGGGAGCTACAGCAGCTGCAGCCGTGACTTTGCTCTAAAGAGCTGTGCCCAGGGGAGGTCTTCATGGCCTTCGCATGCCCAGTCTGCAAACCAGCTGTCAGTTTGGCCTCCGCTGGGGAGGAGGGCCGTGAGGAGGTGTACAGCTGGACACAGACTGCAGAGGCTGCCCTCAGAGAAAATGCCCCTGCAACTACAACCAGAAAAATCAAGTGGGTTCAGAGAAATCCTAGGGTCCCACCAAAAAGTCTGCCATGCACTGGGCTAAGCTGTAATGAGATTCAATGTGAATTCAACCAGAGAGCAGTCATTTGGCACATCCAGGAAGGAATCAGCCCCCAGGGTGGTGGACTTGCCACCTCTGTCCCAATGAAACACTCCTTCAGGGAGGACTCAGCTTCTAAATTATCCCCTTAGCTCACTCCTCCTCTTCAAGGATTTCTATATAATTTCCAATAAATATTTAATATAGAAGTTGGAAAATACACAAAACTTTAAAGAAGACAAAAAAAAAATCACCCCTTAGGCAGCCACCCAGAGAGAGACCAACTGTTAACATTGCTGCATGTCTGCTTCCAGACTTTTCTGTTACATTAGTTATGAATAAATACATATGCATATAATTTAATAGAATTAAAACAGAATTTGGAAAATCAAGTGTACATTTCATAGACACAGAGTAAACTCTAGAATCCACTGCTTAGGTATAATCCTAATGCCACCTCTTGCTATCTGTGTCTCAGCGGTAACAGGTGAATGATATACCTATATCAGAGAGTTGTTGTAAGAAATAAATAATACAGGTAAAACTCTTAAAACAGGGCATAGCACATGTGGGATAAATATGTGAATTGTTACTGTTGTTTTTGCTCTTATCATTATTGGTTGTGATTTGCTTCTTTATACTACACACTGGCTTGGAGGCAGTTTACAGGAGGGAACACTGCTGCTTGTGTCCCAAAACAAACACAGCAGTGTCAACCCTAAGATGCCATCTGGATGGATACCATTCTCAGCAAACGCCCTGACCTTGCTGTCATCTTCTTGGAGAGGCTGATGGGACAGGATGGCAGGGGCCAGCTCACATACCTGGAGGGGCAGGGGAAGGCTGTGGAGGGTTCAGCAAGGCAGCATCACAGCTGTCCTCAATTACCACAACAGATGTTGGCAGCAGGCTCATTAGGAGTGCAACGCAATCACCTTGGCAGCCTAAGCCTCTTTCTGGAAACTCCCGAGATAGGAAAGCACTGCACTCCCAATGCCCATGGTCAGGTCAATGAAGGTTACTCTCCATATCCTGGGGAAAAGCATCCCCAAGCACAGACTCCATATAGCAAATATCCATGGTGATGAGAGCAGTAGTTCTCAACCAGGGTAGATTTCACTCCCCATGAGATATGTGGTAATGAATGGAGACATTTTGGCTGTCACAACCTGAAGGAGGAGAAGCTACTACACATATCTAGTGGGTTGAGTCCAGGAATGCTGCTAAATGCCTACAAGATACAGGACAATCCCCCAAAACAAAGAATCATCTTACCCAAAATGTCAGTATCACCAAGGTTGGGAAACCTTTTATTAGAGACCCAAATACATAAAGACATTAAAGTGAAAAGTGGGAAATGGCTGGCCCGCAATAGGCAGTATGAGGGTCTGTAACATAGATAACAGAGATGACCAGAGGCTGGATTTATGAGATAAGGTAACTACATTTTCTACACCTTTTCTCTAGGGTGTGTGGAGGGGGAAAAGGAGTCAAAAGATACCTTCCTACATGACAGCTGCCAGCTGTCAACCACCCCACTTCCCATCACAAAAAGAACAGTGAGACTTCTAGAACTTTCCTATTGGAAATCTCAGGCCCAACCTCAGGAGATAAAATACTTCCACCTTGTGATGGTGAATTTTATGAGTCATCTCAATCAAGACACAAGGGTGGCCAGATTTTTGGTTAAACCTTATTTCTGGGTGTATCTGTGAGGGTGTTTCTGGATGAGATTAACGTTTGAATCGGCAGACTGAGATTGCCCGCCCCAGTGTGCGGGGCTTTCTCCAACCCATTAAAGTGCTTGATCAGAACAAAAAGTGGAGTAAGAGAGAATTCTCTCTCCGCCTGTTTTCAAGCTGGGACATTTGTCTTCTACTGCCTCCAGAATAGGACTCAGACTGGAACTCACAGACCGGCTTTCTGCGGTCTCCAGCTTGCTGACTGCAGATCCTGGGATTTCTCATCCTCCATAATCATATAAGCCATTTCCTTACAGTGAGTGAATCTCTTTATTTTTAAGTGTATGTATATACATTTTTTTTCTGTATCTCTGGAGAACCCAGACCGATACACTCCTCATGTGCCATGGATGCTTTGTTTCCATTCTCCACAACTCAATTCAAACACGACTTCCTCAGCCAGCCTGGCCTTGAGTCCCTGTCCTCACTGCTATCTTTTGTGTCCCAGCTCTCCTTTTGTCTCCTTTCCAACCTCTGTCTCAATTTGTAATAAATACAGGGATCTTGACTCTGTTATTCACTATTTAGCCCCCATAGGCCGGCACAATGACTCATATATAGTAGATGGTTGGCAAACAATTGTTGAATGAATGGCTGATTGAATACCTGAATACCTGGGTTCCAGGAAGTCCAACATATAAGCCCATGTGGGGCTTTTGGACTATGAACTTACTCATTTATTTAGCTTTCACTAAGTTGAGCTAAGAGCACTCAACTAAAGGAATCTAATGTGTAATGAGAAGCAACCACTTGCCAGGTGCTTTGACATCTCACCACGTATCTCTGAGATAGATACCATTAGACCCATTTCACAGATGAGGGAACTCATTCTCCAGGAGGTTAAAGCAACTTCCTGCATTACCATGCTGGTAAGGAGAAAAGAGGGGACTCAAATCCAGACTTGACTTGAGAATTCTCTCTGCTTTTATCATTATGCATGATACACAGACATCTAGGAAACATAGGAAGAATAAGAAAATACATGATTATATCCAATGAGACCTATTTCCAATCCAACTTGTAAGTGTGTGCTCTATAGTGTCCTCCCAACTGTATCAAAATGCTGAGAGGACAAAGGCAGGAGAGTGCAAAGAGAGGTGAGGTTTGTCAGGAAGACATGCTCAGGCAGCTGGGTAAAGGAATGGGCCTTGGACTCAGCTTGACAGGACTACTTATCTGGGTAAAGTAGTCGAGCCCCCATTTTGCCAAATCTAGGACACCATCAATTTAAGACACACCACTGTTCACTGTACAACTAACAAAGAAGAACAATGTTGGTTAAACACAGTGTAGAGGTCATGGCTTGTGAGATGCATCCTAATTTCACAAATATTAACAATGCAAGAAAATATGCATATTAGAATCATGAAACATGTGCTTAATCTCTCTGAGCCCCAATTTTCTCTGTAGAGTAAGGATAATAGCCTTCAAGTCACGGGTTCTTACAGGTAAGCCCACCCCTAACATGCAGCACAGGGAGAGCAGGTCCTGCTTCTCCTTGCACCCCCTGCTCCATCTTGTACGCCCTGGGACCTCATACTATGCAGGGTCACCGCAGCCCAAGCCCTGCCCATGTATGCCTCCCCACTGCAAACTGCTATACCTCAGTCAGGGAGGCATCCCTCTGGGCCAGAGAGCAGCACAGTCTCCCCTCAGGAGGACAGACCTGGAGAAGAGGCCCATGCAGGCCCTGGAAACAGACTCACAGATACTTGAGCAGGGAAATCCAGGGTCACAGTTACCTAAGGTGGGAGCAGGTTCAGGATGAGCAGGCAGACGGGCCCCAAGGACTCCTCAGCCCATGGGGAGGGGTAAAGCCACAAGAGAGCAGGACCTGGAGGAGCCCCCTTGCCAGGTTCTAAGGGTGGGTAGGTTATGATGATCAGAGAAGAAAATAGATGCAACATGCCTCCTTCCTCAACTGGTATCTAGTAGAGGCTCTACAGACAAGTTCCTACATCCTGGCAGCAAACTAGGTCTAAACAGAGTCCATAGATAAAGCAGCAAATACCTATCACTGGGCACCTACTACATGCAAGACAATGGGTTATATGCATGATTGGCATTGAAGATGTAATTGCAAAGTAAATGGAGATCAGAGTGGAGGAGGCCCTAGATGCCAGGCCAAGAAGTCCGGTTCTCATGAGAGCCATGGCTGACCTGTGAGCGTGGAACTACCATTATGAAGAGCATTCCCATCAAAGATGCCAAGTGCAGTAGAAAAGCGAGACTCTGGGGCTCAAGCAGGAGATGATTACAAAACGGAGGTCAATTGTAAGGACCACAACTATGATTTTGGTGGTGGGAATGGAAAGCAAACAATGGCAGGGAGAGATTTTGTAGAATGAACAATTCGGGGTACTGGAAAAGGACAAGGGAAAGGAAGTAGTCCAGAATGACATTTTCCAGGGGATTGGGGATGTGATGGTACCACTGGCGGAAACAGGGAAGTTACAAGGGAATTGGACTTCTGAGGGAGAAGATAAATTCAGTTCGCTTAAAATGACAGTTCTACCATCTGGGGTTTTTTTTAGAGCCTCTAGTATGTACTCAGGCTTGTTTATACTTCTCTGCCTCTCGCATCTGCCAGAAAATGTCCCCATTGGTAACACTACAGAGTTCCCATAACCCAGGGAAACCATTATTTTGGTCTTATAATATCAAGCAAGACATCATATTATGGTCTGCCAGTGGACCCAGCTACTACTGTACTGCCATAAAAACTACAATTTTGTTAAAGTCCTAAAATCTAAACTAGGATTTAGGATACAGGCTAATGAAATGTATACATAATATTTGCTTGTCTCTACCTCACCCTTCTGCCCACACCTGGAAACTGTATAGGACAGCAGCTCTAGTATCACAGAAAATATATGCCTTAAGGTTGTTAATGCCTGGGGAGAAAATAAAGTTAATACAACAGTGCCATCTAGTGAATGGCCAGTACCTCAAAAGGGCATGGCTCCATCTTCAAAGATCCATATATATTACCCAAACAGATTCGGTGCAGAATAGCAACAGTATTACATGAAGCTGCATTGTGTCATCATCAACCTTCAGAAAAATCCCTCCACATGAGAGGATTGCCAAATGTGGGGGGAATTTTACTGTAGTCCATGTAAATAGAATGAAGAAAGTAGTCAAAATCCACGATTTCCTCTAGAGTTAAATGTTAAATTACAAGAATCTAACACTAAGTAGTGATCAGATCTGCAACGAATTCCCATGTCCTGACTCAACATCCTCTCTGTGACCCTAAGCAGTCCAGCCTCAGATACAGCGGGAGCGCACCCCCTCTCAGTGCTGTGTGCCCGGGTGACCCAGGGCAAGTGAAGCCTCTCTGACACTTGGCTTCCTCATTTGCAAAATGGTGATGACGATATAGCAATATTCATTCATGGGGAATATTATAAGCATATAGCGCAATGGTTCAGCACTTTCAAACTTCGTTCTTCCAGTCTCTCCCTTCTCCTTTATCTGCTCATTTATCAAATAAGAATGAGACACCTAAATGTCCATTTCTTTAAAAACCCTAACATTCAAATTTTCACTCAATAAATTAAGGGCATTCTAGGCTCAGAGGAAACCTCCCTGGTGAAACTAACCCATAATATGAGAGGATTCATGAAGAAAATAAGACAGAATCATGGCATATTGAGAGATTCTGCTATGAGGCAAGCCTCTCAGAATAGATTTTGATCGATTGACAAAGGGAAGAGGGGGAGACAGACCAAAGCCAAAGGGACAAATATGCCCTGTGCTCACCTAGAAGGCAACAGCAAGCATCTCCAGGGTATTACCGAATCCAGTCACCCTGGAAAGCAGAGGAGCTGAGAGCATTATCTGAAGGAAGAGGAGGTGTTAGGTGTTCATTCCCCAAGATGAGTAGCCTCTGTCCTTGATCACGCCTCCCCACCATCATCTTCCCCTGTGACCTCTACGTCACCATCCTAGGGAAGGGCATCCTGTCTCAAGACTGCCTCTGAACTAACCTTATTGCCTGATGAAAGAAATAAAAATCAGGGGGTTTAGTGTTTATTGCCCATCTGAGAAAGCTGGTCTCAAAGATCTGCCTGCCAGTGGAACTAAGTTAATGCTTTCCAAAGTTGTACATTACACTACCCAAATTTTCATTTTTCTCTAATAACATTTTTTTAAAGTTCTGTAATCCCACACATTGACTGAAAGATACAAAATCAAACAGGTTTCTTTTGGAAGGGATTCTAAGTCCTCAATATCCTAATAAGAATCATGAATTTCAGATATAGTGCACGCTATTATTTCACAAAATTATTTGGCAGTTGAACCCTTCCTGCACAGTTTCTCTTGGAAATACACATTGCAAAAGACAGTTTCAAGTCTGCCTGGTGCCTGCTCTTCCTGCAGACTTTGCTAGAACCTTACTGTGTCATGGAACTTTCCCAATGCTTTACAGCTCCCCAACCCACAGTCCTACATCCAAGTGACCAATACTCTCTCAGAACTCTCTGTAAATATTTATATCACAGCCTCTCTAACACTTTGGTGCCCTTAACTGATCTCACATGTGTCCCTTTTTACTTCACTGTAGGCCTTTTAGATCAGGAAGCTTGTTTCATGTGCAAGGTTCCAAGGAAGCTCATGAAAATCCCTAGAGCCTGTACAATGTGTGGCACATAGCAGATGTTTCATGTGGGCAGGGAAGGCGAAAGGAAGGAGGAAGGCAGGGTTGACACTGATTAGAAAGGTCGTAGTCCCAAGTCTGCAGCTTGACTCTTGATCAGTCACAACCTCTCTGAGCCTCACATCCTCCTCAGCCATACAAGGCAAAAAACATTTGTCCAGACTTCCTCCCAGGACTGAAGGAAGGCTCTACTGAGATCATCAATGCAAATAAAACTTGTAACTGGAATGCACTTGGTCAACATAAGATAACATTGTCCTTAGCTTAGGACCAAAACACCCCCTTCATGTCTTCTCCGATGAGACAAGGGTGCCAAGTCCATAGTGAGATGGGCTAATCCACAGAGAATTCTGAGCCTTGAAAATGAGGTTCAAAGAACTATATGCATAATTTTTAAGACAAAAACTAAGTTGGGAGCCACAAAGGGAAATGCCACCTTCTACAGAATTTTATTTAGGGAAATATTCAGATTTTACTAATTTTTATTGAATACCTACTGAATAGGAAATTCACCAAACATCTTCAAACAAACAACAGCATATCTGTTGCCACTCAATAATGTCAGCTGTGGGGGAAATTCACACTATCAGATTGGAAAACCAGACAGCGGATCTAAGCCTGAAATAAAATTAAATTAAAAAACTATAAATGGGGGACTTTTGTATTGGAACAGGAATAGGGTATCCACTTTGTAAAGCCACTCTAGAATCGTGGCTGTAGCTTGTTATCTGATTATCTAAATGCAAGTCATTTTTGTAATTATTTTTATTGTTAATAAATTCTATTCCAGTTTGGAGGAGGCCATCAACATGTTAATGTGAATTAAGATTTTGAAAGAGGAAACTAGACAGCAGTCACAATCAAGGTGCCTGGATTTCTCCCAATTACTGCCCCCAATTATTTCCACACCTATTGCTGACATGTTTAATCTCCTTCTCCTGGTCTCAGCGACAGCTCACATGGAGGAAGAATGCTAGCTAATGCATTGCTTAGCAGAGTGCGGGTCCAATTTAAATAATTAGAAGCCGATTTCATATCTCCTCTTCTTCTTGTAAGTGCACTTGAAAGGAATGCACAGGCTGAGCTTCATGCCTTTAACTTGTGGGGGGGATGACTTATTGACTTTCTTTAAGCCCCTTTCCTTACCAGCCATTTTCTGTGTGTCTCCTGGGACACTGACGATAATTTAAAGCTATGGGATAATAATCAATAAGCAAGGGCCATCTCTATTGCCTGGCTTAAAAGTTTTTGATCTAGTGAGTCATCCATTTCTGCCACCTATAGTAGCCTTCCCATTAACAGCGTGATCTGGACTGGTCCTCTTATTCTCCAAGTAGATGAGGACAGGAGGGGCACAGCAGTTTCTGTTGATGAAAGGACTGCAGTTCACATAGGTTTGGGGCCTGTATCCACTTTTCTCTGCAAAGTGACTTCCCTCCTCTCCTCAGATAGTTGGAAATCTCTTTCCATCTGGCAATGGCCTAAGTCATAATTTTGTTGCTTGACTTAGGGACAGCACATGTGTCCACTTCGTTGACTGCAGGCCTGCAAGTGCCAGACTTTGTGAAGTTTGGAGACCCACCATGCGCGTCACTGTCCCCGTATTGCTCCAAGTGCAATGCAAAGACACTTGCTGCAAAGGAAGATCCTCTAGCAGAGACCCCCGATCCATACCTTTGAGACGGGTCCTGGGACTCTTCATTGTTAACGCCTGAATTGGACTTGGAGCAACGCGGTGATGGTGATGAACACGAGGGACTGTGTCCCAGAAATCTGTATTTTTTTTATTGTCTGGGTAATTCTTTTGTACTGAGGTTTGAGAATCTGCAGTCTGGAAGAGATATAAACAAGTAAACAACTAACTTGTGTTATTAAGTAAGAATCAAGTAGAGGCTGGATAAAGATGCCAGCAATCTGCTACAGGAGACCAGGAAAGAACAGAGGGGAATTGGAGATTCATTCAGGTGTCCTTTAAGCTGCCTAATGAAGATATAAGAAGGTGATAATTGAGATTGGAAGATAGAGTGTTCCAGACAGAAGGAACAGCAGGGGTAACAGCTCATGGAAATAAAGAGTGCAGAGTTCATTCAGGAATTTAGAAATAATCCAAAGAACAGGGACCTGAGATGCACACTAAGGTTCAAGGTGTGGTGGGAATTCAAATTGACAAGGAAATATGAGTCACAACCACAAAGACACTTGAATGCAGTTCTTCAGACAATAAGGGTAGGGATCTGGTCCAATATTTTAAGATGAGTTCAAATAATCAGAAATTACAGAGGGTTGGAAAGAACAAATAGAAAGGTGACCAAAATTATTCGACAATCAAGAAACCTTTGTTCACTGCCTACTTCATACTTTCCCAATCCCATGTTTATTGAATGCCTGCTCTAAACCTCACACAAGAGTAGGCTCAGGAGAAATAATGCTGAACAACATAATCCCAGGCTCCCTTCCATCTGGGGTTAATAGTTTAGCATTTAGTATGTCACAGACACTGGGCTAGCAGATAAGAAACCAAAATGCTGCCTTGGGGAATTTGCAATATAAAAGATTAAGTCTAACACACATACACAAGCATACACGCACACTTATACATGTCATAATAAAGCACAAGAAATGGGATGAAATGTTACAGGACTAATTTGAGAGCGGCCTTAAAGTGTAGGTAAGATTTATGACCAAGGGAAGGTGGAGAAATAGAGCATTTTAATCAGGGGAAACGAAACAAAGAGAAATAGAGGTTGGAAACCATGAGGATGATAACAGCAATAACAATGACTTGCCATGAGAGCAGGAACTAAGAGTCACACGGCACTAGGTCCTTCACACATTTTTTTCTTATCCCTCATCCTCAGAGTAACCCCTCAAAGCAGGTAGTATTACCCCTCTTTTATACGCATGAAAACAATCCTTAAAGAGGTTAAATATCTTCCAAAGATGGCAAGACAAGTAAATGGAAGAGTCAAGACTCATTCATATATATTTGTTCAATTTATTCAACAAATATTTATTGAGCAGCTACTGTGTGACAGGCAGATATGTCTTACACCAAAGTTTCTATCATTTTTCTCTACAACACTCTAAAAATGAATAACATGAATAAAATTACTAATAAATAACAGGATGGACAAGAAGAAAATGAGGACTATGGAAGAAAGGCTAATAATATTTACAGCATGTTTAATATTTTTCAAAGCATTTTTATGCATGTTATGTCATTTTATCTCTACAAACCCTTTAAAAAGAAGGAAGAAAAAGAGTCTAATGCTTGTCAAATATTGTATATTACATGTCTCATCTTTCATCTTTATCCTGTATTCTTAAAATCTTTGATTCTTAAGGAGGATTTTTTTTCCAAAGCTTTTGTTATTTTAATCAAAACTTGTTTTACTGTTTTTGAGCAAAAAAGTAAAAAGCAAAAATTGGCTCATAATCCCACTGTCCAAATATCTGTTAATTTTTTTAACTTTTTATTTTAAAATAATTTTAGACTTAGAAAAAAATCAGCAAAAGTAGTACAGAGTGCCCATATTTCCTCACTAAGTGTCCCCTCATTTTAACAACTGACATAACCACTGTATAATTACCAACCCAGGAAATTATCATTGGCCTAATACTAGTAACTGAACTACAGATTTTATTCAAATTTCATCAGCCTTTCTCCTAATGTCCTTTTTCTATTCCCATGCCCCACATTGCATTTAGTTGTTGTGTCTTTTTAGCTTCCAGTTAAAGACAGTTCCTCAGTCTACCCTTTAGTCTTTTAGGATGATGACACCTCTGATGAGTACTGGCTAGTTATTTGGTAGTTATCCCTCAATTTGCCTAATATATTCTCATAATTAGTTCAAGGTTATACATCTTCTTAAACATGTCACAAAATACCAAAAAAGCAATGCTGTGCCTTTCTCAGGACACCATATTTTATAGGAAGAACAAAATTATGAATGTATTTTACAACTTGTAATGTTAACTCTGATCACATGGTTAAGGTGATGTCTGTTGGGCGTCTCCACTGTAAAGTTAATATGTCTCCCTTTGTAATTGATAAATATCTTGGGAGAGCTATTTTGCAACTCTGCCAATATGCTGTTTCTCCTCAAACATTTGTGCACTGATTTTAGTATCCATCCTCGGAACTTCTCTGTGGTGCTGTCTAGTGATGATTTGCTATTTCCCACATTCTTTCTACATATATTAATTGGAATTCTTCTGTAAAGAAGAACTGTCTCTGCTCCCCATGTCTTTATTATATCAGGAAGAATACCTGATACAATATCTTTAGTATTATTGTTATTTATGGTGTTACTCAAGTCATCCACTTTCACTGCTGGGAGCTCTATTAGGTGTATTTCTGTTTCCTCTTGACATTGCTTCATCTTTTCGGTTATCTTTTTAGAACTTCTTCACTTTCTGATCCTAGGAGATGCTCCAGGCTCAAGATGTATTTCCTTGCCCCAGCCCAAGAATCAGTTATTTCTCCTCAAAGAAGCCCTAATTCCTTTTATCAAAAGTGAGATTTACAAACCAACATCTATGTGCTAGATGTGCTCATTGCTCCTGGAGTGTCCCAGGTCCATGGCCCTCTAAGCAACATAGTTGGGAGATATGTTATATGATAACCCATGCATACATACCCATTTATATTTATTTCTTTATCAATTTATCTGTAAAAATATTTTTAAAACATGAGTTCATATTGATACTTCCAATTCTAATCCAACATCACAAGGTTGAGTCTAGACTTTCCCTTTTCTTACTTATAACCTCTTTCTCCAACAGTGGAAAGCCTGACTCTCATTATTAGCAATATGCTCACTAATTTGTCCAACCTTATTATAAAGGTAAAGTGTTTAGTGACAGAATTGCCAAACCACATTCTTGTGACAAAAAGCTTAACTGAAGTACAGACCTGGTGGTGTACACTTCTTTTCATCCTTAGCTTCATAGCATCTAGACAAAACACTATCTCTCCAAAGTTACCTAAGTTAGTTCTTGCTTTCCCCACCCCTTCAATATTTTTCATTTGTAATATAATTGAGCTTACTTACTACTATTTTTATTCTATCTGGATTTTCCAAAAAAAAAAAAAAACCTGGTTGATGATGAACATGTACTCATTTTGGAGGTATGTAGAACATTACCCATAACTTCCTTTTTAATCAATTTACAGATATAGACCTCTTTACTGAGCACCTACCATGCACCAGGGACAGTTTGGGTATTTTTATTATATAACACTATAAAAACATAATATAACATTGTAATGGTCAATACCTAAGTTATGAAATTTTATGCCAAAATAAAAAACTAGTTTACTTTATCCACCAAAAGGTGGTGATCCCTTTCTCTTCTCTTATCCTCTTTTTAAAAGTTCACCAACTTTATGGATTTATACTTCTTGTGGCCTAATTATTTCTGTAGCCTAAAAATATATTAGAAATAATGAGGCAAATATGGCTGTTTCTCATGAAATACCAGTGGAATGTTACCTGTTCAGGTTTTTAAATTAGCTATCACTATTGATAACTAACCCTATATAACTAAAATATTTGCACTATATGTGTGAATATAAATAAAGACCCACCAAGCACTCTCAGTACTCTTACTAATCCAGATTTGGGCCTTTAGAAGACAGGTTTGTCTCTCAATGTTTACAAGAAATCTCTCAAAGACAACACTTGGTAGGTCATTGGCCCCACCTGACACAAGCCCCTGTCCTCAGGTAGTTCATAAATGTGTTGGGAGAGCTATACAGTGGATAATAGTGTAGTTTCTGGAGTCAAAATTACTGTGTGCCCTTAGGTAAATTTCTTCCTGCCTCTCAGCTGCAATCTCCTCACTTGGAAGAAGGAGTAAATTATATGCATAATTTATATATGTGTGTGCACATATAAAACATATATATATAAATCTATATCATTTTTATATAACATATATTATTTTTCTCTCTTTACAAATGAGGAAACAGGATTGTGAAATTGAATGAAATTATATGTGCCAAACTCTTTGTTGTCAGCATATCTAAAGCACTCAGAAAATGTCAGTTATTGCTAGTATTATCATTAAATTGCTTTTCAAAAGATAAATAACAGTAACACATGTTTTAATAACTGATAGTGTGTAGAGAAAATGAAAGTTCCTATGGCCAGGATTCTTATCTGACCCTGGTCGGCTTGCTCCCTGCACATGTGTGGGCAATACGTTATTACTGACTTTATATAGAGCTCCGCCCAGTGCTCTGGGCTGCACAACTGCAGGAGAGCAGAGGCTGCAGTGGTGGCAGCACCGAGGGCAGAGACTGAGATGGCTGTGGGGAGGCCCAGAAGCAGAGACCAACTTGCTACATACACACTCACTCTGAGGTGGACAGGATTCTGTGCTTGACAGGCCACTGTGGGAATAAAGTTGGGGATAAGCCCTTTCACCCCAGGAATGTTCCACTGTCATTTTTTTCAGTCTCATCGAATGAAGAGTGAACTTGCCCAGGACTGAAACCAATTGGCAAGACAGAGTGTTTATTTGGTAAAAGAACAAAAAGTAATCATTTGAGATGGAGAAGGGGCTAGAGAAAGAGAACTAATATTTATTAGAGCCTATAACAATCTAATCCTAACAGTAATTCAATATTAATAATTTTATAAAACAAAGATAAGTAACCTTGGATAGTCACTCAAGGTCATGCAACTACTGAGTACAAGGCTGGGTACAGATCCAGCTCTCACCAATAAAAAGGAATGCATGGAGTAAGTAAGCTCTTTTAGACACAGTCACTTGAGCTTCAGAAAACTGTCCTGAATCATTGCCAAGTGGCCCCAAAATAAAACCCTGTAATATGGCAGAATCACTCTAGTGTCTAGAACAGGTACAATAGGGCAAAGGAGGCTTGGAGCAAGACCTGGTTCCTAGGTAGGGACATTCACTGAAAGGGTCCTCTTAGGTAATGCAATTCCATATTCTGGATTTTCTAGGTAGAGTTTAACCCAAATACTCCGTCACGATTACCTTGTGTGCTTTGGGGCAAGGTTATCATTCCCATGGATCCAAGATACTACAGAAGAATTTCTGAGAGTTTAGACTTGGCATCTCAAATTGGCAGCCTGCCTTTCAAGACCTGCAAACCTATTTTGTTTGGTAGACATTGCCAAATCGAATATGAAAGCTTTTACAAAGCTGCATGGAAACTCCCTTTCCCCAGGTTCTCCCCATTCCTCCCTATTCACTTTAGACCAGCTCTCTTCTGCCATACACCTTAGGTGCCCAGACCCTAAGTGAGAGTTTTTGTGTTGCTCAGGCCCCACTCCAGACTGATTCACTCAGAATATCTGGGGTGAAGCCAGGGTAGGTATCATTTAGACTCGGGCTCTCTCCCAGTGTTTCTACTGAATGTTAAGTAAGACTCATTGGTCTAAGCCCTGCTCTCAATCTATCCATCAACCTTCTCTCTTTATCTTGTGTTTCTCTCATCCCTTTGTAGTGGTTAGAGTCCCCCCAAAATTTATGTTCACCTGGAACCTCAAAATGTGACCTTACTTGCAAATTGTCTTTACAGCTGAAATTAGTAAAATTCTAAAGATGAAATCATCCTGAATTTAGAACAGACCCCAAATCCAATAACTAGTGTCTTTACAGAAGAGAAGACCTGGGGAAACACACAGGGAAGATGTGGAGATAAAGACTGGAGTGATGCATCTACCAGCCGATGAACATCAAGATTCCCAGGAGCCACTGCTAATGAGGAAAGGACAAGGAAACATTCCTCCCCAGAGCCTTCAGAAGGAGCATGGCCCTGATGACACCTTGATTTCAGATTTCTAGCCTCCATAACTGTGAGAAAATAAATTTCAGTGTTTTAAGACACTCAGTTTGTGGTAATTTGTTGTGGCCCTAGGAAAGTATTAAACCTCCCATTACTTACCTAATATCTGTCAAGAATTGCTCAAATACCCTGAATACCCATGGATATCCTTGTGCCTCCAGAAATAAAACAAAGCTATCCTAACACTTACAGGCATCAAAAGGAACTTAGGAAGGTATTAACAGTTCGGGAGAGACACAATCAGATAGATATGAGAATCTAGGACTTTCTAGGGGCCCATGGAACAAGTCAGCAGCAAAGAATCCAGGCTTCCCTAATGCATTTTCTTATCTCACTTACCTTCCATTCGTGGCAGTGGAGGACATGACTTTTATCTTTAGTGCCAAAAACACTAAGAGAATGAACTCTTACTGTTAAGCTATTGAAGTCTCATTGCCTTCCCTCCAGTTGTCTCCCCTCTTACCCATGGCCTCTGTGCATTTTCCATTTTTTACAGTTGTTCAGCTTTTCTTTTACTCCTTCTCCTTCTTTTCAGCCAGATGAAAAGACAGCTCAACATCTGAGAAGCTAGTCTTAATCCCCACCAAGCAACAGCTGCTTCCAGAAAACAGCTCTGTAAATGTCAGCATCAGATTCATACATCTTCAAGAGAAGTTGGTTCCACACCCAAAGTCATGGCAGAGTCACCAGCAGCGATGCAGGGACACAGGATGCACTGACCAGTCCATAGCTTTCCAACCCTCAACACTGCCTGAGCATTTTTATGAATCAGACAATGACACGCTTAATGAGAACTACCTCCTGGCTGCATCACCACAAGCCCTTGCTGTACTCAGTCATGATTTGTAGAATCCTTTTGCCGCTGTTGTTAAAAGACCCTCAGTATTTCCCCTCCTTAAAAACCCAGTTCACTGACTGGAAAGCTATCTCCCAAATACTTTCTACAAATTCAAAGCTCTATATCAAGGTCCAAGCGAAGAATTTGTTGTTGTTTAACTTTAAGATTACAGTTTTATGTTGACCTATCTCTTCTGAGCACTCCCCCAAAATTTAACTTGTAGGAAGATAGTAATCTGAGCTAACCTAATATTAGCTGGAGATGGGATGGGGGTTACCCCAATTATTCTGGCATTGGGCTGTATTCCAAATGTCTCCCCTCCTTATTAGTAGGGTTGGTCAGGAGTGAAAAACAGCAATTAGAATGGCAAACCCAGTGGGGAAGAGAATTCTAACAGTTCTGCTCTCCAAAATCTTTCCACTGTTAATACTTTGCAGACCAAACGCCTCTACCTATGTGGTCCTCAAGCTTCTCTGCACATCCTAATAACCTGAGGAGCTTTTACAAATCCTGATGCCCAGCTCAGCTTCTAGAACAGCTCGATAGAAATGCCTAGGCATGGGAGTCAGTCATCCATAGTTGTTAAAGATCTTCAGATAACTTCAATATGCAGCAAAGTTTGGGATACAGAAAGGTTACCAAAATGGCCAAACATCAAGATCCTACTGTGGTGCTAAGACTCTGCAAAATGGCAATGAAATTATCTCTCCCTCTCTATCAAAAATAGATTTTCAAAGACAAGGGGCTTTGAGATACTTAAAGAAAAACATTATGTAAATACAGGCTATTATTATTGCAAGCTGACAGGTGTCTGGGACATGTATTTCATTCTCATTAATCATCCAAATGAGGCCAAATGTCCCAGGGATGTGGAGTCAGCCCGTCATTATGCCTAATGGGTACTGAGGATCCAAACACAGATGTTGAGAGAGGCGGCAGGAGCCATCATACTTCCTACCACCAGGACAACCTTCAGCGACACACACACTTTATTGGAGGCAAATCACCTCCCCCCACACACACCCCACCCCAAGGTCTAGGACCTGTGGCTGTTCACTTTCGGCTCAGCAACGTGTACTGCAGAGCAAGTGCTCTTTTCTTCACTGACTGCTAGGTATAAAAATAATAGACCTTACCCTTCTGTCCCAGACACATCTAGCCTCACCATGCAAAATGAGAGCTTAATATTAACCCACTCATTCGCATCTAATTCAATATAAAACACACCTCAATCTAACAGCAAAGTCTTGAACTGCTGATACACCACACAGTAACCTCCTGAGTCTTGGTTTTCTTTAGCAGTAATGATAGAAATAAAAGATTGGAGCAGAGTATAAATATTTAAGGGCTAAAATAAATCTCTAAATGTTCAACAACGGGTTATGTGCTGGGTAAACTGGAGACTGGTCCCGAGATGGCAGCTCATTGAGTAATGATACCAACAGCAAAACCTTGGCCATTTCTCTCCTATTAGGGCAGCGTTCATGTATGCCAGTTTTGTAATAGCCTAACTGGCCAGAGCCAGCAGATGGGGTTTTTATGGCCTTATATAAACAAGTATTAAGTCATTTTAACTCATTCTTAGGTTTCCAATCTATGCTGTAGTTGTCCACCTCTCTCATCCTTTGAGATGCTCGTGAGGAAAAGTACTAATATTTATTAAGCACCCATTATGTCCTAGACGCTTTTCTTAGGGATTTATTAACCTCAATTTACAGAGACCAACAAGCGGGGACAGAGCCAAGACTTGAACTGTTTGATTTCATGGCCGTGGCCCCTCCCACTATGGCCTTATCATTCTGAACCTCTGTTTTCATTGATTAAATGTACAGGGTGGGGGTAAACAGCTGAGAACTGTTTGCTGAATCATTTTCTTCCTAGTCCATGACTAAGCAACCAAAGCAGTATGGCTTGTTCCTACTGGAAACTATTACTATTTAGGGTTTCTCATGCATTGCTTGACATATTGATTATTCTGTTTTACACTTACAAGAAGTATTATCTCTTCAGATATGAAACTTTATCACTTGCTTCTTCAATCCATCTCACCATGCATTGATTAAACTTCTATTTTAGCATTTCGGAATTTTAAAAGTTTTCAAAAAGGTAAAATCATGACTCATTCAAAATCATATACATCAATGATTTTATTCAACTCATTAATTAACAAGGGAACCAATTAAATAAATGAACGTTAAGATTGTCCCGTTACATACAAATACTTACAGGGCAATAACCTATAACCTCTGGAGTTATTGCTTCCAATAGTTATTATTTGCATCTCCACTGGATAAAAATTCACAGGTTAACCTATGTTTCTACAGAGTTGTAAACTAGACAAGTCAAAGAAAATCAAGCCCAGACCTGGACTTCAACATGCAGTATTATGTTTTTCTTATTTCCAAGTTTTGGATAATTTTTCTGACAGAGTTTAAGACACTGAAGTAGAAAAGGTATGTACAGACAAGGACTAGGAAGACCTAATCACTGTCTGAAAAGCCCTACAGTAAAGTTCCAGGGTACAAAACTTAGATACATTCATAACTTGAAAGGTATTTAGAAGTAACTGAGTGATAATGTAGTGTAAACTATACACATTTGTGCTAAGATAAATCAAAGTGAAGGAAAGATTATCATAAGCTGAATTAATTAAGGAAACAAGTCATCTTGGAAACAGAAAGCATCTTTTGAACAGAACCTGATAGAAACTGCAGGACATGGTTTAATGAAGATGGAAAAGTCTGATCCGGATGAGAGTAAATGTGGGCATGGAGGTGAATCTGCTCAACATGGTTCACAACACGGCTTTCACCTACGAAGCTTTTTAAAATTTTGATACCCAAGCTGCACCCAAGTTCATTAAAATCAGCATCTGTGAGGGTGTGGCCTAAGCACCAACAGTTTGTGAAGTTCCCCAGATGATGTCAGTGGGTAGATAAGGTTACCAGAGTGTGTCTCAGAAACTGGAAGAATTGACAGCACCTGGGACTTTGTCAGATCTCTAAGCTTTCAGTTCTCCCTCTCCGACCTACTCAGTCAGAATGTGCAAATCAACGAGACCCCAAGGCAACTCACTGCACATGGAAATTTGAGATGCTGTAAGATTCTGCTGTGATTTTCACCGTCTCTGACATAAGAACAACCTGAGCCCTTGATTAACATGCAACATCCAGTCTCCTTCCTTAGAGAGTTGCTGATTTAGAAATTATGTCAACAGAAGATGTAATTTAGAAGTACCCTTGTTGTTCTTATCAAGAAGTTTGGGAAACACTAAATGTAGCTCTGCATTTGTAGGACCAGTTGGTTAATAGCCTTGACTATCAGACTAAGAGAAGTTTGGCTTGATCTGACTAAGGTTCTCAACCCTAGATGGAGAATGGAAGTTCCAACGGCCAGGATACTCACCTGAATTTAATCTACTTGCCCATGGCACATGTGCAATGACAATTGGCCTGCTGTACACACAGGCACATCTTTACAGACATGTCGGCAATGAGTCATTATTGTCTGTTTTGCTATATAAAGAGCTCCACCCAGTGCTCTGCCCAGCTGGCAGAGGTGGAGGCTGAGGAGGATTGCAGACTTCTCAGATGTGGACATGATTCTAGTGCTCAATTTCCCATTGCAAGAATAAAGCTTGGTATTAACCCTTTTACCTGCCCCCCCCACACCGCCGCCCCAGTGTTCTGTTGTCATTATTCAGTCTCACTGAATCCAGGGTGAACTTGCCCAGAGCTGAAACCCTCCAGCATGAGATTTTGGCATAGTCAGCAGGATTCACTGCAGACCAAGAAACAGAGTAAGCTCTCTAATGGGAGGGGTACTCCAGTGGTGGGGAGATATTCGGGTGTCTCCCAATGGCCATGTGGTCCCAGGTGGAGATCCTCCTGGAGGAGGGGACCCCTCCCCAGGATTTGGAGGTGGGGGGCAGAGGTGATACCCAAGGCAGTGGCAGAGGCCCTCTACAAAATAGAGAAATCGTTGGAGAAACGGAGTACCAGTGTGGCAGCAGGAGCCATGGGTTGCCTATCACTCACAGTGTGAAAAAAGGCCATAAAGGAGAAGGACATGCTCCTGTAAGAAGCATGAAAAGAGGCAGCATGAGAACATAAGCTGCAAGGTGCTGTGGAGGAAGTAACAGATTTTTTGAAGAATGAGATGACATTGCTGTAAAGCACTGTGGAAAAGGTTAAAGGTCATGAAGGAGAAGGACATACTCTTGCAAGAAGCACAGGAGGAGGCAGCATAAGAACACGAGCTGCGAGACGCTGCAGAGGAGGTAAGAGATTTGTTGAAGATTGAGATGGTGTTGCTGCAAAGCACTGTGGAGAAGGTAAAGGATGTAGTGGTGACTGAAATAGAGGCACTCTGCAGTGGAGAGAGTTTCGGTCAGCTCCAGCAGTGGTGGGGAATACATCAGAGAAAAGGAGAGGAGGTAGAGGTGGTGCCAGAGGCACCAAACCCTCGTCTATCAAAATGCGTCCCGGTTGTAGTCAAGAAAATAAAGACCACAGGTTCCCCCAGGAGAGGTGCAGCCCCCTCCCCAGGTCATGGAGCACGCCACATTCTGCCCTTACACACAGGCAGAGCTGGTAGGTTTGGGCTCCTGGTTTCATCAGAAACCCTTGAAGTCCATAACAGCCCGGCTCCTGTGCTTTGGGGACGTAGGGATGGAGAGTATCCTCCTGTCTGAATCAGAGACACCAATCCTTCACTGGCTTCACTGACAACCAATCCTGCCTGGCAGCAGTGACCAGAGAATACATACCAGACCCAAGGGAATCATCCACCCGTGCTTTCCTGTGTACAGTATACTATACTACAATTAGTGATTTTAGAAAAAAAAGCAGAGTTTTTATGCTTCATCACATAGAGAGCAGTCAGACCATAGGCTGCCTGGAATTAGCAACCAGATCCAAGCCTCTCGGAATCCAGGAGTCTGCACTGGCCCCTGCATCCCATTGCAGGGAAGGGTTCATTGTTCTTTTTTTTTTTTTAATAGGGAGTTTTTCTAAACTTGTCCTAAGAGGGGCCAGTTGCTGCCAAGGTTATAGCTCAGAGTTCTGTTGTCGTATGTGGTCTAGCCCTTGTCCATTTGTATATTCACTCATATTTTAAATAAATGCCTTGCAATACCATATCCCCACTTCCCAGACTTTTTTTTAATGACTTTTTCATCTAGTTCAATATATTGAATACCATTTGGTCACTTCCACATTCACATTTACACATTTAGATCTTTTCAGACATTAATTTCATCTGGATTCTTCTTTAGAAGAGGGAGTGTTTCAAAATGTAGGTTTATTATTACTCAAAACAGCAAACAGATCTGGAGACAAATGCTATTGAAAAGATAATCACATTCACAGATCCAAGAGGCGGGGCATGCCACTCCACGGGACTTGCTCAAGAGGTGGGAGGAGGGTGGGAATGGGCAAAACTATTTTGTGGTTTCCATAGGAAGGAAGGCAAACCAGGCTAACAGGTTTAGGACTGGCTAGTTTGAATGATTTCAGTGGGTTCTGGGCCCTGGGAGCTTATCCCTGGTCATGTGGTTCCCAGCCCTGAGGTATCAGTGCAGAGGAAGGGTGACCCTGAGTGTGACAGACTGATAGAGGAGGTGGCTGGGGCAAGGGCTCTGGGTTTGGTTGATTTGCATCTGAAAGACAATTGTTTATTGTGTCTAAGAACTGGCTAGCTCTGAAAGGGGCAGTACCTCCTGCGACGATAAGTCCCAGATATCAAAGCATCAAAATCCAAAAAATTTAAAACATGGTTAATACAGGAAGCATAATTAGAAATTCAGAACCCTCACTCTTCTACAAACTGCTAACATCACAACACTTATGACAGCGATTAGAATTGCTTAATGTGACATTTCAAACTACAAGAGCGTTTGACCCCACCGTGAATCATCAGGGCTTTGCTACCTGGGCTGTTAATAGCAATACTGAGACACAAAGACCAGCAGGCACCTCCCACTTCCCCCAACCAACCGCCAGTGAGGCTTTAGCACAAAGTCCTTCATTTCTGAGACTTCACCTTTCAGAATAAACAAACAACAGACCTCCTCTGTTTTCCCGGGCATCTGGGACACTTGACAGTCTGTTTAACCCTTGCCCTGGAGGTAGTGAAAACATTGTTTTGCCCTGTTTCTGCAACACTCCAGGAATTTTCCATTAAGGCAATACTTTCCTTGGTCTTTTATCAGTGAGAGTTGGGGTGAGCACACAGATCATTTACCTGATGCTCATTTTGGGGGTTTTGTTAATGCTTAGATTAACATTCTTCTTAGAACATGTTTAGAAAAACTCCCTATTAAAAAAAAAAAAAAAAAAGAACAATGGGCCCTTCCCTGCAATGGGATGCAGGGGCCAGTGCAGACTTGTGGATTCCGAGAGGCTTGGATCTGGATGCTAATTCCGGGCAGCCTATGGTCTGACTGCTCTCTATGTGATTAAGCATAAAAACTCTGCTTTCTTTTCTAAAATCACTGATAATTGTATAGTATACTGCACCTGTCTGACCCCTCCCATCAGTTGGAAAGCTCTATGAGAATAGAGACTAGCTCTTAAATTCATCCTTTTTACCCTCTAGCCTGACCTTAAAGAATATTTGTTAATTTGCATTGTGTTACACAACACAGCTACCTCTGGGACATTTAAAACTCTCTTGTCCCTTTGGCTAAGAGACAGGGTACCTAACTCCAGCAAATAGGAAATAAAAGAAACCCTAGCCTCAGAGAAAGGAATGTTCCACCACCCTGGAACAGTGAGAAGGAAACAAATTATGGTAAATGCCACAACCTTCGCTAAGCCTGATGTGCGCCAGGCACTGTTCTCCACACTTTATGTGGATTAACCACCATATCTGAACCTCCCTGGAAACAATACTCCCAGTCACCCAGGTGGACCATACTTAAGTTTGAATCAGAAATCTGTTCCTGCTCGTTTCTAAGCTTCTTTGTATATTGTGATTCCTGTCTTACAAGTCTTTCTGAAAAAAATTCAAACAAAAAAAGCAAGTCTTCACTCAATTTTTATTTTTCACATGACAGGGCTGAAAACAGATAAAGAACCAAAATGATTCGGAAGCTTGAAGGTAGGTTAGAGACGAGGAGAAGGGAGCGGTGTGGGAGGCAGCAAAGCCTGGGGCTGAGGAAAAGCAAGCCAGGTAGAAGTGTCCCTCCTGGTAGTATTGCCCCAGGCTTCATCCCTGCCTCCGAGATCCAGCAGGTCCTGGTGATATATTTGGTTCTGAAATGCTTGGCCCCCTGCTATCTACACCAACATTCTTCCCGTTCCTCAATGGTCAAGAACAAGGTAGAAGGAAAATAATCTTGTAAGACTACAGTGCAGATCTGAGCGAAAGGACTCAGCCTCTCTCTAGTGCTTTTCTCTATGCAGCTAAGTGCTTTGCAAACAATGCGTGGTTCAGCCTCACGGCAACATCAGGAAGCAAGTGTACAATACATATATTCTTTCTACTTAATGAGATGGAAAGCCATGGGGCTTGCAGCAATCTGAAAGATTCTGCCAAGGTCACAGGCTATGCCTGAGTGCCTGAGGTGGAAATAGGGCTTTGGGAGTCTTACATCACGTCTGATAGAAACATGGGAACATGGATTTAGTACTGAGTACTATACCTGCCAACTGAAGTTCCTTAAGATCAAAAAAACTGAAGAAAGCAGTTCATATTTGTCATTTCACACATGGACACAACCTTCCCGTAGCCTTGCCACCTCAGTGTCCACCTGTACCTCTAGGTCAGTGTCATGGGATGAAATTCTTTAACACTCAGCACCTCCACACATCCTATCCCATCAGCCCTGCTGCATCAGAGGTTAATGGATGCATGGTATGGAGGATTTACTGTGACAGATATTTCTCAAGTCACTGATGTCCTTGCTGCCTCTCCCAGTCCTGGGGCTAACCCCAGCTGGCATCCTCAATAAAATATTTCAAAATATTTCAATGGCACAAGAAGTATATGGGTAAATAGCTGAAAATTTGTGCTTGTGTTTCCCACACAGCCATAGTGCTCAATAAGCCTCACATACAGAAATTCTTTAACCTATCTTGAAAACCCGGTCAACAGGAATGAATGGTAGCCTTTAGACAAAGCCTAGCATGAAGCAGGAAATTGTATTCCCAATACCTAGAGATTTAGCTGGTGCGAAACACAGTATTCAGGAAAGGGGTGACAGATACAGGAAGACTGTTTTTGACAAGATACATAAATGGTTTGCATTCTCTGTGGGCAATAAAAGCTGCTTAATTCCTATCCAGCCAGGGCTACAGATTTTCTCTATTTGCAAATCATTATCACTATCTTTAACACCACTCTCACCATCTGGACTCGGTGTTGGACACAGAACAAAGGGTTTGGGTCCTAATCTTGTGGGACCATACCATTTTGCTACACTGACACCAACAGACTTAAAAATACATCAAGCAGAAAAACCTCGACCAGCATCATAACAATTCGAGAAATACAAATTTAGGATCAAAAGAATTGAGTGATGAAAGATGAAGACATAACTAAGAAATTCCATACGTTGACTAATAACAGCACATAGCACCAAAGGTATAGAATGGATGAGCACTGAAACCCACAGCTGATTATCCAGTTTTGCCATATATTCAGAAAAGTGACATCAAAACACCTGGATAACTGACTGGCCTGGATTTCACCCACACACGTCACTTTGAAAATCAGTTTTTCAAAGAAGATTATGTTTCATGAGGTCTTCAAATGCTGGAAAGAAAAAAATGAGTAAGACTAACACCCATAAAGCAATAATGTAAAGCGACTTCTCAGTTGTCTGATAGGGAATATATGGGCCTTAGGAATTTAGAGGAAGATATGATAGGCAGTCTAGGCTAAGGAAGGAGAAGACAGTAGGACATTTGCAAATTGGAGTCAAAGCTTCAGATCAATCATCATTCATACCAGTGCAAATAATAAAGCCATATTTATCCAGTTCTATTCCCTGCCCAAGGGCACTACCATCCTTACTAACCAAAGGAAAACAGCAGGGCCAGCGGTGGCACACACATGCACCTTGCCCAGCTAGAGTGACTTGTCAGGGTGGATATTCGGTCACAGAGGAGCATGGAGGCGATGGGGAAAGGAGCATGGGGAAGGCACAAGCACAGACCTGTTCCATGACGCACTCCCTCCTCTCACTAAGACAGAAGTAATCCCCCGTTAAGCAGTCTCTAGCGTACCCACAAACATACCCACCTCTTACACACCATAAACATACCCACCTCTTACACACCACACATGTTACATGTATGGGTTTCATTTCCAAGCAAGAAGAGCCGAATGGAGAAGGGTGACTCTTATGGACATTTTTAAGTTCTCTGGCACTTTCCATGTTCCTGGCCCTTCATTTCCTAGGATACCTGAAGGAAGTATACGTAAGCCCCTGCTGTGTCATGGATACTACCCCCACTTGCAAGGTGAAGGAACCAGATCCCCCCAGCTCCCCACGACTTAGGCTAGGCCAAGTTTCCAAAACACAGACTCTCAAGTCAGTGTCGTCAAGATGTCAGAACAGGCGGAGTCATTTCTTTAGGGCAAAAGTAACAGCAGGAAGCAGACCAGTTTGCTCTGCTGGACGAGGAGCTCACTTCCTGCCCTCCAGAGCTAATTTTGCTCCTCTCTGTTTTCCAAGCCTACTCCTTGAGTCTCCTCCTGAATCTGAGAGACACTTGATATCCTACCAATAAATGTCCTTGGCCAGAGTTGGTTTCTGCCACTTGTAGCTAAGAATCCTGACACCATTACAGATTCCACAGTCGCCCGCACATGAACCTAGAGTCTCCCCTCCTGAACCTTGCCCAGCCTGTCAAGAACCATTCCTGATAGCAGCTCTCTCTCTCTGCCTCAGCTCCTAGCTATCTATTGGGAGCTACTTCCTAAAACAGCACAATCCTGATGTTCTTCCTCCACATTTCTTTGCCTTCCAATCCTTTTGTGATGTTCTTAATGCGTGAGAGATTTCCCTGAAACACAACCACTTGTCCCAAATATTCCTATAACACAGAAGACTTAGAGGAATGATCTGGATGTCCTTACAGACACTAAGGAGTCTACAACTGGGCAAAGAACAAACTTTTCCATGCTTTAAATTCAGTGCATTCTCATCTTGTACCAAGAGCTATTTTATTTAGTTAGGCTTTCAGGGAATCTAACTTCTATTTGTCAGGTTTATGTTGTTGATGCTTCCCTCTCACTGAGGTGTTCAGAGTCTTAATTAGATAGCGAGTGTAAAGTGCTTTGACAGCATCAGATGAAAAGTGCTAGAGAAATCCCTAGGGAATTTCTTCATTTTTGCTCAAAAGACACAAGAAAATTAGAACACTTGAACAGCTAGACTAAGGTTTGCAAAGTAAACTTTTTGGATTTTCTTCTGTGTTTGTGTGTGGTACAGTACAAAGCTTGAATGTTTTTTTTATTCACCTAACTACAAATGAAAGAGCCACGCCAAAATTCCCACAAGACACATTAAATGTAAGTTCACCACTATGGGTCTGTGCAATATAAATAACCAAATAACTGTCTGCAGACCTAGAATCTTCTGAGCAAAGGGAAACTGGCCTTGAATCATGAACTTAGTTAACACTTCCAAGGGGAAATCTGGGATCCAAATTTTAACAGAGTTATGAAAGGAAACACCCACGAAAATACACATCTCCTGTGTAGGGGCTCCTTTCCCTGAGATTGAGACAACATTCATTTGTTTCTTAGAGTTTGGCTTCTGGGTTAATCTAATTATTTCTCAGGAAGACCAATCCTCTGCTTTGAGGCAGACAAACGATGGTAAATGGCAGTATGCATGGATCAAAAGCCTTTTCATTTAGAATGAAAGGACGTGGGTAGAGGCAGCACTATCCCCTGAGCCAAACTCCACAGCACTGACTCATGCATCACCCCAAGGAGGAAGGCAGATGTTGACCATGCAGTTGTGTGCACATAACAGGCTGATGTGTTTGACTGACTAAAGGTGAGACCGGGTCAGAGTCAAGGAAGCCCAGCAGATCTGCAGCTCTGCTCCATCAGAGCCTCTGCAAGAGCCATCTCTCTGGGGAAGTTTTTAAAATGCAAAACTCAGCCATTCTGTAACACTCTTTACAACCCAAACTATTCACAATGTACCCTTTTTCCGTTTTGTAGAAAATGTTGGCTTAAAAAAAAAAATCTTTGATTCCACATTTGAGAACAATTCCAAAGAACGCACCCAGGGAAATTGAAAAAAATCTATGTGCAGTGTCTATTTGGAAAAGGACATGTTGGTTTCCTTTAGATATTGCTACATACTTTTATAAGAAGAACAAATTATTCACTTGTTAATATATAGTAAGATGTTATACACAGACCAAAAGTGAAGGGATGGAAAAAGATATTTCATGTAACCAATAGGGAGAAAAAAGCAGGTATTGCAGTACTTGTATCAGACAAAATAGACTTCAAAACAAAGAAAGTAACAAGAGATAAAGAAGGACATTATATAATGATAAAGGGGTCAGTTCAACAAGAGGATATAACCATTATAAATATCTATGCACCTAACACAGGAGCACCTACATATCTGAAACAAATACAAACAGAATTAAAGGGGAAAATAGAATGCAATGAATTCATTCTAGGATATTTCAACACTCTACTCACTCCAAAGGATAGATGAACCACACAGAAAATAAGTAAGAAGACAGAGGCACTGAACAACACATTAGAACAGATGGACCTAACAGACATCTACAGAACTCTACACCTAAAAACAGCATAATACACATTCTTCTCAAGTGCACATGGAACATTTTCAAGAATAGATCTACTAGACCACAAAAAGAGCCTTGGAAAATTCAAAAAGACTGAAATTGTACCAGCCAGCTTCTCAGATCACAAAGATATGAACCCAGAAACAAATTACACAAAGAAAATTAAAAATCCCACAAACACATGGAGACTTCACAACATGCTCCTAAATAACCAATGGATCAATGACCAAAAAAAAACAGAGATCAAGTAATATATGGAGACAAATGACAACAATAATTCAACAATGCAAAATCTGTGGGACATAGCAAAGGCCGTGCTAAGAAGGAAGTATATTGCAACACAGGCCTATGTCAGGAAAGAAGAACAATCCCATATGAACAGTCTACACTCACAATTAATGAAACTAGAAAAAGAAGAACAAATGAGGCCCAAAGTCAGTAGAAGGGACATAATAAATATTAGAGCAGAAATAAATAAAATAGAGAAGAATAAAACAATAGAAAGAATCAATGAAAGCATGAACTGGTCCTTGGAGAAAATAAACAAAATAGATAAACCCCTAGCAAGATTTATCAAGAAAAAAAGAGAGTCTATACACATAAACAGAATCATAAATGAGAAAGGAAAAATCACTATGGACACCACAGAAATACAAAGAGTTATTAGAGAATACTATGAAAAATTATATGTTAATAAACTAGATAACCTTGAAGAAATGGACAACTTTCTAGAAAATTACAATCTTCCAAGGCTGACCCATGAAGAAACAGAAAATCTGAACAGACCAATTACCAGCAACAAAATTGAATTGGTAATCAAAAAACTACCTAAGAACAAAACTCCTGGACCAGATGGCTTCACCGCTGAATTTTATCAAACATTTAGTGAAGGCCTAATACCCATCCTCCTTAAAGTTTTCCAAAAAGTAGAAGAGGAGGGAATACTTTCAAACTGATTATACAAGGCCAGCATCACTCTAATACCAAAACCAGGCAAAAACACCACAAAAAAAGAACATTACAGACCAATATCCCTGATGAACATAGATGCAAAAATACTCAACAAAATATTAGCAAAACGAATTCAAAAATTCATCAAAAAGATCATCCATCAAGATCAAGTAGAATTTATTCCAGGGATGCAAGGATGGTACAATATTTGAAAATCATCAACATCATCCACCACATCAACAAAAAGGTGAAAACTACATGATCATCTCCATAGATGCTGAAAAAGCATTTGACAAAATTCAACAACCATTCATGATAAAAACTCTCAACAAAATGGGTGTAGAGGACAAGTACCTCAACATAATAAAGGCCATATATGACAAACCCACAGCCACCATCATACTCAACAGCAGAAAGCTGAAAGCTTTTCCTTTAAGATCGGAAACAGGACAAGGATGCCCACTCTCCCCACTACTATTCAACATAGTACTGGAGGTCCTAGCCATGGCAATCAGACAACACAAAGAAATAAAAGGCATCCAGATTGGTAAGGAAGAGGTTAAACTGTCAGTGTTTGCAAATGACATGATATTATACATAAAAAACCCTAAGGAATCCACTCTAAAAGTACTAGAAGTAATATTTGAATTCAGCAAAGTTGCAGTATACAAAATTAATGCACAGAAATCTGCTGCATTCCTATACATTAATGATGAACTAGCAGAAAGAGAAATCAGGAAAACAATTCCATTCGTATTTCATCAAAAAGAATAAAATACCTAGGTTAAATGTAATGAAGGAAGTGAAGGACCTATAACCCTGAAAACTATAAGACACTCTTGAGAGAATTTAAAGAGGACACTAATAAATGAAAATTCATCCCATGCTCTTGGGTAGGAAGAATTAATATTGTCAAAATGGCCATCCTGCCTAAAGCAATCTACAGAGTCAATGCAATCCCTATCAAAATACCAACAGCATTCTTCAATGAACTAGAGCAAATAGTTCTAAAATCCATACAGAACCACAAAAGACCCCGAATAGCCAAAGCAATCCTGAGAAGGAAGCATAAAGCTGAGGGGATTATGTTCCCTGACTTCAAGCTCTACTACAAAGCCACAGTAATCAAGACAATTTGGTACTGGCACAAGAATAGACCCATAGACCAATGGAAGAATTGAGAGTCCAAATATAAACCCAAGCATATATGGTCAATTAATATACGATAAAGGAGTCATGGATATACAATGGGGAAATGACAGCCTCTTCAACAACTGGTCTTGGCAAAACTGGACAGCTACATGCAAGACAATGAAACTGGAATATTGTCTAACCCCATATACAAAAGTAAACTCAAAGTGGATCAAAGACCTGAATGTAAGTCATGAAACCAAAAAACTCTTAGAAGAAAACATAGACAAAAAACTCTTGAATATAAACATGAGCAACTTTTTCCTGAAAGCACCTCCTCAGGCAAGGGAAACAAAAGCAAAAATGAACAAATGGGTCTCCATCAAACTAAAAACTTTCTGTATAGTAAAGGACACCATCAGCAAAACAAAAAGGCATCCTACAGTATGGGAGAATATATTTGTAAATGACATATCCGACAAGGGGTTAACATCCAAAATATATAAAGAACTCACATGCCTCAACACCCAAAAAAGCAAATAGCCCATTTAAAAAGTGGGCAGAGGATATGAACAGACAATTCTCCAAAGAAGAAATTCAGATGGCCAATAGGTGCATGAAAAGATGCTCCACATTGCTAATTATCAGGGAAATGCAAATTAAAACCACAATAAGTTAGCACCTCACACCAGTTAGGATGGTCAACATTGAAAAGACTAGGAAGAACAAATGCTGGCAAGGATGCAGAGAAAGGGGAACTCTCCTACACTGCTGGTGGGAATGTAAGCTAGTTCAATGATTGTGGAAAGCAATATGGAGGTCCCCCAAAAAACTAAAAACAGAAATACCATTTGACCCGGTAATTCCACTGCTAGGAATTTACCCAAGGAAAACAAGTTTTCAGATTTAATAAGACATATGCACCCCTATGTTTACTGCAGCACTATTTACAATAGCTAAGACATAGAAGCAACCTAAGTGTCCATCAGTAGCTGAATGGATAGAGAAGAGGTGGTACATATATGCAATGGAATACTATTCAGTCATAAGAAAGAAACAAATCCTACCATTTGCAACAACATCGATGGAGCTAGAGGGTATTATGCTCAGTGAAATAAGTTAGGCAGAGAAAGACAAATGCCAAATGATTTCCCTCATTTGTGGAATATAACAATGAAGCAAAACTGAAGGAACAAAATAGCAGCAGACTCATAGACTCCAAGAAGGGACTAGCAGTTACCAAAGGGAAGGGTGGGAAAGGGTGGTAGTGGGTGGGTGGGAAGGCAGGGAGAAGGGGATTGTGGGGTATTATGATTAGTTCACATGGTGTGTTGGGGGGTCATGGGGAAGACAGTGTAGCACAGAGAAGATAAGTAGTGACTCTGTGGCATCTTACTACCCTGATGGACAGTGACTGCAATGGGGTATGGGGGGGGACTCAATAATATGGGTTTTTCTTATGAAACCTTCATAAGAGTGTATATCACATTGTTTTTCTTATGAAACCTTCATAAGAGTGTATATCAATGATAACCTAATGAAAAATAAACACATATACATATATATATATATATATATATATATATAAATAAGGTGTTATTTTTAAATCAGTGAGGAAAGACAGAGCTTGGGACAACTGGCTAACCTTTTGGATAAAATAAATCTAGATCCCTGTAGGACTCTTTGGACCAAAATTAATTCCAGATCGATCAAATATTTAAATATAATTAATTATATATTTGTTTTAAAAGTCAACTGAATTTTGTTTATAATCTTGAATTGCAAAATCTTTTCTAGACATGACATAAAATTCAGAAGTATAAAGGAGACAATTGGTAAATTCAACTACATAAAATGTCAAAATTCTTTGTAACAAAAGTGTCACACAGTGAAAAGATAAGTGACAAACTTGACAATTTTTTAACAAATGTGACAAAGAGGCAATGTCATGAATAAACTTGAGATTCCTTACAATCTATTAAAGAGAGGGAAAGAAAGAGAAACAATCAGTAAAGAATTTGAACAAGCAGTTTAGAGAAAATAAAATAAATTTAAATTGCCCCTAAATGCAGGAAAGGCTGAAACTCACTCATAGTTAAAGAAATACAAATTTGGGGAAAAATTAGTTTCTCTTATAAACTGACCAAGATGAAAGCATTTGCTAATCCTCAGTGTTACTAAGGATGAATGTGCACTCACATACACTGCTGGTAAGAGTGTGAACTGATGCACTTTCTGAAAAGCAACTGGCAATATCTAATAAACTCACACGTCTAGGAATTTATCCCACAGATATATATACAAACAAATAGATATTTGCTATAGCATTATTTGTAATAATTAAGACTGGCAACATCTTGTACACCCATCAACAGGGAACTGGTTAAATAAATTATGGAAAATCTGTAGTAGACTGCAACCATTACAAGACTGTGGTAGATCTACATGCACTACTATACAAAGATGTTCAAGAAAGATAGTTAACTACAAAAAGGCTAACAAGAAATGTCAGTGTAATTTAATCTCATTTGTGAAAGTAAAAATGTATTTGAGATGCAGACTCTTTGGACACTTCCGAAAAAAGACACTGTGAACTTCTAGTAGTGATTATTCTCTGCATAGTGGAAATTTTATTTTTATTTTTGCCCTTTTAATTTTTATTTTTTACCATGGACTAGCTTTAATTTTACAATGAAAATCCAGTTTTAAAAATAAGCATAGAGGCTCATCTACTATTTAAAATTAATTAAATAAAAATCTTACTCACTTAAAATTAATTAGATCAAAAATTTTACTTAATGAATATATACTGGGGGTAAGACGCTTTACCAGACTCGGAAGATCTAAAGATGTCTGCAATGCAAGCCTTGCTCTCCAGGAGCCTACCTTATGTCTAGAGAGGTAGAGAGAGTACCAGACACCCAAATAAGTAGTTGCCCACCTGGTTGAGCACAGTAGAAGACTTCATCCTTCAAGTTACCCACAGCTTTCCAAAGCCAGACTCCAGAGTGGGTCAGCCACACAAACCACTACCTTTCTTGTGATCTCAGACACTAGAATAAAAGCACCACCTGGAAAAGGGGGCTTCACAGTTCCCCCATTAATAGGAACACAGCCATCCTTTGAGGAGCCTTTGTCAGTTACTCGATAAAATATTAACTTTTGGAACTAACCTCTCAGTTGGTCTGGGTCAAGGGATCCAGCTCTCCAACATGAACGCACTCCCCACAGGAAGGGCAGGTCTGTTAAGCCTCAGATATGGAGCAATTAAGAGGAAGAGGGACAGTGAATGCCTGAGGCTTTCATAATGGGCAGAGGGGTCGCAGCTATGGCTGTGTAACAAGTATTATTCACAAAGTGCCATTGCCCCTTCCTCCCACCCCTGCTTTACTGTTAACACCTGGCTTGTCGAAAGAGTTTGTTTGATAGCTATAAGCTGAGTTCAGGGGTAGAGTGATTTTCCAGCTCCCCACACTTCCAAATGGCTGGACTCCAAAGTCTGTGTTCTTCCCACACAGCCCTGCTGTCAGAAGGAAAGACTAAGGTCAAGGACCAATTCGGCACATAAAGACTAAGCTCGCCCTCCAGAGCTCTGGGCCGCATGCAGCCCTTCCACCCGCAGCTCACAGGGAGCATACACTTTTCTGTGAGGATCAGAAAAGCGGACTAATGAGGCGGGGTAGCCTGATCCTGCTGGGAATATGGCCTTGTGAAGAAATCCAAATCAAAAGATTTTACAAATTCGGGCAGAAATTGAGTTCCAATGGGTTGGGCAGGGAAAACGTCAGCACCCCTCATCAGAAAACCCAAGCAAGCACAGCTTGCATGAACAATTTTGGACTTTCTTCCTTTATACTCTGCGTTATCTCAAGAGGCCTCCAGAGAGACCCTCTATACATGAACAGCATGAAATAGCCCCTCCACCTTCACAACCACTGCCCAGAGACGCACTTCTGCAAATGCCGTAAATCAAGGGGGAAGAGGATGACAGAGTTCCTAGTCCTTTCCTGGCAGCAAAAGTCCCTTGGCAGGTCAAAGTAGAGAACTGATGAGAGGGAGTCAAGACCCAGCCTTCTGTACCAGTGTGGACAGACCTTGAACAAATCAGTCTCTCTAAAACACAGACCCCTTAACCCGAAAATGCTGCCTGCCTCAAGGTAAAATTATGACAAGCTTAGTGAATGAGCTTTGTAAGTGGAATGTCATGATAGCAGGTACACCTTGTACCCAGGGAGCTAATTTTTACCTTCTCTGCTCTGAGAAATCATCACTTAATAGTCAAGAAGTAGGGAGATGCAGGAGGGTGGAGTCTTGCAGTGTTTCTAGGCAATGGGTGCTCAAGTTTCATGTATGTTTGTAACTTTGGGGGCAGCTCAGCAAATAATAAAAGAGAAAAGAGACTTATTTCACATTTGTCCTCCAAAAGAGATGAGACAAATTTCACAGTTATCATTTATGTTTCCCAGAAAATACCAAGTAAAAGAGGGAAAGGGGTATTAGTGTGACAGGAGCTTGTAGTTGTATGAAGGTAAGAGTCTTGGGAAGCTCTCCTGCTCAGTGCCTTGCCTTCCTCGTTTGTAATAGTTTCTCCTTCATAGCCCATTGGAAGCACTTAAAACATGCCGAATACCTAGGAAGACTGAATACCTGCTCCATTGTTGTCAACAGCTCCTTTTTGTGCTGGAGAAAATGAGGCGAGACAACATCCTCTTTTAGGCACCACAGGGTGAAGCAGTTACTAGAGAAAGGCAGATCCCCAGTCTGTAGCACTGCTCAAACCTACCCCTTTCTTTCATTTACTACAACACAGGGACAAAACTTCCTTACATCTCCCGGACTCCTTGTCCTGCTCCAATCCTTCATTACTCTTTTTTATCACATCTCTCAACTTTCCAAGGATCAGGTCAACCCTAACATTCTCCAAAATGTATTTCACATCCACTTAGCATTTATAAACCCAATTTGGGCCCCTCCCCTAGGCCTCGTCTACTTTCAGGCCCCACCCACTCTCAGGCCCCACCCATTCTTAGGACCTCCCACTCATAGGCTCCTCCCTTGTACCTTAACTTTCTACTGCATGTTGGAGACCAGGGTGTAATATTTAACATGATGTTACCTAAGATTAGATATAACTGAAAAAATTAGACACAGATAATGACTTGTAACCCCTAGATTTGTCTGTCTTAAGGACTCCAAGGCTGGCCCATTCTAAGAAATTCTGTCTAGGGGGCACCTCTCTCCTCAGGCAGGTCATTTCCCCTCTCCTCTCCCATGTTCCCAGCCTTCAGGGCTAATCCATGACCAGGCTTAGAGGACAAACCCAGAGAAGCACCAGTCTAAGGCCCACCATCTAAATATACATTTCTTGCCATTTCCCAAGACACATTACAGTGAGAATGTTGGAAATGTTTACACTTTCCAAAAGAAACCCATCACTACCCAGTAGGCTGGACTTACCCTCCAGCCATCAACAGGAAGACTTCTCCATATCTAAGTCCGATCTGTATTACAGCTACAGTCCAGGGTGACTTCACCCATCTCATCCTGCTCCTTTCTGACTGCTTGCTCCAGTGCAAGGTGAAGAGCATTCCTGCTGTCCCTCCTGCCCCCTCCAGTCTTCATACCATTACAAGAACAAGTAACACTCCTTAGCCATAGCCCACTCTAAATCAATACACAGAAAAAAAGTATTTCTCCCAAAGAAATAAAGTCTTCAGACATGCAAGAAGCCAACCACATAAACATTCACAGTTTAGTTCCTTAGAGTCACAGCCTTTCAAACACATTTTCTGATTACGGTGTGCATTACACTTACCTAATAAAATTGTGTATTTGGGTACTTTCCAGAACAAAGAAACAGACTGCTTCGAAAGTACTCTCCAGTCTTTATTTCATGCAAGAGAGAAAATTGCTTGGAGCTTTGAAATGCAGGTTTATCAGCTTCAACCACTCCCCTCTACCTTTTGAGAACCTTAGGGCCAGTTTTTAGCCAAGATTCAGACTTACAGTGCTCAGAGCTTCTCATCTTGCCAGCTTTTCTGCTGAGAGGAAGCACAGAACTCAGGAATGGCAACTCAGACCTGACATTCTGGCAGTGGGATATCAATTTTCACAACCTATTCCTTGCTCCATAAATCCTTGCCTTTTCCCTCTGCAATTGATAACTGAACTTTCTCGCAAACCTATACCTATCCTCTTCAGCTGGGGCTTCCTCTTTACCCAACTTTGGAGCCCATGAGATTGTTGATACATGGCCTTTGAAGTTTCCAGACATCAAGAAGGGCAAAACCTGGCTCTGAAAGCCAAATGCCTTCTAAAAATGTCTAGTCTTCTCTAAGTTAAGTTCTTATTATCACAGAACTTATAGAGAAGGAGGAGGGAAATGCCCTGAAAAACAAATGAGCAACTTTTTAAAAAGCTTTCAGAATCAAATGTAAAATTCATTAAGAAAAGTAATGGAAATTTTATGGCTGGTGCACAGATAAATTCATTGCTGCCTCTTAATTTATCAAGCACACATACAAGAGTGTATACCAAATTAATTGGAACTAACAGCCTCTTAGAAACTCTAACCAGCTGCAGATTCAGAGTAAACTAGTTGGAACAAAACAAAGAACCCCTCCTCCTCCTTCTCCCAGGCCTTGACTGAAGTAAAAGCTAATCTTCTCAACCCTAAAAATGTTGAAAGACTTTGCTCTTCCATGACTGCCAAGCTGTTCAGGCCCAAGCAGGGTCACAACTAGATACAAATGAGGTTTATTCAGATATTAGGAATCCCCATTTCTATTTCATCATAGTTATAAAAGCACAATCGAAGGACTCCTGAAAAGATATTCTCACACTGATGTTAGATGTTCTGATCCCTGTGCATGGGTTGAAGGAAGGAAATTTGAATTGAATAGTTCACTATCACTTTCTAGGCTAACTCGGAGTAAATACTCTTACACTCTTCCTTCAAGTGAATGCTGTAATTCTTGGACATGGTTTCCAAACAGGCTCTCCAGTAGATCCAACAAGGGAACCAAAGGGACTCTATCTATAAGTAATTATAATTATTTGTTTAAAAAAGAACATGGAGCCCACATCCCCTGAAGACAAGTCAGCACTACCTGCCTTAATCTAAAATACATTCTGGTCAGACAATTATACAAATTATTTTATTAGTATATATTATTCATAATTGACAATTTAGTAATGTCAATTTTATGAATAATAAGTAACATTTATTGGGAGTTGAGTCTATGCACAGCACTAGCTAAGCCTTATACATGTACTGTCTTACTTATCTATCACAATAACTCAGTGAGATGAGTATTACTATCATTCTAATTTTAAAGACCAGGAAACTGATACTCATAGAAGGTAAGTAGCTTATCCAAGGTCAGAAAACTACAATATCTCTTCCAACCCAAAGTTAAGTTGTGAAAGCTCAGTGATCAGGTGATGGCCTGACAGGTAAAAGTTAAACACAGAAGTCCACAAGTTTTTGCCTTTAAAGAGACAATTTGGGTGAGACAACAGAGGAAAGATAGACAGAAGGTGGGTTTGGTTAGAAGGTATTAAGACTGGATTTTAGTCCTGTAGATGATGCCAAATCCAAACTCTAAGGTGTTCATCCTCTTATAGTAGATACGTTGAGGTGCACCCAACACAGAGAGGGAAGAAACATCCTCACGATCCTACAAATTATTCATTTGTAGTTACATGTCTAAGAAAGTAAAGATAATATGGAAACTAACAATTCCTTATTTACAGTTATCAGAAGTGCTGGGCAGATACTGTGGGAGGGGAAAGTCTTCTGAGAAAAACAACTCCTTCGAGCTGTCTATTCCTTTTGTCCCTTCTGCCGCAGGAAGGTCCCAGACAACTTTCAAAAGACATCTTCAGGGTAGCAACAGCCTGGGTCAATATTGTCCATGGACTGGGGCAGCCTGTTAAAATTCTAAGGAGTCTTTCCCAAAAAGGCATAAAAATGAACAAGTCCTGAATGAGAAGTTACTTTTACTTGAACAATGTTACCAATTTATCAAATCAATAAACATTAGCTGGTTGCCTCCTACATACCAGTCTCAAGGCACAATCCAGAGACACAAAAATGAGTAATCATAAGTTACTTTTTCCCTTTAAATGAAGAAAGTGGTGATTCAAAAAAGAAATTACAGTCCTTTTAAATAAGAGGATTCAGGACTGGAACACAAAGGTAAATGCTTTGATCAGTCTATACCTTATCAAAGATATCACACATCTAATTAGGTCTCTGGAGAATGGATAACTTCAGATTTGCAACATTTTGTGTATTCAGCCTGTTTTGTTTTTCTGGATGACTACTTAGTTAGCCAGTTGTAGGGAGTAGCAAGAAAACAAATGCATACTGAATATGTTTCAGTGGTGGTTTTGGTGAGGCCCCTACATCAGACAGAAATTCGTTTTTCTGTAAGTAGAAAATCTAGTCAATAGTAGCTTAAATCTACACGGTATTTGTCTCAAGTAACAAGAAGTCTGAAAGTACTTCCAGGGCTGGCAAAGAAGCCCAAAATATCCATCAGATGCCAAATCTTCAATTTTTTTCCCTACCATCCTCAGCATGTTGGCCTTCATCCTCATACCAATTGCCTGCTGGTTGCCAAATGGTTGCCACATTGCCAGCCATCATGTTTTAGTTCCAGAAAAGAATAAGGAAGAAGAAGACTGAAAGACATCAGCAGATTTTGGCTTATGTCTCAAGGGCCAACACTATCACATGGCCACTGCTAACTTCAAAGAAGACTAGATAATCAACATTTGTTTGTTTGCTGTTACTTAAATAGCATCTCTAATAGGGACAGAAAAGAGAAGAAAGAAGTTGGGAATGAAAGATTAGTCTATTAAGAGTATCTGTTAATCCTCTCACCTATAAAGAAAGGTCTGGGCCATTTTTTAAGGTTCCTATAAGCTTCTTAAAGGAAGAAATGCAAAAAAAGGGTAAGTTGGAAGAAATGCAACACCATTTGAATGTGTATATTGCACATATCTAACAAATTAGCTTTTCTTAAAATGCAAAACTCTAGATAGAACTTCATTTGTCAGTACCGACCTTTGAGAGGCCAGCCCAAATCGTATTCCTGCACTCCCGTTCCTCAGACCTCCATGGTAAGCCCTGGTATGGGCCCCATAAGCAATGATGATGGGAGGGCCTGGAGGTCTCTCATTCATGTTCTCAAGGAAAATTCATGACAGCCTTTGCCACATAAACCAGAAGGGATTCTGAAAACAAAAGGACAGAGAAAGTTCCAGAAAAATTATGCATCATAAAGGGGGATCATTTGTAATGTTCACAAAATAAGAAAGGATAACCCTAAAATATTTGGGAAGATTTGACTTAAGTTTTATTTTGGAGAAAATCATAGATTTTTGCTTTCTGCCATTCCCAAATAAGTGTCCTTATGTCGTCTAGAACTGCGTGACCTGGTATAGTAACCATGAGCCACGTGTGGCTACCAAGCTCATGAAATGTGACTGGTCCTGAGATTGGCTGTAAGTATAAAATGTGTGCTAGATCTCAAAGACTCAGTAAGAAAAGAATATAAAGCAAGCTATCTCATTAGTAATTTTGTAAATTGAATACATCTTGAAATTATAATATTTTGACGTAGGGGATTAAATAAAACATTATTAAAATAAATTTCACCTGTTTCTTTTTGATTTTTCAATGTAGCTATGAGAAAATATAAAATTACGTATGTAGCTCATATCTGTGCTTGCGTTACATTTCTATTGTACTGTGCTGGTCTGGAAGGGTGACATCTTCCCAAAACCCATCTGCAACAGCTGCTAGTGATGCCCCACCCCATGAGTTCTTGGCCTATTTCTGAGTTCACAGCAGCCTCCAAGCACAGTTCTATGCATGCCAACAGTTCTCCAACTCCCTCTGCAAGGAGATGTCTCTGCTTCTCTGTCTAAAGACCTTCTCTAACAAACTTGCTCAGGGCAGTGGGTAAATACCCAGGATTTAATGCCCTCAGGAGCAACCCATAGCCACAGGGGATGGTGAATAAATACCCCATCTTCTGCAGCCTCTCAGCAGGATAATTGTGAAGTGTGTTCTATGTAGTCTCTCAGAGGGTCCCAGGAAGGGAGTGAGCCCCAGTTGCCCACAGCAACAGCTTTCTCATTAATACAGATTTTATTGATTCTTTTCCCTTTCCTATGTAAATGTGACAAATAAAATAAAAACAGAGTCAGCATGGCTAAGGGAAATAACCAAAATGGTGGTGAGAGGCCATTAAGGAAATGGGGTCTACACACGTTGGCAGTTTCACATCCCCGAAGAATGCCAGATATTGCTGCCAAACCGCATTCCTGAGACCACTGTTTGTTAGGGATTTATACGGGCACTTGCCTGACTCCAGTCATAGCAACTGGCCAGACACTGAAAAATGTACAGATGTATCTGCCAGCTCCAAGCACAAAATGTTCAAAACAATTTATGTAAATGAATAAACTTCCTGCTGTTAACCTTTAAAAACCCTAAATTTTGTCAGTAATTCGGAGCACAATTTGGATTGCTACCTAAATCTGTGTCTCTGGAACTGCAATCCCTAAGACCCCAAATAAAGGCAATTAATTGTTTTGCAGCTTGGCCTTTCTATTGGTTAACACCTCTCTTAACTTTGCTAATGCTTCCTAGGATCACCTCCCAGATAAACTCCCTGCCCCCCCACAAGAATTTGTCTTAGCTCTGCTTCAGAGGGCCCAAACCAAGAGAACAATTCAAACATTTTCACAATCGTTTTTTATAGGACCCATGCCAAAAATCCCATGACTTCACAACTCAAGCTGAGTTTTTCTTTCTGGGCTATTATCATAGAAGATGTCTTTAATTACTATTGCTTTTCATCAATTCATTTAGGATTCCATTGTCAATGGCTTTTAAAAACAAGCTGAAAAGATTCTGCACTAATTAAACAAATAGCGTATCATTTGAAAGACTGTGTGTATTTGTTTTCCTTTCCAAGTAATGTGTTCACATTTAAACTGTGCTTATATAGTGTTGTCTTAATTATCAAGTCATTAAGGACACTGATGTGACCCTTTAACATTCTGCTCTGCTTTGGGGAAGTGGCAGGTTCTTTAACCCAAAAGAATCAAATTCCCTAAGACTTAAACAGGCTTCTCAACCCATCTACAAAAAAAGGCACAACCAGCCGAGCAGCCTTGTCGGTGGGGGACAGTCACTGTTAACTGAGCTCTGTAAACAAGGCTCAAACAAACAGTACAACTGTAAGATCTTCTGCATGCCCTGACGTGCAATACAGCCATTGCTGTCTGATCCATGCCAGCCTCTGTAAGAATGGAAATAAGTTAGCATAAGCGTAGCCATCTTAAGGGCCTAGAAGCCATTTTCTGAGTATGTGACTTAGAAAAAAAAACTGGAACTGGGTAAGGCCTTGAAAAACAAGCTAATCACGAACACCAGGTGGTGGGCAGCTGTGAACCTTGGTCAGCTAATCTTACATACCAAGCTTATCATGCAGAACCTCCCTAACAATTGAGGAGTGGTCTTATCTTGCTCTTGCTTAACCCCAGGATGTATGTCTTGCAAAAATAATGTGCAGCTGTGGAAAATTACTATGAGTTAAGTGTTTTGAAAATGCTATATAAACCCTTGGCTTTGAGTGCTTGGGGTCCTTGTTGAAACCCGCTGCATCGGGTAGACACTTGGACCCCAGCTAGCTGGAATAATAAACCTCTTGCTTGTTGCATCGATCTGCCGTGGCCTTCGTCTCCTCACTGGGGGGAAGCGCAGACCGGAATAAAGCCGTTGGGTCTTACACTTCAACAGTGATGGTATAGTTTAAAAAACAAAAGAAGGATTTAGAGTCCAACAGATCCAAATTCAAATCCTCTCTCAACCACTGACTAGTGTGCCTTCAAATCACTCATTCTTTCTGAGCCTCAGTTTCCCTATTTTACTATGAAATGGGGGCTATCATAGAGTGAGCATGAAGGACATTTGGCCCACATTTAAAAGTCTCATGTTGAGACTGTTTATAGCATCTTCAAATAAAATCTGTGTGTATGTGTTATCTTCAGTCTTTTGTACACTAGCAGAATTGGATGTACCCTGGACTTCTCTTGACCTAGACCATGATGAGAATAATAATTCCTATATATCCAATGGTCCCTTTCATCTATTCACAGGAAGCACTAGAAAACAAGAGACTTATTTCAAACCACCCAACCTTTCTTTCCTCTCTTTATTTCTTTTTGGCAAGCACCACATACAACAATCCCTTGGGCCTTCTCATGGTGGCCTTTCTGGTGTCCCTAGAGTACCCAGCACTCTTTTATCTTGTATCTGGCTCTCAAATTGGACATCCGTGTGGACTGTCATTCCCAGAACAAATACTTGGCATGGCCTGAGAATGTTCCCACTCATGAATTGTCTCCAGGGATGTCCTAATGGTCTCTTTCTCAATCCCTAGAACTAGACCCTGGGTTTTCTGTCCCTGTTGGATAACATATCCAGCAAAGTCACTACATACAGTAGTACTCAGTCATTACTAGGTTTCCTCCTCTTCTGCCTAAGATGGTTCTTCTGAGCTAAAATTGTCTCAGGAAGTGAGGACCTTCCTCAGGAGCACAGTGCAGAGCACTCTGCTAGATTCTAAAATAAGGAAGAAAAGAGGAGAGGTACAAAGAAGCTCAAAATGTAGCCTCTTGCCCTTTCAGGAATTTACAGTCTAGTTGAGTTGAATCTAATACAGAGAAACCTATTAGGTCCTCAAAAAAACTCTATAAATAAACAACAGACATACATACAAAGAAAAGCTAAAAAATTATTCTCAGGGTTTTGATGAGGTTTAAGACAATATTGTCAGACATACCTAGGAATGCCAAAATCCTGCCTTGGCCAGCCTCCCTTCCATGCTGTGAGGTCCCAAGGGACAACGACAAATAGGAGGTGAAGGACTATGCTATTTTTAATTACCTGGAATTATGCTCTAAACTCCTGAAAAGGGCTGGCTGATAACCTGGTGGGGGTGCCTGTGCTCTACCAGGCCAAATGGGCCTTTGCCATTGTCCTAAACCTAAACACAAATCTTAGGATTGCACAAATCTTAGGATTCCTCTGGCTGGAAGCATCATAGAGATAGGCACCCACAGGAGAGAGAGTAAAGCTGGCTAGAGCTGTCCAGGACTGCCTGTCCAAGTGCTAGGTAAGTTCCTAAGGTCACTGAAAGGGAGCAATACCTAAGTGTGAGAGCTTTTAACACACAGCTGCCCTGGCCACTAGCAAAGATGGCCCAAGTAGTAGACAGAAATTTCACCTCTCTAACTCCCATGCTGATATGAAGCAGTATCTCATTAATTGTTAAGAAAATGGCTGACAGAAACGCTGTACAACTCAGAGGACTGAATTCACTTTGGTAAAGAATAATAGAAGGGATAACAGGGCATTGATGTACAGACATAGAAGTCCCTCCACATCAAGTGAGGCCAAAGATAAATTTGCTCCTCCCCATTCTTCCCCTGAATCCCCTCAGCATCCTTACAAGGGAGCTGTGTATTCCTTCTTACCCTTACACTCTCAATAAATGCTTGCTTGATGAACAACCCAATTCTGCAGTCAATTACCAGCAAGTTCACAAGCTGATCTCTCTTTAAAACATACATGCGAGAGCAGAGCTACTTGGTTGCCTAATGGTATTCCTTTAACAACTCCTTTCTGGGTATTTTCCATAATTGAATTGTCTGCAAACAAAGTATGGATTGCTGCTTCTAATAGCATGTGGCATCTCATAGACACCTTTGAATGAAATGTAACAAAGCATTTTAAACAAATTTTCATTAACTGTGTCTTTCTATTTGGGGGCAAGACACTCAACATTTCTTAAATGACAAAGAGTTGGAGCAATTCAGCTAAACTTGTCTGAAAAGCATCGAGTAACTTTTGTTCATGAAGTACTATGGAAAATGGAATTTTTTGACAAAACCTAAGTTTCAAAATGTTCTCTCTTTTTATTTCAGTTAGTTAATATATGATGTATAGAAAAATGTTGTATCTTTACATTAGCTAGAAAAAAATGACGTAAAAATTCTGGGACCTTAACTCCCTTTATCTATTGTATCCTATTCTGTTGTCTGCATGTCTTTCTGTTTCTCAGCCTGGCTTTCTGCTCCAACAGCCCAAATGTGTTGCTCCCTCATCTCTCTCTTCATACACCTGGAAATGTTGATAAATGTAATGCAAGTTGTAAACCTATCTTTTCCACAGTCATTCCGCTTTTTCTTGTATACCTGGTCACACAATCATGAGTCTTTGCTCTTGAAAATTAGGCCAGAATGGCGAAAAACAAATCCATGAAGTCAAAATGAAAAACTGTCTGCATTTAGCATGTATTTATGTCTGTCAGTATTTTTGCAATGCCATTACATCATCCCCTGATTTCAAAAGAACTATGGTGTGCAAGAAATGGAGAAAAGTTTTCCAATGGAACACTTGGGAGGTCTGATACGGCTCCAGCTTTCAATTCCTACCTATGGAATTTGGATAAATATCCAAAGTATATTTATTATTCCATTTATTTTTGAAATTCACAAGGACCTTGAAGAGTTCTAGAATTTGGATACCCAAAGGATCACACTTTGATGTCCCCCAAAACTAGTAGGAACAGCACACAAACTTTTGCCAAGGATATAGTGAATAGAATTCTAGTCTAGGAATGCCAGTTGAGCTAGCAATTGACAAAAGTAGGGACTGGGGAATTCCACATGTTTGCTCCAGTATTTTGGCTTATTGGCTGGCACAGTGTATCCCACGGTAAACACCAAAAGTGAGCAACATAAGCAGCTATCCATGTGATTTAAGGAAAACAACACTGGAGGCGGGGTGGGGCTTGGGGAGATGGGCAGAAATATTAACTGAGCAACTTAGACCATCTACAGAGAGCGAAAACACTAGATGACTACTCAACTCACTGATGTGGTTGCTGCAATGATAAGTCAAACAGATAAACAAATCAAGAGCAGGAAGGCTGCTAGGTCCTAGTATTCAAAGATAAAATGAGCTAAGGCACCTGTTTTCCACAAGGCCGGAATCTAATGTGGACATCCACAAAAGAAAGAAAGGAAGAAGGGACAAGAAAGAAAAGGGAGACAGAGAAATAAAAGAGAAGGGGAAGGAAGGGGAGCCAGATTCTACCCGGAGGATTAAGAAAAAAGGAGAAGTCTACACAGGTTCTAGAAAGATGTGTCAACATTCACCCAAAAGACAAGGTGTTAACGAGCATCCCAGACCATGGAACACCTGGGCAAGATATTTGCATTTTCTGTTCTATTTAATAGAGCTTGCCGTCTGAATCTACTCTGAGCAACAAGAAGAAGGAAGACTGAAAAATCAGTGTAACATTCCTTAAAAACAGAAAATGCATTTTTTAACAACTGCCTTTTTAGTAACCTATGGCAGTCATTCTCAAAGAGTGATCTCCATTAGGGAAGATGGCGGAGTGAGTAGAGCAGCGGAAATCTCAACCCAAAAAAACATGTATCTATGAAAATATAACAAAGACAACCCTTCCTAGAATAAAGACCAGAGGACACAGGACAATATCCAGACCACATCCGCACCTGAGAGAACCCAGTGCCTCGCGAAGGGGGTAAGATACAAGCCCCGGCCCCGCGGGAGCCGAGCGCCCATCCCCCCAGCTCCCGGCGGGAGAAGAGCAGGCAGAGTGGGAGGGAGACGGAGCCCAGGACTGCCGAACACCCAGCCCCAGCCATCCGGGCCAGAGTGCAGGGCGCTCGATACTAGGAAAACAGGGCAGCAAGAACAGTGAGCGGGCACTGGAGGCTGGGCGACAGAGGACATAAGAAAAGCGCGCGACCATTTTTTTTTTTTTTTTTTTTTTTTTGCTTTTTTGCTGTTTTGTTTTGGCGAGCACTTTTTGGAAGTCTTAAAGGGATAGGGACCCCAATACTAGGGAAACAGGGCAGAAAGACCGGTGAGCAGAGGCCTGAGGCTGGCACCAGAGAATAAAGAAAAACGAGCGACCACCTTTTTTTTTTTTAATTAAAAAAAAATTTTTTTTTTTTTAATTTAAAAATTGTTTTCTTTTTTTTTTTTTTTTTTTTTTTTTTGGTGGTCGTTGTTTTGTTTTGGCGGGTGCTTTTTGGAAGTCTTAAAGGGGCAGGGCGGGTCACTTAATCCGGAGGTAGGGAATCCGGGCATCTCTGGGCACCCTAACCCCTGGGCTGCAGGGAGCAGGGAGGCCCCTTACGGAGATAAATAGCCTCCCAGCAGCTACCCCTACAACGCGACTCCACCATTTTGGAGCAGCTGCCCGAGCCAGGCCACGCCCACAGCAACAGCGGAGATTAACTCCATAGCAGCCGGGCAGGAAGCAGAAGCCCTGTCTGCACGCAGCTGCACAGCACAAGCCACTAGAGGTCGCTGTTCTCCCAGGAGAGGAGGGCCACAAACCAACAAGAAAGGAAGTCCATCCAGCCGTCACTCGTCGCAGTTCTGCAGACTATTCCTATCACCATGAAAAGGCAAAGCTACAGGCAGACAAAGATCACAGAGACAACACCAGAGAAGGAGACAGACCTAACCGGTCTTCCTGAAAAAGAATTCAAAATTAGAATTATAAACTGACAGAGATGCAGAGAAATACGCAAGAGAAATGGGATGAAGTCCAGAGGGAGATCATAGATGCCAGAAAGGAGATCACAGAAATGAAACAAACTCTGGAAGGGTTTATAAGCAGAATGGATAGGATGCAAGAGGCCATTGATGGAATTGAAATCAGAGAACAGGAACGCATAGAAGCTGACATAGAGAGAGACAAAAGGATCTCCAGGAATGAAACAATAATAAGAGAACTGTGTGACCAATCCAAAAGGAACAATATCCGTATTATAGGGGTCCCAGAAGAAAAAGAGAGAGGAAAAGAGATGTAAGTATCTTAGAAGAAATAATTGCTGAAAACTTCCCCACACTGGGGGAGGAAATAATCGAACAGACCACGGAAATACACAGAACCCCCAACAGAAAGGATCCAAGAAGGACAACACCAAGACACATAATAATTAAAATGGCAAAGATCAAGGACAAGGAAAGAGTGTTAAAGGCAGCTAGAGAGAAAAAGGTCACCTATAAAGGGAAACACATCAGGCTAACATCAGACTTCTCAACAGAAACCCTACAGGCCAGAAGAGAATGGCATGATATATTTAATACAATGAAACAGAAGGCCCTTGAACCAAGGATACTGTATCCAGCACGACTATCATTCAAATATGACGGTGGGATTAAACAATTCCCAGACAAACAAAAGCTGAGGGAATTTGCTTTCCACAAACCACCTCTACAGAACATCTTACAGGGACTGGTCTAGATGGGAGCACTCCTAGAAAGAGCACAGCACAAAACACCCAACATATGAAGAATCAAGGAGGAGGAACAAGAAGGGAGAGAAGAAAAGAATCTCCAGACAGTGTATATAACAGCTCAATAAGCGAGCTAAGTTAGGCAGTAAGATACTAAAGAGGCTAACCTTGAACCTTTGGTAACCACGAATTTAAAGCCTGCAATGGCCATAAGTACATATCTTTCAGTAGTCACCCTAAATGTTAATGGGTTGAATGCACCAATCAAAAGACACAGAGTAACAGAATGGATAAAAAAGCAAGACCCATCTATATGCTGCTTACAAGAAACTCACCTCAAACCCAAAGACATGTACAGACTAAAAGTCAAGGGATGGAAAAACATATTTCAAGCAAACAACAGTGAGAAGAAAGCAGGGGTTGCAGTACTAATATCAGACAAAATAGACTTCAAAACAAAGAAAGTAACAAGAGATAAAGAAGGACACTACATAATGATAAAGGGCTCAGTCCAACAAGAGGATATAACCATTCTAAATATATATGCACCCAACACAGGAGCACCAGCATATGTGAAACAAATACTAACAGAACTAAAGGGGGATATAGACTGCAATGCATTCATTCTAGGAGACTTCAACACACCACTCACTCCAAAGGATAGATCCACTGGGCAGAAAAGAAGTAAGGACATGGAAGAAGCACTGAACAACACAGTAGAGCAGATGGACCTAATAGACATCTATAGAACTCTACATCCAAAAGCAGCGGGATATACATTCTTCTCAAGTGCACATGGAACGTTCTCCAGAATAGACCACATACTAGGCCACAAAAAGAGCCTCAGAAAATTCCAAAAGATTGAAATCCTACCAACCAACTTTTCAGACCACAAAGGCATAAAACTAGAAATAAACTGTACAAAGAGAGCAAAGAGGCTCACAAACACATGGAGGCTTAACAACACGCTCCTAAATAATCAATGGATCAATGACCAAATCAAAATGGAGATTCAGCAATATATGGAAACAAATGACAACAACAACACTAAGCCCCAACTTCTGTGGGACACAGCAAAAGCAGTCTTAAGAGGAAAGTATATAGCAATCCAAGCATATTTAAAAAAGGAAGAGCAATCCCAAATGAATGGTCTAATGTCACAATTATCGAAATTGGAAAAAGAAGAACAGATGAGGCCTAAGGTCAGCAGAAGGAGGGACATAATAAAGATTAGAGAAGAAATAAATAAAATTGAGAAGAATAAAACAATAGCAAAAATCAATGAAACCAAGAGCGGGTTCTTCGAGAAAATAAACAAAATAGATAAGCCTCTAGCCAGACTTATTAAGAAGAAAAGAGAGTCAACACAAATCAACAGTATCAGAAACGAGAAAGGAAAAATCACGACGGACCCCACGGAAATGCAAAGAATTATTGGAGAATACTATGAAAAACTATATGCTAACAAGCTGGGAAACCTAGGAGAAATGGACAACTTCCTAGAAAAATACAACCTTCCAAGATTGACCCACAAAGAAACAGAAAATCTAAACAGACCAATTACCAGCAAAGAAATTGAAGCAGTAATCAAAAAACTACCAAAGAACAAAACCCCCGGGCCAGATGGATTTACCTCAGAATTTTATCAGACATACAGGGAAGACATAATACCCATTCTCCTTAAAGCTTTCCAAAAAATAGAGGAGGAGGGGATACTCCCAAACTCATTCTATGAAGCTAACATCACCCTAATACCAAAACCAGGCAAAGACCCCACCAAAAAAGAAAACTACACACCAATATCCCTGATGAACGTAGATGCAAAAATACTCAACAAAATATTAGCAAACCGAATTCAAAAATACATCAAAAGGATCATACACCATGACCAAGTGCGATTCATCCCAGGGATGCAAGGATGGTACAACATTCGAAAGTCCATCAACATCATCCACCACATCAACAAAAGAAAGACAAAAACCACATGATCATCTCCATAGATGCTGAAAAAGCATTTGACAAAGTTCAACATCCATTCATGTTAAAAACTCTCAGCAAAATGGGAATAGAGGGCAAGTACCTCAACATAATAAAGGCCATCTATGATAAACCCACAGCCAACATTATATTGAACAGCGAGAAGCTGAAAGCATTTCCTCTGAGATCGGGAACTAGACAGGGATGCCCACTCTCTCCACTGTTATTTAACATAGTACTGGAGGTCCTAGCCACGGCAATCAGACAAAATAAAGAAATACAAGGAATCCAGATTGGTAAAGAAGAAGTTAAACTGTCACTATTTGCAGATGACATGATACTGTACATAAAAAACCCTAAAGACTCCACCCCAAAACTACTAGAACTGATATCGGAATACAGCAAAGTTGCAGGATACAAAATCAACACACAGAAATCTGTGGCTTTCCTATATACTAACAATGAACCAACAGAAAGAGAAATCAGGAAAACAACTCCATTCACAATTGCATCAAAAAAAATAAAATACCTAGGAATAAACCTAACCAAAGAAGTGAAAGACTTATACTCTGAAAACTACAAGTCACTCTTAAGAGAAATTAAAGGGGACACTAACAGATGGAAACTCATCCCATGCTCGTGGTTAGGAAGAATTAATATCGTCAAAATGGCCATCCTGCCCAAAGCAATATACAGATTTGATGCAATCCCTATGAAACTAGCAGCAACATTCTTCAATGAACTGGAACAAATAATTCAAAAATTCATATGGAAACACAAAAGACCCCGAATAGCCAAAGCAATCCTGAGAAAGAAGAATAAAGTAGGGGGGATCTCACTCCCCAACTTCAAGCTCTACTATAAAGCCATAGTAATCAAGACAATTTGGTACTGGCACAAGAGCAGAGCCACAGACCAATGGAACAGACTAGAGAATCCAGACATTAACCCAGACATATATGGTCAATTAATATTTGATAAAGGAGCCATGGACATACAATGGCGAAATGACAGTCTCTTCAACAGGTGGTGCTGGCAAAACTGGACAGCTACATGTAGGAGAATGAAACTGGACCATTGTCTAACCCCATATACAAAAGTAATCTCAAAATGGATCAAAGACCTGAATGTAAGCCATGAAACCATTAAACTCTTGGAAGAAAACATAGGCAAAAACCTCTTAGACATAAACATGAGTGACCTCTTCTTGAACATATCTCCCTGGGCAAGGAAAACAACAGCAGAAATGAACAAGTGGGACTATATTAAGCTGAATAGCTTCTGTACAGCAAAAGACACCATCACTAGAACAAAAAGGAACCCTACAGTATGGGAGAATATATTTGAAAATGACAGATCCAATAAAGGCTTGACATCCAGAATATATAAGGAGCTCACACACCTCAACAAACAAAAAACAAATAACCCAATTAAAAAATGGGCAGAGGAACTGAACAGACAGTTCTCCAGAAAAGAAATACAGATGGCCAACAGACACATGAAAAGATGCTCCACATCGCTAATTATCAGAGAAATGCAAATTAAAACTACAATGAGGTATCACCTCACACCAGTAAGGATGGCTGCCATCCAAAAGACAAACAACAACAAATGTTGGCGAGGCTGTGGAGAAAGGGGAACCCTCCTACACTGCTGGTGGGAATGTAAGTTAGTTCAACCATTGTGGAAAGCAGTATGGAGGTACATCAAAATGCTCAAAACAGACTTACCATTTGACCCAGGAATTCCACTCCTAGGAATTTACCCTAAGAACGCAGCAATCAAGTTTGAGAAAGACAGATGCACCCCTATGTTTATCGCAGCACTATTTACAATAGCCAAGAATTGGAAGCAACCTAAATGTCCATCGATAGATGAATGTATAAAGAAGATGTGGTACATATACACAATGGAATACTACTCAGCCATAAGAAAAGGGCAAATCCTACCATTTGCAGCAACATGGATGGAGCTGGAGGGTATTATTCTCAGTGAAACTAGCCAAGCGGAGAAAGAGAAATACCAAATGATTTCACTTATCTGTGGAATATAAGAGCAAAGGAAAAACTGAAGGAACAAAACAGCACCAGAATCACAGAACTCAAGAATGGACTAACAGGTACCAAAGAGAAAGGGACTGGGGAGGATGGGTGGGTAGGGAGGGATAAGTGGGGGGGAGAAGTAGGGGGGTATTAAGATTAACATGCATGGGGGGGTAGGAGAAAAGGGAGGGCTGTACAACACAGAGAAGGCAAGTAGTGATTCTACAACATTTTGCTATGCTGATGGACAGTGACTGTAAAGGGGTTTATAGGGGAGACATGGTATAGGGGAGAGCCTAGTAAACATAATATTCGTCATGTAAGTGTAGATTAGTGATACCAAAAACTAAGCAAAACAAAACAAAACAAAAAAAAAGGGCAGTTCCTGTGTGGTAACCTCCAATGAGTTATACACAAGGGTATAAAGGGCATATAAAAGTGTAGGCAAAGGGTCTGTTTGCATTTATACAGAAGATCAAAGCCTAATTGGGCTACCTCGAAAATGAACTAAGATACGATATGAAAGAGAACTTCCAACATCAGCACTCTCTGGAAGACTCATGCCAGAAGATGATCATCAAAAAACCCCAACAAAGATCCACACACTGCTACAGCTGTAGATGCACTCATCCCACCAGTTCCTGGACTTGCCATGGGAATGAAGGAGATATCTAAGCTGGCCTGTGCATACAGTAAAACAACACATTTGACTGGATCTATACTGTTGGAACTCAACCAAGAATTAGGAAAAGTGCAAATTGTAGCGCTCCAAAATCTTACAACTACAGACTATTTACTGTTAAAAGAACATAAGGGATGTGAACATTCCCCAGGAATGGGTTGTTTTAATTTGTCTGATTTCTCTCAGACTGTTCAAGTTCAGTTGGACAATATCCACCATATCATAGATAAGTTTTCACAAATGCCTAAGGTGCCTAACTGGTTTTCTTGGTTTCACTGGAGATGGCTGGTAATTACAGATATGCTTTGGTTATGTAACTATACTCCTATTATGTTAATGTGTGTGCGCAATTTAAGTAGTAGCTTAAAACCTACACATGCTGAAGATACTCTACAAGAAGATATGTCAAAGAAATAATCAATCTTCCCATGTTTTCTTCCACCCGCTACTTCTATAGCTTTTCTTCTTCCTTCCTAATTACAACCCTTAAATAGAATTCGTGCCTCATATCAAATTTACCGAGTATCATAATTCTTCCAAGTGGTAAAGATACCTCAAGACAAATGCTGGGCATAGAAGCTACAGGGCATAAATATGCAAAGAAGTAAAAAGCTAACCTTTTCAAACAATAAGGCTTCCCTCTCACTTACCAACTTCACATTTCCCTGTATGGCCCCGGAAGATGACTGGTTAGCCAGAGACGGGTAAGATTCCTCAAGGGAGGAACAACCTAAGACAGGCACAGTCGCAGGGGGCCATCAGGTGAGAAATTGGGGATCAACAGAGGTGAGGCTTAGAACCTCACCCCCCCTGTTCTGAGAGAAATCTTCTGCATACGTGGATGTTTTATTGCCCTGGTCTAGCTTGGATTAACACATAGTCTACAGGCATACACCTGATATCTACATTTGCTCTCTTACAACACTAAACTATGTTTTCTACCTTTATCTTGTATCTACCTACCACTTCAGCATTTTATTAAAGATAATAATAATAAAGAGAGAAATGTGGTATCCACATATAAATCAAGTATAAAAACCAAATGAGTATTCATATTTGAACTGTTTATAGTTCATAATGCATGAGCAAAACCGAAAGTTTCTGTGATGACTGCCCTTGTACTGTTCACTATGTAACTTATTCATTACGTAAGAATATGTTCTACATGTAATAACTTGTTTGTTATGCCTCAGAAGATTGGAGACTGATGAAAATTAGGCTTGGGGTATATTAATGATTGTGCATTGAGCATTGACTCCCCTATACATAATTTTATTGTCGTTAACAACCATTTGATCAATAAATATGAGAGATGCCCTCACAAAAAAAAAAAAAAAAAAAAAAAAGGGACAGACTTCCAATGGTAAAGTAAATAAGTAACCGGGATGTAATGTATAGCATAAGGAATATAGTCAAGATATTGTAACAGCTTGGTAGGGTGATAGCTGGAACCTAGAATTATGTATATAAATGTTTTATCACTGTGTTGTACACTTGAAACTAATGTAATGTAATACTGTGCATCAACTACCCTTCAATAAAAAATAATTATTTAAAAAAAAAAAAAAAAAAAAGAGTGATCTCCAGACCAGCAGCATGGACATCTCCTGAGGACTTGGTAAAAACAGATTCTTGCCCCCCACCCACGACAGAAACAATGTGTTTTAAGATTGTCCTCAGGGAATGTTGACACTGCAGTTTAAGAACATCTGCCCCAGAGCAAGCAAGTTCACATCATCCTGGATAAGCTCTCTGCCTCTCACCACTGGCGGTAATTAAAACTTTCCTAAACCTAATTCATAGAAGTGCATTACCTTAGTGGTTCCTCAACGTCTGTCCTGGTAAGGGATCAATGCCTTTCCTGAGAAATTTTTCACTGCTCCCCAGCAAGTGAGATAAATGAAACAACCAAAAGTTTTCATGAAGCTAATTTGTTTATACACTGAATAATTTAAATGACTTTAATGTGCAATTATAACCTTCCTACTTTTTTACCATTAAATCATCATTCTTTTTATGAAATAATGGTAGTTAAAGAAGAGCGAGCTTTTTTTTTTTTCAAATTAGACTAATAGGTAAAATAGATTGCAGCCCTATACTGGTCCTCAAAAGGTGTTTTTTTTAATATATTGGTCCAAAAATCCAGACATCTCTAAACCACAGAAATTGACAAGACATGCATAGCTTTGCCAGACAAAAAAGCCATTTTATACCTGAGAGCTAAAAATGGTTTTTTTATCTATTTGTATCCCAAAAATGTCCAAATTAAGTTTGAGATTCATTAAACCAAGTTTCAGTAGTATATAAATTTAATAAATGTTCATCATCTCTAATGATTTTTATTCTAGGATTGCCGTTTTCTTCATGAACAGTCATTTGCAAGATTTCTTATTTGTGGTAAAATTATATAACTATATATCCTCTACATATATCTGTGTATGGATTTATTTGTTTGATGGCTTTTTGAGATCCCCAAGCACTTTGCTGAAAGAACAGAAAGGGTGAGTACAGACAGTATCATAAATAAGCTATTATTATTTATAATGTACATTCTTCATTCTCATGCACTAATGCACAATGTTATTTATTAGTTTAATCACTGTTATGAGAATTATTATTATTTCATGATATAAAACTGAAAATGGAACTCGGGAAATAGGAAAGAAAAAATACATTCTATATTGAGGATATGTAAGATTTACTATACCTAATCTGCACATAGACAAACCATATTTATTTCTATTACAATACCTTATTCATCAATGTATGAAATTGTCTCCTACTCCAGTAGCCATTGGAGCATTACTGCCACTGGAACCCAAACCTCATTTCTTCCCATCATCTCCCACATGCTTCCCTTTGTTTCTAGTCTTATTATAACTGTCTTAGTTCCAGATTTCAACCCCTCAAGCCTCAGATTACTGCAGGCAGAGTGGGCCACTTCTGCAGGTCCAGAGAGCTCAGGGGGTTCTGAGGATTAAAAAATTCTGAGTGCATCAATTCAGATGTCCCCATTGCAAGACTCAGAGTCCTCTTTCCTCCCAGGCAGGAGCACCTGCTGGTTGTGAATTCAACCTTTTCTGGAGAGCTGCAGTTCTTGTAATTAAATATTGAACCTGCTTTTTAGCTTTTTATGCCCCCTGGCTGCCAGAGAAAAGAATATTTGTATCTACAAGCAGGACCTCTAGCTCTCACCAGTCAACGGCCTTAAATTGGCCACTGAGCATCCTCAGTCTGTCACCAGTGCTTCAACAGCCACTAGCAAGAGCTATTCAATTAGTGGTCCTTATAATCACCATTTCCGTGAAACCTTCCCTGTGCTGGAGCTATTGACCCACCACTGTGCTCTCCACGGTATCCCGTCCCAGTTCACCACCAGGGAAAAGTTCTAATGGCGCACAATTACACCAGGTCAAGGCTAACATTATCCACCTGCCAACCTGCCACCAGCAATAGGGCTTTCACTGCCGGCAAGTTTTCTTAGTCTGACTCTAGAAACATTTCTGCCTCAGCTGGCTTATAGACCAGGTTCCATGGGAAACAGACACTGGGACTGTAGATTTCCATGCAGAAAGCATATGTGGGAGTGCTCTCCCAAACCACACCCACAAGGGAGCGAGAAGCCCTACTGGGGTGGAGACCTGGGCCCATCCTGCTCAAGCTCTGAAGCTGGGATGGCTCTTAAGCATTGACCCACCTTGGGGCAAGGGGTCTGGACCTTTGTACCCCCAACCCATCAACTGGTCACTGAATAAGGGACACAACACTGAATGAGGCAGCTCCCTCCCCAGGGAGGGCGTCAACTATGAGCGCTCAGCAGGCAACACTCCTGGCAGCCGGGGGATTCATGCTCAGTCCTGAAGGGGGCATATGGGCAGTGCAGGAACCACATCCTCTTCATCCCTGGGAATCAAGAACCAGGATAATGCAAATGGTAAAGATGGCCAGTGCTTCCCAGCCCAGCATCTGCCACAGTGCCCTCTTCTTGGACTCCTTGGCCAAACTGGTCTTCCAGGTGCTCCCTAAATGAACCACTGTCTTGCCAATGGGTTTCAGCCCCAGGCAAGTTCACTATGGATTCAGTGTGACCAAAGAAAATGACAGCAAAACGTTCTAGGGGTGAAAGGGTTATACCCAACTTTATTTCCAGGTGGTAGGTTAGTCACTAGAATCCCATTCACTCAGAGTGAGTCTGCATGCAGCAAGCCAGTCTCTTCCTCTGGGCCTCTCTGCACAGTCATCCCGCACAGCCATCCTCTGGGCCTCTGTCCTCGGCACTGCCACCACTCCAGTCTCTGCTCTGCTCTCCTGCAGCCTTGCAGCCCTGCCATCGAGTTGCAACAAGAGCACTGGGCGGAGCTCTTTATATAGAATCAACAGCCATGTATTGCCCACAGGTGTGCAGTGAGCTAGTCAACCAGGGCCAGGTGAGAATCCTGGCCACAGGAACTCTCATTTTATCCACACCCACAAACCTTACTGCTCCTCAGCCTTGACTCATAGCTTACCTCCTGCCTGAGACAATCTGCTCCTCTCCCTCCTCATTTCTGTTTCTCATTCCCTTTCCAGGAAGTCTTACCCACACTGCCCTCCTCCCATGACTGGACAATGAACGTCCTGTTCTAATCATGTGACACTGGGCACACACTGAGCCTTTCTTCAAGAGCTAGGAGGGGCAAGGTGGCCTCGTTTACGCAGCATTTAACTCAGCATATAAAAGCCAGAGAAGGCTGATGGACATGCCACAGCTTCAGTAGGAGGACAAAAGGGAAACAAGTCAAAGGAGATTCTGGGGAAAATGGGCGTGGAGGTCAGTCTGGGGGTAACTCATACCTGCCTTCTTTCACTGTTGACTTTCCGTTTCACTCTGAGAATCATTACTAACACCTGAGTTCTGGAGCTACTGGTTTTAACCCAGTTCTCCCAAACCCCCAAGAACATTCTCCTTCCTCTCTCCAAACATAAAAAGAAGTTCAGGCAAAACAGCAAAAATAGAAAATTAAAGTCAGTGGGGAAAAAAAGTAACTTGGAAAGCCTGTTTTTAAATGTGTGCTAGTTGTGTTAGCTTTAGGGCCCTGAGGCAATGACCATTCTTTATTCCTAATTTGCTTGAAGCATCCAGTTCCCTCACAGGTGTTTGTCTCATTGGCTTTAAAACTGTGCCCTTCGAATGAACTTCTGCAGGGTTGGGGTAAATAAACATCCCTCTTCTATGAGATCATGTCTCCTATTCATAAAGTATCTTTGTTCTGTTCTCCTGAAGTTGCTAAATGTGTGCTTTCTCGATTTTGCAAATGCGAAGACCCTGGAGAAGGGGAATGGAGAGTGAGAAGGGGGCAGGTTGGGGTGGAAGACAAAAATTTGGCAAAGGACAAACCTCAGCCCTCCTGTGACAGCGCCTGCCAGCTGCTCATGGTGACAGCACATGCTTACAAGATATAGACTCTCAATCCCCACATGAGGGACTCAGGGCTGGCCGAATCTGCTGACTTCACACTAAAGACCTCTGTCTAAGAAGGTGGAAGAGGCAGTAACTGCATCTCCTGCCTCTCCTAAGTCTCTGTGGACCTGTTCATTCCTTGTACTAACTCACTGCCTATCCTCTCACTCCCACGGTCTTGAAATAAACCTCCCAAGGTGACGCCTCAACAACCATGTACAGGGACCCATCCTCATTCCTGGGTGCACTGCCTCCACCTCCTCAATGCACACTGCACCCTGCCCGAGCCCCTGAGTCCACGCCCAGGACGGTTCCTGCTGCAGGCTCTGGCTTTGTTCCTCATCACTGCCTCCTTCAGGACCCAGGAGTGTTCTCATTCAGGTCTCATCCATAGACACATCACCAAGAACATTATCAGTGATGCTTCAAAAATTGGACAATGTGCTGATCAGGAGGTGAGCCAAGGAGAGAAGAAAAGATAGCAACACTTCCCAGCCACAAGAAAGTGACCATCTCACCATGAAGACACACATGCCACTGGAATTACAGCATCTCTTAGATGGCCCGTGGGCAATACCAGGGGGTTTTCAAGGCCAAATCTCTTGCCCCAATTTAGGTTCTGAACTTCTGCACTTCTCCATAAGCCAGTCCCTTCATTCAAACTCCCCTGCTAGCCCAAAGTAGGAGTGCTTATTCCATATCAGGATGTTGAGTTCTTTCATCACTGTATCACTACTAACTAGTAATATGAGCCAAAGCAAGCCTTTACCCCTCTGGGTCTCAGGATCTTTACCTAGAAAGTAAGGATGCTAGACCAGCTCATGTCTGCAGTCCCCCCATATCTCAACACATGCTCTTCTCCTACAACATAAGGGCCATCAACTGGAACATTCCACCTCTCCCTGTGAATAAAGTTTAATTTGTATATAATTTTGCAGGTCCCCCAGTGGACTCCCTGACTGGGCTGCTAATTGGTCAGGCTGGAAACAGAGATGACAGTTAGGAGAAGAACATAACACTTTTTAGGTAAGAGCTAGTTGGTGGTCACTCCAAAGAAGAGGAAGAGGTGTGCCCTGCTCATTAACATGCTCCAGTAATAATACTTCACTGAGCAACTCATCACCCTACATTCATCAGCTCCATCAAACCCAACACCATCAGCATTGGCCCCCCACTTCCTTGAGACAGTAACTAGGTGGAGGAGTGGGGATTTGACCTTAAGCTTCATGTTCTTTTGACTTTGCCATGCCTGCCCATCTCAGAGCATACCAAGGGAAGGATCAAACCAGCATGGTTAGGCATTACGTAGGCACAGCTACTTTTTAGCCACATTAGTTCTATGTTTCACCTGTTGTTTAGGCATGACATCTTCTTCCTATTAATGCAGCAAAAACTGCTCTCATTTTTGGTATAAAACTTTCATTGTTTCACTAGTTTTCATGGATATGTTTCCCTCTGTGTCAAATAGTTAATAAGTAGAATAAAATTCCATTACAAAATCAATGAAAAAATTAACACCTATGAGGGTTCTCAGACTTTACTAGGTGTTATGCTTTAAGGGGAAAATTGAGTCATGGCATACTTAAGCATATGCAATGATGAATAGGTCTGATTGTTCTCTTGAAATTTCTGTAATTCTCCCAATGCCTGAAAAGAGACTCCCAGTACCTAGACACTGTCACTTTTATCCTGGACCACCCAAGAGTAGCTTTGTGCCATACCAGCTTGTCATTCTGCAACTTATTTATGACAAGTCCTACAACCAATTCTGGCCAGACAGTCCTCCTATCAACCTGTCCTTAAGTTTCTTAGGCAGCCCATAAATGAGACTAGCATGATTGGTATTCAGTTGACATAAAGCAGATATTCTCAATTTACCCTCTTTTTATTTTTCTATCTACAAACTTCTAGAAAATTTTAAAAATTCAAGAAAGTACAAAGAAACAATCTATTAATCATCCAATCTGTACCCACTCAGAGGTCATCACTGTTAATATAGCATATTGATTTTCATTCTTTTCTTTAATTTTTAAATAAAAAAATCATTCATTTGGTGAAAAAGGCACATGCCTATTATAAAAATGTAAAGAATGTAGAAAATCACAAAGCAAAAGGTTAAAAAGAAAATCCAAATCCTACAGCCAGAAATTACTCTTCATATTAAGTTAAAATGATCATACACGTCTTTCTATGCATAAAATCAGAAAGACAGAGAGAGGGTGGAAATGTACTTATTATAATGAGCTTATTCTTATATTTGTATTTTTCCATCAAAAAGTATTAATCTCAAATTTACGTTGATTTTACAAGAGTAAAAGAAACTATAGTGAAATAGAAAAAAACTGTTGAACATCAAATAAATGTTTCCTCACTTTCAAACAATTTTTTCAAGGTATCTCTGAAGTTAAGAAATAAGTTTACTAAAAAAGACGATTTCATCCTTTTTAATACTACTTACTTCAATACAGAGTTCTCTTCTCTCCCTGCTATTTGCAATGAGAGATAAAGACTTCCATAGTCTCACATTTCTCCCTATTCTCTCCCCTGCTTCCTGATTTTGTCAGTACATTATTATTTTTACATTATCAATATTGAAGACATTCACATTTTATCATTTACCCATAATTTCCATAGTTGTTTGATATTAGTTCTACATTTACGTGAATTCGTGTTCACCACCATATTTATCAATGTGTCTACGTTCCTATACTCTGTATTTTGATTCACATGTTATGTGGCTGGCTTCACTTGCATAGACTTTTTTCCAAAATGTTCTTAAAGGTGTTACATTCTCTAAGTTCTTATGTGTTTCAAAATCCCTTTATACCTTAAAGTCATCTTAGACAGGTAAAAGATCAAATGCTTGTTTCCCTGTCATGATTTTAGAGCTCTGGTTTCCACTGACTTCTCCCATTAAATATTGTTGTGGGGAAATCTGAGACCAGCCTGGTTTTTTACCTCTTTGTAGAGGACTTGCCTTTTCTTTCTAGATCCCTAAAGAATTATTTATTTTTTTACTGGATTTCAGTTTCTTAACTCTCAGTGTTGAGTTTTATGCCTCTAATTTTCCTAGAACATAGTATGGCCTTTGGATATGCAAGCTCATTTTTGTCTTCAATTCAGATAAAAAGTTCTTCATTATTTCCTTGAATACGTCTTCAGAGACACCCAATACTATAATATTGAACTTTTTTTTCCTGCATTTTACATCTATTAGCTTCAATTTAATTCCTTTAATTTTTGTCTTTTTAATGATATTTACGAAGATTGTCTCAAGCCTTTCTTCTTTGTTAATAATTCAAATTTCAGCAATGTGTAAGTTTTGTTCTTTGCTATTACCGATTATTACCTCTCTAGTGACATTATTTAGTTCTTGAGTTCCATTATTTAGTTCCATAATGCTTCCATAACTCTTTGATTTTACTCTATGATTACCTATCTTTGAGTTCTTGATTTATTATATTTGTTCTCTTATAAAGTCAAATTGTTCCGTAACATAAAATGAATGCAAAGAAGTTTCTTCTGTTACTTCAGTTATCTCTTAAAATGAAGTCTGTGCAATATACTTTGTGCTGGTTCACGTTGGTTTGTAGTTTGTTGTTTCTTTTGATGAAGTAGATTTGCATTGCTGCCAAACTATTGCTATTTTGCTCACGTTTGGCAGTGCTCGGTAGACTTCCTATCTGGTCTGATACAATGGGCTGACTTCTTGGGTCTCTTCCTACTGTACCCAAGTCCGGTTTAGTTTCCTGTCCAAAACACAGATGAGAGAACTCACCTGAGATGATGGGCAGCGCACTTCTGATGGGAAAATTTATCCTGCTATCTTATCCACTGTTTTGATTCCTGTACTGTACAAAGGGTCTCCTACCCAATACAAATGGTATTGTGTGTATCTCATTCCATCGCTAGGTGGCGTTGGGCTTCAGTGGGTTTCCCCAAAGCCATGCCTAACTACGGAGCTCCCCCCATTCACCTCCAGCATCCATTCCCACTATTACTCAGTCACATGGAGAAAAACACAAAGTCAGTTTGCTCAGTTTGCTTCTTTTTTTTGCTTTTATTTTATTTTATTTTTTCAGTTTGCTTCTTTTCAAATTTGGGGCTATATAGTGAGAATTCTCAGAATTTTATTGCTTCACCAGTCTAGCTTCTAGAAGCTCCAGGTAAGGCTAGTTTTCTATTCTGTTCCAGGATCTTCTGAGTCTTTCCATAGTGGCTAGTTCTTAAGTTTCATTATACTATATTACATCTCTGTCCTCCGTTAGTAATTTTTTTTTTTTTGCTTTTACGATGTTTCCTTATTTTGTTAGGTTTTGAGGGAAAGATGCAGTTTGCCACATTAATCCAAAATCCTCAAATTTTTCTAGGTGATATTAATTGTGCAACACACTTCCACATGCAACCAAGGTTGTAAGGAATTTTTGGCACACTAGCTGTTCCTTTTTCCTTTCTCTCCTACTCAAGAATGCAGATGAGGAAAGCCAGTAGGAGCCACCCACTCCTCCAGTAAATACTGGTACACTCTATGGTGTACACTGTTCCAGACACTAAAATACAGCAATGACGAGAATGGGGCACAGTCTGAGCACTCACGGAGCTTAAAGCCTAGTGGAGCAGACAGACTAATGAACGAATCACACAAATAACTTAAAACGATTTCAGTTTTGTAAGATGAAAAGAATTCTGTGGATGAATTGGTTGTGGTGATACACAGTGTGGATGTACTTAATGCCACTGACCTGTACACTTAAAAATGGTTACGATGGCAAATTTTATATTATGGGTACTGTAACAATTTTTTTTAAACAAGAGGAAGTATTATGAGAGGAAGAAAAATAGTGCCATGAAAGCATGGAAGACGCTGTGTCAAGCGACGCTTCCCTAAGGAAGAAATGGTCGAGCTGAAATCCAAAGGCACAATAGGATGGAAGTTATTACAGGGATAACCTTGAAACCATTCCAATTTATAAAAATGATAAATCATTCACAAATGTCGGTGCTTTATTATTGGTATGGCAGGATAATGTATTTGAAATATTAACCAACACTTTTTCCCTGTATACGCTTCCACCTTTCCAACCCTTCCCCTCCTGCCACCCCCAGGGAGCTAGTTAGCCCGTACTTGTTTTGGAGGGAGAAAGAAGACAGAGAGGCACAAGAAGGAGAAGAATCAAACAGCCTTTAAAATTCATTCTGGACTTTGGTTTTTCCAAAAGACTAGGCACTTAGGTAAAATAAAGGAAATGAGGGATACAGGTTTTTAGAGAGAAATCGTGAATAAAAGAGCATGGATCTTTCCCACTCATAGATTTAAAAGAATTTCCCAAGCTTGAGATAAGAAGCCTTAGAAAAAGAATGGGCCACAGAAGCTGGGGAGCTGAGGAGGGGGCACTTTGGGCCAACCCCAGGGAGGCATTAAATCCCCAGGCAGGTATGAGATGAGGCATCAGAGAGCAGGAAAGGGGCTCCCCCATTCTTGGGGAAACACCTGGGAAGAGGCAGCAAGACACAGAGAGGCAACAGCTGCCTGGTGTTTCTGGGACAGTGAGGCAGGACCACAGGGGCCACCCGGAGTGTGATACAGCACTCTCAGTGCCCCTAAAGGCCCCAGAGGTGGCAGAGCCAGCTAATGAATCTGAAACCTGTAGGAAAGAGGATGGATGTCTCCTTGGCAACCTGAATGAACTGACAACCAAGGATCAGATGAGTAATGGACTTCTCAACAGATTCCTATGGCCCAGATGACATTGAGGGCTTAACAGTTGTCCCCACACACATACCAGGGTCTTCACATCACCCTCTGCCCCCTGCTGCACCACCTACCAGCAAATTAAAGATGTGGATTGACTAGAACAAAGTTTTCCTGCCATCCTAACAGAATGAGGGAACAAAATAAAATTAGAAGGACTCGTAGGAGGATAAAGGAAGCTGCAGTTGTGGCTCCCATTCCCAGGCTGGGAGTCATAGGAAAAGCAAATTGCCACTATGTACTCCATACAAATACTATACACAAGAATATAGAAACTGATACTATGTTCCCTGCTGGGTCATCAGTGGCAAAGTCCTGCCCATCAGCCACAGGCGAGGGCCCGCGCTTGGCCCCTTCAACAAAGGGACCTACCAGAGCTGCAGGCCCTGGTGCAAGAGCTTGCAGACCTGCTTTTACAACACATTGAGCTTTTTTTCTTGTTTGCTACTTTCCATTTAGGAATTTGATAAATCTGACATATTGCTTAATGACAGTGATAATGTCTTAATTTTTTTTTTTAACCTCTTGGTGAATGCTCAGCACCTAGCAGAGCACCTGGTACATAGTAGGTCCTCAATAAATATTTGTTGAATGAAAGCCTGTATCTTTGTATCTTCTACCTAGTGTAATGTATCACGCAGAATAAAGGCTTCCTACTAATTTCAAATGGCTGCCAGGAGGCCTGAGTATAACAGCTTGGCCAACTCTCCATGAAATTCTGGATATACCCAAAGACAGCCTAATGCTTTTAGATGACTTGGCCTTATTTTTAAGACTCAGAAATTCAGATCCAGCTGAGTCCTAATTGCAAAAATATTCGCAACATCTGGAATGTAGAATACTTAATTGATCATTCCTATCAATACCCAGTTGAACAGAAGCCTGGAGGTTAGAACCTGCCACTTTTAAAATATTATACTAAGCTGTTTAGGCCTTTAAATGTTATGTTACACTCACAATACGAGGATAACACTGTGCTCGATGCTGAGAGCCATCTGTGTAAGGAGAAAGGCAGGTTCCAAATAGTATGGTTATGCCTCCCTCTCGTGGTGAAATGCCATAGCATCTGAAACATTTCAGGGAAAAAATTCTATACTACTACTAACAATCAATGCGTACTGACCACATTCTGTGACTTTGTAAACCTTACAGATGTTATTTATTTCATCTAATCTTCATGACAACCCTGCTTTCAAGGATACTACTAATATCCCCATATTACAATGAGAAAACTGAGTCTCAGAAAAGTTAGCATGCCCAAGAGGTGGTAAGTGAAAGAGCTGGGATTCAAACTCAGGGGTGTCTGATTCCAAAACTCACATGCTTTCCATTATATCATACAACTGATTATTAACAATAATACCTTGTTCGTAGTTATATCTCCAGTGTTCTACCCACAGTGAATACTAAATATTTGTTGAATGGATGAATGACATAGCAGCAATTGTAGATTTGCAACAGTGGTTACATATATTATGCACACATATCATTTGATTTTGTTCTAGCAGGGCCAAGTTAGGACTTGTTCTGATATACTTTTTAGCTCATTATTTAAAAGCATTGAAGCACCCTCTTTGTATAGATACATGAATTCATCATTCAACAAGTATTTATTAAGAACCTACTATGTGCTGGACATGGTTCAAGTTGCAGTGAGGTTTCAACGGTTTGAGTCATGTCCCTAAAGCTTGTAGCCAGTTTGCTGACTTGCCATTCACTTCTCTAGAAGCTAGAACCAGACTGCATACCACATCTATTTGCTATGTGGTGTTCTGGAGCATGGGCCTTGATTATTAATATCTTAGATTATTTAAATTACTTAATAATTAGCAGCATGTAATAGCTTCAAAAAAAAAAAAAAAAAGAAGGTGGGGGCTGGGGAGGCTGTGTGTTGTGTTTATAATTGCACTCATCAAAACAGCCCTAGCAAAATGGTAAGTATTTGTAATGTCAAGGGGCCCACCTCAGATTGGCAAGGTTCAGGATTAAAACATAAAGACCCCAAAGCCACCACCTGTTTCCCAGCTGAATCAGCGACTCCAATGCCAAACATTCCAGAAACATGAGCAACGAATGGGAAATTTGAGGGAAGAGCAGTTTAGGGTCTATCTACTAGGTATTTTATTCAATTCAAAAATGAAAGTATTTGAGTATATGTTATTGAACCAAGATTCAGACAGAGAGAAATCCAAGTCATTAAATTCCTATTTGTAAAACAACAAAGAAACCAAAAAAATCACTAAGATCCCTTTCATCTACAAAATATTCTGATTGAAATTAGAAGAAAATTGCCTTTCTGTTTACTTTTCAGCAAGATCAGAGAATCAATGTTAAACATACCCCATCGTGTTCTGAAATCTCAGTCTTTTTGTTTCCGCAAATGTATTCATCCAATCAACAAAGATCTCTTGAACAATACTATGTGTGCCAGCTTAACATAGCTTTGGGCTTGGGTTTGAAATGGAAGGAAAGCCAACATCATTCATTGCTTTATATTCTCCCCCCTTTGACATCCCTGAATGTGTCTTTTTCTCTCTTCCAAGGTGGGGAACAAGGTAGGGGGTAGGGGCAGTCACAGTAAGTAAGCAGCTTTCCAGAGGCTGAAAGGCCACCAAAGTATGACAAAGAGAGAAGGAGGAGGTGGCTTTGGGAGCAAGGTAAACCCTAAAGAAAGTGTTCCTGCCTGAAAGGTGGCCGTGAGAAGGGGACAGGCAGGGAGGTCAGTTTTTCAGACTCAACAGATAAAGTGCTGGAAGCATCGACCTTCCCCTTCTCAAATCTGATGTCCGAGTCTCCAAAGCTGATCCTCCATTTCCATGTCTCTGGCCTCCATATAAATCCCACTTCCCAAAAGAACATAGCACCAAGGCTCTGTGCTCTCCCAGGTAGCTGGCCACTGCAGCAGCCTGAAGGCACGTGGCCGTGGGGAGACCAGTAGGACTCTGATCGTGCCAGGGGCAATCCCAAGTCATCCCTGTGAGTGTCTAGGCAGGAAAAGATTCCCACAAGACCTGTGCATGGGGACAACCAGGTTTAGGGGTTTGAGGGCACCCTTGGAAGACCCTGCTTTCCAGCATGTCACACATACCCCACAGACATGGATTCCCCACGGTCCAACCTCATCAGTGCTCTCCTTCTGGTTACCGAATCCTGGTTGACTACTAACTAGTTGTTACAATCCTTAGCAAAACTCTGGCTCTCAATGCATCTGTTACCTTTTCTAAAATAAGACAGTGGGATTAGATGATATCGAAGGGCCAATCTAGCAATAAACTTTCCTTTAAAAAAAGTGAAAATAAGCTGTCATCCTAGGTCATCCCTGAGTCTTTGAAATCAAATGCTTCGGAAGCTGATTTGCAAATGCATTTCCACCTTTCTACCTACTTAACTGAAAAACTGCACAAGACATTGAAAACTCACTACCTACAGTTTTTAAAAGCCACTATGTCTCTATGGTTGTATTTATTATGTTTCCTATGAATAGTCTAGTAAATATCAAATCTAAAGTAAAAGTAGGTAAATAAAAAAGGAGTGGCTGGGATGCCCAGTGTGGACAGAATGACTAACTAAGCTGCTGCCCAAGCCTCACAGCACTTGCCTTATTTGGGTCATTTTGCTTTGTGTACACAGATGTCCTTTTTTTTAAAGTAAACCCTACTGAACATTCACTCGATACTCTGCATAACCTTGAATTCCAACCAATGTTTCTTAAGTTTCAAACACATGAAATGCTCTTCTGCAGGCAGCCTGGCCTTCAAGCCTAACTGGTGAGTTTTTGTTTACATTCCTTCTAGCAATGGCTTTGACTCAGCTACCATTTGAGTCCAACAAGCTGTTTGTTTGTTCCACTAACAAAACCCTTCAGGTGCGCTGCCTGATCCCCAGCTCTGGTTTCCTCAGAGGTAATCGGGTTCCTGTTTTCCTGCCTCTTATCTGTATGCTAGGCGAGCCCCTCACACCTTCCTAGCGCCTTCCACTAATACAGCTGACAGGCCCACTCCACCTGGCACCACCCGGGCCCAGCCCAGGGCTCATCCATTCCCACCCACAGTCTCATGCTATGCATTAATCGAGCTCTGTTTACCTCAGAGTTTAACTCAGTGAACACATAAAGTTTCTCCTCTGTCTGAACATTCATTCTGAGTTACCCCATTTCTATCCACTCCCTTCTGTCTTACCCAGATCAGGGCCCCTGGTAACAACCACACACAACCTCACTAACTCACTCAATCTACCCTCTCAAAAGAAGTAAAAATTAGGGTCTGTCTTCTTTTAAGCCAGAGATCCTAGGAGGACTGCAGTCTCAGGAACTCTGGAATCTGGGTGATTCCGCCCTCCCCACCCCCCAGTAAATATCCATCTCCATCACCCCAAGCCCAGCATACTGAGAAAGAATGGGCCAGCCCACAGGCTGAGAAGAATACCACACACAGCAGGCACGGTGCACACACCAGCCATCCTCCCACCACCCCATACTGCCATTTGTGCAGAGCCTCTATGCCCTTCCTCCTGCAATTCTCCTCCTAGCATGCCATATGGCAATTTTTTTCATTAAAAGAGATTGCCATTAACTAGTTTAATCTCTGAAAGTGTCTACAATACCCCCTGAAAGAAGTGAGGAATGGGGAACTGTGAGTACTGCATACATCCTCCGAGGACATAGTTGAACTTGTCACAACTAAGACATCTCTCTTTGATTGACTCATAAACATTGGCAGCGAGTTGTCAGAGTGACGTTATCAGTAATAGTGCTGATGGTTTTCTGTCTAATGACTCTGAGCCCAGAGAAGGAAGAAGGGAGGATTTGTTATCTTTTTCAGACCTCAGCAGAGTAAACATATGTTGAACAGAATAAAGGGATGAGATAAACAATACAGATGATCATCCAAATAGAAGAGATACATAAGGCAAGGTATACGGGAAGGGGCTTGCCACTCTCCCAGTACTTCCACATGACCACCAAGACAGAAGCTCTCTGAACCCTGTATTCTTGGGGTTTTATGAAGGCTTCAATATGTGAGCACAACTGATTCTTAACTCCATTTCTAGCCCTTCTCCCCTCTCTGGAGAATGGGGGATGAGACTGAGAATTCCAAGCTTCTAATCATGGTTTGGTCTTTCTTGTGAACAGCCTCCATCCAGGAGCCATCAAGTCCTCCTAAAGTCACCTCATTAGAACAGGAGACACTGCTATTACCCAAGAAATTACAAAGGATTCAGGAGCCCCATGCCAGAATATACATATTTTTTCTATTTCTTACATAGGGAGACCACAACCTGTTGATATTATGCACAGCTCTTTGTCATTTTGGATGAAAATTTTGCATTACATGTGCACTTAAGGCTATAAAAAACATATGAGTGGTCTGGTAAAAATCTGATCATCCCTCAACTAGACAAAAATTCACAGTATGTTTTGGAGGTTACAGTTTTCCGGTGAAGTTTTTTGGGGTTGTTTTGCTTTGTTTATAGTTTTTTGGCTATTACCGTTTAAGAATTTAAGCCCATGTTTGTATTTAACTAACAATTCTTAAAAAAAAAAAAAAGGACAAATGAAGTCTTAACTCTAATCTGTTCTACCCACAATGCTCCAATATCAGACATCAGTACTGCCCTGATTTGATCAAAAAGGGATCCACCCTGGATCCTATACTTTAGGGTGTACACACATACACAGACACACACACACACACACACACACACACACACAAGCGCAAGCACAGGGTCAGTGCAAACTGCAACCTAAACATCGCTTGTGACTAACACTATCCAGGTTGGGAAAATTATTGCCCTGAGCCCTTGATACTAAAGGCAACTGTGTCCAGATGTCCTGAAAATCTTTATAATGCTCTGCGGCCAATGTCAGGGGGTGGACACTGCTTTGGAAGAGAAAAGAAATTAATTTATCCTCCTTAGGAGCATTTACATTTAATAAGTTCTGCTATGGTTTGAATGCTTGTGTTCCCCCCAAATTCTTATGTTGAGATCCTAACCTCCAGCGTGATGATATTAGGAGGTGGGGCCTTTGGCAGGTGATCAGTGCACTTATAAATGAGGCCCAAGAAAGCTCTCTCACCCCTTCTACCATATGAGGATACAAGGAAAGGTCCACAGTCTGCAACCCAGAAGAGGGTCCTTATCAGAACCCAACGATGCTGGCACCTTGTCTTCAACTTCCAGCCTCCAGAGCTGTACACAATAAACTTCTGCTCATCATAAGCCACTCAGTCTAGGGTAGTTTGTTATAGCAGCCTGAATGGACTAAGGCAGATTTTCTCAAAATAAACTATCACTTTCCAGTAGTGATTCATTTCATATTCCAATTCACAGTCCTAGAGATTCTCAGAAATTTCATGATGTTCATTGCAGTTGCACATAGCAGTGAAGGGACATTTTGCAATATGTAACCATTTATATTACTCTTAAGTTGTAGAAATAGGTTTAGACATAACAGTATATACCTCGATACTAATTCTTTACTTTGGCAACTAGATGAACATTGAATGTTAAAACTGCAAATAGTTTTATTTTTATAAATATTTTAAGTGATTTAGTTAAATTTTAAGAAAAATTAAATTAAAATATTTCAGCTTTCATTTTTATTTTAAAAGTTTATATTCATTAAATATAATTTACACCTTACCTTTAATTTTAACATATAACATTGAATATATCAAAAGAAAAATAATTTTTGATAGCATGTTAAATATTTTAAATTTTTTTACTTTAAAATTTATTTTCATTTGTATTTTAGATGAAATGGTGTCCAAATTATGCACACTTTGAGTTTTATTATCTAATAGTTGAGATCATTAAAGTCATGATAGAATTAAAATATATGGAAATGGAACTCAAAAAGAAAATTAGTTCTTCCAACAGGCATATTGCTTAAATATTTTTAAACTGGAAACAAAGAAAATGTGTGAAGTTCTGTCAAGCATGACTCATAAAACTCCGGATCAACTTATTACGTATTCTCTATTTAATGAAAATTTAATTTCTTCTTAAAAAATGAAAATTAGCAAGTATTCTCAACAATTCACAGTCTGGACAGGTCTGATGAAATTCCTACAACCTTGTATTCTTTACCAAACAAAGATACAATTACACATCACAAACCAGAAAAAGTACAAAAGCAATTACCAGAACTGAAAAAAAAGATATGTCAGTATCAATTGAAAGTCTTACTGTGATTTTCTTAAAAGGATGACATTATGTATCAAAAATCTGCCAAGCATAATGATGCTTTTTGTGTCACTAAAAGCATAGTATTTACAGAAAATAATGCAAACTGTTTAGGTTTAGTATAAATGGCTTCACATTTTCATGCTAAAGTGAACAAAAATGTAATACAGATAAACATAATGAAGCAAAAGGATAAAAAGTTCAAAATGAGGCCATTAATTTAATGAGCAATAATGTGATGGAAGAAAACATATATAAAGTTTAAAAAGTTATTATTACTCAGTTCAACCAGGTTATACCAGGGTCAAAATTCATACTGAAAATCTTTTTCTTTATTACATGTGTTGTTGAACTACCAGAAAACAAGTCAAAATTTACGTATTTCACTGGTTGTACACCAGTTGTGAAAACAGGTACAAACTTTAGTGAAAACTGAGGAGGTAACTTTCAATTTTAGGCATTGATTTAAGTGACTGATGAGAAAAACTTCATGGCTAGCCTAATCTTACTAACTTGGTTGGCACACAGAAAGGTGATTAAGCCAGAATTTTTACCAAAAATCTAGAAGCATTTCTTTATGCTGTATATGATATAGTTCGAATGTATTGCTGGAGAAATGGGCTTATCTATAATAGCAATGTTATCCTTTGGAATAACTCAGAGATGAAATGTAGTAGTTTCCGGATCTGCCCAAAGATGGACTATCATGACAAAACATGAAATTTGACCCTATACCATAAGTTGACACAGAATGGGAATGTGGACTACTTGCTGCTAAGGTGATTAATTAGAATCTCAGACAAGATCCAAGATGCGCTAGGAGAGTTCAGCAAAGTAATATCCCCAAATAGTGATAATCATCAAAAATGAAATTAATTTTGAATTTGTGCTATTTTTATTTGGTATGACCCATTGCTTAATTTTCATTTTAAAAGAGAAACAAAACAGATCTAGTTTGATATTCTACTTCAAAAGCATTAAATTATATATATTTTTAATTTTACAGAATGTTTTTCTAAATTGTAAAAAACTAATGCAGAATATGCAACAAATGTGATATTCTAATAAAACATAAAGAACTTAGAAAAAGTAAATGAAAAATGTTTTGAAGACTGTGACAGGAAAAGATTCATGTATAATTATTTATAAAACAAATTATAGAAAGGCAAATCACAGATTAACATGTATTTTAATTGAAGAGAGATTTTTTAACAAATTGAGTACCCAACTGCTATTTTTAAGTTCTTTTTATAACATCTCAGCAGTGGAAAGGTTGAAAGAAGATCCATGGATGGATCTAGATACTGCTTTAAGGAACAATTGAAATTATGATGTAAAAATAGCAATTTTATGATGAATTAGATACACAATATTTCTGCACCAAACATAATTTATCACATGCAACCCTATCCTAATATTTGAACATGTTATATGATATTTGCGGTTTGCTTCTGAATTTAAGTAATGCTTTAAGAACTTCATTGGCAGTTCAAAACTATTAAAACTTCAGCAGAGTGGTTTACCCCATTCAAAAACCATTGAAGAACTTAAATGTCTCAAGAAAAATTACACAATTTGGGACTGCTGTTAATAGAACTGTTAAAAAATTTTGATTAATCAACATAATTAGAGATATTGCTGAAATGGGGGTAAGAAAAATAAAAATTTTGGAATGTGTGATTTGTCAATTACATATGTCTTTATGACTCACCCAAAATGCCCATCAACAGAACACCCAGGCCTGTGCAATGATGATTAAATTCAGCTGTCTTTGGTGTTTGCCGACTGGCAGTTATGTAAGACTACAGCTTTCCACATTTTTGTGAAGCTGTATTTGTTTTGGCAGGAGGACAGAACATAATTCAACAGTTCATTTGCTTAACTTATAGCTCCTAGTCTGTTAGAAACATGGTACACAGGCTTCCATTTGTACTCATGCCCTGAGCCCAGAAATGCTAGGGACTGGCAGACGTGTGCATTCGTCGGTGGAGGTGCACAACAAGTGTGGCACTCAGCACTGCCAGGGGTGAGCTTCCTTCCTCACTACTTTAGTATCTAGCTTGATGCAAGTATCTTCTCTTTTCAGGGCAATATTTATACATGAAAATGGGCCCAAGCGTTATTTTTCAGCATTCCTTGTACCACAAATAATAAAATTGCTTATGGAATGACTCTGAAAAACACAACTGCTGGAGATGAAGACTGTCTCTCACAGCAGTTCAAAAGTAGCAGAACAGAACTGTGTAGAGTGATTTCCTTCCTAAGAATACAGCATGGAAAGGCAGAGAAAGGAAACTTCACAGAGGAGAAACTGGACAGACCCCTCCTCCTTTAAGTGGTCATGGTCAATATCAGCAGTAAATAGTCACACTGATTGTATATACCCTTGATATGATGTGGTGAGAAGGGGCTTTCATCTCTGTGGCCTTCCTCAGAAAGCCCAGAACCCCAGTCCAGTTATGAGAAAAATGCCAAACAAATCTTAATTGAGGGACAGTCTACAAAATACCCTGACAGTACCCCTCAAAATTGTCAATCTCATCAAAATCAAGTACGATCCAAGAAACTGTCACAGCCAAGAGGAGTCTAAGACTATAATTAAATGTAGGATGGGACCCTGCATGGGATCCAGGAACAGGAAAAGGACATTAGGTGAAAACTAAGGAAAGCTGAATAAACTATGGACTTAAGTCAATAATCATCATCATCAACTATGGCTCATTCATTGTGACAAATGGTACCTTAGGAATTTAAGATGTTAACAATAGCGGAAACTGAGTGTTGAGTCCATGGGAATTCTGTACTATCTTTGTAGCTTTTCTGTAAATCTAAAACTACTCTAATATTAAAAGTTTATTATTATTTTTTTAAGAACGTGTCTGGAGGACAAAATGTCCTCATGTGAGGGATCCTATCAGGAAAGGCGATAGACACCACAGAGAGGAAGGAGGAAGGGCTTGTGACAATCACCCCAGGGCTCAGATTGCCCTAGGACAGGACTGTCTGAGCACTGCAGGGCCCCGATTCTGGAACCTTCATGCCTTGGCCATCCTGACTCCATGAGCAAGCACTGCAGGAAACAGCCATGTATCTCTAAGGCTGTCCTCCCTCCCTGTTCCCAGCAACCAGCCTACTGGTTCCCATGCTGCTCATTCTTTCCTCGGATACATAAGAACATTCAGATCCCTTCTACGCCCCGAATCGCACTGGACCCTCCTATGACTAGACATGCCATGTGCCCACTTTCATAGCTTCTCTCTGCATGGTGATATGAGGAGAATCTATGGGGTTAATGTCTGTTATGGACTGAATGTGTTTTCCCAAAATTCATATGTTGAATGTGAAGGTATTGGGAGGAGGGGCCTTTGGAAGTGTTTAGGTTTTGACAAGTTCATGAGGATGGAGCCCACATGAACGGGATTAGTCCCCTGTAAGAGTCCTGAGAGCCCACTTTCTCTCTGCTCTTCAGCATGTGTGGATACAATGAGAAGTCGGTTGTCTGCAACAGCCAGCCCTCACCAGAACCCAACTGTGCCGGCACCCTGATCTCAGACTTCCAGCCTCCAGAGTTGTGAGCAATGCATTTCTGTTGTTGATAAGCCACCCCATTTATGGAATTTTCTTATAGCAGCCCAAACAGATTAAGACAATGTCTCAAGAGGCCCAGGCAGAAAATGAGGCACAAAATATCCTTATTTTAAACCCTCTAATTCAGGAAAAGAACTGTTTTCCTATCCCGGACATTCCTCATGACTGCTACCAGCATGCATGCACATACACACATGCACACACACCCACATACCACCACCACCATCCCACCAGTCTGTGTGTGTGTGTGTGTTTGGTGTTGGCGGGGTATGCAAAATACTCTTCCTTCCCTCTTCATTGCAGTTCAACAGCTCTGCTCTTGCAGATAAGAGCTCCTTTTATGTATCTCTCTTCCTTCCTATTCCTGGAATAGTAAAATGAATTATTTTCTCTTTGTACCACATCAAAACCCATCCTGCCCCACATTAGAGTGATAGTAATCAAGAACCTGGCATTTGTCTCACGTTGTAAATTGTTCCCACAGCTATGGGTGCCTTTCCTTTAGCTAACAAATGAAGGAGGATGACAGCTATTCCTGGCAGCTGAAAAACAGTACATCAACTAAAACTTTGAGACAATCCCACCGCACTGACTGAAGAAAAGAATGCTAGAAAAGGAAAATGGCTTTATGCTAGACTTACTGTACTTCAAACATTTAAGAAACTGTACCCTTGTTTCCTGCTCAAGATGCTAATGTCAGACACTCCTGGTTATATGTAGAAACAGCAGGGTGGAATCATGCTTTGTCAAACCATGGCCTGGACTGGGGGCTATCATGGAATATCAGGAGGCAAGGGGAATAGCCAGGGAAGTGAAGACTTTGTGAAGGCAGCAGACAGAGGCTTAGACTTAGCCTGTGGGAAGGATATTCATGAGAGACCCTAGCACCCATCCCCATCTGTACAGTTACTCATTTTAGGTATGCTCTGGACTTGCATGTGTAGCTGAGACCAAAGTAGCAAGACCTACATTGTAGTATGCCCAAATCTATAAACTTTGTGGAAAATAAGATGGTAAATGGTATTAAGGCAATAAATATCTATGGTCCAGTGCATTGGCCATGAAGGGGCACTATGCTGAATGCCCTCCAAAAGAACCTACTGTGAGGGCACACTTGGTCCAAGGAGACTATTATTCTTCCAGCCTGGTCCCAGCCAATGGCTGAACATGCACTTTTGCCCAAAAAACAGATGCATCAGCCTTTGCTCTCAGCACCCAATCAGAGAGACTTTCCCAGGACCCCTATGCAGTCCCTCTTTCCTCCTCTCCCTTCACAGGTGTCAGACCTGCATCATAAACTGAGAACTCTTCCAATCCACTCCTCTTCCTTCTCCCCTTTATCCTCAGGATTCCCCCCATTAAATCTCTTGCATGTCTAATTCCACCTATGTCTGCTCAGAGGCACAAGGGGACATACTCAATAATTTCATTCTTAGAAAGATGTAATTCTTAATTAAAAATAAGCACTGAAGCAAAACTAACTCATCAAAGTACTATTTATAATGGGGGAGGGGCATGAAAACAACTTAAATATGGAACTTCAAGATAATAGCTAAATACAGCACAATTACTCAATGGCAAACCATAGAGCCATCAAATTTGTTTATGTGTTTATTTGTATAAACAAAATCACAGGGGTAAACCTACCCATAAGCTTTAGTTGAAATTTCTTTGACCCCTCTAATTTTATACCCTGATGAAGTATCAAGCTCCCTCCTAGCAACTCCGTGAGGGTGGAGGTGACTGGGGAGGGCAGACCCATATTCAGGTCCCTTTGCCTTTGTCTTCCCAGCCTTTCAGGCTCTGTCTGCCTGGTGTTCTGCCTCTGTCTTGCTGTATCTGTCAGGGTTCAATCAGAGATTTCTAATATGGGTATTCACATATATTTATATATTTGTTGCAGAGATTTGATCCTACACAATTGTGGGAGTTGATTAAATACTTTCCATCTTTGCATTTGATATTAGTTAGACCTTAAAGTCCACAAGGCAGACAGGCAGGAAGGGAAGATGCTGTCAGGTGGGAGAGACGAACGTGCCGGAGCCCACAAGAATAAGCTGCAGCCCATGAGGAAAGACTGACCCTGCGCTGCTCCTTGTGGCCTGTGGCCTGCATGATTGATGTGGGCTAAGTTATGTTTCCCCGAAACCCATATGTTGAAGTCCTAACTCCCATGTGACAGTTGATTTTCTGTGTCAACTTGATTGGACCTTAGGGTGCCCAGATTAAACATTATTTCTGAGTGTATCTGTGAGGGTGTTTCTGGGTGAGATTAGCATTTGAATGGGTGGACCCAGTAGAGTAGATGGCCCTCTCCAATGTGGGTGAGCATCCAATCCTCTTAGAGCCTGAACAGAACAAAAAGCAGAAGGGAGGATATATTCCCTTCCTGCCTGCTTGAGCTGGAACATTCATCTCCTCCTGCCCTTCAACTGAGATTTACACCATCAACTCCCCTGGTTCTTAGGCCTTTGGATTCAGATGATAATTACACTGCAGGCTGTCCTGGGTCTCCCAGCTTGCGAATGGCAGGTTCTGGGACTTCTCAGGCTGCATAATTGCATGAGCCAATTCTTTATAATAAAACTCCTTTTATATATTTTATATATATTTATATATATATATACATATATATTATATATAATATTAAATATAAATAGGATATAGGTATAAGAGTGTGTACATATATAGATATAATTTGCATAGATAGATAGGTATCTGCTATTGGTTCTATTTTTCTAGACACTACCACCTAACAGACCCCAGGGCCTCAGAGTGTGACTGTATTTAGAGACAGTGTCTTTAAAGAGCTGATTAAGCTGAAATTAGGTAATTAGGGTGGGCCTAGTCCAATAAGACTGGCATTCTTATAAGAAGAGAAAATTAGATCACAAACACACACACAGAAGGAAGACAAAGTGAAGACAGAGAAGATGCTGACTCAGGCTAAGGACAAAGTCCCCAGAAGAAACCAGTCCTGAAAATATCTTGATCTCAGACCTCTAAACTTTAGAACTATGAGAAAATTAATTTCTGTTGCTTAAGTCACCCAGTCTGTGGCACTCGGTTACGGAAGCCCAAGCAAACCAATGCATGACCTTGGTGTCCTACAGAAGCCAGAGCCCTTCTCCATGAAGCTTAACCTACTGGAGCTGCAAATGCTAAAGGAGGACTCAAGGAAGGTAGAGCAGTTGCAGGTCCACCTGCTGCTTCCCACCAAGGGGGTGAGTCAGCAGATCAGCAGGAATGTGTGCGGGCTTCCCAGTGTCTATGAGTTGCTGCTTCCCTTGTGCCCTCCAAATCTCCCACAAAAACTAAATGACCTACCCTAATACACGACAAAGGGAATTCTGGGGAATACGGTTCAGCCTAGACAAGTTGGCAGATGACAAAGCCAACATAATCAGCCAACACCAAACTTAGCTCCCTTTTACCACTTCCATTACAACAGTGGTTCTCAACTGGAACTGATTTTGTCCCCTGTGAGATATGTGTCAATGTCTAGAGATAATTTTAGCTGGCACAACTCGGGGCAGGGGGCTGCCATTAGCACCTAGCAGATAGAGGTCAAGGATGCTACTAAATATCCTTCAATGCACAGGACTCCTGCTACAAAGAATTATCCAGCCCCAAAATGTCAGTAGTCCCAAGACTGAGAAACCCTGCATTACAACAAAATCATTCACACCAAGAACTCAAAATTTTAGCAGATGTAATGAAAGCGTACACTGAGGGAAGGAACATAGGCAGTCACATTGCCCGGGGCTCAGTGTACCATCACCTCTTTTGCCTCTTCTCTCTCCCTCTTTGTTCTTCACTCCCACCTCCCACTATTTCCCAGAAGATCCCAAATCTTCCTTTTTATTTTTCAGAGAAGTTTCCCTCCTCTCTGAAATTTGGACATCATCCAACATACTGAAAATCTGGATTCCATCTTATGCCCCAAGTTATCAAAATATTTTTCTTAAACAATGTGACCTCCTACAAAGGGAAATTTGGATGCCAAGAGGTAACGTAAAAAACTTTTCTCCACCTTGATATATGAATATGAGTACATATACTCATACAGTCCTATCAAGACAAAAAAATTTGGAAGCAATAACATAAAATGTTAATAGGGCTTAATTCTGAATGTTGCAGTTTGAGTTGTTTTCCCTTTTTTCTTAATCTGTATTTTCTGCCCCTGCCCCCCACCCCCACCCCTGCAAAAACAGTAAAGGAAAAAAAATATGTCTATAGGGGCAACATATAACAACATGTAAAAATCATTACAAAATAATGCCAAGTGAATAAAGTATCAAATTTAGTTGTATATACTGTATGACTGGTTTTAAAGTATGGGGAAAAAAGCAAAGGTCATTGGGAAACAGCAACAATAACAAATGACTAAAAAGAAAGAAATCAATATGGTGTTTTGTTCAGGAAATTAAACAAGTGACTTTGTTTTTCTCTGTTACTGCTTTTCCTAATTTTTAAAAATTAATGCAATGTACATACCCTGAAAATTCCCTGGCCTCAGATGTGGGCTGTATCTTCAAATATGATGGAAGTCACCCTTAGATTAGGTTACATGGCAAAGGTGAAGGGATTTTTACAGATATGAGGTCTCCAATCAATTAACTTTGAATTAACCAAAAGGGAGGTTATCTTGAGAGGGCCTGACCTAATCAGATCAGCCTTTTAAAAGTAAGGCTTACAGCCCAGAGATTTGAAACAATGAACTCTCTCTCCTGTTCGGCTTGAAGAAGCAATGGGTTTGTTGCCATGAATGTTATAGCTTCAAGGAAATGAATTCTGCTAATATCCATGTAATCTTGGAAGAGGACCCCTGGCTTCAGACACCTCAATCACAGCCTTGTGAGACCCTAAGCAGAGGACTCAGCTAAGCTATGCCAGAACTCCTGACCCATGGAGACTATGAGGTGATAAATGTGTGTTTTAGCTGCTAAATTTGTTGTAATTTGTTAAACAGAATTAGAAAACTAATCTAACCTACTAGGTTTCTAATGAAAAACTATTCTAATAAACATACTTTAGATGAAATCAAGAGATCTAAGCCTCTATTACCACCAAGACACTTCTTAAGGCATGAAGTTTTTTTAGTGTTTTAATTAATTTTTTTTATAATATGAAGATAAAGGCTTGAAAACTCTGATTATAAATCTTGCCATAATAAACTCTCAATTGCTGTGCTTTTTTTTTCTCCTTGCTTATAATGGAGTCTTCTAGCGCCAAATATAAATAACCTATTAGTTAGGTTGTCAAAATCTTTTCATAATAAAGAGATTCTTTTCATAGCATTTATTCTGCAAGACATGGCACTTGTCTCAATATAACCCAATTATCATTTTAGAATAAAATATGTAGCAAATGCTTAAGATAAAATACATACAAACTAAAATAGCACAAAGGAAAATTTTATGAAAAGGAAGAAAGTTCAAGAAAAGAAGGACTGAACTGGATATACACTTCTTGGAATTTAGAATTGGATTTTGAAAAGGAAGATTATTGGAAAATAAGGGCAAGCAGCCCAGCCAGAAGAAAGATACTGGAAAGTGCAGGATAGTGAAAGCAGTTATAATTGCATCTGAAACAGGAGCTATGTGCTATATAGACTGAACTGCCAAATCCATATGCTGAAGCCCTAACACTCAGTGTGATGGCATTTGGAGGTGGAACTGTTAGGAGGCAATTAGGTTTAAGTGACTCATGAGGGTAAAGCCCTCATGGTGGAATTAGTGTCCTTATAAGAAGAGATGCCAGAACCAAAGAGCTACCTTGCTCTCTCTCCCTGCCATGTAAACAGACAGCAAAAGGCAGCTGTCTGCAAGAGACCTCCCACCAGAACCTAGAACCCTGATCTTGAACTTTCAGGCTTCAGAACCATGAGAAATACATTTCTGTTATTTAAACCACTGAGTCTATGGTATTTTGTTATGGCAACCTGAGCTGACTAATACATATGTCTTAGGCGGAAATGAAATATATTGTGGAGATGTAAAGGACAGGAGAGAAAAAAGATGCTTGGTCGTCATGCAGGGAATTTGAGTGACTTGCCCAAAGTTACAGAAAACCCTTATAAGTTGGTGAGCAAGAGAATTTGAGGAAGGTGAGTCTCGTGATGATCCTACCAGCAAGTTGACAGGACATGAAGTGATTAATGAGGTCTATGGCTAGGGTGGCCATAGAAACAGAAAGAAAGATGGACTTTCAAGAAATATTAGGGGATGAGAATTGCAAGAATTTACTTGGAGGTAAATATAATTGCTATTAAATAATTAATTCAGTTAAGCCTGGCAAGCAAGAAAACCAGGGGAGGCAATTGGTAGATTCCTGGCTAATTAATGTGGAGTTGCTGATGAAAGAATCTGCCCCTCGTTACTAGAGGTGCCTATCTGGCATGCTCCCCTGCTAACCTCCCAAGGTTTTCTGGAGAATCTATAAAAAGATGAATTTTTTTTACCTTTAGTAAAAAGAACAGAATGCCCAGATTGATCTCTTTCTTCATCACTAATCAATGCTAAAAAAAGAATACCTAAAAATGCTGTTTTCCAGGTAGAATCCAGCCTTTTTTTCCCTTTTCATTCTCATAAATTTTAATTTGCCTTTATTCTTTGACTCAGCACAAAAATCCCTCACATGCATACATGCACTCCCCTTGGGTGTATATTTGTGTAAAATACAAAATGTCTCTAAGTTATTTTGTGATATAAAGATGGACTTCCCCTCCATTGTGTTTGTCTCTGAAGTCAGGTGCCAGGTGAAATACTGTAAAACTGGGGGAAGTTGCTAAATGTCTCTATGCTTTGGTTTCTTTGTTGACAAAATAGGGATAACTGAGGTATCTCATTTGTATTATTATTAATATGAAACAAATGACAATTATGTATGCAAAGTGCTATCACAGTGACAGGCACATTGTGTGCACACAGTTAACCTTAGTTATCATGATTAGGGACTCAGGGAACCAAGGAAACTTCCACAGTGCCACCAGCAGTAGAATAAGTAGAGAGAATAAATAGGCTGCCACTCCTTGAAAACAAATAAGAACACATTTTTGTAATTTCTTATGAGTCTTAAACATTATACAATAAAAAGTTATTTAAAAAAAAATGAAGACAGCTGGTATGTTCTCCAAAAGACCTTCGCCCTTCTACTGTAGAAATATACCCACCCTGATCAGACTATAGAAGATTTCCATCACCCAAAAGTTCCCTCCTACCCCTTTCCAATTTCCCCATACCCTTCCTCACCCTAAGCAACTGCTATTCTGAGGTGTAGCACTATAAGACTCCCTTTACCTGTTCTCAAGCTCCCTATGAATGGAATCATAAAGGATGTGCACTTTTATGTCTGGTTTCTTTAACTCAGCATAATGTTTATGATATTCATCCATGATAAACATTTATTAATCACTTTCCTTTTTATTGCTGAGTAGTATTCCATTGTATGACTATATCATCACATTTGTTTATTCCTTCACCAGAAGACAGACATTTAAAATGGTTCTAAGATCTTCCTTATTGCAAATATAGCTAGTATAAACATTTTTTGCACATTTTGTGGGCCTATGATTCATCTTGCTTGAGTAAATACTTAAGAGTAAAAATGCTGAGTTACAGATTTGATATATGTTCAAATGTATAAGAACTACTATCAAACAATTTTACTGAACATCTGTACCAATCTGTACCAATCTGTACTAATTGCTCCACATCCTCATCAACATTTGACAGAAAACTTTTAAAGTTTAGCCATTTTAGTGGGACTGGGTGATATTTCATTGTGCTTTTAATTTACATTTCCTTGATTACTAACAATGCTGAACACCTTTTCACATGCTTAGTTTCTACTTGCATATTTTTTTACAACAGTATGCCCAGGTGTTCCTTTTTTTTTAATTTTTATTATTGAGTTGTTCATATATTTGTAATATATTACATCATATTTACATTATTAATGTTATTTAGTTTATATTTATATCTACATAGTTTTTAATAACATATTCATTATCTTTATTATTGAAATCTTCATATATTTTGGACACAAGTTCCCTTTTAAATACATATACTGCAAATATCTTGCTCTATATTCTCTGTGGCTCACTCATTCATTTCACCAGAAGTTCAAATTTTAGAAAGAGAGAAACGGATATAGACACAGATATGGATATAGATCTATGTCCCCTGCACACACACACACATTTTCCAGCTCTCAGATTATAACACCTCAGTAGCAATAAGTATTCCTGGAATATAAAAGCCATTCTCCACTGAAAGACAGCAGGCCTTCTTGGAGAAATGGCAAATGCAGGGTTAAGTCAGGAAAAAGTAGAAAAAAACATAAGTAGTGCAAAAATGTAAGGATGTACTCACAGGATGATGAATATGTGTCAAAAAAAATACAAGAGTCAGTTTGAAAAGGTACCCACTGGCCAAATCTGAGATTATTTGGACATCAATAATAATAGTAAGGATTATAACCTACTGAATAAAGAGTGTATAACCATATGACCTATATACTGCAATAAATTAAAAAATAAATTATTACATGAATAAAAAGAGAAAGCTCTGCTTTCACTAGAAAGCTATTAATAAGTGTAGATGGAATGATAGAATTAGAAAAGCCCCATTTGGCAACTATCATAGTTATTATTGATTCATGCAAGAATATACATGGTAAAACTAGTAGGTGAATGTTTAAGGAATAGTGAGATATTCACAGAGTCTCAAAATATCCTGATGCATATTAATTACAAAAGGTAAATAGAGTGGAAACACCTCCTTAACCAAATGACCAAAATTATCATTGCTAGGATTTGGACTAACCAACAGCATTTGGCTCCTGACATGATACACTGAGAAGAATCAGCCTCACTTCTGTGGTGTTCTTACCAAATGTACATAATCTGATCTAACCATAACACATACTGAATTTAGAGCACATTTGATGAAATAACTTGTTTATACACTTAAAAAAGTGTCAGTATCATGGGGTTCAAGAAGACACACACACACACACACACACACACACACACACACACACACGCACTAAGGAACTATTCCAAGTTAAAGGGCACCAATAACACATGGCAAACTGGATGATATGTGACAAATGTTAGAAAGGACATTACTGTGGCAAAGCAGCACAGTTTGAATAAAGTTAATAGATTAGATGATAGTATTGAATCAGTGTTAAATTCTTAACTTGTGGTTGTTAGACAATTCCATGTTTTCTGGAAATACACACTTATGTATTTAGGTACAAAGGTATCATGTCTGTTAGTCATTCTCAATTGTTTTAATTACATATACATGTACCTGTGTAAACATATATTTTTCATGCTTACAAGAAATATGTATTAATGTATATTTTAATGTATTTAGCACACCTGTTTCTTTTTTGTCAGTGCAGCCCTTCAAATCAGATTCATGTCAGCAAAGCAAAGCTGAGAGCCTATTCAAGAACAGGAAATGATCAAAAACTCTATTTTGCATCATACTGAGGTAAGGCAGGGACATGGGATAACATAATGATTAACTTTTCCTGCCTATGATGAAAAATGCTGAGGTATGAATAGTACAGCAAGAAGAGGAGGGACTCCATCTTAAGGTGAAGATTATATTTTACAAACCAGGGCATTAGGAGGTAAGATTCCTTACATATTCTTTGGTAATCAGCCAACAACCTACCTTAAGGTGGCGCAAGCAGTCCTAACTGATACGTTCCTGGTGCTTGAGGGTAACCACTATCTCCGAGAAGTACAGGATCAATAAATTCCTTACGTTTATCTTACAGAATATCTAGAGGACTGACCGTGGATGGTGACATGTCTCTCAATGAAGAAAGACATCATGAGACCACATGTCAAGCCTACACACACCCCTCCTCCACCCTTTGCCCCATTCTTGAAAGCCTTAAAAGACAGAATCCTAAGCCCTTAAGTATGCTTCCTCTCTGAGGTTGCCTGCACTCCCCTTTCTTTGAGTGTGTACTTTTTGCCTTAAATAGAGACTTCTCTCTGCTTAACTTACTGCCTTTTGTCTCTGCCCTTGTCCAGTGGTGTCTTTGTTACTTCTCTATTTCATTCGGTTTTCTAGACTTAAGCACAAGTCTTCACTTGCTCTGTCCTACTTCAGATAAGTAAGGAGGGACTACTGAGATCTCCGATTTGGGCTTGCAGGTTCCCATTGCCTGGGTGACAAGGAGGAGACTGCAGTTGTACCATCATCTCTTTAGTAGCCCACCCAAAAGTCTTTCTTTGCCTTTCTCAGAACACAATCTCACTCCATCCAGTGCTCTGCAGCCCCCTCAAATCCTGGAGTGGTAGGGAATTAGTTCCCACACAGTGCAGATCCACGCAGACACTGGATGCCAGGTGACCCTGGCTTTAGGAATTGGCAAGGTTCTGCCCTGTACTGGGCAGGAGTTCAGTGAGCTTCCCTTTCCTCCCTCTGCTATTCCTTGTGCTCTGCTGCCTGAACAGCTGCTGTCATTCATTACTACTCTCACCTTAATGAATTCCTTCCTTAGCTACACTTGTTATACCTGTTCCAGAATTCTTTCTCATTCAGAGTCAAGAACCCTCTCCCATTCAGGTTGAGGTTTCACCTAGTGCACAGGGAGAGACCTCCCTAGATGCACCTGCCTGGCAGCAATACATGTTTTCTAAATGTACTTCCAAGTGACTTCCATTTACAATAATATTATTTGGATATTTTGAAGACCTTTCTCCTGACAATAGCTATTTTGCCCTTAGCCATCTTAGTTTCTAACGAGTGTATGAACTTCCTCTAAATCAAAAATTTTAGTATAATTGGTTTAATTGCTGACTTTAGCATTTTATCTAAACAATTAATAAAGAGGTTTGTGTAATTAATTTGGCCATTCCCAGACAGGAGAGAGGAAATATCCAGGCCATTATCCAAGCCACACTCCAAAATAGCCAGTTTCAGAGTCATAAAAATAGCATTTTGATTATCCCTTAATATGCACAGAAACCCCAACACCACCTGGCCCCAATCACTTCTCTGGCCATCCTCTCCCTCACCCTCTTCTGCAGGTACTGGGTGCCTTGCTGTTCTAAATACATGCGAGATATGCTCTTCCTAAGAACTTTTATTCAGGTGGCTCCTCAACTCTAGAAGACTGATAAATGAGATGAAAGAGACAAAATGAGTTAGAGAAAAACCATTTCATAATTTTATCTCAGAACAGACAAAAACAATTTTCCTGTGAAAAAGTCTTGTCCTCCCAGCAGAAACCCAAACAGCTCACTTGAGACCCCCTTCATCACCAATGCCAGCAGGAGGGCAGCCCCACCCATGGCAGGTTAGGGGATTAACCCAGAGGTGGCTTCCTGCATGCGGCTAACAGGCTCAGACAGTGGAGACAGGCACTGTGGCCAAGAAGCAGGAAAGGTCTCACTCTTTAGTGTAGGCACTGGTGCCACTCACCTGCAACTACTCTCATTGTTCCAGGACAATGAAAAGGCAGAATAACCTTGTTCAATCCATAATCCATCAAACAGCAGAAAGAGGGGCATGTGAGACTGAAATCACCAATCTTCCAAATAAAGAATTCAAAATAAAAGTCATAAGCATGCTAATGGAGCTACAGAAAAATATTCAAGAGCTAAGGGATGAATTCAGGAGGAAGACAGACTCCTTAAAAAATGCAGTATCCAAAATGAAACATACAATGGAGGAATTTAAAAGTAGATTAGATGAGGTAGAGGAGATAGTAAATGAAATAGAAATTAGAGAGCAAGAATACAAAGAAGCTGAGGCACAGAGATAGAAAAGGATCTCCAGGAATGAAAGAATGTTGAGAGAACTGTGTGAACAATTCAAATGAAACAATATTTGCATTATAGAGGTACAAGAAGAGAGAGAAAAAGGGATAGAAAAGGTCTTTGAAGAAATAATTGGTGAAAACTTCCCCAATCTGGGGAAGGCAATAGTCTCACAGGCCATGGAAGTGCACAGATCTCCCAACACAATGGACCCAAGGAAGACAACATGAAGACATATAATAAATAAAATGGCAAAGATCAAGGAAAGGACAGAGTATTAAAAGCAGCCAGAGAAAGAAAAAAGATCACCTACAAAGGAAAACAAATTAGGCTATCATCAGACTTCTCAGCAGAAACCTTACAGGCCAGAAGGGAGTGGCATGATATAGTCAATGCAATGAAACAAAAGGGCCTCAAACCAAGAATACTCTACCCAGCAAGATTATCATTTAAATTTGAAGGAGGAGTTTTAAAAAAAATCCCAGATTTTTGAGGGAATTTACCTCCCACAAACCATCTCTACAGTGTATTTTAAAGGGACTTCTCTAGGTGGAAGTATTCCTAACACTAAATAGCTGTCACCAGAGAAATAGAACCACAGCAAAGGAAGTAGACCAAATGAATACTAACCAAATGCTAAACTAAACCAGCCACCCACAAAGACAGTCAAGGGATACAAAAAGAGTACAGGATATGACACCTAACATATAAAGAGTGGAAGAGGAAGAAAAAGAAGCAAGAGAAAAAAAAAGGAATTTTCAGATTGTATTTATAATAGCATAATAAGTGAGTTAAGTATGTCTGTTAGATAGTAAAGAAGCTTCCCTTAAACCTTTGGTAACCACGAATCCAAAGCCTGAAATGGCAATAAGTACATATCTATCTATAATCATCCTAAATGTAAATGGATTGAATGCACCAATCAAAAGACATACAGCCACAGAATGGATAAGAAAGCAAGACCCCTCTATATGCTGCCTATAAGAAATTCACCTCAAACCTGAAGACATGCACAGACTAAAAGTGAAGTGATGGAAAAATATATTTCATGCAAACAATAGGGAAAAAAAAGCAGGAGTTGCAATACTTATATCAGATAAAATAGACTTCAAAACAAAGAAAGTAACAAGAGACAAAGAAGGGCATTATATAATGATAATGGGGTCAGTCCAACAAGAGGATATAACCACTATAAATATCTATGAACCTGGATTCAAGATGACAGCATGAGAGGTGAGACAGACAACTCCTTCCAAAACCGCATATAATGGGAAAATATAGTTAATACAACTAATCCTATAAGAGCAACAGGAAAGAAGGCTGCACCAGACTACATACACCTGGAGAATAAGCAGACCTTACAAAACAGAGTACTGTACCAAAGCCTTGATCCGGTGGGACCCAAGCCCTTCCCCCACCCCAGCTCACAGGCAAGAGAAAAAGAAATGGAGCAGGGAGTGGGTAGAAGCCTAGGACCTCTGAACGCCGAGCCCTGGAGATCTGCTTTGGGAGCACAAATATACATTGCATGGTGCTCTGGAGATTAGTGGGGTTGGAAAGCTAAGACAGGCAGAATACTTGGAAAGACTGAGATTCCAGCCATTTGTGGAGTACAGGTATCCTCTGGAACAAAGGAAAGGCAGGAGGTATTAGAGGCTTCCTAGCAGTAAGAGGAATGCTGAAGGGGCAGGGTTTGCATGGAGCTAGCCGCACGGACGAAGGGATAGGTGGACAAGGTTGTCTGGGTGCGTTATGCCCAGCAGGTTGGGGACTTTCAGGATCTTCAGGCACTCCACCACACTGGCTGGCTACTCAGCTCCAAGGACCCCACTGTGATACAGAGCCTGCTAGCCTTCCTCCTGACCTGCCAGCACTGGCTCGCATACTGGCAGTCACTGCCCTGGTGTCAGGCCAGCCAAAGGGAGGCCATGCATATGAAAGCTACAAACACAAAGCAGAGAGGCTTACACCTGTGCACTCGGCCCACAGGCTCTGACAGTGGAGATAGGCCCTGGAGCTGGGAAGTAGGAAACAACTCTTTCCTCCCCCCAGGCACAGCACCACTTCCCTGTGACCCCCAACCTCACTCCAGGGGCTGAGCAGCTCCAGAGAGTAGAGCTTCTGGGCACTAGAGGGCACCACAGAGAAATATGAAATGACAAAGGAATGTGGTTCAGACCAAAATCTCACAAACCCCAGAAAAAGGGTCAAATGAAACTGAACTCATCAATATTCCTGAAAGAGAGTTCAAAATAAAAATCATAAACATGCTCATGGAGGTACAGAAAAATATTCAAGAACTCAGGGACAAATATAGGATGGAGATTCAATCATTAAGAAATTACATATCTAAAATACAACATACAATGGAGAGATTTAAAAGCAGATTAGATGTAGTAGAAGAGATGGTAAATAGAAGAGAAATTAGAAAAGGGAAATACAAAGAAGCCGAGGCACAGAGATAAAAAAGGATCTCTAAGAATGAAAGAATATTGAGAGAACTGTGTGACCAAGCCAAATGGAACAATATTCGCATTATAGGGGTACTAGGAGAAGAAGAGAGAAAGAAAGGGATAGAAAGTGTCATTGAGGAGGTAATTGATGAAAACTTCCCCAATCTGAGGTAGGAGACAGTCTCTCAGGCCATGGAAATACACAGATCTCCCAACACAAGGGACCCAAGGAAGACAACACCAAGACATATAATAATTAAATGGCAAAGATCAAGGATAAGGAGAGACTTTTAAAAGCAGCTAGAGAGAGAAAAAAGATCACATACAAAGGAAAGCCCATCAGGCTATCAGATTTCTCAACAGAAACCTTACAGGCCAGAAGGAAGTGTTATGATGTATTTAATGCAATGAGGCAGAAGGGCCTCAAACCAACACTACTCTATCTGGCAAGATTATCTTTAAATTGGAAGGAATGATCAAACAATTTTCAGATAAGCAAAGCTGAGAGAATTTACCACCCACAAACCATCTCTACAGTGCATTTTGGAAGGACTGCTATAGATGGAAGTATTCCTAAGGCTAAATAGCTGTCACCAGGGGAAATAAAACCACAGCAAGGTAGAACAATTAATTATTAAGCAAATGCAAAATCAAATAAACTAACCCCAATGTCAATCAAGGGATACACAAAGAGTATAGGATATGATACCTAATATATAAAGAATGGAGGAGGAACACAAAGGAGGAAAAAAATAAAGAACCTTTAGGTTGTGTTTCTAATAGCATACTAAGTGAGTTAAATTAGACTGTTAGACAGTAAGGGAATTACCCTTGAACCTTTGGTAAACATGAATCTAAAGCCTGCAATGGCAATAAGTACATACCTATCCATAATCACTCTAAATGTAAATGGTCTGAATACACCAATCAAAAGACACAGTCACAAAATGGATTAAAAAAACAAGACCCAACTATATGCTGCCTACAAGAGACTCATTTCAAACCTAAAGACATACACAGACTGAAAGTAAAGGGATGGGAAAAGATATTTCATGCAACTATTAGTGAGAAAAAATCAGGAGTTGCAATACTTATATTGAACAAAATAGGCTTCAAAACAAAGAAAGTAACAAGAGACAATGAAGGACATTACATAATGATAAAGGGTCAGGCCAACAAGAGGATATAACTATTATAAATACCTATGCACCCAACACAGGATCACCTACATATGTGAAACAAATAATAAGAGATTAAAGGGGGAAATCGAATGCAATGCATTCATTTTAGGAGACTTCAACACACCACTCACTCCAAATGACAGATCAGTGAGACAGAAATTAAGTAAGCAGACAGAGGCACTGAACAACATATTAGAACAGATGGGTCTAACGGACATCTACAGCAACAGTGTACACATTCTTCTCAAGTGCACATGGAACATTTTCAAGAATAGATCACATACTAGGCCATAAAAAGATTCTCAGTAAATTCAAAAAGATTGAAATTGTACCAGCCACCTTCTCAGATCACAAGGGCTTGAAAGTAGAAATAAATTACACAAAGAAAATGAAAAAGCCCACAAACACACGGAAGGTTAATAACATGCTCCTAAATAATCAATGGATCAGTGACCAAATAAAAACTGAGATCAACCAATATATGGAGACAAATGATGACAATAATTCAACACCACAAAAACTGTGGGACACAGCGAAGGCAGTGCTAAGAGGGAAGTATATTGCAATACAGGCCTACCTCAGGAAAGAAAATTATGCCATATGAACAGTCTAAACTCACAATTAAAGAAACTAGTAAAAGAAGAATAAATGAGGCCCAAATTCAGTAAAAGGAGGAACATAATAAACACTAGAGCAGAAATAAATAAAATAGAGAGGAATAAAATGATAGAAAGAATCAATGAAAGCAGGAGCTGGTTCTTCGAGACAATAAACAAAATAGATAAACCCCTGGCCAGATTTACCAAGAATAAAAAAGAGTCTATACACATAAACAGAATCAGAAATGAGAATAGAAAAATCACTAATAACAACACAAGAATACAAAGAATTCTAAGAGAATACTATGAAAAATTACATGCTAACAAACTGGACAACCTAGAAGAAATGGACAACTTTCTAGAAAAATAAAACCTTCCAAGGCTGATCCACGAAGAAACAGAAAATCTGAATAGACCAATTACCAGCAAGGAAATTGAATTGGTAATCAAAAAACTACCTAAGAACAAAATACTTGTACCAGATGGTTTCACTGCTGAATTTTATCAAACATTTAGTGAAGACCTAATATCCATCCTCCTTAAAGTTTTCCAAAAAGTAGAAGAGGAGGGAATACTTCTGAACTCATTCTACAAGGCCAGCATCACTCTAATACCAAAACCATGCTAAGACACCACAAAAAAAGAAAATTATAGACCAATATCTCTGATGAACATACATGCAAAAATACTCAAAAATATTAGGAAACCAATTTCAAAAATACATCAAAAAGATCATCCATCATGATCAAGTAGGATTTATTGCAGGGATGCAAGGATGGTCCAACATTTGAAAATTTGTCAACATCATCCACTACATCAATAAAAGAAAGACATAAATTACATGATAATCTCCACAGAAGTTGAAAATCATTTGACAAAATTCAACATCCATTCATGATAAAAACTCTCAACAAAATGGGTATAGAGGGCAAGTACTACAACATAATAAAGGCCATATATGACAAACCTACAGTCAACATCATACTTCACAGTGAAAAACTGAAAGCTTTTCCTCTAAGATCGGGAACAAGACAAGGATTCCCACTATCCCCACTTTTATCCAACATAGTACTGGAGGTCCTAGTCATGGCAATCAGACAACACAAAGAAATAAAAGGCATCCAGATTGGTAAGGAAGAAGTTAAACTGTCACTGTTTACAGATGACATGATATTGTACATAAAAAGACCCTAGGAATCCACTCTAAAACTACTAGAACTAATATCTGAATTCAGCAAAGTTGCAGTATACAAAATTAATACACAGAACTCTATTGCATTCCTATACACTAATAATGATCCAACAGAAAGAGAACTCAGGAAAACAATTCCATTCACAATTGCATCAAAAAGAATAAAATACCTAGGAATAAACCAAATGAAGGAAGTGAAATATCTATACCCTGAAAACTACAAGACACTCTTAAGATAAATTAAAGAGAACACTAATAAATAGAAATACATCCCATGCTCTTGGCTAGAAAGAATTATTATTGTCAAAATGGCCACCCTGCCTAAAGCAATCTACAGATTCAATGCCATTCCTATCAAAATACTGACAGCATTCTTCATGAACTGGAGCAAATCATTGTAAAATTCATATGGAACCACAAAAGACTCCCAATATCCAAAGCAATCCTGAGAAGGAAGAATAAAGCAGGGGGAATTACGCTCCCTGACTTCAAGCTCTACTACAAAGCCACAGTAATCAAGACGATTTGGTACTGGCATGAGAACAGAACCATAGACCAATGTAACAGATTAGACAGTCCAGATATAAACCCAAGCATATATGGTCGATTAATATAATGATAAAGGAGCCATGGATATACAATGAGGATGACAGCCTCTTCAACAACTGGTGTTGGCAAAACTGAACAGCTACATGTAAGAGAATGAAACTGGATTATTGTTTAGCCCCATACACAAAAGTAAACTCAAAATGAATCAAAGACCTGAATGTAAGTCATGAAACCATAAAACTCTTAGAAGACAACATAGGCAAAAATCTCCTGAATATAAACATGAGCAACTTCTTCCTGAATGCATGTCCTCACACAAGGGAAACAAAAGCAAAAATTAACACATTGGACTATAGCAAACTAAAAAGCTTCTGTACAGCAAAGGACACCTTCAACAAAACAGAAAGGCATCCTGCCGTATGGGAGAATATATTTGTAAATGACATATCTGACAAGGGGTTAACATCCAAAATATATAAAGAACTCACATGCCTCGATACCCAAAAAGCAAATAACCCAATTTAAAAATGGGCAGAGGATATGAAGAAGATACTTCTCCAAAGAAGAAATTCAGATGGCCAACAGACACATGAAAAGATGCTCTATATCACTCATCATCAGGGAAATACAAATTAAAACCACAATGAGATATCACCTCACACCAGTAAGGATGGTCAGCATTGAAAAAACTATGAACAACAAATGCTGGCGAGATGCAGAGAAAGGGGAACCCTCCTACACTGCTGGTGGGAATATAAGCTAGTTCAACCATTGTAGAAAGCAATATGGAGGTTCCTCAGAAAACTAAAAATAGAAATATAATTTGACCCGGGAATCCCACTACTTGGAATTTACTCAAAGAATACAAGTTCTCAGATTCAAAATGACATATGCCCCCCTATGTTTATCACAGCACTATTTACAATAGCCAAGAAATGGAAGCAACCTAAGTGTTCATCAGTAGATGAATGGATAAAGAAGATGTGGTACATATACACAATAGATTATTATTCAGCCATAAGAAAACAAATCCTACCATTTACAACAACACGGATGGAGCTAGAGGATATTATGCTCAGTGAAATAAGCCAGGTGGAGAAAGACAAGTATCAAATGATTTCACTCATCTGTGGAATATAATAACAAAGCAAAACTGAAGGAACAAAATAGCAGCAGACTCACAGAACCCAAGAATGGACTAGCAGTTACCAAAGGGAAAGGGACTGGTGGGGGAGGGTGGGAAGGGAGGGTTAGTGGATTAAGGGGCATTATGATTAGCTCACATAATAGGCGGGGAGCACAAGGAAGGCAGTATAGCACAGAGAAGACAAGTAGTGACTCTATAGCATCTTACTATGCTGATGGACAGTGATTGTAATGGGGTATGTGGTAGGGACTTGATAATAGCAGGGAATGTAGTAACCACAATGTTGCTCATGTGAAACCTGAGCATAAGATTGTGTATCAAAGATACCTTAATAAAAATGAATAATAAAAGGAAAAGAAAAAAATGTAGCTGTGATATAAACCAGAAAAAAAAAAGGAAAACAAGTTCCCTGTGCCAACCACAAAATACCAAACACTTCTTGTGACTGAAATGAGTAAATGCTACTTCTTTACAATGACAGCTTTATCCTCATTCTAGTCTCCTCTCCCTTAGGATAGAAATCTGGAGTAATTCTAACAGCTCCAATCTAGAGCAAACTGTGCTTCCCTGGATCCTCCCAAGAATCACCCAATTAAAGCCCAAATCCTGCCATAGGTTCTTTCTAAAGCCCCCTTACTGAGACACCCCACGATATGTGTTCTTCCTCACTGCAGAAGTATTCAACCTGATGTGTTCAACTAGTGATGTGTTCCTGGTCTTTGGCTGGTTGGTATGGACAGTGCCCTGAAATAATTGTGCCATTTCTGAAGGAAGAAAGGAAGGATTCTCTCATGAATATAATGTTACTAATTCAACATTCACTAATTAAATTGCCATCCTCTCAGGAGTTAAGTATTCTGAATGGGAAGCTCCAAGCTGTTTATTGCCATCTGTAAAGGTTCGTTTAATCAGGTTCTTATTGAAATTTAGTTTTCATCCAGTCTCCAACACTGGAAGTTAATAAATCTATAAAGGAGTGGGACCAAAAGACACCTGTCCATTTGTTTAGGATATAAAGGTATCCTGGCTTTTCCTTCATCTGGTATGAGGCAACTCTGCTCAAAAAGAATGCACACCTCCAAAGTAAATGTCACCCCAGGATGAAACTTGGTAAACAGAGCCGAAAACACACACACCACCCATTCACTCTATCGGCTTCAAAACTTAGGAATATCAAATATCCTGCTCCTTTATCAAGACCTGCATTCTGGCCTTTATGACATAATTATAATCACAGGAAGAGACATGAACATTCAAAGCTTACTTGATTATTAATTATGTACCTGCCATACACAATCCTGCAATTACAGGTGATATAAGGAGGTATAAAGCCACAGTTACTGAAGGAGCTCAAAGTGTATATGGAGAGATGCCTGGTTCTATCTTGTGATATGATGCAAGGATTTATATGTTTATTTACCCATGAAAAAGAAACAAAAATAATGACTTTAATTCACCTCATCTACATCAAAGAAAGTACATTCTTCTCCAAGTCCTGAGAGGAAAATATTTTGCTCCTTTCTTCTCCCTAATCCTGCCCTGGCAGATACGTTGGTACAAGTGCTGGCAGCCTGCACACACTGCCAACCCAAATAGATCCCTAAGAATAGCACAGGAAAAGAGATACTCCACTAGAGTTAGTGATAATCACTCCATTCCCCAGAAAAGGCTCCGAGGGTTGTCTTACCATCCTTAAGTGAAGAAGGAGCTGGATTTATGTCCTCAACACTTTCAGGAGGTTCTGAGTATTTGCTGACTGCTTGACTCATTTCAAGGAATCAGATCACTCAGGGTCATCTGCATAAAAACACAGGTGATTATCTACCTCCATTGGGTCCTCTGCTGTGTTGTAATGCAGAGCAAACAGATTTTCTGCAACTAGGAAATCTATGGCAATGACCCAGAACACTGATACGGACCAGCTGAACAGAGTTCATACAGCTGAGCAAATATAAGAGAGGTGTATGAATTAATAAATGATATTAACATTTTGTACAAGTCGAGTGAGCACATAACTTTAACTGAGAACATTGGCAGGAATCCTTGAGGAGTGTATGCTTATACTGTAAAAGGCTATGGAGAATTCACAACCTTATCAGTAATTAATCATCATGCAATGTAGCAGGCTGATAAAATAAATCTGGCTTTCCCATGCCATATTCAAATGCTTTAGCGATTTGGAATTGCCCCCAGGAAGTCAAGGTCCTCTAAGCATTCTCAGAACATGTCAATTACTCATAATTGGCTAAAGATAATAGCTTAATAAACACTCAATTTTTTAGTTTTTCTCCTTTGCTTCAACCAAGCAACCAATAGAAAATAATAATAATTTTAGACCATTCTATAATGAAGAAAGCACTTTTTCCCTGCATATCTCTTTTGAACTTCACAACAACCTGGTAAAGAGAGTATTGTTAATATACCCATTTTACAGATGGAGGTGCAGAGGAGTGAAGTAAATTTCGTGTATAATAAGGGTGTAAATACTGATTAATATTTCCCTATCAGGTATTTAAGTTTAGACCTATAATAGATAGCATGTACTTTGCAAATCTTATTATTAAAATACTTTATAGGTAACATGTATCAATCGGTCAACAAATGATTATCAAGTGCTAGTAGGTGGCAAGTTCTATATACCTAAACACAGAATTATATCATTGTTTCTGGTGTCAGCAAGCTTACAACCCATTTAAAAAACAACTTTGTGAATGTTCTGTACACTCAAGAGAAATGAAAATTAATGAGGACTGGCCTGGTCAGAGAAGATTCAGCCAAGATGAAATGCAAGTGAAATTGGGGAAGGATGCCAGGGTTGTGGCCAAGAAGCAGCAAGGGCAGTGGGGAGAGGGTAGGGGAGCCTATGAGAAGACAAAAGTGTGTTAATGTGGGAATCTGGAAAACAGTAAAAGTGGGAGATTTGTCCATGCAACACTTAGCAGAAGGCCTTAAAAATAAGAAACACTCAGCACAGAAAAATATGAAAAAAGAAGCTGGGTCTTAACAAGCAATGAACGTTCCCCAACCTTATCAATCAGATAATTACTGCTTCTACTGTGGCATGCAGAAGTTTATTCCCTAGTACTTCCCCTAAAAAGTATAACTATCAACACAAATTCCTATTTTGTCAATAGAAGTTCTAATATTCTTTGATTCTATGACAAAGGCAGCCATTGAAAAAGTCTGAATAGGACTATGAAAGCAGTGTTTAAAGAAAATTAATCTGGTCATGGTATGTGGTTTAGTTTCGCATGACGAGAGAACAATGGTGGTGAATATGGTTAGAACTCAGGTGTGTCCCCTGTCTCGCCTAGTACTAAACCCTGACCCTGATGTAAAAATCCAGGGTAGTGCTGCCCTTCTCTCCCCGCCACTGCCCTCCTCCAGATCTGAGCAGGCTCTGCTCCCAGCCCCAGTGGCAGAGCTGCGCTGCCTGTTGGCATGTCTTCCAAAGGATTATGTGGTGGTCCTTGTAAAAATGAATTGAATTGATCTGCACTGGGTAGAGTTTATTTCGTTTTGTTGCAGAAAGGAGGACGGGTGGTGGGTTCCTCCCTGGTTTCCGTATATATGGTACCGTTTTATTTAAGTTAAGAAAAAAACTCGAATTCAGTCTAGCTGTTGTATTTTTCGTCATGCTGATATCACTATGTTCAATTCAAATTTTAGAAATAAAAGAGGAAGAGGACTTAACATACCACAAACTCTTACCTTATAATATGTTACTTGATATTTACTCTGGCTTTTTTTAAAAAGCCTGTGGGTTCATGACCTTGAGTCAGTGTCTGGCCCAGGTGTTAGCTAAGTTCTCTCAACTTCAACAGCCACCTGCACTTTTAAATCTTGCCCCACGACGGACTACGTTCCCCAAGAGCACATACCGAGAGAGTACCATAAGGGCATTGTGGGATTTGTAGTCTTGGGTGGCTATCTTTTTTTTTTTTTTTTTCACCGGCCCTGGACCCACGCTCTGATTCCGTGATGGTTGAGCCCAGAATCTACCAATTAGCAGGGGCCATGTCGGTGAGGCCGTGGTCCAACCAGGAAAGCCCGTGTGGGAGCCTGGTATAAGATTGGCCAATACGTGACCCGGGGGGCGGAGTAAGAAGATGGGCGGGAAGACAGCAGCGATTGGGCGGGAAGCCGGGGCGGCGGGAGGGGATTGGCTGCATGCTAGGGCAGGGAGGCTTGGGAAGGGGCGGGGAAAGGCAACAAGAGCAGGAAGAGCACCCGCGAGGCGGCGGCGGCGGACGAGTCGGTGGTGGCGGAGGCGAAAGCAACAGCTCTGGGGGGTGGCAGCCGCCCCGAGAGCAGGATGCGGGTCTGGGTCGGGCTGACGCTGCTACTCTGTGTGGTGCTGCTGGGCTCGGCCTCGGCGTCGTCGGGTCAGTATTCGCCCCCTCGGACTGGAGGCCCGGAGCCACCGCCCCCCGGCCTCCAGCCCGGGCAGGGCCGTGGGAGCCCCGGCTGGGGACTCCGCGCTCTGTCACACCCCGCACTACTTGGCGCTCGCTGTCATTCCCTGGGTTTCGGGTGGCCTGGGCTAGAGTGGGTGTGTGGGAAGCTGGAGGGAGGAAAAGAAGGGGCGGTCACCCTGCCCACACCTATCTTCACTTAACAAACTTTACACGACTCCCCACGAATGAGGAGTTGCCTCCATCGGAATGAATCCCAGCAGCTGACTTAGACTCAGACACCTGAGCCCTACTGGCGCTTCCTCGACTCTCCTATGGATTATGTGCTTGGGATTTGTAAATTAAGTAATTCACACACCTGGGGCCGTCCCGTAGCAGAGCTAGGTCCGTCAAAACCAGGATATTGATAGTGGTTTAGTGGGTTTGCTTAGTACTGAGGTGGTCCCTAGTCTTTGTATTTAAAAATGAAGACTTCTGATGTGATTGTGTCCACTCCCTGCCCCCTTTAAAGACATATTCCTGAGAAAGTGGTGTTTACCTGTGTCACACTGTTTCTGAGTTGCCCCGTGTTTTGTGGACAGTGCTTTTAAGACTTTTCAGAAAATCTTGATCCCTGTAGATGACAGCAACTGGCTTTAACTTTCTGTATGGATGTAGAAATTAATGTGCTTTTGAATTGATTAGCTCTTATTCTTGTTCTGAAATTATTATTTTTTTCTTGTTTTAATAGTTTAATCTGCCTACATCTGAAAACTTCTGTTTTGAGAGTGTTGATAAGAAGCACTTAGTGTTTCTAAGTGTTGGTAAAGAAACAATTAGTACAATAAAGCTTTTGAATTTTAATCAGTTTCAGTTAACAAGACAGCTGTTCTGTGGCTTTAAGTTTTTTTGGAACAAGGCAGAGTATAAATGTCAATTCCTTTTTTTTCCAACAGAAAATTTCCCAGATGGTTATTTGAATCCCCAAATTATCTGTCCTAGTTGTAAGTTAATGCCATAACGTCATTCTGTTTCTAAAATAAGAGGTCTAAACCTAAAATTCTATCCATAATGTGATTTGAGATACCATTTCAAAGGCAATAAACACATGCTAGTTACTTTACTACCAATATGCTTTGAGGTTTGCCCCTCCTCCCACACCTTCAGTGATGGTTTGCATTCATGAACAAATCTAAAACTAAAAACTCTTGAAGCACTGCTAGCAGTACTTGATCAAAGGAGGAATGAAGTGAAACTATTGAGTATAATTGGTAGAGTACCTGATGGACCATGGGCCACCTGCATCAGAATTCCTCTTAGGGGTTTGTTGAAAATGTAAAGTCTAAGAACTGCTAGTTAAAGAACATAGCATATATCCCTCTGAATTCAGTTTGCAGAATGTAAAGAAAATTAAAGCATACAAACATTTCCTCCATCTTCCTTTGACAAGATTTCATATCCTTAGAGCTTCATGTCAGTGGAAATGATACTTGAAGAAGTCATTTAATCAACAGTTGGATTATCAGGAGGTTCTAAGACTGTTAATACCAAAGTGTTAAGTCTTTGGGCTGTGTTGATGTAAGCTGAGGACTAGGTTCAAGAAAGATCTGCTCTGATTTCCACATAGTTAAACTGTGCCAAAACACTTCTCTGGTAGAGGCAAAAATCTTAACCAGAACTAAAACAATATAGATGTGCATGCTGACAGGAAGTAAAGGCAACACTGTTCTCATATGAAGAGTGAATATCATAAAACACTTAAGTGAGATAAAGCTTTAAAATTGAGTGCATGGATTTTCAGCTGACTTTTTTATTGCTTAAATTGAGGCTGACATCTAAGTAAGCATTTTTAGTTTATATTTAAAGATTTGCTTCTATTTAGAATTAAGGTTTTGATCATAATTGCATGTTGACTTAAGGTGTGAATGTTAGTGATTATCCAGGGCAAAGGTGCATTTATTACCAGGTAGAATATGAGCTAACAAAGGGAATCTTCATCCTATCACTGTTAATAGCTAATCTCTTATATCAGAGGCATGTAAAAATATAATACTTGTTATTAGACATGTTTTTCCTATGAATAAATAAATTTATAAGGAAGAGATTAAAAATACATTTCTCCTTTGTTTTCTCAAGATAATGAAAAATGCTATGATTTTTCTAACTTAGAAATACATGTTTTCTTAGTTTAGGTAGCAAGAGACAAATGGTTCTCTTTTTTTCTTTATGCCGAACAGTGTTACAGAGTCTTAAGTGTGGTCCATTGCTAGATACTTCAGGTAATAGTTATATTAATAACATAGATTCAAAGAGTAGACTTTTAGATTGCAGAGGATGCTTAATTTCACTGTTGTTTTGTTCCTTAAAACATTATTGTGAGTCAACAGGGCAGATGGTATTATTCCCTTTTGATACATTGAGGAAAAGGAGGCTGAGCAAGGTTGCCATACTGAACCACAGGGGTGACATTCTCCAGGCCTTGGATTTGGAGTAATTAAGAATCAGAAGTATCTTAGGATCTACACAGATTTAATAGCAAAGCAGAAGACAGGATGTCTGGTCTCTTTTCATTAAACCCTTAAGACTTGCTGTGCTTTTAAGGTGTTATTAGTCTGTTTAATTTACATGACAAGTTGGGAAATGAATTTATAATGATCTTTTTTCACTGAAAGAATACCCCTGGTACTTTGCAGTTTATTAGCTGATATAACAAACTGATAATTGATAATAATAAAATGATAATTTCAAAGGAAAGTGTAGGGTTACTAAAGTAATATAAAACATTATATTTTGGATGTGATCCCATTGCAGGAGAAATTCATAACTCCACACTGAATCCTTTTGCATTTTTCTTGTGCTTCATGTGTTCTGATGGAAACATTACTATTTTCTTCTAATTTATGTGTAATATCACTGTCTTTATTCTTTGCCTGACTACTACATATCAGAAGTTTCTAGGTTAAAAGTAACTCCTTTAAAACTGTTGTTATGTGAATAGCTATATCAGTTTGAAAGAGAAAATAGCTTATGCTTTAAGACTACCATCTGGAGTAGGCTTTCCCAGTTTAGTAAATGAGAAAGAATTCTCTTATTTCATAGTAACCTCAGTATATATTCCTAGTTTGTGAAGGGAAGGGAGAGAGAAGCATGATGCAATTCACATGAAATAACCCTGATGTCACAAGTTCCCATGCCTCTTGGGAGTTCAAAAACACGTTTTGCTATTCTGATACCCAACAGTTTGTCATGTCTCCAAGGTATGTCTTGAAATGTATTTATAGGCATCTATATTACTTAATAGCTACATATATGACCTGTTGTGAGAAGGGATTTAGTGATTAGTGATTTAAGAGTTGCAACCAATCTGAAGTTTCAGTATTTTGGGATATACTGTAAAAATTTTCACATTTAATGTCTGCTTTTGATTTATTAGCTAATGTTTGTGATTAATCACATACATCCACACATACAATTTTGACATATAATACAGATGAATTTTTTTCATTTATCCAAAGATTTGCTGAAAGTGGAATGTGGATTGTATGTTAGAACTTGGGCTTTGGATATTACTTGTGAAAAAACTGGCATGAAGGATGATTGTTAATTAATTGACATTACTACCTTAATGGTATGGCTGTTATGGAACTAATAAATGCTATACTTGTCTCTTCCCCACACTCCAGAAACAAAGTAGTGAATGCTAAAGTAGCTATAACATAAGGTTTCTTTGAATTGATACACTTTCATATACAGCAAGCTTCACTAGTACACTTTTTTCAAATATTCAAAAGGAGCAAGCACTGTGAAATAAAGTTATGTGCTTTCTACATGAGTTATACTTAAAGTTAGCTCAGTACTTTGATTATACAAATGATAAAATGTTTTTGTTATACTTTAAAGAGTCACAAGTTACAAATAATATAGATATAATGTGAACAAAAGATAAATGGCAACCATAACAAATTTTCTAGTAAAATGTTAAATGTTTTTAGCATTTTGTCTACTAGTTAATTTTTCATTTATCTTATAGAACAGGCAGGCAATAAATAGTGAAGCTCACTCCTAGATAAAATCAGCTAAGTTAAAGAGTAAGAAAAAAACTTAAGAGTTCATCTGACAGATGTTTTTTTTAACTGACCAGAAATACAAAGATCAACCTTATGCATATGGTCACTGGGTTGTTGAATTTGTTCATAGAAAAGTAGGAAAAAGAATAACAAGCAGCCAGAATGAAAGTAATAGCACAGAATGAATAATAGAATGAAAATTAATGTAATCAGACAAAGCTAAAGCAGCTGATAAGAATTTGGAAGAAAGGTGTAAGTAGTGGCTGGGTTCATTGTTTATCTAATATAAGATACTGATTTCCTAATAAATCCCATGTGAGTGAATATATGATAGCATGGTGCTACTTTTTACCTATATCTGATTATCTCTTCAGTAAAGCAGAACACAGTATCTTAGTCTGCCAACTACTATCAAATAATAATTCTTAATGTCCATCTTTAGTAGTCCTAGCGAGCAATAAAATGCTTATCAGCACTAAAATAAACTAGTTCAACTCTAGATTCTGATCAGAGGAAAAGAATAAGTGGAATCCTGAAGCACAAAATCAGATTTATTTTTATAAATTTAGTAACTCATTCTCCATAGTAGACTAAATCCATACAGAAGAATGAGATGATAATCGAAGAAATGTTTTTTTGATGATGGTGGTGGTGGTGGCAACGGCGTGATTGCTTGTCCTTCCTGTGTAACGGGAAGCTAATGTCTTGCTGGAGAAGAGGAAAAACTACCCATCCAACCCCTATTTTCCCTTTCATTTACTCTTTTCTGAACAGTAGCTGAACCAGTTTTTAGATAATTGTGAATTTGTTTATCCTATGTCTCATTATTTGTTGTACTTATCAAATACTTTCTTTTGATATATGTAATTTCCCAACAAGAAAAATGACTTAAAATGTCTTAAAATGTCTTACAGATGAGGAAGGAGGTCAGGATGAATCCTTAGATTCCAAGGTATGTACTAAAATTTGCATTGACTAGTATTTGGTGCCCAATTTAAAAGCATAAATTATGTATGTTAGGGTATAAAATCTGTGTCTTCTGAATAACAGAATTGGATGTAAAAAAAAAAATAGCTGGTATCAATATTAGTTCTATTCTTCTGTGTGTGGTGGGGAATGATAACTGACCTACAAGAGAAAGAATAGTAAATATTTCCATTAAGTAAAAATGTTACAGCCTTAAGGCTCTTGGGTACACATACAACACATTCAAGTTGAAATTAAACCTAATATTCAGCATTTTTACTGTCTGAGAGATTGATTGTATTACTATTACTTTACTTTGTAGATTTTAATTTTGAAGTCTTAACACCCCTGCCTTTTGTTTATACTTACATTGATTTTTTAAAAACTGTTGAGTTCATTTCCACCAGAGCCTGTTCACTTCTGGGTGCTCTGGCCCAAAGGCAACAAGGATAATGATCAGAATAAACAACAACACTGAGCAAGGCCCAAGGGATAGGAATAGAAATGGAAGAAGGGGAAGTGAAGAAGAGGGGAATCAACAGTGATCCAAATGTCTTATAATTTGTAACTCCAAAAGGCAAGATTAAAAAGAAGTTGTATTGTTTGAAGAAGGTTCAAGCCAGAGAAAAACTGCCCACCTTATGGGGCTGCAAAACTGAGGAAATTCATTCATGCAAAAGGTGGAGTCAGAAGAGGTTCAACCTGATAACTCTAAATTCTCACTGTTAACAGTTTAATTCCATAATAGAATTACCCAATTGTTTAAAAAAATATCCTCAAAGACGAAGGTAGGCCATAGGCAATTAAACCGTAGCTTAAAAATTACTTTTACTGTTGGCAGAAAATTCACATTTGTTATGAAGGCACGGTTTTGGGGTCACAGAATAAATTTTAAAAATAGAAAGAAAAAAAAATCTTTTGAGTTAATGCGCTTAAACTGACTGCTTGAATGAATAAGGCTGATCATTATGTATCCAAGGAGGCCGAACAGTTATGATCGCTGATCCCTAGATTAGAGGGAATATAGATAAGAAACAGGAAGTTACAGTGTAGGACTATCTATTATAAGGGGAAGTATAAGATATGTTGGGAGGGTGTAGGGGAAAACCTTAAACCAAACTTTGGAAATTAAGGAAGGCTTCTTGGGGAAAGTAACATTTATGTTGAAATTTGAAGAGTCAGGGTTAGAAAGGTGATGAAGGCATTGACAAGCACATACCAAAGTCTACAGTAGGTCTCAGTCATGGAACTGAAGGTCTATCTGGATTAGTAAAAGTAATGGTCAGATTTGGTTGGAGGGAGCCTTGCTACTATTGAAAATTAAAAATACTGTGTATTCTCAGACTTCTTTGCCATCGGATGAGTCTGTAAAGGACCATGGCACAACAGGCAGAGTAGTCGCTGGTCAGATATTCCTTGATTCCGAAGAATCAGAATTGGAATCACCTATTCAAGAAGAAGACAGCTTCAGGAGCCAAGAAGGGGAAAGTGTCACAGAAGAAATCAGCTTTCTAGAATCTCCAAATGCAGAAAACAAGGACTATGAAGAACCAACAAAAGTACAGAAACCAGGTAGTCTGGACATTTTCTTTGCTTTTGCCTGATTTAGGAAGTGGACAACTGATATTTTAAATCTATTGTAGAAAGGTACAGAGAAGTCTGGTTTTTCTGATTATTAGCCACATACAACATATAGAGTGTAGTTTTACAGGATTTTCTAGATTGTGTTATATCAAAGTTACTTAACAGATTTGACCCAAGTTACATAAGCTGAATTTGATAGTCAGAATTGCATTTGTATTCTATTAATATTCTAATATTTCTTCTTGGATTCCATTAGATAATAATCTGTCAGAGTGGTATACAGAATATAAACTCAGGAAGGGTTGTGTAACATGCTGCTTCAGTTATTTTCAGGATTGTGTTAAGGTTTTTACTACAACTTTTCCAATCATCCTAGGTAATTTGATTTAGGTGCTTATCCCTCTCTCATTGAAGCTTATGTAAACTTTAATCCTCTTCTAACTTTTACCTTATTGATACCCTCTATTTTTAAATTTAAACTTGATCTTTCTCACAATAGAGTGTGCTAAGTACTATCCTTATAAGAATTATTATTAATGTGCCCACTCTACCCTGTCCCACCACCCCTCTGCCATTTCATTTATTATTTCAAAGATCACCACCATACCCACTTATTATTCTATTATTAGTCACTCTTGGGAATTAATGCAGATACTACCTTTTAAAAGTACAAATTTTTTATTACAAATATTCCACATTCATATATATTAAATCATTTTTAAAGAATTAAAAGTACCTTAATCCCATCAACAGGAAAAACAGTTAATAACATCTTGGAGAATACTCTTTCAGTCTTTTTTCTAGATGTATGGTTTTAAAAAGACGAAATTGGGCTAAAATGTATATACTATTTTATAGCCTGCATTTTGCACTTAAGTTTATCCTGAACATTTTGTAGGTACCAGGGGTACATATTAAACTGAGTCTACATACTAATAGGCATATTGGGGGCTAGGGTTAGGAAATGTATCATTCATACTGACTATTTCTGTTCAAATTAACTGTTACAGGTAAAATAACACAGAGGGTCAGATTGACAAATTAGACTCAGAAGAGTTAGAGATCTTACCCAGTACCAAGCTTGACTAATATTTTCAAAGATATGATTCTCACAAGACTCAGGCAGAGTGTGGGGAAGTTTGTGCCTTCCAGAGGTGCTGCTCCTAAGTCTTCTTTTGCCTCCACTAGGATGCATTCTGGCCCAGATTATAACATTCAAGGCCTCTACGTGATGCATATGGAGTGTCACTTCCACAAAAGGGAGCTATTTCTGGTATGAAACAGCTCCAGTTTATTCTCTGATAACTATACAGTTTATGTGATATTTTCTAGAAAGTCATGCCAAATAAGTATGTACATCCCAGGTGAGCAGTCTGGACAGACCAAGTCCATCGACTAATGCAGTCCATAAGTAAGGGCTGTCCTAGTAGTAAATACCTTCAGTGTGTTCACCAGAAGGTCTCTTGTTGGCATGTTTCTAAGATGATTTGATGATGTCCCTCTTTTTCTGGGGCCCTGAAAGGAAGGAATGAGTTGTAGGTTTGCTGATGGTCACTTCCACCCATCAGGGTTTTTTTGCCTCTTCCCTTTGTGTTTGTGCCTCCTTTCCCTGATGTTGCAAATCTTGGTACCTAATCTTGATACATCACAACGTTAATGTTATATTGCTTTATCCTGATATATATGCATATAACATACATATATGTGTGTGTGTGTGTGTGGTTTCAGTGCACCCTTAACACAACAGAACCATGGGATGCAATTTAAGATTTCTTTATGGTTTTGTTATTCCTAGTATATATTTTACTAGAGATTTGTAATACAGTGTTTTAAAATCACTTGAATAATTCTCTGTGAGTTTATACCAACAACTTTTAAACATTTAAATTCACGCTTTGGTTTAGTTTTTCAATAATTGCTTTGTTTTCTCCTTTTCATTTGGACTTGTTTTTAATAATACATGAAAAGGTTTATGTACTTCTGTGTAACATAAATTTCATATGCATGGCTTTGTGTGTGTACAGTCCCAACTACATTAGAATTGGATTATATGACAATCACTTCTAGAATTGCTTCCTTTGTCAGCCTCTCATCCATGTCTCTGCCTTACTGACCTTCCTAAAACCCAAATTTGAGTCCCCTATTTACATCCCTTCATTATCCCCCCATTTGTCTGTAATGTGAAGTGCGTACTCCTTGGCCTGATTCCCAAAGCCTCCTGTGTGTGGTTTGCCTCCTGGCTCCTGTGACTTCATCCCTTGCACCTCTCCCTTAGCACCCTTTTTTGAAGATACTAAACCAATCACTGTTCTTCAAATACACCATGTGCCTTTGTACAAGTTCTCTCCACTGCTTAGAATCTTCCTCACCCTCTTGCCCAAATCCGTCTATCATATTTCTACTCAACTTAAGGATAAATTTAAATTTCTTCTTTCTGAAGCAGTTCCTGAACCACCCAAGGGTAATTTAGGAGTGTCCTGTATGTAGGAGCCTCCTATCTGGTGTCCCTTCTTTCCCCTTTACCCCTGAGGTCAGTTCTCTAACAGCAGCCAAACTGATCCTCCTTCCTGTTCAGAAGCCTCCAGTGGCTTCCTGTCACATCCAGAATAAAGTCCAAACAAGGCTCTGCCACTCCCTTCACTCACATTGGCTCCAGCCACACTTGCCTTCGTGCTGTTTGTTGAACATTTCACACTTACTCCCAACTGTGTCAGAGATCCCCAAGATCACACCCCCAGGTTCAGTGGTTCTCTAGGAAGACACAGAACTCAGCATATAGTTGTATTTACAGCTGTGATTTGTTACAGTAAAAGAATACAAAGCAAAATCAGCACAGGGAAAAGTGCGTTGGGTGAAGTCTGAGGGAAACCAGATGTAAGCTTCTAAGGGTCCCCTTCTTCAGTGGAAGTCACATAGTATGCATTTCATTTCCCCAGCAACAAGTTGGGACAACACATGTGAAATGTTGTCCACCAGAGAAACTGATTAGAGGCCTGATACTCAGAGTTTTCATATGGAGCGAGTCACATAGGCACTCTGTGCCTAGCACAAACCAAAATTGCTGACTCCCAGAAGAAAGCAGGTGTTCAGCATAAACCATATTGTTTGTATAGTTTGAGTGAGTCACTCATAGCAGGGTAATGGGAACCTTTCCAAAATGTTAAATTTCCAGACACCAGCCAAGGACCAACCTTGTAAGCAGTCCTTTTCAAGGTTAGGAGTTGAATTGAGGCCTACTCTGAGAACCCTTCTCTGCACTATCGACCCCCTTGGTTGCTGGCAAAGTTATTATCAGTAAAACCCAGACAGCAGAGACCTGCAGTACTGATTTCACATACGTCCTTCATGGGTTCTGGACTTAGTGGATTAATAAATCACATTAATCATAGAAGGTCTGTCTAAGAAAACCTAGTAGTTTCGTCCTTAAATTTCTTTGTTAACCTTTTTCACCTGGTCCTAAGCCTCAGTTCATTGGGACACTCCAAGCAGGACATACATTAGGCAGATGGTGTAGCCTCCCACCGTGGGGGTCTCGTCCTAGGTCCCAGTCCAGTCCAAATAATTTAGTTCAGTCCTTGGTTTCAGAGGGACTGCTAGTCAGTTCCAAACACTTTTGTTGTCTCTGACATCAGGCCATCCACCTCATGAGTATGGATAGCATCTGGAGATTTCTGCCTGGAGAGTGCAGGGCCTGGGCCACCTCCTGCTGCCTCATAATCAGCACTGTTGAGTATGACCATAGGCTCAGCAGTCTGAATCCAAAGCACTCTCAACAGCTTGGAGAGGTGCACAGGGTGTTTTCCTTTAGGACAAGGAAGAAGCTTCCAAAAATAGTTTCAAAGAACAAAGATCAAGTGTCCTCTCCCCTCTCTTGTGCTTCTGCAGGTGCAGGAGTTTTGATTTTCTATGGTTGTTAACAAAATTAGTGTTTGCATTCAGTAATCATAATTTTACATTATTTTTTTATTTTGGTATCATTAATGTACAATTACTTAAACAATATAATGGTTACTAGACTCCCCTATTATGAAGTCCCCCCAGCACACCTCATTACAGTCACTGTCCCTCAGCCTAGTAAGATGCTATAGAATCATTACTTGTCTTCTCTGTATATACTGCCTTTTCTGTGTCGTCCCCCACCCCCACCCCCCACTACATTAATTTTACATTTTTTAAATCATCTCATTTGGACCTTTCATCTGGAGGGGTTGTGTGCAAGAAGGGCAAAACACCGTAACAGGAAAACATTTTTATACATCTGAACCAGAAAGACATCATGTTCAAAAATTGGTCAAGACAAATTTTCAACAGATTTCAAATTGGGTTCAACCTCCCACCCTTTTCACCCCGATTACTTTTATCAAGCGAGCACCCTAGAAAAGACTGAACCCTTTCTGAGGACAGCTGCATTGAATAATCAGATTGTACTAAGGTGTGTGCAGCAGGAGATAGGTGAGGGAAGCAGTCAGGTAATCTGTCCATGTGGCAAATGGCCACTCATCAGAAGAGCTTGACACAGGGAGTCAACCACAATAAGACGTGCTCCAGAGGGAGTTGGGAGTCAGCTTGACTTGTCATAATTGAATAGAGAGTCACAGTCCCTATGATGTATCCTCTCCCAAACTGCAGCTTTGGACAATAGTCACAGGTTAAGAATTTAGTCAGTCTACCAAGAAATATACAGCCAGTCAGCAGCTTGATTTCAGATCCTCCTATCAAAGAACAAGCCCTTTCCTCTGGGCATTTGTATGTGACCCAGAAAGTCCAGCCAAGCATTCATGATTTCCTCACAGTGTAGGGCCCCGCAGAGAGGTGGCCTAATGTGCAGAGGTCACAGAGTCTGAGTTCTGTTTGTCGAGCCTGTGTCTGCTTTCAGTTCAGCACAGCTCACACAGAGGCTAGAGGCGTATACCATGACAGTATCAGGTTTTAGCTTAGAATCAAGTCCAGGCAATTTGGATCTGTGAATTCAGGATTTTAAAAGAAGCCAGAGGCTGATATTTCAGCAGCAAAGGCAAGATCTGCAGGGCCAGAAAGTCCAAGTGGAAGGCCAGGCTTTCCTGCACCCAGTTTGTCTTGTCAATCTCAAGTCTGTACTGATCCACTCACAGATATGCATTTTAGACTCTCAGGCCTCAACTTTCACAAGCACTCATTAGCCAACTAAAACTGCCTTATAGAACACCAAGAGTATATGTCCCTTTGTACATCACTGTCTTATTGCCTCCCTTTTTCTAGAGGCTCCAGTAAGCAAAAATCTGTGTATCCCATAGCAAAACCCATTATTTACAGACTTGTTCTGTTTCTAACTCAAGAGTTTGAATTCCAACCCACCCACTGGTGGCAAAAGCAAGGAAGTTGTGTCCCACTAACACTTTTCTTTTTTCAGCTTCCTGTGATCGGGATGATTCCTCTAGGATGTATGAGATTATAGGCATTGAACATTTTGTGTCAATTTTTACCATACACAGAGATGTGATAGCCACCAATACAAAGCCACTAAAGAAACTTTTCAATATCTTTTGTTCTCATTGCAAATTTACTTTAATAGTAAATTCAGCATTTACAGTATTAACACAACAGCTGCCAGGGAAGATCCAGGCTGGAATGCAAGGGAGGAATGATAGTAGAGGAGGCTAGTGCAGAGGCAGCTAGACTGAAAAAACTGTTGGAATATTACGTCCCTCCTTTTTTTCTGGTTTATCTAAAATTTTGCTCCATCCCTGGGACATGATCCTCCTACCCTCAAGGCCCCTATCCCAGTTGGAGGAGGAAGCAATGTAAACTCTTAAAAATTTTAGCCTGTTCACCTTTGGAAGTTTGGGGACCCTTTCTCCTCCTACATGGAGAAGAAAAAACCCAGAGGCATCACCTTAGCCAGCACAACCAGTGCAGCTGGGGGCTCCAGCGAGCCCACACTCCTGGAGTTGCAGTTCTCATTTTAAATTCCACAGGTAACTTTTACCTTTCAAGTGACCCCATAACCATCTGGACTCCAAGGAATCATCATACCCTGTTCCTTATCCTTCCTTTCCCAAGCAGTGCTTTCACCATATTTCAGTGAGTTAGGGTCATTTTACTGAATCCCACTTCTGGTGCCAGCTGATACTGGGGGTCCCAGAAACCATCCCCAGATTAGATGATTTGCTGGGAAGACTCAGCATATAGTTGTACTCACAGCTGTGACTTACTATGGTAGAAGGATACAAAGCAAAATCAGCATGGGCAAAGTCCAACAGAAACAAGGTACAAGTTTCCAAGGGTCCTCCCTCAGGGAAGTACATATAGAATGCGTTTATTTCCCCTAGGACTTGTGACAACACATGTGCAATGTTAACTTCCAAGGAAGCTCATTAGAGACCTAGTGCCCAGAGTGTTTAATGGCGATTACTCATCTTACCAGTTTCTGCCTCACATGTACCAGAATTGCAGGCTCCCAGAAGGAAACTGATGTTGGGCATAAACCACATAGTTCATATGAACAGTTTAGGCACAGTGAGGCACTTCTGTCAGTTAGGGTGTTGGGAACATTCTCAAAAATCAAGTCCCCAGATGCCAGCCAAAGGTCCACCTTTCAAAGGATAGCAGACAGGCCTGTTGTGTTAACTGTTTTCTTCACATCATCGGTAAACATTTGTTTAGAAAAAATTAAATGGCCTTTAAGAGGGGAATGATTACACTGTGGTATTCCTCCCTGTTATAGAACACTCAGTTCTTTTTAAAAGAATGTGTTTTATGGCAAATACTGGAAAATATAATGACAGAAGCAGAAGTTCAATGGCTCACATAACCAGTACTCCATAGACAGGTAGTTCCATACGGTCATACCTGGTGGTGGCTGTACCTCCAGGTCCTCAAGAAAAGGTGGTGTCTACATCAGAAGAGCAGGAGCCTCCCCCAGAAATTGCGAGTATGATGCCAAAACTATCACTTGGCCATCCCTAGCTCTACAGAAGATGAGGAAGAGTTTTAAAATGAATAGTTAGATAATCTGCTGTCTGCCATCTGGAAAAATGTCAGTGTTAAATGAAAATGTCACATTGTAAATAATTCACTTGGTATGATCCTCTATTGGTCAGTGTTCTCCAGAGAAGCAGAACCAGAGGCTGTCTGTTGGCAGAATCCCTTTTTGTTCCGTAAGTGCAGTCTTGGTTCTCTTAAGTCTTCAACTGATTGAATGAGGCCTGCCCACCACATTATGGAGGACTATCTGCTTTCCTCAAAGTCTATTGATTTAAATGTTAATCTCACCCAAAAAAAACACCTTCACAGAAACATCCAGAACGTTTGACCAAATATCTGGGCACTATAGCCCATACAAGTTTACACACAAAATTAACAGTCAGATTCCTTATATGAAAGAGAAGCCTTTTGTTTGTATGTTTGCAAGTGAAAAGAAAAATTAACATCTTTTGTATTAACAGTCATTACCTTTGGAGAAAAAAATGTGCAGTGATAGCTAAAGATGACTGGTTTTTATTTAACTTTGTATATTTTCCTATTATTTGATAATAAACACATTATCCTTATAGTCTTAAATTTTAAAAAATTAAACCAAATAACCAGCATCTTGCTCTATGTAGAACAGCACAAAAGGGACTTAGTTTATACTTACTAAATTATACTTAAAATAGGGTTCTGAAGTAAGCAAGTTGATTGATAAAGAGGATGGCATTTCTACTTCACTGTCACTTGCTTGTGGGTGTCGGAATAAACAAACCCTGATTTAGTAATCAGATTAAACAAGAGAGTTGGCTAAGGAAATAGGTCATTGCCCACAACAGGTTCTGAGTAATGAAAAGCTACTCTGTTGTTGTTTGTTGTTTCTTTCATTTGGTCAGTTAGACAGGAAATAATTTGTGCAAGGAAACTCCTTTAGGAGACCATCCTTGTAGAAAAGCATCCCACTGGGGTTGTTGAAACTCTAACAACTGTCTTTAAAAGCTGTTACTTAGAAAAACCTACTGTTCTGAAATAGCAGTTTTCCTGCAAGTTTCAGTCAGGCAGTATGGTTTCTGACAGTGCATGCCACGTAGGTGTCAGGAACCTTGTCACTTGAAAATGATTAGTTATTTCTCAGAATTAGGAACTTTGATTTTCTCACAGAGTTTATATGAACTCTGGTCTTAATGTTTATTTTCCACATGATTTACTTCCTTTTTCTTCAGAAAAGATACATTTTAATCCTTAAAGCAATGCTTTCTTAATATAATCTGCCAGCCGATCTGTCTTCTTTCCTTCCTTCCTTCCTTCATTAACGTAGGTTAATTTCTCAACTGTAGTTAGCAATTCTCAACCTTGGGGTAAAAGCAATCTGCTTGTAGCAAATAACACACTATTGGTATTTTCCCTAAGAGACTACTATTCTATACTTCCCAGCCAACTGTAAATACCTCTTTATTTGGCCTGTACCATCTGTTTTATCTTAGGTATGGTTTACTATATTGGAGCTTTGTTCTTAGGACTTTAGGGATTTTTGAAGACGGTTAAATTTTTATCTTGGTATTGACTAAAATTGAAGAACACTATATGACAGTTGTGTTGAGGTTGATAGCTTTTTAACATTAAATAATTGTGTTTCAGCTGTTTTTGACAAATATATCGATTCAAATGCTATTTACTGTGTGTGTTAGGAAGTACTACTTCAAACAAGCAGCATGATCAAATAGTTTTCTTAATAAAACACCCACCTAAATTTATACAGTATCAGTCTTGAATAGCAGTGTAAAAGCTCTTAAAATTAAAAATTTGCAAAACCAGAGCCTTTGTCTTTATCTGTATGGATCAAGAAATTGACCTTTTTTTGGTTTGGTTTTAATTTCACCATTAAAAATGAGGAAAAGATGTGAGTGTTGGTATTTCTGGGACATTTAACTCAGTACATGTAACAGCATTCTAGCCACATTTATATTGTTCTCTCTCTCTCTTGGATTCTTTCCATCAATGTTCAACATGCTGTAATACCTTATATTTTAAAAACCAAAACCCCCCTCCCACTTCTACTCTTAACCATCCCATCCTCTACTCCTCTGTGTAGCATCATCTTTAGGAGAGTTGTCTGTCTTCACTGATTTCACTTCCACTTTTCCTGCTTTCGGACGTGACAGCAGCAGGGCTCTCGTTGCCTACGGACCACTACTTCTGCCCCTGTCCAGTCACATTCTAGTCGCTCAGTACTTGGTCAGTTCTTGGTCCTCATCTTGCTGACCCCTCATCTGAAGATGCTTTCTTTACTTGGCTGCTGGATCCTTCGAATCTGCGTGTTCTTGAAATGTAAGTTTCAAGAGTATAGGTTCCCCAGAACTCAGCCTTCGATACTCTGTGCCCTCTCCACCACTCTCTTAACTGACGTTTACTTCCATGTGTGTTGATGTCCAAGTTTCAATGTAATGGCTGCACTGAAGTTGATTTAACCCATCTCCTATTGATAGACCTTTGAGTTATTTTTGGCTTTATGTTTTAAAAATTACAATAATGCACAAATACTCTCTTGCACATATCTCTTTGTATCCTTGTGTGAGCATTTCTGTAAGTAATCTTAGAAGTGGCAAAACGGGATCTAATGGTACAGAGCTTTTAAATCCAAATGTATATTACTGAATGTCCCTCTTTAAGGTATACTAATTTATACTCCTACCAACTGTATGGAAGTTCCCGTTTATCCATACTCTGGCCAACACTAAATGATTTCATGTTTGGGGGTTTATTTGTTTCTACGTTTCTTGAATGATTTTAACTGACTTTGCAATTAAAAGTTTAAATGCAAAACTACTAGTTTAAATATAAAGCAGTCTGTTTATTATTTTAAGTTCCCAAATACCATAAGTATTTTACCAGCAAGGTCTAAATAGGTTATGATACTGTGTCATTATTATAGAGTCAAATATGGTTCCTTGTGTAAAAAGTGTGAATTTTTACATGAAGGTGCAGAACTGACTTCATGACACATTTTTTCCCCTTTCATTTTACGTGTCAGATTAGATTGCTAGCTACCATAAATTTAAATTGCCTAATCAATAAACTGCATTATGCCAGAGCAGTGATTACCATTGTTTTTAGAATGGGTACTGTTTTTGTGGTGGTTTTTAAAATGATAGCTTTGAAATTTTTCCAGAATTTTTCTCCATGGAAAGAAAATTAACTGAAATTAACACTATTGTGGGGAATATCTACTTGAGATAATTGACCTGAAACTAGCAAGACCCAGTCAGTAACTCTTGGAACACTTTAAAACAGGCTTAAAGGTAATAATAGCCTTTTCTCTATTGTGATTTTGCTTGACGAAGATAGCTTTGAGAGATAGTAGTAGCTTACTGATAAACACATTATTTTGGCCAAGATTGAGTCTCACTAAATTGAGGAAGTAGGTGCACCCTGGGGGGGTCTTCCTGCTTAAATTAGTGCTGAATCAATAGCAGATTAAAAACTTGTTGCCAAAAACCCCCGAAATTTTTTCCAGTTTCTTTGTGCCTGTAAAGTTCCATCACAGAAAAGAAGTTCTTTCATATTTTTGAACCACTTAGAAAGTATAAGTTTTGGCAGACTACAATTTTTATGACAAAACTATTTGTTTTTAACACAAAAATCTGTATTATCATAGAAAAAATAAAATATTCTTTTAAACCATTGTATGTTGTTTAATTTGAAATGTCAGGTTTACAAACTGCAGGTTTCCAGATATTATCTTCCTAAAGCAAATTTGAATGTAGCAGCAGTGCACAGGAGTTCCTTTTTCAAATTCTGTAGTCGAAATGACTCTTCTGAGATTGTTGCTAAAGGGTACTTGCTTATACATCGCATTAAAGATTATTTCTTAAAAACACAGACAGATCGAAGGTGAAGAAGTTATTTGCCTCTGGCCAGTGATTGCCAGGAGAGTGAATGACATGACCTGGTAGTAAACCATTTAAAATTCTTTTGCCTTTCATAACTTACTGAAAAGTTTTCAAAATATTATTTTACTATGTATTCTTCCTTATGCTGGAAAGAAAGAACACACATGTTCTAGCCTTTCATAGCAGGAGTGCCGTAATAATCATTAGCAGTTGCCCTCTCTCGACCTCTTATTACCTAAGTGGCAGGCATCATCATGAGTCCTTTACATGTATTTCAGTTCATCTTTGTAACTATGCAGCAAGGACTGTTACCCCTATTTGTAGATAAGGTTGTTATTTAGAATAGAGATTAAATCATTTGCTCAAAGTGCACAGTTAATAAGTGGTAGGGTTTGAATTAGGTGTTCTGACTCCAGAACCCATACACTAGGCTCTGCTGCCTAAATTCTCCATGTAAAAACCACCAGTGGAGGGACTACATGTACTCTTAGAGTTCTAGGCTTAGCCCTGGCCTCTGGTCTTCTCATACACCTTACTCGCCATTCTGACATACTCTTGGCTTGAAGTGTACCTGTAAACTGGATAACGTTCTCTTTGGCTACAATTGAAAAGATGTCTAAAGACATCTTCACTTGCTTTGGTGTTTTTTTATAGCCACCCTGAATGTAGCAGGGTGTACCAAAGCTTGACTTGTCTCCTGATTCGTTTCACCCCTGCCCAGTAACGTACTCCTCCTCTAGTGCTCTCAGTATGCACAGCCATCTACCCACTTCCCAAAGCCTCATACCTGGAAGCCTCCCGTGACTCCTCTCACCTCTCATCTGTACATCTAGTCGGTTACTGAATAGGTACCTTCCCACTTGGTGAGTACATCTAGTTCTTTGACCCCACTGTCCACTTCTTGCTACCATTACCTCTCAGTTAGACTCCTGTCTCAGCCTTTAAACTGGGCACCTTGTATCCAGCCATCTTTCCTCCATTCCATTGTCTACCCTCTTAAAAAAATGTGAGCATGAGATGCCACACTTACTTAAAACTCTTCAGTGAGTTTCCGTTGTTCTCAGGACAAAGTCCACACTCCCTAATAAGATTTGTCAGGACCTCCCTAGTGTGGCTTCTCTGTGCTTCTTTAGCTTCTCCTCTTGTCCACTTGGGCACACCTCTACATGGTCTGATGAACTTTTTATTTTCTCTGATGTGCCCTGCTCTTTCATTTGGTTCTTAACACACACTGTTCCCTCTGTCTACACAGTACTACTCTCCACCTGACCCGGCAGCATTTCAACCACCCCTAACTCCCATATGGCCATGAGGTTCAGTGTACACTTCAGTTCCTGACAGGGGAGAGTTTCTTTCCATAACATTGATCACATTTTTGACTGCTGCTACATTCAAATTTGCTTTAGAAAGTATTGCTTTGTAATACTTAACTAAATAAGCATTAAGTTCTGTATAGCAGAAACCTCCACTCTGCCTCATTTCCAGCACCTGGCAAAATTCCCAGCACCTAGGAGATACTCAGAAAGAACTTGTAGAACAAATCAGAGATACAGTCTCTACCTTTAACAAGCTCAAAGTCTAGTGGGAGCGTGAGGATGGTAAAGAAAGTACATTAGTGCATATTGTAAGTACTCTGATAAAATGAACTCTTTTTATAGCAATACCGGCAGTAAGTAGGCTTTTTGCCAGTGGGTAGCAAGCATGTGCCTGCGCAGTAGGCTAAGTATTACCTCATCACACATATACAGGGGTTATCAAGTGAGGATCCTGGCCATGGAACTTCCATTTTCCCTATAAGCATTCAAACAGTAAAAAGGAGAGTTTGTGCTGAGCATTGGAATTGATTCAGTTGCACTTGCCTTATTTTTTGCTCACCTGTTGGGCAGGAATTTCACAGTAGCCTTTTAACATTCCAGGGTTTTTACATCAAGACCTTCAGAAATTCTGAACTAGATTGGGTAGTCAGCTCTCAGGTTGTCCCTAAACAAAATAGGTGCTGACTCTTTTCTGTTCCTTATTACAAATCATACATCTTCATTTTCAAATTCCAAGAGTTGAAATTGCAAGCATTAAATCCATAAATACCATAGGCACTGTTTGTGTTTAGATTTTTTTTTTATCTTTCCAGCTTTGACAGCCATTGAAGGCACAGCTCATGGTGAGCCCTGCCGCTTCCCTTTTCTGTTCCTGGATAAGGAATATGATGAATGCACCTCAGATGGAAGGGAAGATGGCAGACTGTGGTGTGCTACAACCTATGACTACAAAGCAGATGAAAAGTGGGGCTTTTGTGAAAGTAAGTGTTGCTCAGTAGGAAGCATGTCCACATTGCTTTATATCTCAGACATTTTTTAGGCCTTTTCCACCTTGGTCAGAGACGGCATTGATGATGTGGGTATAGCCTTAAAGAAAGGACTTAAGAGCAGGAGGGATGCACAGGGATGCACAGTGTACTTATTTCCAGGCTGTCACTTGGGGCAGCCTATCACACTCATGTCTTATTTAGGGATGGTTTTGTGTTGGCATGCACAGGTTGTTCTGCAAACCCTCAGGCAGGCTGCTAAATGAATTAATGTAAAACATTTTTTTGGCAATTAAGGGAAAGACATTATGGTGAAGGTTAATAGTGGTTAGAAGAAAAATAGATAATACCTTTTTAAAATACTTTGAGCAAAATGTTCTGTCCTAGGGTAACATTTGACAGATACAGTATATTAATATCCCAAGTATTAATGTCAGTATAGAGGGGCTGACCTTCAGCCTAAGCTATGTTTACAGGAAAAACTTTCTAAATATAGAAGAATAACAGAAAACCTTGAACATAACTTTGTTGATTCCAAATAACTCTCAGAATAATGGCTCTGATAGAATATTTAGGCATTCCTTGATGATAACATCAGACATAGTCCATGTTTGGATGTAGGCCAGTATGATTAGGTACTCCAGTTTGATACATCAGATTTTGTTATTATGTTGCAAGAAAAACTTATATTTGTTTAAAAATTAGTTCTAATGAAATACTCTCTAATTTCTCTTCATGAGTTCTAGATTTCTGTTAGAATGCTATATTACAGTAGCAAAATAATTTCAAGAAATCTGATAATTCTATGATGTTCAGTGTTGTATCAGTGCATAAGAAAAAAGAACTTGAACATTAAATCAGAATCTGTATTTAATAAAAATCAAAAATCAATTTTTTTTACCAACTTTTTGTTATGTAGCTTATCAAATACTTTCTCCTTATGAAGATATATAGCATTTTAGGTGAGACTAAAGTGTCCTTTGACTGTAACAGCACTTTTCTGAGTATTTTATTGTTTTTATGTCCTTATTTTAGCTGACTTCGAAATATAATTATAAGCTACTACTGAAATTTTAGTTGAATTATATGAAAAGTTTTAGAATTACTAGCAGAAAAGTACCTTCCATTTCAGTGCGTTTTATTGTCTTTGTATTTGGTTTTGTTTTCCTGTCTTATCTTTACCAGATAAAGACCACACTTAAAGCAATGTGTCTTTACAGTCCTGTTTGGAAACCAAGTGAAAGATCATTGTGTTTGTATGACTGCTCAAAAGGAAGGGTTAATATTGATGTTTGATAAATAATTGATGTAGAATTAAAATCCATTTAAGTGCATCTGATGTGTGTTTTTAGCTGAAGAAGAGGCTGCTAAAAGACGGCAAATGCAGGAAGCAGAAATGATGTACCAGACTGGGATGAAAATCCTCAATGGAAGCAATAAGAAAAGCCATAAAAGAGAGTAGGTAGCCCTGCCCAGTCTATTCCTCTGCTAAGATAAGCCATTACTGAGATAAATAGTCAACTCTTTTTTTTTTTTTAAGTGTACTGCAAAAGACAGATTTCTTAAGTTGCATTATACGAAAATTTAATATGGTATATGGACATTAAGGAAATTCTTTTATCATATTTTAGCTTGCTGGGATAAAAAGATTATAAATACTTATCACGAGAGTGAACAGTGAGCAAAATGGAAATAATGGACTAAAGTTGTCTAAGAGCCAAGAACAGAGATACTCTTCAGAATTCAAAATGACAAAGTGAAAGGAATTATTGGTGTTTTCTTTGTTTATCATTTTGTTTTATAATTTTCTTGTAGCCAAAGATTAAAATTTAGGAATTTGCACTTGGAAAAAAAGTATAAAACAAGTGATTGTGTTCTAACATTTTGTGTCCCTCTAATTTCAGCTGACTTATGTTACAGTCTGTGCAAAGATTGTAAAAGAAAATTGCAATGATTATCATTGGATTATATGCTGGATACCTTATTATTACAATTCTCTCATTGCAAATCTAGTTAACCTCTTAACTAGGGATTTCAGAATTAGACTATTCCAAGATATTGGCATAACAGAGAGAACTGGTACCTTATTTAAAAACAAAAGTAACTAGAATGTTTTCTACACATATAAGTAACACAACTTAGTAGAAATAAAATATCAGAGGGATTCCATAGAATAAGGCAGTTATTTATGTTTTTCGTGGATCTTGAAAAAGCTTTTAGTGGTACTTCCAAAATATTGTTAATTTGTTTTTTAATTGCTTATGTTTTAAGAGCATACCGATATCTTCAAAAGGCAGCAGGCATGAACCATACCAAGGCCCTGGAGAGAGTGTCATATGCTCTTCTGTTTGGTGATTACCTGACACAGAATATACAAGCAGCTAGAGAGATGTTTGAGAAACTGACTGAGGAAGGCTCTCCGAAGGGACAAACTGTGAGTGTACTTTGAATGGAGAATATCTCCACATACACCATTTGTTTATTTCCACAGCACTTTACTGTCTATGTCCTGCCTTCTTTTAGCAAATAAGACTGGAAAGTAAAATACCTTTAAATATCAAGTTTAAATTTGGGAGATCATTTTACCAGTCTCCTCAGATAGTCTTTCTCGTTAGTCTGAGAACATTTATGGTCACTTAACACATTTTTGCAGTTGCATTTTGCCCCAATCATATTTGTAATTTTCCAAATTAGATCTGTAGAGAATAAAACTTGAGGGGTAATTGTTTTTTGTATCTGAGATTACTCACCATTACATTTTTTCCAAGGTTCGGATGCTCCAGCTTCATGTTGAGCTTGGTGGGTTTGTTTTTTAATATTTTATTAATATTTAACAGCAGTACATGTCAATTATAGGAAACAAGAAATACAAATTAAAAAAACTAAGAAAGTAAACATCATATATGTATCACCCAGACATGAGCATCACTTATGTGTTAGTACATGCATACCCTTCTAGACCTTTCTCTGTGTGTATACATACATGTGAATTCTTTGTATACAAGATAAATATCATATGATTTCACTTACTTGTGGAGTATGAAAACAAAGCAAAACAAAAGGAACAAAATAGCAGTAGACTCAAAGACACCAAGAAGGGACTAGTGGTTAAGGGGAAGGGGTTGGGATGAGGAGGGGGGAGGAAGGGGATAAAGAGGCACAGTAATTCACAATATATGTTGGTCACAGCAACAGAAGTACAGCATGGAGAATACAGTTAATGATTCTATAACATCTTACATGTTGATAGTAACTGCACTAGAAGGGGTGAGGATTTAATAATATGGGTAACTGATGAACCACTGTGTTGTATATTTGAAACAAATATTGTGTATCAACAATACTTCAATAAAAAAATAAAATAAAAAATGTAAGATCTGTCTGCAGCTCCATAACTTGCTCTTTTCAATCAGTGGCCTTCACCTTTACAGTCCAGTAGATTTTTATATCTTATATCCATAAAATATTCATATGGTGTTTAACCAAAACATTTTCTTTATACCTGTTTTGTCCAAAGCAGTATCCAGTCCAGGAGTACACCTGGTATTTTGTTGTGATTTCTAGCACAGCCTCCACCTTTCTTTTCTGTGTTAGAGGTAGGGCCAGTGTTTCTACAGAATGTCCTGCCTCAGTTTGTCTACTTGCTCTTCAGAGTGCCCTTTAGTTTGTTTCTTCATCATCTATAGTTCCTAAAGCTGGATGTTCCCTTCAACAGCTAAAAGCTAATGAACTCAAGTGAAATATTTTTGGCTGGGGTGCATTATAGGGGATGGTCTATATTCCATATTGTATCACACCAGTTAATACATGATATCTGCTTGATATTCCCCATTAGTAATGGTAAGACTAACACCCTTAGGGGTCACCACATTTATTTAAAATTCCTTCAGTAATTCAGGTTTACTGAAGATGTGGGATTTGCTTAAAGATTAAACAAATCTGGTCACAGAGGAAGTTTGTTTTCAGACTGTGTAAACTATAGCAGGAATTATGTCCATTGTGTTCTAGTACTGAATTCCTAACCAGGCTGCAACTCCTACATAGTCTCAGTTCTAGTTTATAAAAAGGATATATCTTAATTGCTATCCTTCAAAGCTTTTTTCCCTTAGTTTAAGTCAGTTTATATAAAATTCATATATATATTCTTTATCTGCAGACACATTTGCCTCTGAAGAGTTGTTTTATTTATAAAGCATCTTTTCCCTCTAATACCTATCAATACCACAGCACTTTATGCATTGCAAAGCATTCCCTCTGTGGTAATTAACTCTAGCTGATGAGGGAGACAAAGCCCCCAAATCACAGTGGCTTAACACTACAGGGAGTTATTTCTTGTTCATGCCAAGGTTCTCCTGCCTGCATTTCTTCCACGTGGTGACTCAGGACCAAGGACTGTTTCTGTCATGTAGCTACAGCATTTGAAATATGGGGCTTCCAAGTCATCAGGAGAGGAGAAGGGAAGGCTAGAGCAATCTCTTGGGAGTTTTTAAGGACCAGACCTAAAAATGGCTTCCATCCCTTCTGGCCACATCCCATGCACATAGCCCTACCTGAGTACAAGGGACACTGGGAGTGTAGAAGAGCTCATGGATTTTAATAACTACTGGTACCTGCCACACCTGCCTTCATAACTTTATACTTTCATGTCATCAAGGATGACCCTTAGAGACAGAGGGCATACCCTTACCTATGTGTTGTTTGGTTGGTTGGATGTGTGTTTGGTTTTGTTAAGAAGCTGGTGTGCATTGTAAAGTGACCTTTATCCCTTGCCACCTCTTTTTATTCCTACAATAGTTTATCTTGATCATCTCTTACTCATTTTTATATATCCCCCTTTGTTTAGATAGATAATGTATTGATACAATGATATAGGAGTTGTTTTGTCCTCATAATAGCCGTGCATCAATCGAGATGAAGTAAAATCAATGTTTAAGTATGTTCAGCTTTGTTTTTCTGGTTAATAAAATCTTGAATGCACTTTGAGGTTCTTTAATTCCACAGTTGTGCATACATGTTGAGTTCAAATCTTAGTATTTAAAGATGATTTCATCTTCTCATAGTTCATGAAACTGTCTATCTTGGATAAACTTCCACCAAGGGAAGTGTTCTTACTTTTATCATTATATTTCAGGCTCTTGGCTTTCTTTATGCATCTGGACTTGGTGTTAATTCAAGTCAGGCAAAGGTAATATGTATAAAACTTTATTGTGTGCTACAGTAAATTTGAATTGGGTCAATACGTGCCTATGTTCAGATGAGCCTCTTTTGTTCTTTCACAGGCCCTTGTATATTATACTTTTGGAGCTCTTGGGGGCAACCTGATAGCTCACATGGTTTTGGTAAGTAAGACTTAGATAGAAGGCTAATAACATTAAGTAGCAGAAGAATTTTCAGTTTACAAGTGACCATAACTTTTCTGACTGTCATGATTGAGCTCTACTTATATTCATTAAGATCAAATATTCAGCTGAACATCTTTCAAATTCTTATTAACAGATACGACAATTAACTCTAAATGTGGATGAAAATTGGTAGAATCCACAATTTTTCTTCAAAATGATTAGTTTGGCTGATTGCCCTTGAACTAGAGATCTGATAAATGCTCTTTTAAATTTTCTATAAATTGAAATTGTTCGTAAGAATCATTTTTTAGATTAAGTTATCACAGATTTTATGTTTAAATTGATGAAGGACTTATACAAAGAACTGAGTCCCATAAATTTCACTGGAAAATATCTCACATTTTCTGAGTGGTTAAATATAAAGTCTTTCCACCAAATTATTTTCTGCTGAGGTGTTTAATCTGCCTTCTACTTTATAAACTGACTTTGGGTAAGTTACCTGACCTGTGATCCATTTACTGTGTTCCAGATGAATATATAAGTTGATTCTTGCAGTAATATAAAGGATAGATAGAACAGAAATTCAACTACAAGCAGAGAAACCAGTCCACAGTCTGGAAAGGGTCTACAGGTTTGGTCATTGATGGAATAAGAGACTTAACAAATCTAGCTTTCTGGCCTTCCTCGTGGATCCCAGATAATTTTACCTATGAATTCAAAAAATATTTAATGAGTACTTATCAGTTAGATTCCAAAAATGAGTAAGATATAGTGCTGGCCCTCAACAAGCTTTTAATCCAGAAAGGGAGACATAATTTAAGAGACTATTAACAGTACACTATAAGAACGTCAAAGAATTACCTGAAAGGCGCTTAACCTACTCTGACCTTGGAAGGGGGGATTTTAAGGAGGTATCCTCGGGAAAGAAGCAACGAAGATAGTTCTTGAGGGATGAATAGTAAGGAGAGAATGGAAGCAACAAGGGAGTGTCCAGGCAGCAGGAACAACATAGGCAAAGGGACAGTGACAAGAGCAAATGTGTTTGTAAGAAGATACAAACACTTGAATTGGCTGGACGACAGTGCCAGGTAGTTGATCCATGTGGAGATAGACAGGAGTCACGTAAATGGGCTGTACGTCATGCCAGAGAGCTTGCACCTTGTCCTGTTAAAGGGTAAACAGCTGAAGGAGTTTGAACAGGTAGAAACAAGGGTGTTGCTCCAATTTCTGAAGCATTCCTCACTAATTTTGAAGGGTTTTTTCCATTTGTTTTTTTAATCTAAGGTAACATTTATTCCTTAAACAGTAATTGAAAAGTTCTTTTCACATCAAACTTCAAGAAATGGGAAACGTTGTATGGCAAGACTATGTTAAATATTTTTGACAGAAATCTTTTTCTTTTTATTATTTACCAATCTTAAATATGCTACAGAGTAAGAACTTTAAATATACATGTTATTATATAGTAATGCCCTAAGGATTGTTAAAATTTGTAGTTTTTTCAGTCTGTGCTAAATAACTGCAGAGAGCTCTAATTTCTGTTTCCTGAATTTATAATTAGTTATCTTTTGCCTCCTTCTGAAGTCATTTTTTGCTGGTATTATTATTCCTGCTTCGGTAGCTTCTTGTCATCCTTATTCTACTAATTTTTTGTTCCTCCTTTGCTAGTTTTGTAAAAATTGTGTATAAAGTGAGATTAAAATATGTTTTAAGCAAGAGCCTACATAATTTTCTCTTGTAGGTAAGATGCACACACTTCGTATATAAAGTTCATGGCATCTATTTTGAATGCTATAGGATCTCCATTATTTAATTCCTAGTTCTTAACTGTAGTTTGAGTTGTTGAAATTGCTAAATAAATTACCTCAGAACCTAGGATAAATGAAATGGTAGTGTATGTGGATTAAAGGACAGTGAAATTACATTTGAGTATGGTTAGCTTTATCTGTTGTGATGAGAATGCCCCTAAAGCATGTGAAACTGCTGTCTTCTCATTGAAGTTGTTTTGCAGGGTTACCGATACTGGGCAGGCATCGGAGTCCTCCAGAGTTGTGAATCTGCACTGACCCATTATCGCCTTGTTGCCAATCATGGTATCTATTTTTCTGCCTTTCATCTTACTAAAAAAAAGAGTGGCATTAACTTTTAATACATCCCTTTTTATTGTACTGCTGAAAATACCATGAATGGCTCTCTCAAGTGGAATCATTTTTACACTAAAAGTCCTTTTTTTTCTCTTAATTTTGCTTTGGGTTCCTCTTAAATATTTGGGGGAAAAAGACCGATTTGGGTCAATTACTATTTTGTAATCTACAGATTACTATAGAACATTTTCCTTTAACACAGTGCCTGTTGACACTTAGCAGCTGAATACTTCCATCTGTGGGACTATCCTTCTGACCTTCCTCTATTTGTCCCCCCTGTTTCAGTTGCTAGTGATATCTCACTGACAGGAGGCTCAGTCGTACAGAGAATACGGCTGCCTGACGAGGTGGAAAATCCAGGAATGAACAGTGGCATGCTAGAAGAAGATTTGATTCAGTATTACCAGTTCCTAGCTGAAAAAGGTGATGTACAAGCGCAGGTACGTATTTGAGCATCTCGTGGAATGTCTTAGTGTATTGGATATTGTAGTCGGGGCAAGCACTTAGATCTGTATATAAGTAACATTTTCATTGCTCTGCAGTTATTCACTACAGATTAGAATCACCTGAGGGGCATTTTAAAAAAATACCTAGAGTCCCACATTCTCAAGACATCCATCATCTGGGATGTGGCATAGGCATTGATAGATTCTAAAAGCTGGCCAGGTGACTGCACCACAGTTGAAACTGCTGCTTAAACAGAACAGCATTATACTGATGATGAAGGCTCATACCAGAGTCACCAAGGATGAAAACTACTTTTTCTAAATAAAGTCTCTCAAACATTTTGAAGTTTCAGATGCTCTTCAGAGCTATTTACTCTTCATGTTTCCTTTGCTTATCTTAGACTGTAATTTCCTCAAGGCCAAGGACTGAAGCAGGAATGTTTTATATAGATTTTGAAATATCCATCAAATACCATGTATAATTTGTTGTTTCATGCGTTATTTTGATAATAAAGTAAAAAGAAGAACTTTAACAAGTCTTTTTTTCTATTAAGTTTCCAATTCTGATTTAAATATAAATACTTAAATATTTAATATAAATCTGATATAAATATAGAGATGAGCACTAGTTACTTCTTAAAAACAATTAATTTTAAGACTAACAGGAGTCTTATGTTAAGGAAAAAAAAACCTGCAGTGAAAGATAGAGGAAAATCATAGCCCCTGAAAATAATAATAAAGTTATGTTGCCTGATTGGCATCTTTCTTTTACACTTAAAATTCAAATTAAATTAAAACAATCTAAAATTAAAATTTGAAACAACCTAATTGCCCAACAGTAGGGAATTATTTAGCTCAAATATGACATTCCAGTATAATGGAATTCTGTATAACCATTAAAAATTATGTGGAATACTGCTTAATGTGGAAAGCCGATTTCAGTGTATTAAGTGGAAAACTCAAAACAATGCATGTGTGGTATAGTATACATTTTCTTTCTTTTTTTGATGTACTGAATTATGACACGAATACAGAAAAGTACGCAAATCTGAAGTGCACAGCTCAGTGACTTGTCGCCCAGTGAGCCTCTGTGTACCATGGCTAGCCCCCCAGGACCTCCTTCTTTGGAACTCTTCATCACAAAGCCCTCCTTCCTCCCCATAGGTAACCCACCAAGCTGACTTATAACACTACAGATTGGTTTGATGTCTTTTTTTGATCTTGTGTGAAAAAATCATATAGCACTTTTTGGGTATCAACTTCTTTTTGCTCAATATTATTTTTGTGAAATTAATCCATGTGTTTCCATGTAGCTGTAATTCATTTCTTTGCCTTGCTATGTGATATTTCATTGTATAAAAATCACACAATTTATTTATCCCTTTTAGTCTTCCCAGATTTGGGCTATTGAAATTATGCTCTGAATATTCTACAACATGTCATGTGCCAGCAATGTCTTAAGTTTTCATAGCTTTATAGATCTTGATACCTGATAGAATATGTTCCTCCACTGCCACATTTTTTAAAATTCATTTTATTATCATTAATCTACAATTACATGAAGAACACTATGGTCACTAGACTCCCCCCTTCACCAAGTCCCCCCTACAAACCCCATTACAGGCACTGTCCATCAGCGTAGTGAGATGCTGTAGACTCACTACTTTTCTTCTCTGTGTTGCACATCCCACCCTATGCCCTCCCCACATTATACATGCTAATCGTAAGGCACCCTTTCTTCCCCCCCACCAACTTATCTCTCCCTTCCCACCCCTCCTGCCCAGTCCCTTTCCCTTTGGTAACCGTTAGTCCATTCTTGGGTTCTGTGATTCAGCTGCTATTTTGTTCCTTCAGTTTTTCTTTGTTCTTATACTCCACAGATGAGTGAAATCATTTGGTACTTGTCCTTCTCCGCCTGGCTTGTTTCACTGAGCATAATACCCTCTAGCTCCATCCATGTTGTTGCAAATGGTAGGATATGTTTTCCTCTTATGGCTGACTACTACTCCATTGTGTATATGTACCACATCTTCTTAATCCATTCATCTATTGATGGACACTTAGGTTGCTTCCATTTCTTGGCTATTGTAAATAGTGCAGCGATAAACATAGGGGTGCATCTGTCTTTTTCAAACCGGGCTGCTGCATTCTTAGGGTAAATTCCTAGAAGTGGAATTCCTGGGTCAAATGGTATTTCTATTTTGAGCTCTCTGAGGAACCTCCATACTGCTTTCCACAATGGTTGAACTAATTTGCATTCCCACCAGCAGTGTAGGAGGGTTCCCCTTTCTCCACAACCTCACCAACATTTGTTTTTTTTGGATGGTGGTGATCCTTACTGGTGTGAGGTGATATCTCATTGTGGTTTTAATTTGCATTTCTCTGAAGACAAGCGATGTGGAGCATCTTTTCATGTATCTGTTGACCTTCTGAATTTCTTCTTTGGAGAACTGTCTGTTCAGCTACTCTGCCCATTTTTTAATTGGATTATTTGCTTTTTGTTTGTTGAGGTGCGTGAGCTCTTTATATATTTTGGATGTCAAGCCTTTATCGGACCTGTCATTTATGAATATATTCTCCCATACTGTAGGGTACCTTTTTGTTCTATTGATGGTGTCCTTTGCTGTACAGAAGCTTTTCAGCTTGATATAGTCCCACTTGTTCATTTTTGCTTTTTTTCCCTTGCCCGGGGAGATATGTTCATGAAGAAGTCGCTCATGTTTATGTCCAAGAGATTTTTGCCTATGTTTTTTCCTAAGAGTTTATGGTTTCATGACTTACATTCAGGTCTTTGATCCATTTCGAGTTTACTTTTGTGTATGGGGTTGGACAGTCATCCAGTTTCATTCCTTACATGTAGCTGTCCAGTTTTGCCAGCTCCATCTGTTGAAGAGACTGTCATTTCCCCATTGTATGTCCATGGCTCCTTTATCATATATTAATTGACCATATATGTTTGGGTTAATGTCTGGGGTCTCTCTTCTGTTCCACTGGTCTGTGGCTCTGTTCTTGTGCCAGTACCAAATTGTCTTGATTACTGTGGCTTTGTAGTAAAGCTTAGAGTTGGGGAGCAAGATCTCCCCCACTTTATTCTTCCTTTTCAGGATTGCTTTGGCTATTCGGGGTCTTTGGTGTTTCCATATGAATTTTTGAACTACTTGTTCTAGTTCGTTGAAGAATGTTGTTGGTAATTTGATAGGGATTGCATCAAATCTGTATATTGCTTTGGGCAGGATGGCCATTTTGATGATATTAATTCTTCCTAGCCAAGAGCATGGGATGAGTTTCCATTTGTTAGTGTCCTCTTTAATTTCTCCTTAAAGTATCTTATAGTTTTCAGGGTATAGGTCTTTCACTTCCTTGGTAAGGTTTATTCCTAAGTGTTTTATTCTTTTTGATGCAATTGTGAATGGAATTGTTTTCCTGATTTCTCTTTCTATTAGTTCATTGTTAGTGTATAGGAAAGCCACAGATTTCTGTGTGTTAATTTTGTATCCTGCAACTTTGCTGTATTCTGATGTCAGTTCTAGTAGTTTTGGAGTGGAGTCTTTAGGGTTTTTTATGTACAATATCATGACATCTGCAGATAGTGACAGCTTGACTACTTCTTTACCAATCTGGATGCCTTGTATTTCTTTGTGTTGTTTAATTGCTGTGGCTAGGACCTCCAGTACTATGTTGAGTAACAGTGGGGAGAGTGGGCATCCCTGTCTAGTTCCCGATCTCAGAGGAAAAGCTTTCAGCTTCTCGCTGTTCAGTATGATGTTAGCTGTGGGTTTATCATATATGGCCTTTTTATGTTGAGGTACCTGCCTTCTATACCCATTTTGTTGAGAGTTTTTATCATGAATGGATGGTGAATTTTGTCAAATGCTTTTTGAGCATCTATGGAGATGATCATATGGTTTTTGTCCTTTTTGTTTATGTGGTGGATGATGTTGATGGATTTTCGAATGTTGTACCATCCTTGCATCCCTGGGATGAGTCCCACTTGGTCATGGTGTATGATCCTTTTGATGTATTTTTGAATTCGGTTTGCTAATATTTTGTTGAGTATTTTTGCATCTACATTCATCAGGGATATTGGTCTGTAATTTTCTTTTTTGGTGGGGTCTTTGCCTGGTTTTGGTATTAGGGTGATGTTGGCTTCATAGAATGAGTTTGGGAGTATTCCCTCCTCTTCTATTTCTGGAAAACTTTAAGGAGAATGGGTATTATATCTTCTCTGTATGTCTGATAAAATTCCGAGGTAAATCCATCTGGCCCAGGGGTTTTTTTCTTGGGTAGTTTTTTGCTTACCACTTCAATTTCTTTGCTGGTAATTGGTTTATTTAGATTTTGTGTTTCTTCCTTGGTCAGTCTTGGAAAGTTGTATTTTTCTAGGAAGTTGTCCATTTCTTCTAGGTTTTCCAGCTTGTTAGCATATAGGTTTTCATAGTAGTCTCTAATAATTCTTTATATTTCTGTTGGGTCCGTCGTGATGTTTCCTTTCTCGTTTCTGATTCTGTTGATGTGTGTTGATTCTCTTTTTCTCTCAATAAGTCTGTCTAGAGGCTTATCTATTTTGTTTATTTTCTCAAAGAACCAGCTCTTGGTTTCATTGATTTTTTTCTATTGTTTTATTTGTCTCAATTTTGTTTATTTCTTTTCTGATCCTTAATATGTCCCTCCTTCTGCTGTCTTTAGGCCTCATTTGTTCTTCTTTTTCCAATTTTGATAATTGTGACGTTAGACCATTCATTTGGGCTTGTTCTTCCTTTTTTAAATATGCTTGGATTGCTATAAACTTTCCTCTTAAGACTGCTTTTGCTGTGTCCCACAGAAGTTGGGGCTTAGTGTTGTTGTTGTCATTTGTTTCCATATATTGCTGGATCTCCATTTTGATTTGGTCATTGAGCCATTGATTATTTAGGAGCGTGTTGTTAAGCCTCCATGTGTTTGTGAGCCTCTGCTTTTTTTGTACAGTTTATTTCTAGTTTTATGCCTTTGTGGACTGAAAAGTTGGTTGGTAGAATTTCAAACTTTTTGAATTTACTGAGGCTCTTTTTGTGGCCGAGTATATGGTCTATTCTGGAGAATGTTCCATGTGCACTTGAGAAGAATGTGTATCCTGTTGCTTTTGGGTGTGGAGTTCTATAGATGTGTTTTAGGTCCATCTGTTCTAGTGTGTTGTTCAGTGCCTCTGTGTCCTTACTTATTTTCTGTCTGGTGGATCTGTCCTTTGGAGTGAATGGTGTGTTGAAGTCTCCTAAAATGAATGTATTGCGTTCTATTTCCTCCTTTAGTTCTGTTAGTATTTGTTTCACATATGCTGGTGCTCCTGTGTTGGGTGCATATATATTTATAATGGTTATATCCTCTTGTTGGACTGAGCCCTTTATCATTATGTAATGTCCTTCTTTATCTCTTGTTACTTTCTTTGTTTTGAAGTCTATTTTGACTGATACTGGGACTGCAACACCTGCTTTTTTCTCCCTATTGTTTGCATGAAATATCTTTTTCCATCCCTTGACTTTTAGTCTGTGCATGTCTTTGGGTTTGAGTTGAGTCTCCTGTATGCAGCATATAGATGGGTCTTGTTTTTTTATCCATTCAATGACTATGTCTTTTGATTGGTGCATTCAGTCCATTTACATTTAGGGTGATTATCGATAGGTATGTACTTATTGCCATTGCAGGCTTTAGATGCATGGTTACCAAAGGTTCCAGGTTACTTTCCTTACTATCTAAGAGTCTTAACTCACTTAGTATGCTGTTACAAACCCAATCTAAAGGTTCTTTTCTATTTCTCCTCCTTTTTCTTCCTCCTTCATTCTTTATATATTAGGTATCAAATTCTGTACTTTTTGTCTATCCCTTGATTGACTTTGGGGATAGTCAATTTAATTTTGCATTTGCCTCGCAATCAGCTGCTCCACCCTCCCTACCATGGTTTTACTACCTCTGGTGACAGACAGCTATCCAACCCTAGGAACACTTCCTTCTATAGCAGTGCCTCCAAAATAGACTGCAGAGATGGTTTGTGGGAGGTAAACTCTCTCAGCTTTTGCTTATCTGGAAATTGTTTAATCCCTCCTTCAAATTTAAATGATCATCTTGGCAGATAAAGTAATCTTGGTTTCAGGCCCTTCTGCTTCATGGCATTAAATACATCATGCCACTCTCTTCTGGCCTGTAAGGTTTCTGCTGAGAAGTCTGTTGTTAGTCTGATGGGATTTCCTTTGTATGTGATCTTATTTCTGCCTCTGGCTGCTTTTAACAGTCTGTCCTTATCCTTGATCTTTCCCAATTTAATTACTATGTGTCTTGGTGTTGTCTTCCTTGGGTCCCTTGTGTTGGGAGATCTGTGGATCTCCATGGCCTGAGAGACTATCTCCTTCCCCAGATTGAGGAAGTTTTCAGCAACTGCCTCCTCAAAGACACTTTCTATCCCTTTCTCTCTCTCTTCTTCTTCTGGTATCCCTATAATGCGAATATTGTTTCGCTTGGCTTGGTCACACAGTTCTCTCAATATTCTTTCTTCTTAGAGATCCTTTTTTCTCTCTGTACCTCGGCTTCTTTGTATTCCTCTTCTCTAGTTTCTATTTCATTTATTGTCTCCACCATATCCAACCTGCTTTTAATACCCTCCATCGTGCTCTTCAATGATTGGGTCTCCAATGTGAATTCATTCCTGAGTTCTTGGATGTCTTTCTATACCTCAATTAGAATGTTGATGATTTTTATTTTGAACTCCCTTTCAGGAAGAGTCACAAGGTCCATATCATTTAAATCTTTTTCGGGAGTTGTATTAATAATTTTACTCTGGACAAGTTTCCTTTGGCATTTCATGTTTGTATATGGTGCCCTCTAGTGTCCAGAAGCTCTACTCTGGAGCTGCTCAGCCCCTGAAGCAATGTCGGAGGTCGCAGGGGAGCGGTACTGGTGCCTAGGGAAAGGAAAGAGCTGTTCCCTGCCTCCCAGCTGCTGTGCCTGTCTCCACTGCCTGAGCCAGTAGGCCAGTCACACAGGTATAAGTTTTTGTCCCAGAGCAGCCGGATATGTATCCCTGCTTTCCACAAGCAGCTGGAGTCCTAGTCTCCCCCAGGAACTCTGCCTGCATTAACTTTACAGCCCGGTAGTCATGCGAGTCTCATGAAAGCACCATGAAATGTAGGTTTGTGCTCCCAGCGCAGAACTCCGGAGCTAAGTATTCAGCAGTCCCAAGCCTTCCACTCCCTCCCTGCTCCGTTTCTCTTCCTCGCACCAGTGAGCTGGGGTCAGGGAGGGGCTCAGGTCCCGCGGAGCCACAGCTCTGGTACGTTACCCCGTTCAGTGAAGTCTGCTCTTTTCTCCAGGTGTGTGCAGTCTGACGCCGTCCTCTTTCCTGTTGCTCTCTCAGGATTAGTTGTGCCATCTATATTTTCTAATTGTATCCAGTTTTAGGAGGAAGCCTCTGTCTCTCCTCTCACACCACCATATTTAATCCCCGACTGCCACATTTTTGCATTAAGCTCTGATTTTCATTGTTGATTTCTTTTGACCCATGTGTAATTTGGTGAATTGTTTAGCTTCCACATACATGGGGATTTGCTACTACCTTTCTTTTTGTTGATTTCTAGCTTTATCCGCTCTGGTCAGAATATGCTTTGTATGATTTCACTTGTTTGCAATTTCTTGATAATTGCTAATGACCCATCTCATGGTCAGTTTGGGCAAATATTCTGCATACTAAGAGAATATGAATTCTACTGTGTTGAGTGTAGTGTTCTATATGCCTCAATTGAGTGATTTTTCTTAATCCTATTGTTCAAATCTTCTGAATCCTCACTGCATTTGTCTGCTTTTTCTATCCATTGGTGAGACAATACTGTTTAACTCTTCCACTCTGAGTATGATTTCTCTCTTTCTCCTTTTAGTTCTGTCAGTTTTCATTTATATATTTTAGGCCATGCACATGAATGCATACAGATTTAACATTCAGCTTTCTGTTGAACTAACTTCTATATCATGAAATGTCCTCTTTTATCTCTAAAAATGTTTTTTTTGCTTTAAATTATACTTTTCCTGGTATTAGCATAGCCGTGCTGCTTTCTTTTGGGTAGTATTTATGTGAAATATCTTCCCCATTTGTATGTTCAACTTTCTTATGTTTAAGGTATGTTCCTTGTAAGCATCATAAGTTGTGTTTATTATGCATTCTGACAGTCTTTTATTTTTTTATTTTTTTTTCTTTGTAGATAAGTATTTTTTATTGAAGGGTAGTTGACACACAGTATTACATTAGTTTTAGGTGTACAACACAGTGATTCAACATTTATATACATGGTAATTCTAGGTAACAGCTATCACCATACCAAGTTGTTACAATATTTTGACTATATTCCTTATACTATACATTACATCCCGGTTACTTATTTATTTTAAAATTGGAAGTGTGTACTTTTTTTTTTTTTTTTGAGGGCATCTCTCATATTTATTGATCAAATGGTTGTTAACAACAATAAAATTCTGTATAGGGGAGTCAGTGCTCAATGCACAATCATTAATCCACCCCAAGCCTAATTTTCGTCAGTCTCCAATCTTCTGAAGCATAACGAACAAGTTCTTACATGGAGAACAAATGCTTACATAGTGAATAAGTTACATGGTGAACAGTACAAGGGCAGTCATCACAGAAACTTTCGTTTTTGCTCATGCATTATAAACTATAAACAGTCAGTTCAAATATGAATACTCATTTGATTTTTATACTTGATTTATATGTGGATACCACGTTTCTCTCTTTATTATTATTATTTTTAATAAAATGCTGAAGTGGTAGGTAGGTACAAGATAAAGGTAGAAAACATAGTTTAGTGTTGTAAGAGAGCAAATGTAGATGATCAGGTGTGTGTCTGTAGATTATGTGTTAATCCAAGCTAGACAAGGGCAATAAAACATCCACGTATGCAGAAGATTTCTCTCAGAACGGGGGGTGAGGTTCTAAGCCTCACCTCTGTTGATCCCCAATTTCTCACCTGATGGCCCCCCTGCAACTGTGCCTGTCTTAGGTTGTTCCTCCCTTGAGGAATCTTACCCGTCTCTGGCTAACCAGTCATCTTCCAGGGCCATACAGGGAAATGTAAAGTTGGTAAGTGAGAGAGAAGCCTTATTGTTTGAAAAGGTTAGCTTTTTACTTCTTTGCATATTTATGCCCTGTGGCTTCTATGCCCAGCATTTGTCTTGAGGTATCTTTATCACTTGGAAGAATTATGATACTCGGTTAATTTGATATGAGGCACGAATTCTATTTCAGGGTTGTAATTAGGAAGGAAGAAGAAAAGCTATAGAAGTAGCAGGCGGAAGAAAACATGGGAAGATTGATTATTTCTTTGACATATCTTCTTGTAGAGTAACTTCAGCATGTATAGGTTTTAAACTACTAATTAAATTGCGCACACACATTAACATAATAGGAGTATAGTTACATAACCAAAGCATACCTGTAATTACCATCCATCTCCAGTGAAACCAAGAAAACCAGTTAGGCACCTTAGGCATTTGTGAAAACTTATCTATGATATGGTGGATATTGTCCAACTGAACTTGAACAGTCTGAGAGAAATCAGACAAATTAAAACAACCCATTCCTGGGGACTGTTCACATCCCATATGTTCTTTTAACATTAAATAGTCTGTAGTTGTAAGATTTTGGAGCGCTACAATTTGCACTTCTCCTAATTCTTGGTTGAGTTCCAACAGTATAGATCCAGTCAAATTTGTTGTTTTACTGTATACACAGGCCAGCTTAGATATCTTCTTCATTCCCATGACAAGTCCAGGAACTGGTGGGATGAGTGCATCTACACCTGTAGCAGTGCATGGATCTTTGTTGGGGTTTTTTGATGATCGTCTTCTGGCATGAGTCTTCCAGAGAGTGCTGATGTTGGAAGTTCTTTTTCATATTGTATCTTAGTTGATTTTCGGGGTAGCCAAATTAGGCTTTGATCCTCTGTATAAACACAAACAGGCCCTTTGCCTACACTTTTATATGCCCTTTACACCCTTGTGTAGAACTCATTGGAGGTCACCACGCAGGAACTGCCTTTTTTTTTTTTTTTTTGGTATCATTAATCTACACTTACATGACGAATATTATGTTTACTAGGCTCTCCCCTATACCAGGTCCCCCCTATAAACCCCTTTACAGTCACTGTCCATCAGCATAGCAAAATGTTATAGAATCACTACTTGCCTTCTCTGTGTTGTACAGCCCTCCCCTTTCTCCCACCCCCCCATGTATGCTAATCTTAAAAGCCCCCTTCTTCTTCCCTGCTCCTTATCCCTCCGTACCCACCCATCCTCCCCAGTCCCTTTCCCTTTGGTACCTGTTAGTCCATTCTTGAGTTCTGTGGTTCTGCTGCTGTTTCGTTCCTTCAGTTTTTCCTTTGTTCTTATATTCCACAGATGAGTGAAATCATTTGGTATTTCTCTTTCTCTGCTTGGCTTGTTTCACTGAGCATAATACCCTCCAGCTCCATCCATGTTGCTGCAAATGGTAGGATTTGCCCTTTTCTTATGGCTGAGTAGTATTCCATTGTGTACATGTACCACATCTTCTTTATCCATTCATCTATCGATGGACATTTAGGTTGCTTCCAATTCTTGGCTATTGTAAATAGTGCTGCAATAAACATAGGGGTGCACTGATCTTTCTCATACTTGATTGCTGCATTCTTAGGGTAAATTCCTAGGAGTGCAATTCCTGGGTCAAATGGTAAGTCTGTTTTGAGCATTTTGATGTACCTCCATACTGCTTTCCACAATGGTTGAACTAATTTACATTCCCACCAGCAGTGTAGGAGGGTTCCCCTTTCTCCACAGCCTCGCCAACATTTATTGTTGTTTGTCTTTTGGATGGCAGCCATCCTTACTGGTGTGAGGTGATACCTCATTGTAGTTTTAATTTGCATTTCTCTGATAATTAGCGATGTGGAGCATCTTTTCATGTGTCTGTTGGCCATCTGTATTTCTCTTTTGGAGAACTGTCTGTTCAGTTCCTCTGCCCATTTTTTAATTGGGTTATTTGTTTTTTGTTTGTTGAGGCGTGTGAGCTCTTTATATATTCTGGACGTCAAGCCTTTATTGGATCTGTCATTTTCAAATATATTCTCCCATACTGTAGGGTTCCTTTTTGTTCTATTGATGGTGTCTTCTGCTATACAGAAGCTTTTCAGCTTAATATAGTCCCACTTGTTCATTTCTGCTGTTGTTTTCCTTGCCCAGGGAGATATGTTCAAGAAGAGGTCACTCATGTTTATGTCTAAGAGGTTTTTGCCTATGTTTTCTTCCAAGAGTTTAATGGTTTCATGACTTACATTCAGGTCTTTGATCCATTTTGAGTTTACTTTTGTATATGGGGTTAGACAATGGTCCAGTTTCATTCTCCTACATGTAGCTGTCCAGTTTTGCCAGCTCCATCTGTTGAAGAGACTGTCATTTCACCATTGTATGTCCATGGCTCCTTTATCAAATATTAATTGACCATATATGTCTGGATTAATGTCTGGATTCTCTAGTCTGTTCCATTGGTCTGTGGCTCTGTTCTTGTGCCAGTGCTAAATTGTCTTGATTACTATGGCTTTATAGTGGAGCTTGAAGTTGGGGAGTGAGATCCCCCCTACTTTATTCTTCTTTCTCAGGATTGCTTTGGCTATTCGGGGTCTTTGGTGTTTTTTGACAGTCTTTTAAATGGAGTATTATTGATATATTTGGGTTTACATTTTATGCCTTACTTGATTTCTTTTATTGTGCTTTCCCATATTCCCTTTTCTCTCCTTTCCTGCCCTCTTTTGGTTTGAGTGTTTTTTTACTACTCTATCTCTTCCTCTCTACCAGGATAGTGGTTAGAAATTCTTTTACTACTCTTTTATCTGAGCCTAGTGTGAATGAGCACTTTTACCATTTCCTAGACAATGTGTAACTTAGCGTACTCCACCTATGTTTTAATTCTACATATTTTTGAACCCCACAAGGTATTATTCTTCTAAGTAGTCCATGTAATTTATATTTACTCACAAATTTACCTTTCCGTTGCTCTTTATTTCTTACTGCATCTCCCCAGGATAGTTTTTCTTCTTCCTGAAGAACATGTATTAGTATTTCCTTTAGAGTACGTTCATCAGTGACAAATTCAGTTTTAGTCTGTCTAAAAATTACTTTATTTCACCTCCATTTCAGAAAGGTATCTTGTAATTAAAAGCAGATACTTTAGTTTCTAAAAAATGTAAGTTAAAGTAGAATAGTAGTATCTTTAGGAGTTAAGACTAAATCTGATTTTTTTGAGTTATAAGCAGAAACCTTCTTTATGATCAATTGATTTCTTGTTCTGATTTATACACCAGATGCTATCATTTACTTTTGTCTAATTTTTGTTAATTTTCAGGTTGGTCTGGGACAGCTGCATCTGCATGGAGGGCGTGGAGTAGAACAAAACCATCAGGTAATTTTCCTGCTCCTAGGGTTCTGCGTTTCAGGTTGCAGAAAGAAGTGGTGCTCCAGATGCATTTCTTGCTAAGTCAGTGACAGTAGCAGGTTTGTGTTATTTAGACAGTCTTCATAAATGAACTTCCAAGTTCTACCTAACTGCTCAGGAAGCTGAAGAATAAAAATGTGGTTATACCTCATAGTGGTGGGAAAGGTTTTATTAATTCTAAACCCTTGTTCTCAGTACTGCTAGAAATACACATTCAGTGTCTTGATTTTTTATGTGATAGAAGTCTGTCTTTAAACTTCTATTAGAAAGTACTTCATAGAACTGAGGAAAACTCATTGTTAAGTTTGTGAGAAATTAGGAGCATGCAACTGTAATAGATCTATATCCAGTCTGCTCTGTGTCCTAATTATCACTCCCCTCTTCCACTCTTCCCGTCAGTACACTGTATCACTTGTGGGAATCATCTACTGCTTGCATTCCCTAAGCAACAGCCTATCTTTGTACACCACACATCTGATCATGTGGTTCTCTTAAAACTCTTGAGCAGTCCATGACTTCCAGTAGCTTAAAGACAAAAACCTTTAACACAACCTCCAAGGCCTTTTACAGACTCTCTACCTCACCAGTCCCTTGCTGTCTGAGTCACAGACACACAGACCTTTTCTCACATGTTTGAAAATATCAAGAACTCCCCTGTCTCAGGAATTCTGGACTGCTAGTCCCTCTATCCAGTGGATATTACCCCACCCCCTTTCTTCACATAGCTGATTCCTACTCACTCCCCAGAATGCAAGTCCAGTATCTCTTTCCCTAATGTATCTCCATGGACTCCTCACCCCAAACCAGAAATAGGTTTTGTACCACAGTTATAATTTTTGAAGATCTCTAATCCTCATGGCCTGTGTCCATTGCAAATTAGTAATCAAGTTGTTTCCTCTGCTAGAACATAAGGTCCAAAAGAGTGTGGACTGTATCTGCTTTATTTGCCACTTTATTTCCAGCACCTGACAGTACCTGATGCATAGTAAGTTCCCAATAAATGTTTGCCAGACCAATAAAAGTCTGTTTTCCTACCATACCAGTTAAATATTCTAATTAAGGTTATTTCATATACTATATCCCACCAACTTGAAGAATTAGATTGTAACAAAATACACTTATTACTAAAACCTTATCAAGTACCTATGCTTTTTTATTCACACAGCATTTTGACAACTTTCATTGTCTTTAGGTCATTAACGTATATGTTAGGCCAGTGAAGCATCAGATGAACTGGTTAATTAAAATGTCAGGTGAGAGAACAAAGTTCTGGGTAAAAGTTTGCTACATAACTTTTATACAGTAAGTTTGGGAATATTCTTGCTGGCTTATGCTGCCTACCTACAGAGCAACTACACAGTGATAAATTATTTCACCAGCTTCACAGAAGGAAGAAAAGGAGTTCCCAATTATGTAATTACATTAATTCAAGAAGTATTTTAATATACCTACTATTTTGTGCCTATTCACTGTTAGGCATTCAGGATGCAATGCTAGATACAATAGCTGTGGTCCTTGTCCTTAACAGTGCTTTAAGCTTAATTCAGTATTTTTTAAATGATCATACCAACAAGTATGTAATAAATTGTGATTGTTACAAAGGAGAATTAAAGAGTCCATTAACAAGTTAATGAGTGAGAGATGGCAGTTGTCTCTAGGGAGAAATGGATGAAATGTAAATTGAGCCTGAAAGAAGGTTATTGTAAGGCAAAAAGAATAGTATGTTTATAGTCCTGAGGCAGAAAGAAACATGGCTGGTTTACCCAGAGTACAGAGAGCAGAGGAAGTAGTACTGATATAAGCAGTGTCTGGTCACATCAGTATATTTATTCCCTGCAAAGCTACAAGAAGCTGTAAGGACCAGTATGTGAGATTAATGAACAGTTGCTTTGGATGACCCCATGAATAAAAGCAGGGAAATTAGGGAGGAGAGAGTCCAGAAGTTCAGGTAAGAGAAAAATGTAGCTTAGACTAGAATTGTGGTAGTGGGGGATAATAGGTGGATTCAAGAGGTGTTTGGTGGTAAAAGTAACAGGACTTAGTGATGGATTGGATATGAGAGGGACGGGGACGTGGGATGGGGACCTTGAGCAACGAATAGATGTCGTATTACCATTTACTTCAGGTGAGATACTGCAGTATAACAAGATGTTTTAAATGTTCCTGAAGTAACCATTTCGGTTAAAAGCCAAAGGCAGATTCTAGTAAAAACGAATTCTTTTAATTTCTTTCTCACAGAGAGCATTTGACTACTTCAATTTAGCAGCTAATGCTGGCAATTCACATGCTATGGCCTTCTTGGGAAAGGTACTGTACATCCTGTGAATGTGTGATGTAGTAGAGGTAGTTGCGTAGTAAGCACATACTGTTTTCAGAATCTGCAGTTTACTAAAAATAAACTGGAAATAAAATTTCCAATGCAAGGATTTTATTATACCTAAAGGTAAGTATTATTTTGAGACATTTTCTTAGATAACTGTAACAAAGAATGTACTCATCAGTATCTTAATTCACTGTTGGAATTAGCTATCCCTGTCTGAGCACCTACTTTTTGTGTATCGTACACAATAATGAGAATTTATTTTTTATGCTGTGCAGTTTTTTGCTAAGTTTGTCATATTTGCCTGCTTCATTCCATGCTGAATAGAGGCAATTACAGTTTGTTGGAATCTGTCCGCAGATCTTTAATTGTCTCATCACCCAGCTCCCAGTGTAGTTCTTTCCTCAAGCAAGGAGTCTCTAAGTCTAGAGACATAATGACTGAATTCCATATGCCATGGCACAATCTCAAAACTTCTCTTTCATTATTTTGAAAACAAACACAGTGTAAACCAATGGGTATTTTCATCTGTAACCACAGTGTAAACCAGTGGGTATTTTCATCTGTAACCATAAGGCTCCAATAGAATATATCTCAAAGATTTTTACAAATAGAAAATTTTAATCCGTATTTGCCACATGACCACAGCTAGTTAATTGGGGCCTGAGAACTTTACATTTAGACATTGCAACTATTGCAGTATAGAAGTTTGTATTCCCCAGCTGTTCTTGTTAAGAATTAAAGAACTTTTCACTCCAGTCCTTTCAATTCTTCTGAGTTCCTAATTAACCCTATCTCTATTTCCTTTGTTGTTTCCTTGGTAAGTACATGGATAAAAACAGTACTGGTCATTCTGTTCTTCTTCCTCTTGGCCTTATTGTCAGGTGCCATGTTTGATACTCTACTCATTCAGTGCTTAGAAACTTTTTTAAATAACCGTTTAGTTTTTTCTTTTTCTGAACTTAAGACCTACCCTTAATCTTGTCCTGGGGAAAGTAGTGGTATAGGAGAAAGGAAAGTGAGCAGTGCTAACAGCTCTCCTTTTGCTCATTTAATTACTGATTCCAAGTGATTTATCCACTGTTTGATTGCCCTGGAATAGAGTGAGCAAAAAGATTAGAGATTTCTCCTCCTGAGAGTGATCTATGCACTGACTGATCTTATACGTTCATGTTTATAGGTAAATCATAAATTTGATATGACATAGGATATATAATGATATAAAAGGTTTACTTCTAAGGTTTTGCTTCATTCTGATATCCTGTGGGAACTTTAAACTTTGTTGTAAGGTTTCATGAGATTTAAAAACCAGAATGAGATGAGATAGGAGAAAAATGTAATTGGAGAGCAGGTTATAGCTCTTAATAAAATTGGGATGTGTTTTCCAGATGTATTCAGAGGGAAGTGATATTGTACCTCAGAGTAATGAGACAGCTCTTCACTACTTTAAGAAAGCTGCTGACATGGTAAGACCTCATGACTCAGTGTATTGAAATGTACCATATTACTATTATTTTAATAAATAAGTCTATTACATTGAAGGGTTAATTGTAATCAGCTCATGCCATAAGCGATTGAAAGCACTTACATAAATATGATTCATGTGAATAAATTGACTGGAAAACTTCCTAATAAGCAATTTTTTTAGAGATTAGATCATTGAATATTAAGTCTGTTTCATTTTAAATGGGAAGTTTTCTGATCAATAAATACTGATTTTAGTAATGAAATTAAGAATTATATAATTTACTATATTTATATTGCAACTTGAGTCCTAAAACTTGAATAATTGACAACCATATAATTTAGGCTTTCCATAATATATAATATATAACTGGCAACCATACTGTATAATTTAGGCTTTCTTTGTCCCAGAGAAAACTACATATGAATATTAAGACCCTGTGTGCCTCCATTGTACATACATATCTCTTGCCAACTACATGTTACTGTAGTTCCAAATGTCAGTTGAGTATTTCCCAAAGGAGCTCTGTGACACTTCTTTAAAGATGGCGTCTGCCTCTCCAAGTCTAGGTGAATTCTAGATTTTTCTCTGTAGGTATCAAAACAGTGATTCTCATCGCTCCACAGAACTCCAGTAACCTTAAGCATCATTGCCAGCTGATCCCAGTATTCTATTGTTATGTGGCTGGTAACTCTACCCGATGGCATCTTCTTTACTGGGGAGGGAAATTACCAGTGAAAACTACCAAAAAAAAGAAAAAGTGATCTACCTTTAATTTTAAAAAGATTAAATGTGTTGGTCATGTGTTATATCATAAATTCATGGAGCGATGGTCCTAAAGTAAGTCACAAAAATTCTAAATGAATTTACAATGTACTCCTTTTTAGCAAATTACTAAGAACCCCCCAAATCTCTAAAAGTCAGTATTATGTTTAGCCCTGATGAGGAGAAAATTTTGTTTTGAATTGAAAAGTGCTAAGACGTGTTTTGAATATGTTTGTAAATTCTTTCTTTTGTAGTCATTTACTGCATATTTTTTAATGAATCCTTTCACTCATTGTCTCTGGTTTACAGGGCAACCCAGTTGGACAAAGTGGGCTTGGAATGGCTTATCTCTACGGGAGAGGAGTTCAAGTTGTAAGTTTTCTATCTAACATTCTAACTTTAATAGCTGGTGAGGCAGGGAAATATTCTTTAACTAGCTTCCAGTTAACTAGGGGAGGCCATTTCATTGTAACCAAAGCTCCGAGGTTGGTTCCCTACCATTCCTCACCCTATTCCTGTCGTACCAGCTGCCTTACAATGGTTCTGCCTCTGGCAGCTTCTCCTGAAGGTGTGAAGCCATTTCTCATTCTTCCACCTGTGCTCTCTACCCTGCCTACTCTTCCATCTCACTAAGACTTAAACATATCCTTTGGTGCTCTTACTCAAGCCTAAGAAGATGTTAATCCCTCCCATTTAGGAGGAGAAAAGCTTTCAGTTCTACTGTTTGCCCTCCTTGCTTCTCTGCAGCCCTTCACTGCAAAGCCAAGGAGTGAACTATATACACTGCTGCTGCTCACTGTTTAGCTCTTAGCAGTCAGGCTTCTATTCTAGTCACCAGTAACCTGCATGTCAGCTAACTCCAGTTACACTTGTTTGGTTCTGTGTCCCTTGAACTTTCTTCTGTGGAATTCTATGACTCAAGCCCTCATGGTTTTCCTGGACCATTGTTTCTCGTTCTGATGTGCTAACTCCTCATGTTGGATGTCCCTGGATTCCCATGGCTGTCCTCTTTTAAATGCTCGCTTCAAGCAGTATGTTCTTTTAAGCTGGGCCTGAAACTAAGAGCTAAGTCTAGGATTTTATTCTATAGATACTCCCTACACACAGAAGACAGTAATGTGGTCTCATTTTGATTTCTTCTAGCCATTTTAAGACACCACAGTTCAGTAGTGGTCTTTGTTTTAATTTTGTCTATGGATATGTATATTTGAAATCTAATAATCATGCAGTGCTTGATAAACTACACAGGGAAGGAACAAATAAGAAAATAATTTTCCTTAATATTAGAAAAATTGAGGTTTAAAAAGGATTTGTTGGTAATAGAAAAGATATGACTATTTCATAAATTTTGGCCTTATGTTCCACTGGTGTTACTTATGTTTTCTGAGAAGTATAGTAGATATACAAAAACTATTTGCTTTTCTTCACAATGTCAAATATTAATCCTCCTATGACTTAAAGTATATTACCATCAATATATTATAAAAATTAGAAGGTAGTCCATTTAATGGCTATTTGAGAATAGTTTATGTAGTGCTTCATTAATTCTTTTTTAGATAATTATTTTTTATTGAAGGGTAGTTGACACACAGTATTACATTAGTTTCAGGTGTACAACACAGTGATTCAACATTTATATACATGATAATTCTAGGTACCAGCTATCACCATACCAAGTTGTTACAATATTTTGACTATATTCCTTATGCTATACATTACATCCTGGTTACTTATTTATTTTACAATTGGAAGTGTGTACTTTTTTTCATTAATTCTTTTTAATGAATGAATCTCCTAACTTAGGATATTATAAGCCTTTGGAGCTTTCTCATCATGTGATCTCATGACCTCTTTTTCTACAGAATTATGATCTGGCACTGAAGTATTTCCAGAAAGCTGCTGAACAAGGCTGGGTGGATGGGCAGCTACAGCTTGGTTCTATGTATTATAGTAAGTAACATTGGAATTAGTGGGGAATACACCAGAATCTAAATTAACCTATTTTCCATTAGATGCCACTATGATATAGAAATGAGAGCTATTAAATTCTGAATGCTAAATGTTCTTCCAATTCAGTGATTTGCTCATTGTAAATTACATTAATCTGTTAATATACAAATCTTTAATAATAAGGATCACATCTATCCTAAGCAAGAATTCTGATTTCCATTTCATTTTATTCCTCTGTAAAGCTTCTCTAGCAGATACATCTTATTTAAGACTACTGACCTTTCATGTGCCTTTCCTTACAGATGGCATTGGAGTCAAGAGGGATTATAAACAAGCCTTGAAGTATTTTAATCTAGCTTCTCAGGGAGGCCATATCTTGGCTTTCTATAACCTAGCACAGATGCATGCCAGTGGCACAGGTGTGATGCGATCTTGTCACACTGCAGTGGAGGTAAGGACTTTCTACCCACTTGTATACAGGAAATTAATTTGCCTGCTGGGAAAGTCTGCCAATTTAATTCTGGTTTTCTTTGCATGATTTCTTCAGGAGTAGAAATAGACTCAGCTTACTTGCATTGATACACTGAGGGAAGACTGTGAGGTTCTGTGTGTTACTATCACACTTATTTATTTCATTTGTCTCTCTCTATAAGAATCAACATTTATAAGGGGAAATATTGTTGTTTGCAGTCTCTCTGGCACCTAAGACAATATCTGAGACAATGGCGAGCATCAAAAAACTGTGTTGAATGAATGTTACAAAGGGGAATGCCAATATCTCGTAATTGGAACTTTTCCTCCTCAGCTCTCATAATTGGGCACTTGAGAGTGACATTGATTAATGCTTAGCAAAGTTTCTAAACCTCTCTATGCTTCAGTTTCCTCACTTGTAAAATGGGGCTGCCAATAGGACCTCATAGAGTGGTCCCCTCACAAACCTCATGGAGGATTAAGTGAGATACTATATATAAATTACTAGAGCAGTACCTGGCCAGAGTAAATGATATGTAATTGTTTGCTTTTATTTTCATTAACCTGTTGTAAAGACTAAGTGAAAACTTCAAATAAATTTTCCTAGATTTGTATATATTTTTAATAAAACTACCAGAGCTTCAAAGAGCAAGCTTAACAGTCAACTTGTAGCCAAAGTGCAAAAATAATTCTCTGGCATATTTTCATTACTGATTTTTTTTTCTTTACTATTCTCACAGCTGTTTAAGAACGTATGTGAACGAGGCCGTTGGTCTGAGAGGCTCATGACTGCCTATAACAGCTATAAAGATGGTGACTACAATGCCGCAGTGATCCTGTACCTGCTGCTGGCTGAACAGGGCTATGAGGTGGCACAAAGCAACGCGGCCTTCATTCTCGACCAGAGTGAGATTCATTTTAGTCCTGCCTTGAGATTAGAATACAAGGGTTCACGTCAGGTTAACTTGTTTAAAAAGAAAGGCCGCGAGGAGACTTCATTATTGTTGCAAACAGAACTTAACATACATGCTTAAGATACTTTACTTTGGACCACTAAGTCATCAAAGTTAGTTTTATAGTTAAAGTTGACAGTATGAATAGATTTGACATTCACCATAAAATTAACTGCTTTCAGTGAATACATTTTTCAAAGTACAGAAGATACAAAAACATTGTTTTTCCAGCAGTATGTAGATCCCTAGAAGTGGCTCATTACTGATTCTGTTGATAAACATATTTCAGGAAGTAGTGGTGTACTGATTGCAAGGGTTCCTGTGAACTCCATGTTTTATGCTAATACCTATTTAATTTCAGTACATTACTTGTTCATTTAATATTTATTTTATGTCCGTTCTTGCTTAAATTATTTACCACTTATCCACCCTAGTTTGTAAATGAAGCCTAAAAAGTCTAGTGCCTTTCCTTAAGAGCCTGATTTGTGTTTCATCTTTCCCTGTAGGAGAAGCAACCATAGTAGGTGAGAATGAAACTTACCCCAGAGCTTTGCTACACTGGAACAGGGCCGCCTCTCAAGGTGAGTGGTTGGTTTCTAGGACAAGATTTCATCTAGGAACCTTTCTTTATTGTTTTTTGGGTTTGTTTTTTTAAACTTCCAGTAAGATTAAATCCAGTCAGTTATCACTTTAAAATTAAGCAGAGATGAACATAGATGCAAAAATCCTCAACAAAAGATTAGTAAACCAAACTGAAAAATACATCAAAATGATCATCTATCATGATCCAGTGGGATTTATTCCAGGGATACAAAGATGGTTTAATATTCGTAAATGAATATCATTCACCACATCAACAGAAAGGATAAAAACCACATGATCATCTCAATAGATGCTGAAAAAGCGTTTGACAAATTCAACATCCATTCATGATAAAAACTCTCTACAGAATGGGTATAGAGGACAAGTACCTCAACATAATAAAGGCCATATATGACAAACCCACAGCTACATCATACTGAACAGCGAGAAGCTAAAAGCTTTTCCTCTGAGACCAGGAACAAGGCAAGGATGTCCACTCTCCACTTTTATTCAACGGAGTAGTGAAGGTCCTAGCCACAGCAATCAGACAACACAAAGAGATAAAAGGCCTCCAAATTGGTAAGGGAAAAGTTAAGCTGTCACTTTTTGCAGATGACATACATAGAAAACTTAAAGATTCCACCAAAAAAATACTAGAACTAATAACTGGATTCAACAAAGTTGCAGGATGCAAAATACACAGAAATCTGTTGCATTCCTATGTATTGAAAATGAACTAGTAGAAAGAGAGATCAGGAAAAAATTCAATTTACAATTGCATCAGTAAGAATAAAATACCTAGGAATAAACCTAACCAGGGAAGTGAAAAGCCTGTACTCTATAAACTATATGACATTAATGAGGGAAATTAAAGAAGACACAAATGAGTGGAAATCTATCCCATGCTCATGATAGGAAGAATTAATACTGTTAAAATGACCATCCCAAAGATACAGGTTCAGTGAATCCCTATCAAAACTGCAGCAACATTTTTCAGTAAACTAGAACGAATAGTTCTAAAATTGATAGGGAACCACAAAAGACCCTGAATAGCCAAAGCAATCCTGAGAAAAAAGAACAAAGCTGAGGGGATTATGCTCCGTGACTTCAAGCTATACTGCAAAGCAACAGTAATTAAAATATACGGTATCAGCACAAGACTAGACCCAGAGATCAATGGAACAGAATAGAGAGTCCAGATATAAACCCACACATATATGGTCAATTAATATACAATAGAGGAGCCATGGATATACAACAGGGAAAAGAAAGCCTCTTCAGTAACTGGTGTTGGCAAAAGTGGATAGCTCCATGAAAGAGAATGAAATTGGATTACTGCCTAATTCCATACACAAAAGTAAACTCAAAATGGATCAGACCTGAATGTAAAATGTAAAACCATAAAACTCTTAGAAGAAAATATTGGCAAAAATCTCTTGAATGTAAACATGAGTAACTTATCTCCTCAAGCAAGGGAAACAAGCAAAAATGAACAAATGGAACTACATCAAACTGAAAAGCTTCTGTACAACAAGGGATACCATCAGTAAAACAAAAAGGCATCCTCTAGTAAGGGAGAATATATTCATAAACGACATATCTGATAAGTTGTTAACATCCAAAACATATAAAAAGTTCATATTCCTCAACACCAAAAAAACAAATAACTTGACTAAAAAATGGGCAGAGGACCTGTGCAGCCATTTCTCCAAAGATGAAATACAAAGATGCTCCACATTGCTAATCATCAGGGAAATGTGAATCAAAACCACAATGAGATACCACCTCACAGCAGTTAGAATGGCCACTATCCAAAAGACAAAAAATTAACAAGTGTTAGTGAGGATGTGGAGAAATGAAAGCCCTCCTACACTGCTGGTGGGAATGTAAATTGGTGCAGCCACTGTAGAAGGCAGTATGAAAGTTACTAAAACTAAAATAACCATTTGACCCAGTGATTCCACTTCAAGGAATTTACCTGAAGAAAACAAAATCTCTGATTCAGAAAGATATATGAACCCCTATGTTTACTGCTGCATTATTCACAGTAGCCAGGATATCAATAAATGAATGGTTAAAGATGTCGTACGTAAACACAATGGAATATTATTCAGCCATAAAAAAAAAATCCTGCCACTTGTAACAACATGGATGGATCTAGAGGGTATTATGCTAAGTGAAATAAGCCAGGCGGAGAAAGATGCCATATGATTTCACTTATTTGTGGAATATAAATACAAAGCAAAACAGAATGAACAAAACATCAGTAGATTCATAGAAGTAACTGGTGGTTACCATGGGGGTGGGAGGGTAGAAGGAGACAAAGGGGCACAAAAATTCTCAATCATAATGTAGACTGGTCATGTGGATAGTAGTACTAGTAGTACAGCATGGAGAATATAGTCATTGACTCTGTAACATCTTCCTATGTTGACGGATAGTAGCTGTACTAGTGGGAGGGAGAATTTAGTAATATGGGTAACTCTTGAACCACTGTGCTTGCACACTTGGAAATAATTTGTGTATCAACTGTATTTCAACTTGAAAAATTAAGCAGAGATACTAATTATTTGCTTTTTTTTTTTGCAGCATGATTAGTATTTATTCTTAAAATAAAAGTTCTAGTTCCAGAGTTTCTAAATTGAATTCCAAGGTCTTTTTTTTTTTTTAAGGTATCATTGATAAACACTCTTACGAAAGTTTCACAAGAAAAACAATGTGGTTATTACATTCACCCTTATTATCGAGTCCCACCCATACCCCATTGCAGTCACTGTCCATCAGTATAGTAAGATGCCACAGAGTCCCTATTTGTCTGTGAGCTGCACTGTCTTCCCCATGACCCCACATACACCATGTGCACCAATCATGATACCCCACAATCCCCTTCTCCCTCTCTTCCCACCCCTCCCGTTTGGTAACCACTAGTCCCTTCTTGAAGTCTGTGAGTCTGCTGCTATTTTGTTCGTTCAGTTTTGCCTTGTTGATAAACTCCACAAATGAGGGGGAAATCATTTGGTACTTGTCTTTTTCTGCCTGACTTATTTCACTGAACATAATACCCTCTAGCTCCATCCATTTGTTGTGAATTCCAAGGTCTTTGTACTGCACATTTATGTCATGTTGTGGTTTACTCTTTCATGTTTAGTTTGAGCCAGTATATTATATAAAATTAGAATTCAGTAGAATGCATAATAGAATATCAGTCTAAAATCCAAAAGATTTTAAACTTCTCCCACTCTTCTTTGTTCAAATATTTCTTTTTCTCACATACTCCTCTCAGCATTCTTTCTCCAAGCCTGTCCCTTCTCTAAACCTAAACGATGGTTCAGTAGAACTATTTTAAAATGTAAATGGCGTGATGGGTTAAAGCATGATAACTTGAAGAGTATTATTAGTGACATAGGGAGTATACCCACCTTGTTTAACCTCTCCCTGACTATTACAAAGCCTTCTTCAGAAGACAAAACTTTGAGTTTAAATTTTTTACTCTATTTGTAGTTAGGCTGAAAGATTTGTTATAAAGTGTGTGTACTACAAATTAAAATTCTGTCTTACATAAGCATGTTAACAGGAGAAATAACCATTTGATCTGTTTTGAACACACTATTTATTGGCAGTTTTGCATTTAACTTTTGTTTTAAGGCTACACTGTGGCTAGAATTAAGCTTGGAGACTACCATTTCTATGGATTTGGCACTGACGTAGATTACGAGACCGCATTTATTCATTATCGTCTAGCATCTGAGCAACAACACAGTGCGCAAGCTATGTTTAATCTGGGATACATGCATGAGAAAGGACTAGGCATTAAACAGGTGAGCGTGGCTTCAAAAAACTGTTTGGATGATATAATTGTGATGTGGGGGAACCATCTACATTTTTATAGAAAATAGGCTTTCTTTGGAATGTGCTCAGATTTTAGGTACTAAGTTATGAGACAATTTTGTAATATTTCAAAAGACTGCCCTTGCATCTCTCTCATCTTGGAGCACACACATACATATTAATATCCACACTGAGTATTTAGGATATTAAGCCAAAGACAGATTCATTAAAATGGAAATGCAATGCTATTCCTATTAATAATTCTTTGTTTGAAAACTACCTGGCCATCTTTAGCCAATTCTGTTCTAAATTAGTGTGAGATGGAGTAGGATGTTTTTTGCTGATACACTTATTTCTGATTCTTGTATCTTCCTGATAAAGTCTAACGTGCCTTAGATCCTATGGCCTTAAGTTTTTGCCTGTGTACCCTTAGAAGAATTTTGAAAAGTTGCACATCTTCTTGTGCATTTTTAATATGACATTTAAAGATTTTCATCAAAAGTTTTAAAGAGTCTAAAGTCTAGCTATTTTAAACACTAACTTTTAAAAAAATAAAATGCTAAATTACTCTAAATATCAAAATAATTTGACCCTATTCTTAATTTTTGAAAAATACTACAGCAAATTCATTAAGTGAAAGCTATCTTTTCCTTTTCTCCCTGAACTTATATTTTCAATTCATTATTCCCACAAAATTATATACAAATGCTTTTAATGCTTATTTTACTGATCTCTCTTTCATGCTTATCTGAAACAAATATATAAATTCAAAATCTGTATTTTATTTCCCAAGTGTTGACAAATTCTTGAGATATTAGTCATAGTTGGTCAGTTAATACAGTATTGATCAAATCAACATAGTACAAATTTTGGTAAATTTTTACTTTTGTGGTAATTATGGAAAACATCTTTTAATGAGATGGAGCATTTTTTTTTATTAGCTTAAGTATCAATTAAATTTAACATTCTATTTTTTTTTTAATATATCACAAAAATAAGTGCATGGAAATAGAAAATTTTATTATAGCAAAGTCACTTAATTATTTAAACTGCTTTAGAGTTGTATGCTGTCTTAGAATACCGTAGACTGGGTGGCTTAAACCACAAATTTATTTCACTCAATTCTGGAAGCTGGGAAGTTGAAGATCAAAGTGCTGACAGATTTGGTGTCCTGTAAGGACCTGCTTCCTGGGTCAGAGAGAGCTGTCATCTTGCTTTGTCCTAACATGAGGAAAGAGCAAAAGACAGCAGCGGGCTCTTTAGAAAACTTTAAGGATGCTAATTCCATTCATGAGAGCTCTACCCTCATGGCCTCATCTGATCCTCATCACATCTCAGAGACCTCACCTCCTAAAACCATCACATTAGGCAGTAGGATTACAAGATCTGGATTTGGAGGGGACACATTTAGTCCATAACACGTGCCAAAAAATCAGAGCGATCTGTCATAAAAATTATTTTTAGTGATGTCATGTGCCAACTTGGTTAAGTCCTCCTGTTGTTGAAGGAAAAGAATTGGAAACTAGGATGTGTTCCCTGATCATTGGAATCATTCACTTTCTCAGAGAAGACTTCACCAAGCCTTTTCAAATGATACCCCTTACTCTGTCACTTCCAGACACTTTGTTGACCTGTAATGTGCTTAAGAGAAAATTGTTCATTTCATTTTCCCAGATGGACTGTTTTTTTTTGTCAACGTGCTTTTCATTTTACCATATTTTAATATTAGTTTTATTTAATTCCATATGTAAATTTTGATATATTAGATACTTGAATATAGTTTTGTCAACCCTCTGGAGCTGCAGGCTGAGTGCATACAGTTGATGGAAGATCTCTGCCATGTAATTGAAAGTAGTTATTAACACCTTTCTTCATCATCAAACCAGTCAGCCAAATCAGACTTAGTTTCTGCCAGTCTGATTTCATTTTTAATTCAAATAAACTTAATATGTTTTTGGTGACTAATAAAAAGACCACACATAAATTTTGGTTTTTATGAGGTAACACTTAGTAATAACTTACTAAAAGCAACCAAAATTAAGGTAATAAAACTGTTTTTATAATACGTTGTAAGACAAAATCTGTGCTTTTCTCAGTTTGTAGTATAATGTATCGCTTATATAAATTTTTATAAAGGCTATGATAAAATGTATAGTATTCCTTTGATAAGAATAGGGAGAGGGAACTCAGATTCAGCTTTTAAGAATAATCAGTCATGTATAAACTGGAATGATTTCATTAGTTTTTATAACATACCATGATCACCTTTTCCCATTTTTTTCCTATTAGCAAAAAAGACATTCATATTATTAAAAACTAAATCAGTTCAGCATTTAGTATAGCCAGAAATACATTAAGTATTAAATAAGATGGGGATTGGTTATAATTGGAACAAATAAGTCAGGATGTGATTGCTAAATGATGATTCACACAGAGTCCACATTATCACGTAAAGTTTGATCCATGATCTTGAACAGCAGCCCCCAAAAATTTTTGTTATATTTTTTTAAAAATCAAAGACATTAACCATACAATTATTGTTGTTTGAAGGCACTCTTCTTTGTAACCAATGACATGCCCTAGGGACAAGCTTAGGTAATAGCTGAAAGTAACTGCTGTATTTACAAATGGAAAAAGTCATTTTTAATGTTTAGCCTTTCTTTCCCATGTCTCTTGACATTCTTTCCTAGGAGGTTGGAATTCTTTGACAATAGTCAGGGCATGGAAGAAGTGAGGTTGTTAAATGAAAATTTATAGTGGCCCACCATCCTATTCTACATATATCTAATACAAAACACTCCTATCAAGGACAAAGTTAATGATGACTTGTTTGTGCCTTTACAGAAAGGTGTCCAAGACAGGGCAACACAGCATGCAAGGCCTTGAACATTGTGCAGGTACCCATGGGAAATCTTGAGTACATCTACTCCAGTTTCAAAGTCACAGCTCCAAATAAACCAGAAATTGCTTACAGTGACTGATGTTTTAAGAAGGAAAAAGTTAACTTGAGAATTTTAGGTCATGCCTGGGATTTCCAGATTGACAATATGCACAGATGTATCTGCACTGCAAATGGGGTGTCAGATGAAGGAACATGAGTTAAGTCTTTTTTTTTTTCAAAATTAGGCAGATAGTTAAGGAAATATTACTGTTTAAAGCTTAGATTTTTTTTCTTTAGGTAGGGACATTTTTAAATGAAAACTTGAAAGGTAAAATAAATTTTCAAAATATATAAACTAAATAATAATTATTTTTACTTATTTTAAAGAGAGGTAAATTTTGTTTTATTACCTATAGGATATTCACCTTGCAAAACGTTTTTATGACATGGCAGCCGAAGCCAGTCCAGATGCACAAGTACCAGTCTTCCTAGCACTCTGCAAATTGGGCGTGGTGTATTTCTTGCAATGCATACGGGAAACAAATGTAAGTGGACTATGCCTCTTTTAATTAAAGTCCCAGTGACATAATTCTCAGTGTGGTGGGTTGAGAACTGAAAAAAATTGGGGGGAGGGGAGGAGTATCCTGCAAGTGGTCTTGTTCCCTTCTGCTCCCGCAGGTGAAGTGCCAGCAAACATCATGGCGAATGTAGCCACAAAGCAATTAGCTCTCATGTGTATTTGACAGTGGTTCCCGAAGCTAAAGATTTTTCATGGATGTAGATGTTTCTGGCTTAAGGAGAATTGAGACTAACCCATGGCAATTTGGTACAATAGTTAACTAAATTGAGTAAGCATTAAATCAGATGAATACCTAGACTCAGACCAGTCTCTTAAAAAGAGAATTTTTTAAAAAAGGAAGAAGCACTTGAGAACCTGCCCAGGCTGTTGTACTTCAGATTCTTTCGATAGTGAAACATATTAAAAACACCACTGAAATTTTCTTCTCTAAAAATACCTTGAACTATTTAAATAAGCTAATGGTAGAACCTAGTAGAAGATGGGTTACCCATTCCCCTCAACTTTAGTTACCAATACTTATATATAGGTGCTCTTGGTTCTCCAGTTTCACGTTTTGTTTATAGTATCTAGTTCTTCATAATGAATTAAGTGATGCAGCATTTAACTCTGAAGGTCCTTAAAAGTATACAGAAACAAGAGCCATTTAACTTTATTCTCGACCAGAAAAGGATGGTGTTTCAACTTTCAGTTAATATTTTTTAGAATGGGTTGACACACCATTTCCCTTCTATGTTGCTCCAGCATCTATAAAGAAAAATTTAGTTACTTCTGCCTTTTGCAGCCCTAGCCCATGCTACTGTGGTCCTCCACGTATATATAAGGCTGCAAAAGACAGGAGGTGTTGGGCTCTGTCCTCCCAGTTGTTTATACATTTGTAATGGCAAATTCGTAATTGCTTGTTAGTGTGAGCCAGGGTGTGGTGTACCCTCTGCCAACTGAACAATCTCTCTTCCTTCAATTAAAAAGCTAACAGCGTGGCGGCCTGCTGTTTCTGAGGACTGTTTCAGATCCTTGTCTCACAGATTTTAAAACTAATAAAACTATCAATTGCAGGCTAGGATTTGGTCTTGTACATCATACTAAAAATATTACATCTTTGTTCTCAAAATCTCCCATTGAGGGTCTCTCTCTTCAGGACACACACACCACTGTTCCTACGCACACACACACACCACTGTCCCCAGTGTGCCTTTCAAATATTTTCTTGAAAAATGCTTGGGGAATTAGGGCAGTAGATTACTGATGGGACGGAACCCTCTACAGTCAACTGTTACGCAGTAATAGCTCAGTTCCTGACACAAATTTCTTGAGTTTTATTGGAAAGCTTTTAACCTATTGTAAAACCAATTATGTTAGTAAGTTCTGCATTTATTTCTAATTTGTAATGTAACTTTCCTAGTTTCTCCTCTAACATTTAAGTGATGATAATGACTTTTATATTCTCATTAAGATTCGAGATTTATTCACTCATCTTGATATGGACCAGCTTTTGGGACCTGAGTGGGACCTTTACCTCATGACCATCATTGCATTGCTGCTGGGAACTGTTATAGCTTACCGGCAGAGGCAGCACCAAGACATGCCCGTCCCCAGGCCTCCAGGGCCACGGCCAGCGCCTCCACAGCAGGAGGGCCCACCAGAGCAGCCACCGCCACAGTAACAGCCACTGTGGGCAGCCTTGATCAGTGACAACCAAGGAGATTGTTTGCTGAGAACACTTGCATTTGATTTACAACTTTGGATCAGTGGCCATCTCCTGGAAGAGGCACAAGGAAGCATTGAATTCCTAAAGCTGCTTAGAATCTGATGCCTTTATTTTCAGGGATAAGTAACTCTTACCTAAACTGAATGTTTGTTTCAGTGCCGTATGGAATAACAACTCTCAATGGCTTTCCTTGTTTCTTCTCCTCATTTTATTCTTGTTCTTTTTTTGTTTTTATGGAAACATGAGACACAGTCATGTCTACTCTTATCCAGCTGTCTTTTCTGGGTCCTTTGGGTTATTCGCTCAATGTGCCTAAGTTCTTCTATCAACCACCTTTAACATCTTCTGCATCGACACTAAAAACTGATCAATGGAAAAAAGAAAACCCAGTTAGTTGAAAGTTTAACCTTAACATGTTTGAAAGTCTGAAACTAGACCTTGCCTTTTAAGTATAAAAAAAAAAAAAAAAAAACACTTCAGAATGTGTCAGAACATCGATAACTGAGAAACTTTACCAATCCACATGCAAGTATACATATTCATATTTGTTAATTTATAAGGGACATTTGGGAGGTTTCCTATTAACAGTGATTATCCTGCTTTTTACCATACTTCCCTCCTTCAAAGACTGAAAGGCCTTGTTAAAGAGTTTCCTAACATGTGAATTTGTCCCACCTACTCAGTGTAATTTGCTTGTTTGTTTTGAGTGTATAGAGCTTGGATCTGGAAGCCAGAGGATGGACTAAGTGAAAGAAATTAGAAGATAATATGAAAGAACTCTGGGTGGGGTACTAAGATCATAGAAACACTTTCCTGAAAGTTGAAGCATTTATTCCCAGGATTTATTTTACTTTGCATTTCTTATTGCAAAAGAATAGATCACCCTCCTGAATTCTTTAAATATGAAATGTCATTGCCAGGATATGGCATGCAGTGACTACCATTATACTACTAAAACTCAGAGAGTGTAAGATGCGTTAAATTCAGCAGTTGAGGAAAGCTAAAGCCTGTGTATCCTGTTCAGGTAGATTTTATTTCTGCAGTTTTATACTACAGTAGAAAGTCATTCCCTTGCGTAGTTACCACATTCACCACCCTCCCGCTGTTAACATTAGGGAAATGAAGGGAGTTGTGTGTTAAATAGTATGGAAGAAAAACAACAGAGAACAGAACTTCATTTATCATAAAAATGAAAAAATTTAAACCAAATTTGTTTTCTTTTGTCAGATGGTGGTATTCACCAACCTACATCTAGTCTGAGACTGCCTGAGTATCTGAGCAGGCTTTCTGTGCCTGCTGACCTCACTCTGTATTAGTGTTTATGCTTCTTCCATAATCCCCCATCTGCCAGAAAACTTGAAGTTTATTAACTGTAGAGTTGTAAGACTTTGGATTTTGAAGTTGGGGTTGTATTTAGAACTAGATTTAATTAGTCTGTAATGAACATGAAGGCTTTAAATGTGATGTTGTATGCTTTTTTGTGTGTGTTTAGAGTATTACGAGAAACCTGGTAAGCAAACTTTCCTCCCAAATAATTACTTCCAAAGTTGAAGAGGTGGCCATGGAGAGAACCATATGTATAAAAGCATATCTGAAAGGTAGGAAATTTTACTCAGAAAAGTGTAATATCGTTTGGGGCATCTCTTAGATATTAAGACTTGTTTGATGTCTTAACACTGAGATTTGAGTGCCGTTGGTACAAGATGTTGGCGACTTCACCACTGCCTCCTCTCCCACCCTTCAAATAAGTCGAGTCCGTTGTGGCAGCCACACTTCATTTCAGAGGAACTGTTTTAATTTAGTTAAGTGTTTTAAAATCCTCTAAGATGAATAAACCTTTACCATCCACCTCATTTCTCCTTTCACAACTTTTTAATTCCTATCTCTACTTCCCTCATTAGTATTTTGAAAAAGCATTTTGTAAAACAGCATGTGCCTATAGCTAGATGGCAAAGCATGGTTTTTCCTACAGTAACAGACGTCCCATGAGTTTACCATTTGCCATGTCCTTTTTATTTCTACTATTACAAACATCCTTTTCTTGGCTTTTTTGCACCTCCTGTTTTACCCTGGGTCATATGCTACTGGAAATTGGAAGGGTATCTTTAAAATAACTTGTTTCTATGGCTTCATGACTCCAGTCCTTATGGCTGTCTCAAAATACTTCACTCCCTTTTTCTTTTTGTTCATGGGACATGATACCTAAGCAAATAGGAACTGGGTTTGGTGTTTCTCCTAAAATAATGCTCAATATTTACCTAAACAAATGGCATCCATTTGAATAAAATGACCATAACTAAAGCTAGTTAATGTCAGTGACATTAAACTAACTCCAGGATTCAGGAGTTTTAATGTTAGAATTTAGAGTTAGCAGCTAGAGTGTAGCTTCATTTCTCCTTGGCAGCCTGTCCCCACGACCCCTTTGATAGTCTTGTCTTCCTGCCTTTGAAGGTGATGGCAGTGGTAGTCTACTTAGTTATCTTCTCCTGTTATCTGCTTTGTTGGTTAGTAAACTGTTTTAATCTTGAGACTATCGTTTTGCTTTTATTTTATGTTAAAAAGGTAGCATTGGTCTTCAGATTTTTTTCTTTATGTGTTTGAAGTTTTTGTTTCTGTTTTCTGAGTAAAGTGTATTTTTGGTTAATATTCAGTGGCACGAAGAAAGTAAAAAGCCCTTTTTTCCCCCAAAAATTCACTATTTAGCTCTTAAATGAGATTAATTTATGAATCACTAATCTTAAGTACTCTTGAGAATTTGTTACCTTGTGCATATAAGGTTAATTTGTGAAAGTTTTACTGCTAAGCTGTTTTATCTCTGTATCATTGAGAAGTTTTAGAGACTTCTACCCATGATCTGGTGATGACCTGATACTTTATTTAACTAAGCAGTTGCTGTTGCCTCCAGAAAACTTAAGTATTTTATATAGAATTTTTTTTTTTTGCTTTGTTTTTCCCTCCTTTCTTTGTTCTTCAAACCAGTGTTTTGGAAGTATGCATGCAAGCCTGTAAGTGAAGAACACAACTCTTCATGTGTAGCATGTGTATTATCATTTAGCTACATCTGCAAAAGACTTCCTTTACAGAGGTTTGGACTAACATTTCACATGCACATTTCAAAACAAAATGCTTCAGATAAACAGCCCCTTTACCTGCCAAGAGGAGCATTGTGGGCTGCACTTGCCCCACTGACAGCTAGGATTTGTTTTGAAAGTGTATTTAATATTTATTGCACAATATTATGACTAGAAGTGTGCAAGAAATAAAAGAAACTCTTATTTTCATGAAAATTCTTTCATCAGTCATTACCCTCGAAAAAAAGTGAAAATATAAATTTCTGAATACCATATTGTCCGAGGCACTACCGGATTTTTAAATGTGTGGTAGTCATTGAAAAGAAGCTAAATTTCTCCGTCTTGGTATTTAAAGAAAATCTAAAATATCCCAAGTAAAAATCATTTGTATTTTAAAATGACTGTACAAATAAATACTGATTTTGTGTGCATGAGAAGGGTGTCTTGGTTGTGTGCAGGGAGTCATCTCAGATGTACCATTTTTCCTATTTGGAATGACAAACAAGCTGACGCTATGATTAAAAAAAATCAAAATGTTCATGCGATCAAGGTATAACCACTATCAATATTTAGGAGAAATTTAAAAGACCATAAGCTGGCATTGGAAGGAACACCATAACAGACTTTTTTGTAAATTTATTTTGTATTTAATTAAATACAGTATAAAGGCTGGTGAAGTGTAATATAATTGTGTAAACAAATCCTGTTAATAGAGAGATGTACAGATTCATTTTGTACTGTATCTTGAAACTTGTGAAATAAAGACTCCACCTCTGGTTATCCTGTATGCGGTAATGTACCATGACCATGAACAAGCCCTTTTCGGTCACACTTGGTTTTTAACCTGAATCATTTCAGTGTTTAATGGTCCTTTCTGGGATTTCCTAAGCTTCTGCAAACATTCATGTAGGGCAGTTTGAATCCATCTTTTATTTATTGTCAACCTCTGAAATTCAGATTTCTATACATTGAATTTTGTCCTAAGGAGAATAGAAATTTGCCAAGAAGTGTTACCTTTTTTTTTTGCATTACAAAATGATCCCCACAATAAGTCTAGTTACTGTCTGTCAACATACACAGTTATTACAGTATCATTGGCTGTGTTCCCTATGCTGTACATGACATATCCATACTGATATCATAAGTGGGGGATTGTACCTCTTAATCCCCTTCACCTATTTCACCCTGTTACTGTTCTTTTAAATCTGAGATCTTTGACTTCAGTCAGCCTCTGCTGATTATAGGAAAATGTATCTAAAGTTTGCTTACGTACTGCCTTGTCCCAGAAAGTTTTTAAGAGGGCTTACAGAGCCTCATCCAATACAGTCATAAAATTTACATAAAATAAGATGATCTAAGGAAAGGAGAAATGGAAAAAAAGACAAACCGAGAGTGAACTTTAAACACAAAATGCATGTTAGAAGTGGGCTATAAATTATAACTTCCTAGCAGCCAGCTCAAGAAGGAAATTGAGCTAAACCATTCCCAGCTTAGAAGCATCAGATCCTTGGATAAAAAGTCTGGATGATGCACACTATGGTAAGTGAGAAATTGGATCTCTGATTTAACTTCTGGAAGCACAGCCACCCCAGATGACCTTGACTGACCTCTGAGAAGTGGGACTTCAGAGCCACACAACATCAGCGGTTTGACCATTCACCCTGGAGTTGGGTGTAATGCCTATTAACCACTTAGCCCCTCTCTGACAAGTATCAGAATGAGTCCTTGGTCTTCATTGGAAACAATGTGGTGAGAAACAGCCTCTCTCCTTTAACTTCCTTTATGACACCAATTTTGATTGGTTATGCTAGCCTTGAAATACTATGTTAGAGCATATACATGAATGTATGCGAGCAAAAAATTAATATTTCTGTAGTAGAAACTGAAAAAAGATGTTTTATTTTATGGCTATTTTCCAAATACTTGAATAGTCAAGTAAAATGAGCTTTATAATTTACCAGTTCAAAAGGAGGTGCTGCTATATTACGGATCTTGTATATTTTTTCCCATGTCATTTCTGCCACTACTTAGAAAGTCATCAGGTTAAAAATTCTACCAACTTGGTAATTTATTATTAATATTATATTTTTAGCAGAACTCTGATTTTCCTAGTGGCCAAATGTTTAATTTCTTTTAAACATGTCCTATTGTTAATGCTGAATTGTGTATTAAATCCTACTTCTAAAAACCCCACATAATTTTTTCTCATGTAATTTGAGTAGAATATGTTCAGTTAATTGTCTTTGGAACATTTGTATAAATGTTTTGTTTTTGTTCAGTCAAGTTTCCTTTTGCCTTCTATTTCCCAGTACAACTCTATTAATTCGTCTGTCAGGATTGAAAATAATTTCTCCTAACTCTGATAGGTAGGTAATAGGTATGAGATTTTAATAAGTATCCTAAACAAGGGTGCCAACTTTGAACATAAAAATGCCAGTGAGTCTTACATGATTCACGATTTAAACGTGAACAACAGAAACCTCCACTCTTGGAAACAGATTTATTTTAAGATGTGAAAGCACAGCTGTGAGTTTCAGAGTTGACACATCTGGGTTTCCCCACTCTTCCCCCATGCCCTTGCCTATAATATTTTTTCCTTAGAAAAGTTTTGAGTTTTTTTCTAAAAAACATTTTTGAAATGAATAAAAGCTAATCCTGATTGTTCAAGGGAAAAGGGAGTGGAGGGAATCATCCAGCTGTTATTTCCCTTATATATATTGATAAAGAATTTACCAGACTATCTCCAGCCTATGCATACATTTTATCTTTTGCATACTGTTTGGGCAAGGTTCTTTGGCTAGTAATATCTTACATAATGCACAGAAATTTACTGCCAGAGCAGAGAGGTGAGGACAGCATACTCTTTTCCTGTGGTCCCTACTTTGACTCTGAGTGAAATAAATGCCGTAAGTGAAACTGTCTACACGGGAGCTGTGAACAGTGCCTTTATTACTTAAAAGGCAAGGAAAAGAGTAATTGAAGAAGCCTTAAGTTTATTTAATTGGTATCTGTATTTCCTCGTTTGCAGCTTAAAAGTAACTGAAACGACAGAAATAACTTAATGGAGACTTAGTGTACACAGGTTTGTTAAACCAAAGACTCTATTAGGTCTCACCAGAGACAACAAAGTAAGTTAGGGGCAGGACATTTATGCCTTAGATCAGTGAAATAGAAGAAGCCTATGAACAAGGATGAAACCCTAACCTTGAGTACAGAAAAATTAAGTTGCATCCTATCAGACCCATTACCACTAATGAAGGGGGATTTTTAATTGTGTTACCATTCCAGCACGGGTCATGATGACAAATATGACAGATGCATAAGGGAAGGGTCCACACACAACCGCCATGGTCCACTGGTGGGTCTTGCATTCTCAACAGTTCTCCCATTGACTCTCCTGAGTTCAGTCTTAAAATTTATAACATAGGGTTTCACATTGTCATTCATTCAACAGTTTTTATGAATCACCTACTGAATGAATCACATTCCAGGCACTGAAATGTACAGTGAATTTAAAGAGAAGTAAGAACAGGTCTTGTGCTCTGGGGGTCACCATCACCATTTTATTGAGCACAGGATATGAATATGTGACAAGCACTAGGTGCTTTACATGCATTACAGAATTTTAAATACCCCTTGATGTTGGTACTATTCACATCATTCTCTTGTAACATATTAGGAAATGGAACTTAAGCTAAGCCAATTTTCTCAAGGTCACTCACCTAGTAAGTTACAAAACGAATTCAAATAAGACTCTTGACTATAAAACCCAAGCTAAATGGCATGGTATGCTGTCCCCCTAATGCAGCATGGTGAGGCTTATAGTGGAGGTGTGAACACCATGCTTAGGGAACCAGGAAAGAGTAACAACAAAATGTACAAGTCTCCAATTTGCATGTCAGCCTTGCTCCAGTCCATGTGGACATGCTGTTCTAGTTTCAGCATGTGCTGCCAAAGCAGCATTTACAGGCACCTACTGTTGCTTTAAAAATTGTAAAGGAATTTAAAAAAAACATCTAGAGCACACCAAGATTGGCTTATCACTGCTTCGCCAGGTCTGGGGCCTCCACTAGGGTGGCTTGAAATGCTTGGGGAGCTATAAATCGGGGGTTTATGCATTTTTCTGTTTTGATATCTTCCAGGGCCAAAATACCCAAGACGGCTGCTTTGCTCACCCCTGGTGCCTGGGCTGGGATGGCCAAACAGCTGGGCACTGGGCAGCATCCCCCTCTCTGTGGGGATCTCAGGGTCCATAAAACTGCCTCCAAATGAGCATTCCAGGAGCTCAGCTGGAGCTGCAAAGCTTCCTGGGACCTGGCCTCAGGAAGCCCCAAACATCATTTCCACTGCATCCTGCTGGTCAGTGTGTCACTTGGGCCAGACTGAAGGGTGTGGGGCAGAGGAATAGACTCCATCTCTCAGCTGAGGCTTGGTATGGCCAGGCAGAGAAGGAAGGAGGTGATGATGGCCATCGTAGATAGGCTGCCCAATCACACATTTCATCTTCCTTTACAGCGTCAGCAGTCTGTGAAGTTAACAGTCTGTTGGTTATGGAAATCATCTTCATGATAACTTCTCTCTATACAGCTCCCACTCTTGGTACCAAGTGCAAGCTCATGCCACTCACCACACGACACGCCAATAAAGTTGAGAGACTAAGTGTTGGGTAAGTAAAATTATTTGGAAAGCCAGTGGACTGAGAAGACAGTGGGCTAATGTCCTAGAGAGCCGTCTTAACTCAGGGTTGATTTCAAGCTTATTTATCTTACGGAAGGAAGAGCGGAAGGAGGTTGAGGTCAGCAGGTGACCATGGGCCTCAGACACCTGGACAGCAGCAAGGGTCTGAGGAGGGAAGTGAAACTCCTTGTCCTTGGTTAGTCGGCGCCAGTCATTTCATTGACATGGGTCTGGCCATGATGTTCCTGTGAGTCCTTGACAATCCAGTCATCATTTTTGTACCCACTTTTGTACAAGTTTGGGGTAAGGGGCTGATTTTATCAATCTTAAGTCATGAACAAAATTTCTTTTGATGATTAAAAAGCCTACATTCAGGACTGCAGGGCTGAGCAGAACCTTTTGACCTAGAGATTGTCAGCAAAGGAGACAGATTCAGTATGAAGACAGAGATGCCAAGCTTTTTCACTGTTACACTATTAATCGTGGGAACCCAGGGTGACACAATGAATCAGATATCTGCCCATCCTCAATGACTTCATTTAAAAATGGCCTCTGGGAGCTTTCCACAAACAAAGCTGCTTTTCCTGATTTCAATTTTTAAGAGCTAACTGAACTCCAAATGCTACCAACCCATTTTGTCTACAAATTTAGCACGAGACCTCCCACATCCATCCTCCTGAAGTAGCTAAACTAGTGGAAAAGATTAATAAAGCTAATGGAGGATTAAGTGCCTGTGTGGTGTCAATCATACCTGGCTTCATTCGATTCTTCAAACTGCCTGCCTTCCCTCCCTCTGCCCTTTGGTCAGGCCCACTCTCCTCCAGTATCTGCTCAGACTTGCCACCTCTGTTACTTTCCCATATTTAGAGCACTTCCTTGATTATTCACAGTATTTATTTAAACTTGGCCTCCTGTTAGTAAATCCCAGGAGGACAGACACCATTTCTGTCTTACTCATCAGTGTGTGCCCAGAGCTTGGCATGATGCCCAACATGAAAATCAACTCCATTAAAGTTTGAATTAGTGGATGGACTTAGAAATAACATTATAGGCGATGTTTAAGATTCAGGGTCAGCTCTTGAGGAAACGTGCTTAAATGCAGATGTACTGGAAGGATTATCGTTGTGCAAGTCACCTACATCAAGTGACATTTCCCTGACCTTCCTGCCCTATTCCTGCACAGGGAGGAGAAATCCCTGCTGGTAAACAGCTCTGGGGAGAGAGAAAGGGAAGTTGCCTCCATGGCCTGTGGGGGGCCCAGGAGTGACCACTCCTACCCTACAGAGGGTGGCTGAGCTGCAGACATAGGAGAACTCTGCACTGAAGACAGACAGCCCACTGAAGTGGCAGAGCCCTTTGCAGATTGAAAAGTAGGAAACATTAGTACATAAGCCACCAGTGAAAAGACACCAAGACAACCTCTGAGGGGCAATTCCCCTCAGTGCTGCCTGGATGTTTCAATCCAAGGCCCTGTGCCAGGCAAGAGAAGAACTCTGACGCGTGGGGGGTTAGCAGGACGGGGAATGATCTCGGGAAGTCCTGTTGTATCGGTGTGCGGTGGGTCTACAGTTAGCTGGGAAATGCACCTTTTCCCATGGATCTTTCTTCGTTCACTAGACTGATACTGTCGAAGGAACATAACGATAAATCTGGCACAGAATATAGTCAGGGAATTCACTTAGGTTTTTTCCAAAAGTCTTACCGAGTAATTGCTATTAGAAATAGACAACTAAGAAGTTTTCAGTATCTTTTCACCACTGGAATTACTCTTCATTACTCACCCCTTTTTTAGGATTTAGGAGACGCACACGCCGCCTTCCTTCCCCCACTGCAGGAAGGCCCTCTCCACTTCCCTTTTGTGTAAAGGGGAGGGCGGAGCAGAGCAGAACCCAAAGCCACAACACAAGCGGCCTCCCCTTACTCTGCCTAGCATCGCTTCTCTTGAGAGGGGACAGTAAAATGTACTAGATTATAATATAGACGCTCCAAGTTCTTTTTGTTGTTTAATTTCTACCGTACGTCTCACGCATAGCTAATCATTTTAACTGCGATAGCTTTCTCTGAAAACTAGGCCTTGGCAGTTACCGCAAGTCCCACTAGAGGGCGCCAAAGGATGCATCTGCGGGAAGGTGGCGGATTAAAACAGAGGAACAGCTTTGCCGGGGACAGGTGAGATCCGAGGGCACTGACTCCCGCAGGTCCCGCGAAACGACCACGGTGGCTGCTGGAAGCATCGCAGAACTTTTACACTGTATCATCTTTCTTGCTTCGTCACTGACGGTGCTATGTCCCCTGCCGCCCAGAATATTTACGTCGTTGCAGTGGGTTCAATGGTAGCTCCCAAACAGGTATTTTCATGTCTTAACTCTGGCATCTGTGAATGTGGCCTTATTTGGGAAAAAACTGAGGATCTCCAGATGCGATTCTGGATTTTCGAGGTAGGCCCTAAATCCAGTGACGGAAAGGCAGACGGAACCTGGCACACACAAGAGCGCAGGGCAGAGAAGAGAGACCACATGAAGAGCAGGCAGAGACTGCGACGAGGCAAGCAGGCTGGCGGACACCTGGAGGAGGCCCTACCGCGGCTGGAAGAGGCACGGAAGACGCTCCCCGAGAGCCAGTGCGGGTGCACAGCCCTGCTGACTCCTCGATTCCGGACTTCCAGGCCCCAGGACTGTGATGTGATAAATTTCTGTTGCTTTAAGGCACCAGGTTTGTGGTAACTTGCTACAACAGTCTGAGGAAGCACATACAGTCACCCTGCACCATGTATTCTCCGTGGGGATGATATAGCCCCCAAGGGGGAGAACATGGGTTCTTGGTGGGAGTGTGTGAAAAAATCTTAGATATTACAATGGTTTGTCACCCTCCAAAGGACCAGGGAACACAAACAGACACACAGGATATGTGTGCTATTAAAATTTTATTCATGAAGGAGCAGAGAGGGAACAGACAATTAGAAAAACAAATCTAACAATGTCTCTTCAGGGAATTATTTTTGAGTTCGGCATCACTGCCCAACACTAAGCTGCACCCACCTTGGTGCTACTTTTAATCTTTAAGGTGACATTAGGAAAAAGTAAAATGCAACAAAATAAAGCACAAGAACAACTGGATAGCCAAAGCAATCCTGAGAAGGAAAAATAAAGAAGGCAGGGGGTATCTCTCTTCCCAACTTCAAACTCTACTACAAAGCCACAGTAATCAAGACAATTTGGTACTGGCACAAGAACAGACCCAGAGACGAGTGGAACAGGATAAAGAGTCCAGATATTAACCCAAACATATATGGTCAATTAATATATGATAAAGGAACCATGGACATACAATGGGGAAATGACAGCCTCTTCAACAGCTGGTGTTGGCAAAACTGGACAGCTACATGTAAGAGAATGAAACTGGATCACTGTCTAACCCCATACACAAAAGTAAATTCAAAATGGATCAAAGACCTGAATGTAAGTCATGAAACCATAAAACTCTTAGAAAAAAACATAGGCAAAAATCTTTTGGACATAAACATGAACAACTTCTTCATGAACATATCTCCCCAGGCAAGGGAAACAGAAGCAAAAATGAGCAAGTGGGACTATATCAAGCTGAAAAGCTTCTGTACAGCAAAGGACACCATCAATAGAACAAAAAGGTACCCTACAGTATGGGAGAATATATTAATAAATGACAGATCCAATAAAGGGTTGACATCCAAAATATATAAATAGCTCATGCACCTCAACAAACAAAAAGCAAATAATCCAATAAAAAAATGGTCAGAGGAGCTGAACAGACAGTTCTCCAAAGAAGAAATTCAGATGGCCAACAGACACATGAAAAGATGCTCCACAGCGCGTGTCATCAGAGAAATGCAAATTAAAACCACAATGAGATATCACCTCACACCAGTAAGGATCACCACCATCCAAAAGACAAACAACAACAAATGCTGGTGAGGTTCTGGAGAAAGGGGAGCCCTCCTATACTGCTGGTGGGAATGTAAATTAGTTCAACCATTATGGAAAGCAGTATGGAGGCTCCTCAAAAAGCTCAAAATAGAAATACCATTTGACCCAGGAATTCCACTCCTAGGAATTTACCCCAAGAATGCAGCAGCTCAGTTTGAACAAGACATAAGCACCCCTATGTTTATCACAGCACTATTTACAATAGCCAAGAAATGGAAGCAACCTAAGTGTCCATCAGTAGATGAATGAATAAAGAAGATGTACATATACACAATGGAATATTTTTCAGCCATAAGAAGAAAACAGATCCTACCATTTGCAACAATATGGATGGAGCTAGAGGGTATTATGCTCAGTGAAATAAGCCAGGCAGAGAAAGACAAGTATCAAATAAGTTCACTCATCTGTGGAGTATAAGAACAAAGAAAAAACTGAAGGAACAAAACAGCAGCAGACTCACAGAACCCAAGAATGGACTAACAGTTACCAAAGGGAAAGGGACTTGGGAGGATGGGTGGGAAGGGAGGGATAAGTTGGGGGTAAAAAAGAAAGGGGGCATTATGATTAGCATGTATAATGAGGGGGGACACAGGGAGGGCTGTGCAATACGGAGAAGAAAAGTAGTGATTCTACAGCATCTTACTACACTGATGGACAGAGACTGGTGGGGTATGTGGGGGGGACTTGGTGATGGGGGGAGTCTAGTAGACATAATGTTCCTCATTTAATTGTAAATTAATGGTACCAAAATAAAAATAAATAAAATAAAACTGGAATCTATGGATTTTTTTCCTCAGAGAAAGGCACTGTAGACCCCTCCCTCTTTCCTAGCCCCATAAGTACCAATAACATGTGATAGGCACACAATATGCAAATGGAGAGCCAAGCGCACAGGTGAGGGAAAGGTGGAGGTGTGGCCGGGAGCACAGGTAGGCCCTGCTCCTCCTGGTGAGGGGAGGTGGGAGTCAGGGGGCCCGTCTGAAAGAGCAGCTGGAGCCTAGGGGACAGGTTGGAGTCAGTCAGGAAGAGGCGAGGTGGGGACCGGAGGCAGGCGGAGGCCACAGCAGCAAACAGATGCTCCCTCTGCTGTCCCAGATCCTCCAGCCTCTCCATTCCTGCTGTTACCACATGGACTGAGATCTTCCAGTCCTGTTAGCACTGGTCTTATGCCTTCTCTGCCCCCCTCCGCTTTAGTCCCCTATATACCAGACTGAACTTCCCAAACAATGTGTAAGCAGCATGCGTTCCTCTGCTCAAGAACCCTCCATGGCTCACCCTTACAGGCTGAAGCCCTCCCCAGGCAGCAAGCCTGGATTCCAACAACCTGTCCCCTCTCTCTCTCTCTCCTGGCTAAGCAATACTGTGCTTTCGCAGACACCGTCACACCAGAGGTGAAAATCCTATCCTGTGCCTGATAACAAAAAGGCTCTTCCCTCGGCTCCAGCCACACCCTCTCTGGGAGAAGCTGGGACCCATCTCACATTCCTTCCAGGTAGCTCTTAGAGTTCCCAGGCCGGCTCAGACACGGGCTTTGAGTCGCCTGCTAACTAGAGTCACGTCTCCTGTCTTCTTCAAGGGGTGATATTTCTTTTGGGTGAGGTAGGCCCCTGCTCCAAAGCACTCTGAGATGCCCCCATGGAGGACGTGTCCCTCCAGCCCCATTCCATTCACAGGCTCCAAAGCACATCGCCATTGCCCCCACACAGGAGACAGATGTCCATGGAGCAGCGCCTTGACTATATCAGGGCCCGTCAGACTCTCCCAGGGAGCTGGGACACAGCGACACAGACTGAAGCCCAGCGCCTAGGCTGTACTTGAGTCTGTCCCCTTGTCCATCAGTAGCCCAGTGTCCATGGACCATGTTTGCCCGCTAACTTGCCGTAAGTTCTTTCCCATGAAGATCCTGAGACAAAGCAGGATCCTCAGCAAATACAGCTTAGGTTCTCAAACTGAGGCCCCCGCGTCTGTACATCCAGCCTTTGAGGCACCCTGAACATGTTCCTGGACCCTCCATTTTTCCGTCTTCCTAATTCATGGCATTTATCATCTGGGCCTCTCTTTGGTTAGCATCATCAGTGCTGCCTCCTTGCACCTCTCATGCTGTGTTTTGTTCTGTTTTTTTAAACCCTGAATTAACAGAAAGAGGCTGTCTGAGCGCAGCCGAGCGTCCAGTCTGCGGGTGTGGAGAGCAATGACAAGAGAAACGAAGGTCTGCCCCACCCCTCGCTCCATCCCTACCACTTCCCCACACCTCCCTGTCTCCCGTCTTCTAATCTTGCTCCCTCGACACCCGTGAGAAGCTGAGAAGCAGGCACTTGAAGTGAGTGTGAACGAATTTCAATCTCAAATAGAACCACAGGATTTAAAATGGAGAGTCTCACACATTGTGCCCTCAGGAAGACAAAACTTAAGGACTGAGAGATTCATTCCCATAAACGCCTGATTTACAGAAAACTGGTAGTGCTGGAATTTTCATGGATGATGGGAGCTTGATCAGAGGTTGTCTCTTATCCACCTTGGGAGGTTTTGCCAGAGGCATAAACCAGAGATGACCCAGGTTGGGTTGGCCCCACAAAGTGGGCCGAGTTGAGCATTGTTTGTGTGCTAGACTGGTGCTGTCTGCACGGGAAGTTTCCAAGGTGGGTCTCCATTTGGTTTTGATTTTAACAAATTCTAACTGGACTTTTCCTTCGTCACATTCCCTGCCCATAAATACAGTCTATCATAGTCCCTCAACGGACTCCCCTATAGTTTGTGAAGTCGGTGTCCCAAATTGCAATTCCTATGCTCTTCCCAAACAAACTCATCTTTTTGAGCTCACCTGAGTTCACCTCTCTACTTAGGTCGCTGTGGGAAACTGGTGGTGTGCGCAGGGTATGTCTCTCACTGCAGGCAACTCAGAAATGGGTCACAGGAATGTCTGCTACATAAGGTGATTCCATTTTCCCAGTAAGAGCCTCCAAAGTGCTCTCAGTGTTGTTCCGTTTGCATTGCTTTTATGAACAAGGTTGATCATCTTCCATGAACTAGAAGGCACATGAAAATTCTTTTTCTGTAAACTCTTAATCATGTTATTTGCTCACTGTTTCTGTTAGACTGCTGATCCTTGTTGATTTCCATGAGCTCTTCATATATTAAGGAAATGAACTTCTTGCTGTTAAATGAACTGCAATGTCTCTCAGTTTGACGTTTGTTTTTAGACTGTGATCGTGATGGTTTGGGTCACTCATGCTTTTTTTTTTTACATAGTTAAATTATCAATCTTTTATGGCTTCTGGGACTTGAGGAGTAATTAGAAGGCTTTTTTTCTTTTTATATGTATGTTTCTAATAAATAGAAAGGATATCTTAGAATGTATGAAAACTGATTAAGGCTGGACCCAGACACCTGGGTGCCCTGGGTAGGCTCATAATTGAGACATAGCAAACTAATATTCTTTAAATATTTGTTGCAGTTCATTTAGAGAACAAGGGAGAAGGTGGAGGGGGCAGCAGAGGGAGGCAGTGCCGTCTCTGTCCCCACTGTCCAGAGCAGGTGAGCTCCCCCTGAACGTGCATACGTCACACAGGAAACAAACGCTCCATGTCAACAGAACCCACTTCCCTGAACGGTGGCTGGCAGCCAGCCGGGGCTCCCGGGCAGGCCCCTGGGTGGGTGAGGGGTCCTGTCCCTACCCTCGGCTCACATCCTCGCAGTCACACGTCCTGCTCTCTCTGAGAGTTCTTGGAAATGCAGTTTTCTTCACCTGGTTGTATTTCATGGGTGGTTTTAGAATTTCCGTGACATTTTCTTGCTCCCTGTGCCTTGAGGGATCCGTCCAGCTGGCCAGCCCTCCAACCTGGCTCTGCAGGTCAGACTCAGGAAGCAGATTCGGCCCCAGGAAGGCCGGGTGAGGGCTGGCAATCACTGGAAGGACGAAAAACAAGTCTGATGGATGGCAAACGGAAGCAGCTGGGTGTGGCGAGGGGCTGGCTTCCTCCTGCCTGTGTGAGCTGCAGAAAGGGGTTCCCGAAGGGACAAGCAGCCTCACACATGCGTGAGCCCCGTGGGTCCAAGGGGATAAAGGGCTATTGTGTGTGAACCAGCTCTGAACTAGAGAAGGAACCACAATAATTGTTTTTTTTTTAGTTTTTTTCAAATTTCAACTTTATTGAGGTAAAATCAACAAATTCTAAGATATTTAAAGTGTATATCATGGTGATTTGATATATGTATATGTTGTGAAAGGAGTTCCTCCAGGTAAATAATAAACCCATCTATCACCCACAAATTTTATTTTATTTTTCTATCTAGTGAGAACATTTAAATTCTCCTCTCAGCAAACTCACTACCCTTTCCTACCTCTTTTTGTCAAAGACTGTGGATCATAGTTACATACAAGAGAGGTTATTGGTGCCAAATGAATACATGAGGCGAAAGGAAGGGACAGATTTTTGCTGAGTGACAACATCTGTGAGGATTTTTTTAAATCTAGTTTCTCTAAAATCAAGAGAAAACTGTGTTAATATTTCAAACGTTTCTGAATAAGTCAAGAAAGAGACAAGAACATCACTGAAAAGTTATATTCACTCCTCAGCCCTGGGCCACACCTGAGAGCAGAGTCTAAGGGGAGCTCAGAGTGCCCAGACTCCTGGGGAGATGCCCCCTGGCCTCAAGACTGCAAACCCTGGGGTATCTCTGAAGCCACCCTCTCCCTCCCACCACCAGCATCCCAACTTCGCTCCAGCGTCACAGCACACAGTTCCAGGCGTTGTGCCACGCCAGGCCTAAGCCAGTCGTTGCTGTCCATCATTCTGCTGACAGTGGGGATTGGACTAAGGCAATGTTCCTGCTTCTCCACATTTTTTTTTAAGTGGGCAGCCTAAGGAAACCATTTTAGATATTTTTTTTCCTAATTGTCCCCTCCACCCTCATGAAATTTTAATACCATAGATATACTGAATATATGTTTCTCACTCTCTATATATCTGCACTTTATAAATGAAAAGAGAAAGACTTCTTTGCTCCTGCCAAGAACCCACTTTCACCCCTTTTGAGGGCCATGTGGTTCCCATTAAGAATGCACTATAAGGGATGGCTACATTGTTGGTAATAGCAGAAACTGGAAATCACTCAAATGTCTGTCAATAAGAACTGATGGAACAAATTATGCTATAGCCAAGGAATATGATACTCAGCATCCATACACAAAAAATGAGGGATCCTTCCATGGGCTAATATACCTTTGGAAACAAGATCTCCAAAATACATTAAATGAAAAATGCAAGAAGCAAAACAATGTTTACAAAATGATGCCATTCTTGTAAAAACCGATAAGAATGGATATGTGTATGTGTTCCTAAATTATTGCAGAAAAAATTTATGTGGCACTAGTGACATTGGTGTGCTTCAAGGGAAGAAAATGGTGTGACAACAGGACAGAGATGGGACATAAACTTTTGACTATGTACCTGAACCATGTGATTGTGTTGCCTATTCAAATATTAAACGTAAAAAATTCTGAATGTAAACTTAGCATTTATGCTTTTAGGTGCATCTTTTTAAAACACGAGTGCTAACAAAATTAGGAGTGTTCCACTTTTACATCACCAATTGAAGGACGGTATCAGTAGCCAGATTTAAGGAACCGACAGGTTAACAAGTGGCTTTTGCCTCCATTTTCCATTTCTACAACATTGGAGTAAGGTTTTATCACCGTGAGATTTTCCATAACACCTCCACAACTGGAAGAAAACATGGTGTGGAGCTCGAAAATGGCATTTCCCAGACACCCCATTTTCATATCTCTGCTCAGGCACCCAGTTAACTTGTGCACAGCCATGTGTTGTTAGCCCCATCATGGTTCACACAGTGACTTTTCACCTGTCACAGTAACTTCTGTTCTTGGGCAAAGTGTCCTTGCTGATTTGGTGAATATTCTGCAGCCTAATTTCCCCCAAATATTCCCCTCTTCAGTGCTTTATTTTCTAGGCCTGGAGAATCATAAGCCAGTGAGGAGCTCTTTAGACCTTCAGTTCACAGGGTCCTTCCCCCTTCTGTTATTGGTTATCATCCAGTTGGATGAAGCTTCATTAAGCTCTTGTCTAAATTTAGTCATCAGGTTGCCATCAGTTCAGTATGGATTCATGGACCAGGCCCTGGGTCCTCTCTTGATAGAATCCACGGCAGGGTGTTTTATTGATGATTAACTGGTATAGAATCATGGGAAAAACCCAAAAATCCCCAAAGGATGACTGACATTCTTTTCAAAGGGCGTGGAAGCACTGCAAATATGACAGCATGTCCACAGCTGTTAACAGTCAACAGTGTGACATCATTGTGTTCTATCACCTTGAGCTCATCAATATGCCATTTCTTAATTCTTGCAAATAAGATTTTCAAATATAATTCACTGTGCCACCTGGGTTTGGTGGAAGGACCCAGATCGCCTTCTGGTTGACGTAGCATGGCCAAGAGTGCGGACACAATCTGAGGATCTCTGGGTGCAAAATGGGGTGCGGCCCTCCCTGTTGAGAGGTCAGTATTAGTGAGGATTGAAGGATCAGGAGCATGGGGCTGGTAAGGAGGGAAAGGTCATGGGTGTGTGGGGCTATAGGGTTGCAGGGACACAGACCTCCATGGGTCTCTCATGGATGATGGAGAATCACACCCCCAAGTCAGCCTGCTGAGGCCCTGGTTAATGCCTGATGGGGGTACAGCATGGGGCTCCAGTGCCAGGCGACTGAGCTCCTAGTCTTCTAGCATGCACAGGCCCCTGCTCAAGCCATTTTACTTTCCTCACAAAAGGCCTCTGTTTGTCCTCACCAAACAAGTCCTGTTCATGCCCCAAATCCTTAGAGGTTACCAAATTGCAGCATGACATTTTTAAAAGACAATTTTTATTGCACTAGTTGTTAGTCATCACTTTGCCCTCCCAAGGACGAGAGCTAGTGTACCCTTAGCTAGTTGTACATTCTTTTGAGGCTTATGAGAACTCATTCATTGAAGCAGAATTAAATTAAAATGTAATATGCTGTATTGTAGATTTATTCTAGGCATAATGAAAAAGCAATTTATTGTTAGGGTGTGAGGTCGAAAAGCTGAAGCATCAGAGAGCTCTAATGGTTGACTAATTGCATTTGTTCATCCAGGTTTTGGAGAGGACACAGACCCCCTGTCACTCTATAAAGATTCAAATCTCTAGGCCTACCCATCAGCCAGGGGAGGCAGGCTACTTGATTGGCAGCCTCACTAAAAGTCTGTGTGGATTGAGGGGGACAAGAGAAAAGGATTCTGAGCAAGCAAAAGCAGTAGATTCCATTACAAACTGCATAGTTATTTCATGCTTTTAATCCATTTCCCCCCCTCGTCAGCAATACTCATTCAAGTGTCCAGAATGTCCAGAGCCTTCAATTAGGGATTCAAGTCTTTCCCCTTGAGGAGATGACAGCCTAGCTGGGGAACAGACACGCTAACATGCCCACTAGTAAACTTGGAAATGGAGATAAAAATCAAATACAAGTTTACATGCTTCAAAAAAAAGACATAACTGATCTGAAGCAGAACTGCAGCTCGTCACTGTTGGTGACTGTCCCTCTGACAGTCTGAAACAGAAGATCTACTTCAGGGATTCCCAAATTTTCCCAGTATGAGGAACCTTTTTACAAAAATTTCAAGGACCTCCTCCGTGTTAGTTGTCATGTTTCTATATATTTCTTTAACAAACTAGGAAGGCCCACAAATACGTTTACCAGTGTCTTGCAATAACTCAGATGTCCACCAGAGGGAGGCAGCGAACATGTTTTCAACCCACGGGTCTACCGACTGGTACACCGTTTGGATTAAACGGACGGTGTGACTTCTAATAAATCAATTTGTTGACAGTTCTTCCTGTATCACTAATGTGAGGATGGGATTTGGATAACTGTCTTAGAGAGATCTGTGGGGTAAAAGAAAACCCTAGGCCTTGAAACCTGAAGACGTGATTCTGGCTCTGCCTCCCTGTGTGTAAGCTGTGTGATCTTCGCAAACTATCACCTTTATTTAAAAATAATAGGCATCAGAGTAATCTAGGCCCTACTTTCCTTATAGGGCCGTTCTGAAGAGAAAATGTCTTTAACCTAAAATGTCATTCAGCTTAATCCTGTGTGAAAACCCACCTTCTTGCCACCAAGCTTCTTTGTGAGCAGTGAACAATAATGGATGCCAAGTGCCCCTGCAGCCAGGAGATTGTGGCTGCTCCTCGGCAGTTTGTGTCTTACCCCCTATAAATATCTCCCAAGTAAAAGAAAAGGTCTAGATGTGTGCTGTCCAACACAATAGCCATTTGCCCCATGTGACGTCTGAACATTTGAAATGTTGGCTCCTCTGAGCTGAGGTGTGCTGTAAAGTAAAAAATTCACACCAATTTTCAAAGACATAAAATAGATGGAAAGCTTTTCATTATTTTTATTTGATTATATGTTGAGATGATGTGAATAAAGTGAAGGTTTCTGTGGCCAGGGTTCTCACCTGGCCCTGGTTGGCTAGCTCACTACACACGTGTGGGCAATATGTTGTTATTTACTCTATATAAAGATCTCCACCCAGTGCTCTGGGTAACACGATGGCATGGCTGCAAGGCTGCAGGAGAGCAGAGATGAGACTGGAGTGGTGGCAGTGCCCAGGACAGAGGCCCAGAGGACGGCTGCAGGGGCAGAGAGGTCCAGAGGCAGAGACCGGCTTGCTGCGTGCAGACTCGCTCTGAGTGGATGGGATTTTAGTGATTGACCTGCCACTGTGGGAATAAAGTTGGGTATAACCCTTTCACCCCAAGAACGTTCTATTGTCATTTCTTTGGTCACATTGAATCCATAGTGAACTTGACCAGGGCTTAACCTATTGGCAAGACAGATGATATTTTTGATAAGTCAGCTAAAATAAAATATATTTAAATGAATGCGGTCGCTGAAAATTTTAAATGATGTATATGACTCACATTATATTTCCATTGGATAATACTGGTCCCAACACACAAGTGCTCAAATTCTGTCCTGCTATTCGGTTCCATACACACTCTCAGAAGGACAAAGAAGTTCCTGGTAAGCCTGGGACTTAGCTATTCCACTTCTTGGAAACTGTTCTATGGAAACACACACGTGGGTACTTGTACAATATGCTTGTCGTATTGTTTATAGCATGAATAAAAGAAAAGCTGGAGACAATCTAAATGTTCAGCAACCTGAGACTGGCTAATAAGTACATCCTTATATCAGATTATCTTCAACTACTAACAAGGCAGGACATTTTCCATAAGCATCCCCCAAAGATGTTGTATACCTAACACTAAAACTAATTTAAATGTTATATGACAATTATATCTCAATTTTTTAAATTTAAAAATGAAAAAAAAAACACCTGAGACACTTACTGAAAATACAAATCCATAAAAACTCAGGCCTCTCTCTAAAAACTTCTGATTCAGTAGGACTGGGGTGAGACCTGTCAATCTCTGTTTAAAAGATGCCCCACAAGAGATTCTGACATCCAGACAAGTTGGAGACACTAAAATAACTTGTAAGTATTTGCAACTATACCTGGAAAAGGTATCCCAGATAGTGTTTGGAATAATATGACATGATGGCTTTTGTTTATAAAATATGGCATAGTATGTACGTGTATAAATGTATTTGTGCATAGGAAAAGGTTTGGATGGATCTGAGCAGGACTGCTACGTGTAATTGCCTCTGGGCCAGCAAAGTGAATGGACTTGCCATTTTTACTTTCGTGCTTCAATGTGTGTTTGTTTATAAACCACTGAGAGGGCGGAGATCTCCTTGTAATTTCATCAGTTCCCAAGTGTTGGGCAGGGATGCCAGGAGTGAAGCTGTCAGCTGCGCCCACAGCCTGGCCACACAGTCCTGGGGGCAGCCCCTGCTGGGGTCCCCAGGGTGGGGCCAGTCCTTCCTGGGAGCAGCAGCCTGCAACACAGCTCTTCTCTCTCCACTGCCCTGATGTCCTGGGGAGCCCAAACCAACTTGAATAAATGACCTGGGTCGAGGGCTTTCCAGAGAGCAGCTCGGTCTGCAGCAGAGCCAGAGCAGTGAGGTCACCCAGCACAGCTGCGAACTATTTCAAGGAAACAGGTGGCAGCTTGGCCTCTTCCTAGGCTGGGAGTTTTCTGAGAGAGGCCTCTTCAAGGACGACCTCACAGCACAGCCACAGAAGCCCACATGGCTGGGAAAGGTGAGCACAGGGTGACCTGGCATCCTCAGGAGACTGCAGATACTGCCTCCCCTGAAGAAAGGCGGTCTCAGCTCTTGTGGAGCTTTAGAAGTTCTGTGCAGGGGCTGCACTCCAGACCTACAAGATCAGAACAGGTAGGATGGGCCTAGGCATTAGCATTTTGAAAACTCCCAGGTGATTCCAAGGTGCAGCCAGGTGGGGACCACTGGTCTTACCCTTGCAACTAATGCCCCTGGATCTCCAGCATCCCCTGGAAGTTTGTGAGAAATGTACAGTGTCAGACCCCGCTGAGACTAGGGAATCAGAATCTGCATTTGCACGCGCTCCCAGAATTGTTCTTGCTGTAGGTTTAGAAGCTGTTGCTGTGGGCATGGGCTAGGTAATGAACACACAGGCTTTGGGGTTTGCAAAAGGTGTGGAAGGCTAGTAAAGCCCTTGCCTCCTGTGTACTCCCGAGAGACCCCTTCATCTCTCTGAGTCTCATTCTCCTCACGGTTGTAATGAAGATAATAAATACTCCTCTTGGGTTGTTGTGATGATTAAGCTTGACAGCACCTGTAAAGTGCCTGGTCCTTACCACTTAGTGAATATGAGCTCCTAGTTTGCTAGGATTGCAGTGTTTTTAATCCTGAAATGTAGCCTGCTAAGGTGGCCAGCCCGGTCTGAGTATATGCTGGCCATGCTTCTTGTCCAGCCAGCATCGAATGTCTTTTTTCTCCAAGGGCTCAGAAAGTTCAGGGCTCAATCCAGGCTGTCCCAGTTCCAGAGTTGTTTTTCCTGTTGAAATCATGTGATCTCTCCATGGTTAGGAAAAGAAAAACAATTAAAGGGAGTAGGTTCTCATAATTGCCATGGAAGCTGCAAATGTGGAGTGTGTTTCTGTGCCAGCTGGAGAGGAGACGGGTTTGGGGAAGGGGTTTGCCAAATCCCGCCTGCCTGGGCTCCTTGATTGCAGATGAACTCCAGATTGAGAGTCTGAGAAGCTGTGTGAGGCCTGTCGTGGTGGTTTGGGGAATGACATGCTGGTAATGCTAAATACTGAGCAACGTGAGCTTTCAAGGAGAACATAGCTTCATCCAACAGGGGTACTTTGTTTAAGCCTTGTTCATTCACTTCACAAACATTAATCAAGCATATGCTGAGTCACAGGCATTGGGCTATATTATCTCATTTCATTATCAAAATTGCCCCTTGAAGCTGGTATTGCCCTAGTTTTATAGGTGAGAAAATAGGCTCAGAGATGTTTGGTTCGAAGGTCAAATAGCCATTGAATGATGGAATTGGATTCAGACAGAGGCTCTCCCGGTTGCACAGCCCACCCTGGCTCACTCTGTCACACCGCCTCACCCCCAGCCCACCCAGGAGCAAGGGCCAGGGGGCCGGCGCTCTCTCGCTGAAGGTGCAGATCGTTTGTGATTCTCTGTGCCTCGTCCTCCTAGTGCTGAGAGGCACCATCTCCCTAAATCTTCTGCAAGGAGAGATGATCCTGCTTAAGGGACAGAGGCAGGAGAGAATGGGCCCTGGCTCTGGGGGAGCAGAGAGTATGTATTTGTTTTATGGGTCTAAAAGGACGGATTTCAGGTCAAAGGGACAGGACAGGACAGATAAAGACATGAAGACATAGCAGGTATGGATCTCTGTGCTCCTTTTTTTCAATTGCTAAAATGCGAGCCTCTTGAAATAAAAGCTAATTGGGGTTTTTAAGAACAAATTTTATTTTTACTTTTAAACCAATTCAGAATAATAGTATCTAATAATTCCTAACACTATGAACCAGTCACTATCCTAAACACCTGATGTTAATGAACATTAACATCACCAAACAGTAATCATTAATATTAACATTAATAATTAATTAATGGGTTCATTAACTCATTCACTCCTCACATGAACCTATTTTAGAGATGAAGAAACTGGGACACAAGCAGCTAAGTAACTTGCCAAGGGTCTCACGACTACTGAGTGACTGAACCAGGATCCAGCCCAAGTCTCCTGGCCCCTAAGTCTGTGCTCTTACCCACCGGCTATACTGCCCCTCAAATGCCAGATGTCTAAACAGATCGCTGTAGCCTCTGGAAATCTCACTTTGAAAATGTTTTCTCATAACTCATTTCTAGTGCAGAGCAGGGCTGAGATCCAGATCTGAAGCTCTGCTACAAATATCCAGGTAGTAAAAAAATAATAATAGTCAATATTTATCAAGTAGCTACTATGTGCCAGGCCCAGGGCTGTTCTTTCTAGGTATCCCCTCATTTAATGCTCACCAGCACCCTCTGACATCAGTGCATTACTATCTACACTTTACAAATAGAAAACTGAAGCTCAGAAACCAAACCAGGGTCTCACAGCTGGTAGGTGGCCGAGCTGGGTGTCAATCCCAGGCTGTCTGAAACCAGAGTTCTCCCTCCCAGAACACTCCTAGGGGGCCTCTTTAACTTGAGGAGTTATTTAACTGTCCACTTGTTTAGTTTTCTTATCTGTCTAGTGGAACTAACAAAAATAATGAATATCTGTGTACCATTGTGTAGATTACAAATGATTCTCAGGGGTTTAGTCTCACAAGGTAGAAGAACACACCTTCCCAGGGGCTGCTCTTGAATTCCACAGGCCTAATCCCTGCATTTGCCTAATCCCTGCATTTGTAGAATTTGAGCTCACAATGCAGACACACGGCTGCCTGCCACACACTGCCACCCGTCGGGGGATAGGATGGACCAGAGGTCTTGTTCACACAGGAGTGTCCATCCCTCATCTCACAGCTGAAGGCTGACCAGGGAGAGCACGATGTCACCACACTGTCAGAGGCAAAGAGGACATCGACCGGAAGGGCTTGTTGGCATTGTGGGCAACAGGTTGAAAGCAGGAGGAAGTAGGTGTGATGCGGCTGGAGGACAGGTGGGTAGCGCATAGAGAAGATGGGGTAACTTCCTTGGGTGCTGGCAGAGTGAAGAATACCTGCCTGCACCCCAGCTACCCTCAGGGAGAGCAAAAGCAGCCTGCAGTGGGATATGGCCAGTCAAGACCAATGCGCGGATCCACACACAGAGCTCAAGCCAGATGGAGTAGTGAGCTGTCAGTAGCCCAGAGCCCTGAGCCATCCTGTGTGTGACGTGAGAGTCTTTCACAATTGGTGTGGCAGCTCCATCCGGGCAGCCCAATCTTTTGGGTTCCTGAAATAAAATGGTACACAGGCTAATGAAGCAATCTAAGCCCAGGTCACCCTCTTGGGTGGAGGACGCAGCCACAGGGCACTGAAAAGCTCCCATGCGTATGAATCCAAAGCTCCCTGAAGCATCTGATCAACTCCATGTGCAGAACAGAGGGCCCAAGAGTGCCCCCAAAAAGGAGAAATGGTAATGGTGAGGAGACACATTTGGGTCCCAACCCAGGCTCAGTGTACCCCACCCACATAGTATTGTCAGCCCCAGCCTGTCTCAGGTCCAAAAGAGGAAAATTGTGAAGAAAGGATTAAAAAACATAGGCCCCTAAGGCATGGGGCCTGGGCCAGCACCCGTTTTGCTGTCTAAGAGCAATACTGCTACTTTTCACTGTTAAGTGTGGAAAAGTCATATACTGGACTTGTTTCCCCAGCCTCTCTTGCAGCTAGAGATGGCCACGTGGCTCAGTTCCAGCCAGCAAGATATCAGGGGAAGTTTACCCGGTGGGGTGGAGGTGGTGTTTGAGAAAGATCTTCCTGATATAAGGAAAGCTTCTTTCACAACCCAGTCCATTTTCTTCCTTTTTGAATATGCTTTTCTGACAGTGAGGTACATGGAGCTGTGGCAACCATCTTGCATTCACAAGGCAACAGTCTAAGAGAAAGTCAAGAAGCCAAGGATGGAAGAACAGGAAGACCCTAGGTCCTTCTGCCAATCATGGATCATCATGTCTTGGGACTGCCAACCTCCAGGCTGTTCACATTAGATAAGTAAATGTCTGTGCATCAAAGCCTGACTTAAAAGTGGCCTGATGCTGATGCCCAACATGCAAAGATTGAAAGAATCTCTTTAGTAAAGGAGCTTCCTGTCTAGGAATGAGATAAAAAAGCAAACAGATATGACACCACGATGATGTCTGGTAATGCCTGAAAGGTTATATAGGTTCAAGTAGTTACCTAAAAAAATGCAATCTTATTTAGACAAGTATGATCACAGATGAAGTTCATGGAAAATGATTCTTTGTGGAGTATCCTTTTAATTCAGAGAGATTCAATGACAGATGGGACTCCTGGGGTCCCTTCTTTTTCAGACCTCCCTTTTCTCTCTGACCTTTCCCTCCGTGTACTCTCAGTCTTTTCTGCCTGCAACGCCAAGTGCTGCCTCTACCTTGGTGGTTGCTATTTGTGGGGTCAGGATCATGAACCTCTCCATTTCTAGTTCCATCTGGTTGGGTAGAGAGGAGTTCTTGTAGATCATAGATTCTTGAAGTTCTTAGGATTCAATTTACTTTTTAAAAAATTCTTCACAGTGGAGCAGCTAAAACAAAGCTTTTTTTTTTGCTAAACATTTACTCCTCTTAGAGCTTAATGTCCATAGGATGTTATCCTTTAAGTTTCCCTTTCCATCATGGTAATAAATGGAATAATAAAAACAGGCAAAGAGGACAGAACACACTATTCTTCACACAAAAATGTCAAAATCACAAATATAATTGTTGGAAACGGGGTCTGGTATTACAAAATGCAAGAAGGCGTAAGAGAAGGGGCATCTCTGTTGGCTTGGGAGATTCAGGGAAGGCTTCACAAAAGAGTAGCAATTAAGTTTGGACTTCAAGGATGATTAGGAATATATTAGGACACTTGGTTGCAAGTAACAGAAACCCAATTCCAAGTAGGTTAGGAAAAAGAGACTCACTTGTAAGGATTCTGGAATCTCTCTCATAACAGGAAAAGGTGAATTAAGGAGGGGCAAGGAAGTAGCTGGTCTGCAGCATGAATGGAGTAGAGAATCTGTCTGAATCTTAAAATGGAGAAAGATGATGCCAGGTCTCTGCTCCTGGTAGGAAATTCTCAGGAACTCTAACTAGTCCTCCTTGGTTCAGTTGCCCATAAGCAGACCAATCAGCTGTGATCAGAGGTGCGGAGTCATGTGAGAACTTGTCAGCCCCTGCCAGAAATGCACGGTGGAAGCAGTGAAGGAACATCCCACAGAAGGAGGAGACAGGTGTTTCCAGAAGAAATGCTGTTGGTGTGCATGTGCACGTGTGTGTGTGGTATTAGGCAGATGAATAGAAATGAGCAGAGAAGGGGATGGAAGATGATAAATTTGGGGGTTGGAGTAGTTGGGGAATAGTACACCAGGTAAAGGGAACAGCACATGCAAAGGCACAGAGACATAGGAGTAATATGGTACATTCTGGGAACTACAAATGGCTCAGTATTGGTAGAATATAGTTCAAATGGAAGATGACAAAAGGTGAAGATAGAAGGGTAGGCTAAGCCTGATCCAAGAGTATTTTGTATCCCATGGTAAGGAATTAAGAATTTATCCCATAGGTAATGAAGAACTGTTGAAAGATTTTGAATAGGAGTGAGAAAAATGATAACATTCACGTGTTGGATCATTCAGGGTGCTCTGAGCGGGATGGATCGGAGAGATGTTGACCGGTGTGTGGTACCCAGGGTGAGCTGCTTTTCCTTGTTGCGGAATTTGGTTTTAAGTGGCAAAAGGGACATTGAATATCATTGATTCTCATAGTAAGAGTTATTCTTTTTTCAGTCTGTTTGATTTAGCTAATGAAAAATGATCCTTTTGGTGTTAGTTTGTCTTTAACACCTAAGGCTTGTTAATCTTCATTTTCATAAAAAAAAAAAAAGAGCAAGACTTCAAACTCAGAACTTTCAGCAGACAGTAATATCCAGCTATGATTAGGTAACATGGTTTTATTTTCATTCTATTATTTTTGTAGTTAATGTTCTACGTGTGGCAAGTGATAACTAGTTTTTATTGATAATAATGATATAAAAACTTCAATGAAGTCAAGCAAATGAGGGTCAATTTAAAGAAACAAGTACATAATAGTGCAGATGATACATGGATATGGCAAGAGGGGTGATGGTGGGACACAAATGTCTGAAATTCGGGATACAGTGAAAGAGAAGAAAATAAGATTAAACACAGGAGAGAAGTAAAAAGGATATATCAATATTACAAGTGGGCAATTTTAAACTTAAGGTCAAAGAGCCTTATATTAGTTTTGTTTGCTCTTAGGAATAGGCCTGGAGGGCAGCAAGAATGACTATTCAGTTAGCACCCTCATTGGCAGTGCAAAACGTCATCCAGCTGTTGAGCTGGACCTCGATGTTAGTGCATTGTTTCAAACATTGTTCCCTAAAACTTCTGACACACTATCTCAAATCCAGTTTTAGAAGGTGGACAGTATAAATAGATTTAAATTTTTTAAAAATGTTTTAAAATTCTTACTCATCCCTTGAATTCCTTCAGCTTCAATGTCACCCCCTCTGAGAAGCCTTCCTATATTTCTATACGTACACCAAGCTGCTCCTTGCCCTGTGCTTTCAGTGAACCTTCCTACACATCTAAGCCGAACTCTGGAAGAGAATTTGTGTGCCTCCTCACTAGGCACTAAGCTGCCCAGTAACCCTGTCTTCTTTTTTTGTCCAAAGTCCCTAGGACTGTTCTGGCACAAAAATAAACAGGAGCTCAATAAACATTTGTGCAACAAATGAATTTTGCTGTGGGAATACCACATTACAGAGAACATTTAGAAAGTCATTACACTCGTTTTGATCGATCTCAAGGTCAATGAAAGTTCATAGAAGAGAAAGATAGCAAGAACTGGAAGGTGTATTGAAGGAGTTAAGGATTATACAAGGCTTGAGTTGGAAACAGGAAATCTAAATAAAGATTCTCCAACAGCAGTTTAGCAGCTTAATAGTAAGACTTCCCATTTGGAAGAGTATGTGTGTAAGCAGGGGATGTTAGAGGGAAGGAGCCAGGTCCTTGTAAGGGATTTCTCTTGTCTCATGTTCATCTCATCAGCCTTTTTAAGCTCACCCCTTTGCCATTTGGCTGACATTGTCCACAATCCTTCTTCCCAGAATTCCACTTAGTGGTTGGTCCATAAATACTTGTGGAATGGAGCACCTTATCATAAAGACAAAACTAAACACTGTATTGACTGAAGTCCATTAAAAGTTCATAGAAAGGAGAAGGGTGGGAGCAGTGAGATCCCACTGAAGAATTTCTGCTGGATACAGGGCTGAGCTGGGCTGTGAACATGTGAACATACAGACACACACTCTCCTACTCCCATGCCCTCTAGTATTTTTCCAAACTGCCAGTTAAGATGGCTCTAGTCCTCTAACCAGCAAAAGCTGCACTGCCAGTAAAGTAGCCAGTAGAGTATTTAAATTTAAATACAATTTAAAATTCATTTCTTCAATTGCCTCATTTCAAGTGTCCAATAGCTACATGCGCCTAGTGGCTTCCATACAGAACAGCTCAGATAAAGAACATTTCGATCAGCATGAAATGTTCGATGGGACAATGCAGATCAAAGTAGTAAATTCCCTCTGAGTTGCTGAAGGTGGGAACATGGGAGGGAGACAAGCCCACTTTCAAATGTTTTGTACAGGTTTTTCTGTTTCTTCACTTTTATATTTTTAACTATCACACTTGAGGATTTAATTAACATTTCCTTCATTGATGGTTTCCAAACTCTCAGAACGCATGGTGTGGCTGTGTACTTTTTTTTTTCTTTTTACAATTCAGTAGTTTTTATTATATTCACAAAATTGTACAACCATAACCACTATCTAATTTTGAGGTGATCTTCATTATCTGAAAAGGAAACCCCACATCCACTAATCAGTCATCCCCCATTTCTCCTTTCCCCACCAGCCCCTAGCAACTATTAATCTGCTCTATGTTCATAAAGATATGCCTATTCTAGATATTCCATCCAAACAGAATCATACAATATGTGGCTTTTTATGTCTGGCCTCTCACTTAGCATAATGTTTCTAAGGTTCATCCATATTGCAGCATCTGTCAGTAGTCATTCCTTTTTATGGCTTAATAATATTCCATTATATGGTTAGACCACATTTTATCTATTCATCAGTTGAACATTTGGGTTGTTTGCAGTTTTCAGCTATTATAAATAATGCTGCTATGAACATTTGTGTACAGTTTTTTGTGTGGGCATATATTTTTAATTCTCCTGAGTACATACACCTAGGAGTAGAGTTTACTGGGTTATATGGTAAAACTCCTTGAGGAATTGCCAAACAATTTCCTAAATCAGCTGCATCATTTCATCTTGTGTATATATAAGAGAGAGGCTATTCTTCTCTTCACCTGACAGTGCCTGATGTACAAAAACTACCTATGCCCTGCTGGATTGGATGGATGTCCACTTGGACCCACATCAAAGGTCCATTCAGCCTGGGCCTGGAGGATGCCTAACCTGTCAGAGATTTTAGTTAATCAGCCCAATTTTACTGAATATTTACTGTTTCACTGACTAGGCCAGGCATTGAGGATAATTAGTTAGAGAGAAGGCCATGTAAATGTTCACTAGAAGGCTGCTGCTTCATGCTGTAATGAGGATAATACCATGGGCAAGAGGATCACCACCTTTGCCTCAGCGAGTTAGTGAAGGCCTCACAAAGGAAGGAAGGGACATTTTCACTGTGACTTGAGTGCTAAGTAGGAGTTGCCAGAGAAGAAATGTGATGTAGGAGTTGCCAGAGAAGAAATGTGATGCAGGAGGCACAATGAAGCAAAACATTTTGCTGGATGAGACGGGATACATAACCAGGTCCCGCCCACATGGAGATTCTGGAGTGGATGCTGTGGGATCCACATTCTTCATTCACTTCTCATCCTTCCTGAAGGCTGAGTTTAGTTTGATACCAGCGGCGTTGATCAATTTAAGAAATCATCTGTGTAACCTACTTCTCTGGCTGAAATAGCTTTTCTTCCTTGGAATAATAGTGTGACCATTAGAAATGGAACTCTGCTTTGGCAAAAGCCACAGCTATGCAAAGTTAGCAACTGGAATGATGGGCTGATGTCTCCATGTGCCTCTAGAGCTTGGAGAGGAATCCTGGTGTAAGGGTCTTGCTCTTGCAGGCTGCTGCGCTCTGGTCTTCCTATCAGGTGACACTCCACCCGGACCGGTCCATCTTTTTAACATAAGGTGAATTCATTTGTCCATGGATACAAACCAGGAAAAAGTGAGCTAATTTCCTTCTAGGGTCTTGGGCTCCTCAAAGTAAGTGACTTTAAAGCTTATTCTAGGGTAAAAATCATCAGGCTGTTCAGAGTGGATCAGGCTGTGTTAACTAGGGCCTTTACCAAGCCAAATTTCTCACTCAAGTGTTCTGTCAACATAGAGGCATGGAACTAGATAGACATAGCTGAAGGAAAATGGTTGTATCCTTGCTACCAAGGTTCCAAGTACAACCAAAGTCAAAAGTCCTAAAATATAAACTGTGTGCTATTTACTTCTACTCATTGTGCATCTGGATGTTTAGATGGGTCCTTTTATCAGTGGTAAAGTGAAGTTCTGGTAACACCATGACTTATCATGGTTGTTTTTACTTTTTGGAAAGGTTCAGAGCAGGTGAAATAAAATGTCGCAAGGGCCAAAGGACTATGGAAGAAGAAATGGAAGAAGGGAACGTTTTTAATTCCGGACACTGCCTCAGTTCTGACTTGCCTTTCCACCACAGTGCAGAGTGACCGCAGGTGGGTCTTCCAGATGAAAATCTCTCCGCACTCAGAACTGATGTCACTTGTCCATACATTTCCCTGGACATACGGACATCCTTATGACAGCTGTTTCCTGTATTTCTGAATTAATATGTAAAACACTTGGAAAAGTGCCCAGCAAATAATATAAGCCATGGAAACTTTAGGGTCATTGTTATTATTATTAAGCCTCATCTCCCTAGCTAGGTATTAAGTTCCTTGTAAATGAAGATCTTACCATCTTTCTCGTTCTTAACAATTTGTTAACGTGATGAGGACCTTGCACCAATCGCTTCCCCGTTGCTAGCTCTGGTTGGACCACATATATAGAATGTGCATTAAGTCCAATCTGAGTCCACAAACATTTGGCGCCCACTGTTTACGGGCCACTGCCTTGCGTCCTACACTCTTTTTATAGTAAAAAAAGTATCTAATGAACATGAAGTCAAAACCCCACGTAGGAGTGTGCCGGAGAAACAAGGATTCTCACTGTTCAGCCTCGGCATGGGGTGCGGGAGAGACTCCAAGGGGATCCCCACTCCCCGTCACCCCTGTGCTACTTGCAGCTTTCCGCTTCTCCCCATGCCTGCACCACCGGCCCCACTCGGAGTAGAAGGGCGAGATCCCGGTTTCAGGGTCTGGATCGGGGCCCCTGGGTGCAGCGAGGACGCGAAGCTGTGGCGCCTGGGCGCTGGGAGCAGGTCCAGACGGCGCCCGGCCCGTCCTACCGCCCGGCTCCCGGCTGCCAATCAGGACGCGGCTCGGGCCGCTGCGGCCAATCAGCAGAGGCGGGAGCGGCTCCAGGAGCCGGCGGGCGCGGAGCGAGCCCGGAGTCGGGGCCGGCAGCTGCGCTGCGGCCGATTGGGAGCGCGGAGAGAGCGGCGCGGCCGGGCCGGGCTCCCCAACCAGCCCCGCCAGCCCCGCCGCGGCGACCTTCGAGCCCGCTCTCGGAATCCTGCCGGCGGTGTCGCAGGTACCCGCGCCCGCGCCCTGGAGTGGGAGGGCGAGCGTGCCCCGCGCGAGGGGCTCGGCAGGTGGAGCGAGAGGGGTCGGGCCAACCGCGAGGTCCTAGCGCCGCGGCTGCTATTTCTTGCCGCTCGCGCCCCGAGCCTGCCTCGGCCGGGGCCCCGGGGTGGGGCCGGCGGGGGGCTTTTCCACCAGCCGCCGGAGTCCAGGGGGAGGGGCGAGATGAGCCCTCCTCAGGCGGGCGTGGGTGGGGAGGGGGAAAACACCTGCGACCCCGCACCCATACGCAGGCACTGTTTGCCAGCCGGTGTCTTCCGCGAGGTCTGGAACCCCGGGAAGTCTTCAATGGCTTGAGTGGCGAGGCGACAACAGGTGTCCCTGGGGACGGTGCCTTTTCCCCCCGCCTGAAAGCCCGGCCTTGGCGTGCCGCTCCACCTTCGGGGTGTCCGGAGACAGGACCCCAGCCTTGGCCTCGCAGGCGCGCTGCCCGCTGGACAGCGCCCAGCGGCGGCCGGAGCCCTGCGGACCTGGGCTCTTGATGGAGTTTGCTCCACGCATTGCCAAGCAATTTGCTGGACACCGCCTCTTGCTGGGATGAAGAGAGCTGAAGATGAGAGAGAGTCGTGTGTGTGTGTGTGTGTGTGTGTGTGTGTGTGTGTGTGTGTGTGTGTGTGTGTGTGATGAAGAGAGTTGAAGATGAGTCGCGTGTGTGTGCGTGTGGTGTGTGTGTGTGATGAGAGTTGAAGATGAGAGAGTCGCGTGTGTGTGTGCGTGTGGGGTGTGTGTGCGTGTGGTGTGCGTGTGGGGTGTGTGTGTGTGTGTGTGTGTGTGATGAAGAGAGTTGAAGATGAGAGAGTCGCGTGTGTGTGTGCGTGTGTGGTGCAGCCCCTCCTGAGAGGAGCTGCCTGAGGGCTGTGAGTGAATCATTAACTGTGCTCTTGGTGCAGCTCCTGGCTTCTGCTTGTCTCTTTCTGGTTGGCAGATCCTTCCTGCTCCCTGTGTCTCACTCTCCTCGTCTGTAAGGCGGTGGTAAATGATCTCACTTGACGGATAGCTTTGTTTTGAGGATTAAGAGAGCCACTGCCTGAAAAACACCCAGCACAGCGCTAGGTACTCAGTAAATGCTGCTTTTATTATTATGTGGAGCAGATAGTTCTTTAAGAGTAAACCAGACGTGTCTAAACTGGCCCAACGACCATTTGGAACTCTGAGGAAGGGGGGAAAATGCTATTATTAATGTTACTGATGGTTACTGATGTTATCATTTAAAGGTAATAAATCCTTTGAGGCTTTAAAAAAAAAGGAAAAAGGTTAACTCCATAGGAATGGTGAGAGAGGTTCCAGCTAGTAACTGAGAAAAGCTTTATATGCTATGAAGAAAAAATAGAAAAAACTCCTATGAATGTTGTGTTAAAAGAATATCATGGTACTTTATTAAATGCTCATATTTCATTAGTATGGCTGATTGGGGTGGCGGGGAGCTGAAGGTTTTTATACGATCTACTCTTCCCTTTAACAAACAAGTAAAGTTTAAAAAGAGAGAGAGACAAAATGCCCAATGATGCAAAATGCCAGCAGCTCATAGACACCTAACATTCCAGCCTCCACTTTATGTGGTTATTCCTGTGTCTGACCTGGGTGGTCTGGTCCACTTCTTTGCCACTGGCACTTTCTTTTCCTTGTTTAATCTTGAGTCCAATAAACACTTGCCACCATTCATTGACCTAAAATATCAATAAGTAGCTAATTTATTGGAATTCTGAACCCTCTGCTACTTAACATCCTACCTCATGACAAACCTGGAAGAACCCACTTAAAGGTTCCCTAGTAGAATCTGCCTGTCTTATCACACCACACTACCCCATGGCCTGGGGCCAGAGAAAGGCCAACAGAATGTCCCAGGTCTCCTAAGGTTTCCAGTGGGTTTGCCAGGAGCCTTAGAATAAATACATTCTCTTAGAGAAACCCTGTGATGTTCTCAGAGAGCAAGAAGCCCACATCCAGATGCAAATCTTTCAAACAGCAGATAAATTCCACAGCCCTTTCAGTTGTTGATAAGGAGACTTTTTACTCTCACACCGGAGTGAGAGGATCTAAAAACTTGTTGCTGGAGGAGGGAGAGAGGGAGGGAAGTGTGTGGGGCCGGGGAAAGATTGCTGAGTTCAGAGCAGATCCACACCTGGAGAGAACTCTGTCTCTGTGGCTGATGATTGGGAAGCCTGGCCAACTTGCTTTGCCTTTTTGAGCCAAATTCTACCAATGTGTCAAGTGAGGACTCAATTTCTTTTTTTAGGGGAGTTGTTCTAAGGAGGGTGCTAATGGATGGAAAATCCCTAACATAGTTCCAGGCCTGTCTGTATCAGCCAGAGAGGATCCTAAAGGCGAGAGTGATCAGATATACCTGGGAAAAAAGAAGAAAAAATTTGATGACACTTAAGCTGAGTGTAGAAGGATGAGCGAGTCTCTTGTACAGATAGGAGTGATGTGGGATGAGGAGGAGAGAGCAGAGAGGAGAGGATATCACAGAGGAATGTGGGAGATCAGATGTGCTGCAGGAGTCAGCTTAGGCAAAATAACAACCCCCCAGTCTCGGTGGCTCACAACAACTGAGGTTTGTTTCTCACTTTGCTGCCTGTCCGGTGTGGGTCAGCTGTGGTTCTGCTCCTCATTTATTTTCATTCTGGGACCCACTGAAGCTTAAGAAAAACAGCAGCTGCCTGGGAAAATCCTGATCTCATTTGTGGGAAAGGGAAGAAAGAGAACGTGATAGAACAAAGCCATGGCGCTTACTATCTGCTCTGAGGTAGCAGTTGGCACTTCAGCTCTCAAGCTGTTGCTAAAGCCAAGCATGGTGTCAGTGGTCTGGGGAAGTGTAAGCCTCCCGCAGACAGTGAGGTATTGCTAAGTAGCAGGGAAAGCGCAGCAGGGAGAAGCCTGGGAGGTGGCCTCAGAGGCAGAGGGCTCTGGGTGGTGTGCCTGGAGGCAGGGAGCAGCCATTGAAGGGTTTCAGTTGGAGAGGGACTTGGTCAGATTTTCAGGCTGAGCTCACATCACTAGTCACAAGGTGGGGACAAGGTTGAAATAGACTAAAGGCAAGAGCTGATGAGGGCCTGAACTAATTGAGCAGCCCCGGATTGCTGTCTATCACATGACTTGAGATTCCACTACTAGAAAGTTATTCACTAGGCACCGAAGCGACTCCTGGTCTTCATAAGACCTCTCCTAAAATGCCCATGTTCTCTCATCTTGAAGTCATTATTTTACAATGAGTAAATTATAAGAAATTTATTATTTATTTTCAATTTATAATATACATCTAAAGACAGGGTTCTCAAACTTTCGTGGGCATCAATCTGGCCTGGAGGCCTTGAGGAAACAGATTTCTGGGCCTCACCCCCAGAGCTTCTGAATCAATAGGTGGGAAGTTGCATTTCTGGCAGGTGCTCAGAAAGTGATTGCTGATGCTGCCGATCCAAAGACCACACTTTGAAAACCACTGAACTAAAAGGGGAAATTAAGATGTGGTTGAGGAAAGCCCTGAGAAGAAGGGCCTAATGAAAGGAGGAAAAGTCTGGAAGGTCCCAGCATTTTCCATCTGGCAGATTTGCTGAAGGTCTGGCTCTGGCCGTGGGCAGTGGGGTCTGTAGGAGTGACCGAGTTTCTAGGTTTAGATTGAATTGCAGATGCGAGTCTCCCCGAGTTTCTAGGTTTAGATTGAATTGCAGATGCGAGTCTCCCCGTTAAGAAACAAAGAAAGCTTGGATTCAGGAGGAGTAAAAGCATACAAGAACTGCCTCATCCCTTCCCTTTGTAATTCTGCCCTGACTCCTCATCCTGTCATTGAGCACACACCCTTTTGTCTGGCTCACTCAGCCTGTCACCATATTCCAATCCTGATCCATCACACTTGTCATCCCAGTTTTAATTTCTTCTGGAGCTGGATTTGCCCACTGGGTGGACGTTTGGCTGAATCTTAAAATAGTCAGACTAAGAAATTACTTGCTTCACTTGAGGTCGTCTTCATAAATAAACATCTGTACCATGTGATCATGCAAATTATGATCAACCCCCTAAGATAAATAACCCCTTGGAGAATGCAGGATCATCCATGGTTTGGCTTATACGAGTGGGTGGAGCAAGTCACAACAATTCCCTTGACTGTGATTCACTATTCCTGTAATGAGAGCATTCCAAGAATGGACGTTGAGGAGAAAATATGTTGGCATGTACAACATGACACAAGAAATAAGACAAGCGTTTGTTTTATTTGTACTATACTGTTGGCCCTTGAACAATGAAGGGGTTGGGGGTGCCAACCCCCACTTCTGCGCACTCACAATTCAAGTATCACTTTCAACTTCCTGAAAACTTAACTACTAATAGCCTACTGTTGGCCAGAAACCTTGCCAGTAGCATAAACAGTGGATTAACACATATTTTGTACACTATATGTATTATATACTGTATTCTTACAATAGAGTAAGCTAAAGAAAAGGTTTTTCAAATTGTTGCAGATTTCCAAATGATTTTCAAATATATTTATCGAAAAATTTGCATGCAAATGGACCTGCACAGTCCAAACCCATGTTGTTCAAGAGCCAACCATATTTTTCTCTACTTTGGATATGGGGAAAGTTGAGCTCTATATCTAGAGTCCAGATAATCAGTGATATGCCTACTCAACAGACACCATGTGAATGCGGAAGATTCTTTCAGGGCCAGTATGTTAAGTGCTGACTAGCAAGTTACAATATTTGTTTCAAGGTGGGATGTGTGTAAAATGGCCCACTGGGGTATGGGTAGAATATACTAGAAATTCTATATATATTTAATTTGTATAAAATAAGAAATATCACGGTACAAGCTATAAAATGAAGTGAATGAGATTTGAAAGGCCCCTTTTCCTAGTCGGGGTGTGCTGGACAAACGATACCTTGAAGGTAAGCTGTCTGAAACAGGAGAATTGCCTAGGATTCTGCATACCTCCAGAGGTGGGTGACAAATGTTGGAATTATAGTCCCTGTCTAGGAGGCCTGAGGCCAACTCTGTTAGTCAGCTCTGTTTCCTTCTTCAGGTCATTTTGGAAAGCCAGCCGCCTTCCCTCCTCTTTCAACTTGGCCTTAGTACCACCTCCCCTTGGTGAAACTCCCACAGTTCCCTAGATCCCAGGTCTCCAGGAGACTTGGTCTAAGGTTTCCAAAGATATAGCAAACAAAACCCTAGACATGAGTGGAAACCAGTGAGGAAAAGAACACCTAAACTAGCCAGGGGAGATTTAAAATACTAACCATATTCATTGGAAACTGTTACTACTCCCTGTTGGATAGCATTTATCCAACAATTTTATATTTAAGAAACATGCATATCAAATTCCTAGATAAATAGTATCCTCTCTGTATGTTTCTGTTGAATAAGTGCTATCATATATATCATATTTACATATAGTTTTTATATCTCTAGCAATTTCAGGAGGTAGATTTCTAGTGCTGAAATCAGGTGCTAGATTTCTGAAATTCAATAACCTAGAAACCTGGCCAAAATTCTATAGACAGATCATAGAAAGGCAGGATTGAAAGCTCAGTCTTGAGTTTTTTGTTCATGTGTACACCTCTGTCATCCCAGCAGGCTCCGTACGAACTTTGGCCTGTGCTCTGAGGTGGTCACACCACCAGTCAAGAGATGATCAGTGTTCCTTGTGATAAGTAGTCACAGGGAGTGTGATGCCACTTTGCAGATTGTTAATGGCCCAGTAAAATCTTCAGAAGGTGATGTCATGGGAATGGCTGCCCCTTCTTCTAGGTGCACGGCTTAGGAAGAGGTTATCAGGGGTTCAGAGAAGTGTAATGCTTAGTCTTCTGTCACAACCTCTTGCCTGAGAGACAAAGCGCATAATACTTACACAGAATTAATAATAGTTAAGTAACAAAGAGGCCAATAGTAGGCAAATAATCAAAGAGGGTACCCTGTGCTGTGAATTCAGAGGCAGGGAATCCTTCTGAGGTTGTGCTGGGTTGGGGGGGTTCATGGAGGAACAGTCGTCGTGTACTGGATGTAGAGTAGGAATGAGATGGGGGCATCAGGGTTGAGGGAATGGACCCAAGGGAACCAAGACTCTGACGGTGAGCACAAGCCTGGGCCAGGCCTGCTACTGAACTTGTGTATCTGGAGTGAAGAGGACAAGTGGCAGAAAGCCTTCTTACGAAGTCTTCCTTTCGTGACTGCCATTTGATCCTCTAATCTGAATATTCTGACATTTTTGATCACCTCCTGACAAAGGAAGCCATTTGATGATTTACTAGCAGATGGGTAACACTGGACTCTAATTCGACCTTCTTAACATGTTCATTTTATTAATAGGAAAGTGCTTTGGAGCTAAAGATGTCAAACCTCTTTATAAATAAAATGTCATCCTGTTATAAACTCCGACAAACTGGCAGGCAGTTTGTATCTCTTTCCGTGCAAAATGATCTGAGTCTAAAGTCACACAGGCATCCCCTGGCACTTCTGTGTTCTTTGAGTGCACCTCCCCGGATGTTTGGTGGTGTCCACTTTAAGTTGCTTCATAGATTTCCATAGGGGTGGTGGCATTAATAACTTGGGGCCCCTGTCATCTAATTAGGATTTTCTCCATCGCATTAAACCTCATGGAAGCCCTCAATTGTAACCTAAAAATGTTCTTGTTAATTTTAAGTTAGGGGTGAGATAATTACACCTTTCTCTTTCAGGCTTAATCCTGCTTCTCATTGAAAGAGGCAACCCTTTAGTGCTGTGAGTCTCTGCAAACATACCGTCTGCATGAAATAGTGTTCTCAGTACTTTTCATGCCAGATGTCAACCAGTATAGCAGGACCATTAGTGGCTTTCGATCTGTCTGAACTTTGAAGTGAGATACCAGACCCTTACCAGCTCAAGAGAATCACTCCACTGGCTGCCTTTTGCAGTTAGCTAATTGCTTCTAAATAGCCACACAAAAAAATGAGATGCTTTCATTGAAAACAGATTTTCTTTCCCTTTGCTTTAGAACACCAAACATATTTGTCTTTTCTGACTTAAATTTTTAAAACAGAAAAAAAATAATAGCATGGTTAAGTGGATAAGGCTGGGGTAATCTGTAGATGGTGAGCTTATTCAGTTATACATTGTTAAATGTTGTCTATTGTATGAACCTGTAGCTGTCAGAAATACTGGTATTTTTTACCTGGGTATTTTCCCACCCTTGCCATACATAAAGTATTAATATTTTTCCTACATCACTGTTTGTTCCTGCACTTCCCTCCAATTCAGACTCTGAACAGTAGAAGGGTGTCAACAACTTTAATTACTGAAATTATCAAAATCACTATCAATAGCTCTCATTCACTGAGTCTGACTATGTCCCAGGTCCTCTGCTAGCAGTTTACTTCACATTATCTCACTGCATTTCCACCTCAACTCTGTGAGGTCAGGAATGAGTAGCATCTCATTTTACAGATAGACAAACAGAGGCTGGAGTTGAGTAATTTGTCCAGGGCTGTCGTAGGGCTTGGGCTTTGAACCCACCTCTTAATCTCCAGCTCCAGAAGCTATACCCTTAGTCACCGCTGTATGTGGAAACAAAAGGGAAACTGCTTTAAAGAGTTAACCCGGGCTCCCTGTCCACCCCGGCCATGCCCATGGGGATCCTGGTGGGAGGAAAACTGCCCTTGTTTCTGCTCCCTCAGTTCACACTGTCAGCAGGGCTGTGGAAGGCATGCCGGCTTCCCTTCTTTTCCCCATCTCTAACATGTAAAAAGGGGGTGAGGTGGGGTGGGGATCTGTTTGAGTAAATCCTAGGTCACTGACCCCCAGCCGCTCCAGCAGCACTGCCCACAGCTCTGGGGCCCTGGGGCTCCCTGCTCTGCTGTTGGTCGGTGCTCAGTTCCTGATCCCTGAACAGGCCGTGGGGATGCAGTTGCAAAGAGGAGAAGTCATCTGCTGTCACATCGTAGGCTCAGCTGACGAATGGCTTGTCCCAGCACCGTGCTCCTAGGACTGGGGGCTTTGATCCCCTGTCATGTGGTTGCTTCTTTCCTGTGAAGAGGACAGAGAATGTGCAGCCAGTCCTGGACCCTTGGCAGAGGTGGGTCCTAGCTCTGATAGGAAAGCAAGATCAGAGTATAGGCTCATTTGTATACTTACAGGGGGCAAAAAGTATGTCTCATGGGTGGAGCACAGCAGAGTGGGTAGGAGTTTGCAGCCAGACTGCCTGGGTTTGAAGTGTGTGGTCTTGGGCAAGTTAGGGATCCTCCCTGTGCCTCAGTTTCCTTTTCTATAAAAGGGGATAATAATAGCCCCTACTCCATAGAGTTCTTATGAGGGTTACATGAGTTCTTTAATTAAATGAGTTGTACAGCACTTTGAAATCCCTGTCTCGGAGATAGGAAGTGTTATGTAAGTGTCTGCAAGTAGCACATAAAAACAAAGCGGAGGGTGAACATCATCATACATAGGCAGGCAGTGAGTGCCGTGGGAGTTCAGAGCTCAGCTGACTGCCTCGGTGAGACATCTTCATGAGGAGTCACACACAAATGAAATCTAAAGTAGAGTAGGGGACCTTGCCGTTTTAAAGACTCCTATGAGAAATAGGTTTGTACACTGCTTTTTTTTTTTTTAAATCAACCTGAGAGAAACAAAGTAAAAGGAGAAGGGAAGTCCAGGATGACTTAATATTTTTAACCAAGGCCGCTGGGAAGATAGAGCTGCCATCCTCATGGGTGGGGAAGGCTTCTGGTGGGAGAGTTTTTGGGGATGGAGAGTAATTGCTCAATATTGGGTAGGTTAGGTTTGAGAGGCCTGGTAGATGTCGACGAGACAATGCTCAGTGGACATCAGTGGAGTCAGGTGAGAGGTCAGAGCTGGAAACAACTATGTGGGGGTTCCTAGCTGTAGATGGGACGCAGAGCCCTGAAGGGATGAAAGGCGACCGGGAGGGGACGGAGTCCCAGGGCTCATCCAGGACGCAGTGCAGCTCCAGGGGAGAGTCAGGCTGGCTCTGCTTTTCCAGTTTGCTCTTCTCTGCCTTTGCCAGGTAAAGTGAGGCATGGCCCTATTGGAAGCTGGTGTTTTCTTTGGATCTTTTATCATTAGGGCTCTACAGGGGCTTCAGTGTCAATAGACTAGGGTCATTCATCTTGACCTTTTGGAGCTTTCTGTCCTTGGGCAAGCTACTTACTCTTGGAGACTCAGTTTCCTTTTCTTGAGATGGGAACTAGTAGTGAAAGTGCTCACCTCAGAGATTTGAGGACAGGGAAAGTACAGGTGTATTGATGCTATGAAGCTGTTTATCGCTTTATCACTCTAAAACTCACTATTCATGTTGACGTGTTAAAATGTTAGATGTGAGGAGTGGTGGCAGCTCATACATTTTTAAAGCCCTTTGAATTTTCCCTGAACTGAAAACCACATTTTAATTTAAGCCATACTGCTACTGTTTTCCTCCTCCTTTTTAAAAATAAAAGAGAAAGGTCAAGGAGATACTGCAATAAATTGCACACACATATATTGGCCACTTACGCTTTCTCTGTAATTGAAACACTACATCCATGTCAAATCCGGCCTGTGTGTGTGTGGCAGTTGGTACATGAATCATGGATTCACAAGCTTTCGAGACTGAAAACTGAAGCACAGAAAAAATGGATATCCCTGGCGGGGACAGTGTTTCAGGATCATATACTCTAACCTCACTTGTGCTGCCTACCACTATGAGCCCGGTAAGAAAGCTCCCATTCTTTGCTAGTAAGCTAACTTGATCCTCCTTTAATGTTTTAAGTTCCAGTTTTACACCTGGTTGGAAAGTGCATCAAATTTCATTCAACAAATAATATGATTCTGAATTCATATTTTAAAAAGTCTCACTCTCAAAGTGAAATAAGAATCCAGAGCTATGGAGAATCAAACCCTGAAGTCTTGTCTCCCTAAGGAGTATGTTCTCTAGCTAGGATGTCTGCTGTGTTTACATTTATGGTTTATATGCTTTGAACTTGTGGCTTTTCTGTTTTGTAAGAGTTACCGTCAGTGAGACATCTACCAGAAGAAATGCTCCCATTAGTGGTGGTGGGACCAAATATATGTAACTGTGTGGTTGGGTTCTGAATCCCTACTAGCATTTTTGAGAAACCATCCAGAGCTTCCAGTGATTAAATTTTTCTTTCTAGTCTTTCAGGTTGAGGAAGTAAAGAGAATAGGCATAAACGGTGGGAAATTTCCATCAACTCGGAAAAAACAATAGAATAAATAATTCTTTTCCATGAGCTGAGAGCCCAGGGAGTCATAAGGTCAGAGGATCCTGTCCCATTTGTCTGTGGTGACAGCCACACCCCCGCCATAGGGATGTCTCACCCTTAAACAGTAGAAGTGTCCCTGGGAAGCTGAAGAGGTAGATGCAAAGGGAAATTGTGTATTCAGACCATTTCAGAAATACACCAGTAGGTTACACTTTTCTCTATGTTCCAGATTTTCTTTACTGGGAGCATATTCCTTTTATAATAAAATATATATAAAAATATTACATTAGAAAAACAAACCTAAAAGAAAGAAATACACTAGGAGTGTGGAGATGGCTGAGTTGTCACCATTTAAAGGCACTGAGTTGCTCATGTTTTATAATGTAAGGACTATTTTGTCCTCTAAGGTATAACACTTCCTAACATATCTGCTCTCTAAATTTATGATCTATAAAAAAGTACAGAGTGTCAACAGTACATGTCACCCATCAAAACTCAAGACCCTGCTCTACAAAAGCCAAGCCAGTCCTCAGGCAGCAGGTATTTATTTGCCTGTCACACTGCACCAAGCCCACCCAGTGGGTCCCCATCCCCCACCGCTGTCCCTGGCAATTGGAGACACCCACATCCCCCTGCCTTCAGTCAGCAGACATGAACTTGGGGTGTTTCTTGTTTGTGAGGGGCCTGCGAATAAGGATAATGTCAGTCAGCCCAGGGTCCTGGTGCAGCTGCAGCCCGTGAGGCCCACTGTGGCGGCCTTGGGTTTTTGTATTTGGCTGGGTTCTTTTGTTTTTCTGCCTGTGTGTTTTGTTGGGGGAAGAGGGAGGGGAGGGATCCCTAGAAAAGGGAAGGAGATATCTTCCACATTACTGAAAACGGAAATAAGGAATTATCAGTTTGGGGTCACTAGAAGCCACAGTGCCTGGCATCCTTCTGCTGTGCTCCTCTGGAATGACTTGGCTTTGTTTTGAACAGTCCGAAAGTGACGTGAGCTAGATAAATTGTTCTAGGGTGGAAGTTTTAAAAGGGAGTCCAGAGATCCTTAGGGGTTCACGGAGGGACTTCAGGAAAGGTGTCTGTGAAGCACCTGAAGTTGTAAATAATGTGGCAGGTAGGTGTATTTGCCCAGAGATAAGGGTCTCTGGCCTAAATCATATCTCAAGGAGATCCACAGATTCACTCTTATTTTAAAAAAAGGTTGAGTACCAGTTCAAGGGGAGGTGTTCAAGTTTGAGTTGTACCTCTGGGCCTTGGCCCTAACTAGAGAATACCTGATGGATGATATGTGTGTGCAATGCAAGTGTGGGTGTGAGTGTGTAAGACAGCTCAGGTGCACCCATAGAAGCCTACGCTGCAGAAATGGGGAGAACGTTTCCCTCTTTAAGTGCTGGGATGCTGGAAGCCCAGGAACACAGCGTCCCTGCCGTTCTGACTAATGCTTCCTCTTCCCTCTCTGCTGTCCTGGAGCCTACGCAGAGCTCCCTTAACTCCGTAGTACCCAAAGGTTCACTCTTTGAAGTGAAGACTAGTATCTCTCTTACCTGGTCTCCCTCTGGGTTCTCAGCGAGCCAGGGTGATTTCCCGTGCGATGGAAGGTTGCATTGGGCCCCGGTTTCTATGATGGTGACAAGAGAAGACATTTATAGTGAACTCCTGAGTGGCCTGTGCTCAACATGCAAATGTTGACTTTTCTACCCTTGTTTCTTTCTTCTCCTCATATTATATGTTCTCCCTGGGAGCCCTAATACAATGGTTTGACCTAACCCAGTCCACTGGGATGGCTTCCAGTGATCTGTCAATCTATATTATCAACACTCACCTCCTTCTGAACTCTTGACCTGTCTGTATAACTGGCCCAATGGACACCTCAGTGTGATTGTCCTACATACCTGTCAAACTCACTGGTCTAAAACTGAACTCTCATATCCCTCCACCTGTCAGCTATTCTTTCCTCCTTAAGCCAATTGCAATTTTCCAAGGATCTTTTCATCTCCCCACCACAGCACTACTCCATCAATCTAAATGAGTCCCCGTGTCTTGATGATCTTACATCTTAAATGGCTCATAGAAAATATCCCTACTCTTTTTCCTTCGTCTTGCAATGCTGATCACTCTGATTACTAGCTGTGCTTCCCACTCTCCAGTCCACATTCACATTGCTTCCAGAATGACCTTTCTGAAATACAATTGAGTCATGTTATTTCCTCATTTAAAAAATTTAAATTGATCTCCATTGCCTTTACAACAAAACCCAACCTTCTTGGCATGGTTTACAAGGCCCTGTGTACTTGGCTCCTAATATTTCCAGCCTCCTGTCTTGCTACGCTCCTTCCAGCCCATTACTTCAGTCAGACTGAGCTCTTATAGTTCAAGAAAAACAACCTGCTTTCACTCATTTCCTAGACCTTTGTATGAACATATTACATTTTATTACAGGTGTTTTGAATGAGGGACTTAAAAAAGTGTTATACTTTGAGGTTCTAAGTTAGGTAAAGTATAGGTGTCACCTCTCCAGCCCTGTGTCACTCCATCCCTGGCTCTTGTCCCATTCCTAACATTAACCCCCAACTTCAGGCCATTCCTTAACAGGAACCTCATTTCTTAAGCTCATCTTCCCCTCAGACCATCCCTTCCTCTTACCTCCAGATCCTACCCCATCCCTGGTACATAATCCAGGGGTTGGGTCAGTGATGATGTTCAGGAATGGGGCTAGGAAGGGAGGAAGTCTGGGGATGAATGTAAGACTTAAGGATGCCTATTGCACCTACTTTTTGGTAATAAACAGTAGTTTCACATGTTAACACGACTGTTTAAACATGGCTAAGTAAAGTGGCACACTCCAACTGACCATACTGTTTTATTTTTATAGAGGCTATACTGCCAAGCTTTGACTGTCCTTTTCCCTGCCCCCAGCTAATTTCTCTTCATCTTTCAAGCCCCTGTCCAGGTGTCACGTTCCCTCACTTATTCTACACCGACCCCAGCACCGGGCTAGGTGCTACTCCTCTGTGTGCTCACGGCTCTGTTGGGTCCTCCTGGGGTAGCCCTGATCTGTGTGGTGATTATATCTTTATGTGCCTGTCTCCCTCTCCAAGGCAAGGGCTAGGTCTCAGTGCTCTCTCTATCCCTAGAATTTCACTAGAACATGCCTATAGGAGATGCTGAATAAATGCTTATTGAATGAATGAAGAATGAGTATACACACAGTGATTGTCCTATGACAGAATTCTACGAACCTGCACAGAGGTTCAATGAACACCAATAACCCAGAGTCCAAAAAGACCTACGAGATCATCCCTCTGTTTTCTATGTATGTGGGATTGCATGCCAGCTTTGATTCCTATCTAGGTCTACCCTTCCTGTAATGGCTACCTCTTAGCACTGCCTTAGAGCCTCTCAGCCCCACTTATCTTGGGGCTGCTGTGGTGACCAGCTCTGCTGGACTGCGCCGTTCTGCCATTTAAGGCCTTGCTGGGGTTCCTCCCACCACTTCTGGACTCAAATGAAGTGCCACTCTGCAGGGCATGGGATGTGGCTTTCCTGTCTGATGCTGAAGGGATCAGATGATACAACCCAAAAATGGAGGGTTTGGGGGAGTTGGGACACCATGGGAAACAAGAAACAGGCAGGAGCCAGCAGGTATGTTCCCTCTCCCAGCACCACTCCCTCTGATGAAAGCTTTCGAGAAATTGCAGTTCCTAGTGGCCTTGCTGGGCATGTCCCACGTGACTGAGTTAGAAGCTATAGCTAGTCCCACTCCATCTTATATTTGCTTCTGCTGCCTCATTTCTTTTCCTCCCTGGGATTACTCTAGTACTGTAATCACTGACATAGAAGCGTGGGCTCAGACTCTGTTTTCTAAGGAAGCCAGCCTAAGACTCAGTTAAAACTATTACCATTTCTGTAGAGACACAGGGGCCAGTGAAGTTAGAAGGAGATGGAGGAATACCTCAGGTTAGGGGTCTTGTGTGTGGATCTGACAGAACTGATCTGGGAGTCTGAGCCTTCCATCATGTATCCCCTGTCCTTCCTTGTCAGTGAAGTATTGGCCAATCTCATTTAGGGAAACTGGGCAAATGGGGCCATTAGTTGGAAAAGATTCATTGTTTGAAACTGTGATCTGGTCCCTGTGCAGGCTGGCCATCTATTCCATGACTTCCTATTAAAAAAATATATTTCTAATTAAAAATCAAACATATATCTTTAAATGGCTGTGATGCCATGGAATATTATACAGTTATGAAAATTGATTCTGCAAGGATCTGTGATATATCATGGGTTTAAAGCATAGCTCCACCATTTACTACTTGTGTGGCCTTGAGAAATTTAGCTGATCCAAGCCTCAGTTTCCTCATCTGTAAAATAGACATTAACAAAAGCACCTTATCGCATGGAGCCTTTGTAAAGATTAAAAGAGATAATGCATGTAAGGCCCTCAACACAGTACCTTACAGAATAGGCTGTCAAAAGATATTTGCTATAGTTATTATTCTCTTTTTAAAGTACAGTTTGAGAATGAAAGAGTGAATCTCTGTATGGAAAATAAGTTTAAGATGAGATTTTGTAGTTCTTAGTGGTTTTATTGAGTTTTTACGAGGGATTTCTTGGTAAATTTCAGGCCCAGTTTTAACCTGGGCTAGAACAGGTAGGAGGGCATGATAAAAATTGTCCATGGAAATAGCATTTACCTGCTAGGTATTTTATTTTGTTGGGGTACATGTGAGAATCACATATGATTTGAGACTAGTGAGGACTATTTCACATTTTCCAGGTATTTTCAAGGTCTTTGCAAATAAATTTATGTCAATCTGAAATTTGTAGGAAACAAAAGTGGAAAAGTTCTGCCTTTTTGCCATGGCCATTCAGAGAATCTGTGGCAGGGAAGTTCCCAGGAAAAAGCCTCTTGCCCCTCATCTGAGGTGAGTTTCAATTTGTGCCAGGTAAATAGAAAGGTACTTCCTTTATAGAAGCTTGTCTTCAGGATTAACAATGTGTACACTGGTAATTTTTTTGCCTTCTTTTACAAGGCTATATTAAAAGCCATTAAACTTTAATCACAGCTTGTCATTGACTCCTTGCAATATGGCTTCCAGTCCAGCTCCTTTACCATGTTCCACAAATTCTTGTTGCTTTCCTTCTGTGTAGCCAGCTCAGAGCTTTGGGGAGATCACAAGGAGGTGCATGGAACATTCCTCAAGGAGCTAGCTCTCCAGTTAACTCTCCTAAGTGTCAGCAGTGACCACTCCAGTCCTGTAATGTCTCTCTACAGCATTTGACACTACACTAGAGGAACCTAGTAAAATTCTTGAAACCCTCTTGAAAGTTCTCACGCCCTCCTGACCCTGCAGGCCTCTCTGTTTCTCTAACCGCGGGGCAGTATCACTTTGCTCCCCCACCCCCGACTGGCTCTCACCTTCATATATCTTTTTTTTTCTTTTTCTTTTTTTTTTTGCACGACTCTAAAATCTAACTTTTCACCCCAACTTTTTCTCTAGGCCCCAAATCTACATCTTCTATACCCACCCTCTTGTTTCATAGTCTTTGAATCTCAACATGTCTCAAATTAAAACTCACTTCCCACCCCACTCCCCAGTTAGTCCCACACTCCTAATTTCCTTTGAGTATTTCCTGGGACCTTCTCTGCCCTCAATTTAGCTGCCATTTTCCTAATCACCCCGGGTTAATTGCTATATCCTACTACTGTTGTTTCTTCTACTCTACCGAATGAAGAATAAGCCCAAGGATTTCTGTGGCTGTAGGCGTTTACTTACATCTTCTTTCCCAGTCCAGGTTTCCTCCTGAGTGTTCAGCATTTCCTTGCTTTTTCTGACTTGTGGATGGTGGGTGGGGGGTGCGGGCGAGCACACTGCGGGGCTGCTGGACTGCACAGCTTAGGGCAGCGTTCAGATGAGAGGGCGCTATCCCCATTGCATCCTGCTTCAATAGCCCCACCTGGAGTTGTGCAACACGGCACTGGGGGGGATGTCAGTGTGCCAGGGCTGGAGTGTGGGTAAGGTCTTCTGGTAGGGAGGGGTGCTGAAGACTGGTGTGGCAGGGAAAGAGTTAAGCAGAGTTGGCAGTTGAGCTCAGGAGGAAACTTTCATTTCAATGAAAGAAGAAAAGCTGGGGAAATAACTTTTCTCTTTGTCATCTACCTCAGGGAATAAAGCTCTATGTTTTTCTAGACAAGTCTGTGTCGAGCTAGCTTCATTGTAGGGCCACCCACTGAGCCTGGGATCCGGCACCCAGGGTTGTATTTGCCACCGATCCCTGCTGTTCTTGTCTAAGGGAGTGTTGGCCGGAATTTCCCAGGTGAAGGCTCTGTGTTCCTGCAGCTGTACTGACAAACCGGGGTAATCCCAGATTCTCTTGTCACAACTGGACGGTTTCCATGTGGAACAATGCTGCCCGCTCCTTACTGAAGCAGCCCAGATGGTTTGGACCCACCTGCCGTGGGAGTCCTTGGCTGGTACTTGTAGCAGCAGTGTCTGCTGTCTAGAGGCCGCTGGAACACCCATCTAGGCAGGCTGCCGCCTTCAGCTGTGCGGGTTACACAGCGTGCACTCCGCAGACGCTAGCCACATAGATGATCATGCAGATGAGGTCCTGAAGTCCAGTGTGGTGTCCCTGCCCCCAGTACCTCTTCTCACTAGGCATTTCCAGACCACTAATGCCCAGGATCCAGCTGGCCATGCTGCTTCCTGTGTCAGGCTAAAGCTCAGACCACTACTTCCTTTTCCCCCCAGATTTCTAAGATCCCCCTTGCTTCCACTTTCATTCCTGAATGCCGTGACCACAGGAATGAAATCAGTAAGTTCTTGCCTTGTCTGTTTACCAGGCTAACGTCTATTCATCCTTTATGAGTAGAAATATTACTGGTAATAGATAACATTAATAGGGTCCTTACTATTTACTGGGCTAAAAATCTTACATGCTGCATCTTTTTTCATCCTCACAGGACTCTTTGAAACCAGTAGGTGAAATTGAGGTCTGGAAACCTTGTGACATTCCCAAACTCTGTGAGTTAACAATGGGCAGCTTGACTTGCCTGACTGCAGAGCTAGGACTCTGATTCACCATGCAGTTTGTCTTCCTAAGACCCAGGTTAGATAGAGCCTCTTCCAGGAAGCCTCCCTGGCTTCCCCCAGCTCCATCTCTGCCCTGTAACCTTTGGTCCTCCCCCATAGTAACCCCTGCTGTCATTCAAGTTCAGGCACTCTGAGAGATGATGAGAGGAAAGACCTATGTTCTTTCCTTTTCCTTTCTTCCTAGGTTCCTAATATAGTAACGACTGAAGAAATTCCAAGATGGGATTAAAAAAATGTTATGACCTCTTGTATATTTGCATTTAACCAAATTAAAGCTTTTACACATAAGATAAAGCCTCATACACATAGAAACCCCCAATATAATATAATTTTGCTACCCTACAAGATAGCTCTAGGAGTTATAAATTATATTCATTGAACTCTTGATGCAAAGTAGTTTGGTAATGGGACATGAGTTTAAAGTAGTAGGCATCACATCTTCAGTCATTTCAGTGTTCCTGGTGACTAAATGCTTTCATTTTTAATAATATTTAAAATCCTTCATGAATATGAGGCCATTGGCTGATTGGCCTTTCTGGATTCTGTGTCATCTATTTCTCTATCCTTAATGTCTGGTACAGAGTCAGGGCTCAGCACATGCTAGGCTCTTAATCCCTGTTGGTTGGTTGAATGAAAGAGTTCATGAATTGTTGTGAGAACTGTCTCCAAAGTCAGAATGATTTGGGTTGGAATCTGAGCACCACCATTTGCTAGTGCTCCAACCTTTAACAAGTTACTTACCTTCTCTAGCCTCAGCTCTGTCATCTCTAAAATGGTAATATTATTGATAGTACCTACCTCAGAAGGTGGGCTGGAGGAACAAAGGAGATGATGTGCCTCACCTCTGGGATGACAGAAGTGAGTCTGTACGTGGATACTGCCAGGGGCCAGGGTGGCAGAGGTAGGAGATGGGCCTGTGGGCATCATTATTAGTAAAGTGAGAGCCACTCCAGTTCTTCCTGCCCTGTGCCTTTGCTTCCCTGACCAGTCACAGAGAATGACTGGCGGCCCAGGAGACTGTCAAAGCACCTGACTTCGTTCTCAGGGCCCTTACCCTTTTCCACATTGCACAGCTTGATTGACACCAATATGCAGCCCTTACTTTTTGAATAATGCCCTGCAGTCTACAGTGCACTCTCACCCATGTTTTTTTATTTAATAATTATTGAGAATCATGAAAATGCCTGTGGTTTCAGGAAATTCCTGCCTTGTTACTACATGCCTGGTACCTGTCTCACTCCTCCTGATGGCTGAGTTATCACTGAGGATATTCGCTTCTCTACTGACTGAGTCCTAATTACCAGCATTTTCATTTTTTTCCCGCCAAACCTGGGTTCAAAGAATCTCATAGAGAATTTCAAACTCTTTTCCTGTTTTTGAGCAGCTGGAGGTGGCCTGCTTGTCCAGGACCTCTGCCTTCCGCATGCCCTTGTATTGAAGAGCAGAGCATGGTAGTGCTCGCTAACTTGGGCTCTCTCCTCTTTTCTGTCCATTTGGAGTCACAAGGTCCTGAGACTTGGATGAAGCTTAATAGTGCTGCCTCCACACTGCCCAGGCAAGTGGGGGCACTGATCACTATTTTCTTTGGCTACCATCTTTCTCTAGATGACTGATCCATTCCAAATAAAGATGACTTCCCAGTATAGGTCTCCAGCGCTGAGGTCCAGGCTTGCATATCCAAGTGCCTAGTTGACGTTCCTCTTGAATGTCTAATAAGTATCCCAAATGCATCATATTTAAATAATGTTCATTTTACCCCCAAATTCTGACTCTTCCCCTCAACCACAGTCCATGGCAGTACCATCCACCCAGTCCTGAACCAGAATCCAGGAGTCACTATTCCGTCCTTGCCCACCTTCCATCTGGCATCCATCAGTAAGTCCTGTAGACCCTGCCTCCAACATGTATCTCAGTAACATCTCTTTCTTTTCATCTCCATTTCATTGTTCCAAGTCTGATTCTGGTCACTATCGTGTTTTGTTTTGTTTTTTTATTGATAAAAGAAATAACCACTTTAATTTTCAGTGCTTCTAACATTTGTTTACAATTTTCATTTTGTTTGTTTACAGTTGACTTGTTTCATCCTTATCTTCCTTGTGTTGGAGATAAGCTCCTTGAAGGGAGGCTCTGTGTCTCATTACTCATTTATTAACATCCAGTTGGATGGATTGAAATAAATATCCTATTTTTAAAAAGGAGTTTGACAGCACAGTTCACAGTCCGTTCTGCTTTCCTTTCCTATCTTTTTGATCACTTTCTCCTCATCCTGCCTCTAACACATTCCAGCACATATCCTTTATTGTTAGGAAGAGTCATTGACATATCATCATCATTTCTGCTTCAGAAAGCTGGCTGAATGTTCACTGATCTCTTGATGTTCAAACGAAAGGTACCCAAATTGTTCTTTAACTTTTTGCACTGAAAATGATCACCCTCGCAGCCTTGTCCCATATCTCTGGAAAGGCAAGCTAGTTTTGTAGTGGCCTGAGAGAGCAAGGCAGAAAAAGAAATTAAACCTGGAGAAAATGCTATGTAATATTTTCCAAATATATTCCAAAGTGCTACTTGTATAACTTCGTGGGATTTTTGCTTTTTCTTTTTTTAATTTATTCCCTCCTAGGGGTAATAGTTGATTTTAGTTGAAGCTCAGTCTCTTATCCTTATTGGGAAATTATTTTAAGAAGGCTATGTCTAGGCCCTCAACATTGTGAGCTCTAGTCTAAGTTCTCCCATTCTTCAGCTGCTATATTGGCACAGCATGGATGGAGTATGACAAGAGTTGGCTCACTCTGCTCTTGACCTGAACAGGGTCTCCTCAAGTTTATGTCTGTTGTTGGCAGAATTCAGTTCCTGTAATTGTAGGATTATAGTCTCATTTTTCTTGCTGCCTGTCTGTTGGGTATCACTCTCAGGTGCCGGAGTCCACCCTCAGGTCGTTCCCCCATGACTATCTCAGCAAGAGAGAATCTTCCTCTCATACTTTGAATTTCTCTGACTTCTTCTTCTGCTACCAGCCAGAGAAAACTGCTTTTGGTCTCCTTATCTTAAGGTCAGATTAGCAAACTTAACTGCATCTGCAGAATTCTTTTTGCCATGCAATCTGACATAATCATGGGAGTAACACTAGGGTGTAGAGATCATGGGGGTCATCTTAGAATTCTGCTTGCCCCAATTTATCTCTCCTGTTTTATCAGTTAGAATGGCATTCATCTACATATATACCGAAAACCTGATTATAATAGTGTAAACAAAAGTATAATTTTTAAAATATGGCAGTAAATACAGAGATGAATGATTATGGATACTGGTTCAGTGGTTTAATGACATCAGGGCCAATGACTCCGTGATTGTCTTAGCCTGTCCATGTGGTTGTAGTGTGGTTATCATAACTCCAGCACCATTATGTCCATATTCAAGACAGGAAAAAAGAGAAAGTGAGGATTGGGACTGCATGAGTGATACCTGACTCCTTCATTGGGAATGCAAAGCAAAACAAAACAAAGACAACACCTCTCAAAACTTTGTATCTCACCATACTTCCAATTGTGTCTCATTGGCCAGAACTTGGTTGGTCAAGTGGCCACCCCTAGGTACAAGGGAGGCTGGGAATGCAGAATGGGAATTATTGTGATTGGCTCAACCAGTAAGGACCCATTCTTTGGTGCTGGATGATGAGAGGCAATGGATGTTGGCAGCACAGCTTATCATCTATTATACCTATTTTCTGCAAGACAGAATGTGATGTAGTGGAAAGAGTACAGAATTTAGAGTCAGGAGACTTGTGATCCTGTTCCAACTTTGTCATGGTTAGCTGTGTGACCTTAGACTAGTGAAACAATCTCTCTGAGCCAGTTTCTTTTTCTTTTTCTTTTAATATCATTAATGTACAATTACTTGAACAACATTATGGTTACTAGACTCCCCCTATTATCAAGTCGTACCCACTTACCTCATTACAGTCACTGTCTGAGCCAGTTTCTTAATCAAATGAGAGATATATCTGCCTTACTGATCTCAGGGTTATTATAAAAATAAATAGAAATAATCCATACATTTTTCTGTGTTCTGGAAATATATATTCATTGTAATTTTTGTTAAGTAATTGGTATAAAAGTAAGGGTTTTTTTTCATTCCACAAAATATATGTATATATGTATGCACTTTAAAAATATTTTATAATCTCTGAAATTAAATGTATGTTTGCAATCTGTGGCATCTTAGCTTCAATGAAACATAATGAAAATAGTTTGCTAAGCTTCTTGGCAAGTCTTAGGGTTATACCCAGGAAATATGACCACCCCCGGGACTCACAAGACTATTGTAGACTCCTAGGAAACTGACATCCTCATGATGGAACGTCTAAAGTGATGAATTTATGGCTCTAAGATACAGACGAAAATACCCACGCCAGTTCCCTACTTTCATGCAGGCAAAATATTAGTATCCCTCTACCAAATATGAATCTGAAGTGAGCCAAGGTGAGCTTACCAAGCTGGAGTAAACCAGGAACTCCTAAGAGTTCAAGGTACTAGAAAGTGTTTTGCAAAGTTTACATGATCACAGTCATTCACTGAATGTGACAAACTTCTCAGATACCTAGAGACATCATTCAGGAATAAACCAAAAATCAGAGGCAGCCTGTTTTTCAAGCTAAGTGTGACTTAGATCCTTGACTCTGAATGTGGAGCCGTGGAATTGTTGGATAACACAGCCATTAAGATTGTTTACTGTGAAGAAAAAATCACACAATAGCATATTTCTAATGATAACCTTGGGATATACATATATACATGCATGGTCATATATATTTGTACATTTATGTTTTTATATATATGCATGTGTTTAAATGCACACTCAAATAATATGACTTGAAAGGGGGCAAAAACAGACATCTAGGGATTGGGGATTATGGTGTGTGTGAATGAAAGAGAAACAGTAGGGAGTTAGTTACAAAGAATCATGGATACATACTCTAGTTGAAATATGACATATGTTTTGGAGGTTTTTTCATGTATGTTTGACCTGAGGCTGGAGCATTCATTCTATTCACTAATTTCTGATGGAAGAAGAGTGGTCCATCACTTTTATTTATTTTTTAATGTTCAGAGCAGCTTTATTTTATTTTATTTTATTTTTATTTTGGTATCATTAATCTACAATTACATGAAGAACATTATGTTTACTAGGCTCCACCCTTCACCAAGTCCCCCCCACATACCCCTTCACAGTCACTGTCCATCAGCGTAGTAAGATGCTGTAGAATCATTACTTGTCTTCTCTGCATCACTTTTATTTTTAAAGAATAAAATATTTAAATGAAAGAATGAAAGAAAAAATGGTAAAAAGATAGGAAAAACATACAACCAGGGGCACTTACCTTTTCCTTTAGGGAACATCAGAGCAACTGTTAATTCAAGTGTGTGTGTGTGTGTGTGCGTGTTCGTCTTCTCCAGTGAACTTTGTTAGGTTTTGTTAAGGTGAATTCTGTTCTCTCATAAAGAATTTGGAAGAAGGAGGAAGAGAAGGAGTGCTCCAAGTTCTGAATTTGATTTAGGTCTTTGTCACAGGGAATCAGGCCTTCCAAGCTTCTGTTTATCCTGGGAAGTTAGGAAGCAAGTGACATGTCCTTGATAAGGAAAAGGCTGAGACCTTACTTTGGGGTTTAGAATTGGCAACGGGATCTAGTTTAAGATGTTTCTGCATAAACCACAGATGGTTGGATAGTGTTTGCCAGTAGCCTCAAAACCCAGTAAGTGGATGCAGAAGTTTTCAAAATACTTATCTAAGTTGATTACATATGGCAAAGAGATATAAGAGGAAGATGGTTAAATTCTCAGATTTAAAAAACCTCTTTCAGCTCACTAACCAAGCATGATATTATAGAGCATATCTAACCTAACAAAGTAAAACATTGTCTCAGCTCTGAGCTGGGTGGAATTCATCCATATAGCTATATGAATTACCCCTTTCCTTTTTATATGATTTGTGTAAGTTTTATAGAACTTCCAATTAATATTTCTAGGACATCATTTTAATATTACCCTAATTTTGATGATCTGAACTGCTCTTTTTTTTCTCTTTTTGAAAATGAGCGCAAGTCAAAAAAGAATGTTTTAGGGGAAGATTTCCAAGTCTGGCTATAACTGATAAACCAGTTCTTCTGCAGGAAACAATCATAAAACTGGACATAATGTAGGAGATAATTGTTTTCAGATATTGGTCAACAGAAAGCACGATATTTCTATTCTGAGAGAAGGAAATTCATGAGGTGAACCCAGCAGTCACCTTAGCTCTCTTCCAAGGGAGAGTTTCTGGACTGCAGTGTAGTGTGCTGGATTGTACTCTGAGCACAGCATTCCTGCTGAGCTAAGGAAACAGATCAGAGTTTGGGGCAGTTGAAGCAGCTGGAATCTGCAGGGCAGTGCACTAGAGAGTAGAGAGTTGCATGGGGTAGGGTGGGACAGAAGTATGTCTGACTGTACCCTGGGAATCCTTGGCAGGGCTGTTATCACATATATAGAGTGAAATCATCTGAGATTTACAAAAGGGGTGGCTCCAGGGCTGGGAATGGTACAGATACTAGAGGTCAAGCAATACTGGGAGACACTTGTGATCCGGTCTAGCCACAGTGGGAAGGCCTTAATACCTTATTAATATCCCAAGCATCCAGAAAAGACACAGAGAGTTTGTATCTTAGGGGTAAGTACCATGCTTTCAAGCAGGGTTGGTAATTATTATTATTATTATATTTTATAAAAGCTAACTAGTAATCATTTTAGGCCATGTGAGCCATATAGCATGTGTTACAACTACTCAACCCTTCCATTATAGAGCAAAAGCAGCCATAGACAATATGTAAATGAGTGGGCTTTGTCTCAATATAACTTAGTTTATAAAAAAGGGCAGAGGGCCAGACTTGGGTTGTGGCTGTAGTTTGCCAACCCCTGATCTAGAGTTAAGCCTACTAGACTCTAACAAAGCCTAGCCAAAGACTGTCCAGATCTGCAGTGGGGATTGAGTTTGAAAGTTGAGCCCTGAAGTACTTAGAGGGCCTTAGGAAATATCTTTGGCTTTTCACAAGTCCATCCAACAAAGTTGAAGACCAATGCCATGCAAGAATAAGATGAGCAGACAGTTTGTCCTGGCAAAAATCAACTCTGCAGAAGGAAATCAAATCCGGAGTGTCTTCAGTGTATCATCAATAATTATTAGGTATGCAAAGAAATACGAAATTAGCCATAGTAGGAAAAAAAGCTAATAGAATCTAATCTCCAAAGGGCCTAGATGATGAATTTGGCAAAGTCTATAGAGCAGCTATTATAAATGCTTTCAAAGAGCTAAAGGAAAATATTGTCACAATGAGTATATAGACACGGCATCTCAGCAGAGAAATAGAAACTATAAGAGAATCTAATAAAAATTTTAGAATGGAAAAGTTGAGTAACTGAGATGAAAATTTTATAGGATGAGCTTAATAGGAGAATGAAAATAGAAGAAAATGTCATGAACTTGAATACATATCAATAGGAGAAAAGTTGAAGGGGACAGAAAAACATATTTGAGGAAATAGTGGATGATTTTTCCCAAATATAATAAAAAAATAGACATACAATTTCAAGATACTACACAAACCTCAAGTATGATAAGTTTTAAGGAAATCATTCTTAGACATACCTGTGCCAAAAACCAAATATAAAGAGAAGTGTCTGAAAGTAGTTAGAGAAATAAGATAAGACAGCAAAATAAGAATTATAGCCAGCTCCTCATCAGAACAGTAGACCAAAAGACAAAATACTCAAAGAAAAAAAAGTCACCTCAAATTCTATAACTAATGAAAAAAGTCCTTCAAAAATAAGGATGAAACAAGTAATGGACTGTTGTAGAGAAATATTGTTTGATAGAAATATAGGGCAGGACATACATGTATTACTTTAAAAGTTAGAAGAAACTGGTGAAGTAATTTTAACAGTATATTTTATTTAAACCAATAAATTAAAAATATTATCATTTCAGATGTAATCAGTATAAAATTATTAAATATGCTACACATTTTTGTGCTGTTTGAAATCTAGTGTATATCTTATACTTAAAGAGCAGCTCAATTGGGAAACAAAAGCAAAAATGAACAAATGGAACTACATCAGCAAAGAACACCATCAGCAGAACAAAAAAGCGTCCTATAGTATGGGAGAATATATTTGTAAATGACATATCTGATAAGGGGTTAACATCCAAAATATATAAAGAACTCACACACCTCAATAAACAAAAAGCAAATAATCCAATTAAAAAATGGGTGGAGGATCTGAACAGACACTTCTCCAAAGAAGAAATGATGGCCAACAGGCACATGAAAAGATGCTCCACATCGCTAGTCATCAGGGAAATGCAAATTAAAACCACAATGAGATATCACCTCACACTGGTTAGGATGGCCAACATCCAAAAGACAAGGAAGAACAAATGCTGGTGAGGATGCGGAGAAAGGGGAACCCTCCCACACTGCTGGTGGGAATGTAAATAATGTAAATTGGTTCAACCATTGTGGAAAACAATAAGGAGGTTCCTCAAAAAACTCAAAATAGAAATACCATTTGAACCAGGAATTCCACTCCTAGGAATTTACCAAAAGAAAAAAAGATCCCAGATTCAAACAGACATATGCACCCCTATATTTATTGCAGCTCTATTTACAATAGCCAATAAATGGAAGCAACCTTAGTGTTCATCAGTAGATGAATGGATAAAGAAGAGGTGGTACATGTACACAATGGAATATTATTCAGCGATAAGAAGAAAACAAATCCTAGCATTTGCAACAACATGGATGGAGCTAGAGGGTTTTATGCTCAGTGAAATAAGCCAGGTGGAGAAAGACAAGTACCAAATGATTTTCCTCATCTGTGGATTATAACAACAAAGCAAAAACTGAAGGAACAAAACAGTAGCTGACTCACAGACTCCAAGAAGGGACTAGGGGTTACCAAAGGGGAGGAGTAGGGAAAGGTGGGTGAGGAAGGAGGGAGAAGGAGATTAAGGGGTATTAGAATTAACACACATAATGTGGGGGGCACAGGGAAGGCAGTATAGCACAGAGAAGACAAGTAGTGACTCTATAGTATCTTACTACATTGATGGACAGTAACTATGTGGTATGTGGGGGGAACTTGATAATAGGGGTGAATGTAGTAACCACAATTTTACTCATGTGAAACCTTCATAAGATTATATATCAATGATACCTTTAAAAAAAAGTCAATTTGGACTAGACAAATATTAATAGACACTTGTGTCTAGTGGCTGTTGTATTGGAACTGGATAGCACTACTTTAGATCGGAGAGAAAGGAAGTAGACCCATTGCCCTATATTCAAATTGTGTATCAAGCTATCTTAAGCAGAGCATTTAAACTGAGCACCCTAAAATGTTTACCTGCTCAAAAGACCTGAAGTGGCTACCTCCTATATGATAAAACTAGTCAGTTTGTATGTTCATTCACTCATTCAGCCATTTCCTCAACAAACATTTACTACATGCCAGACCCTGTTCTAAGAGTTGGAGACATCAACAAGAAAAAAGATGCACACAGTCCTTTTTTGAGGGAGCTTATAGGCTAATTGGCATAATAGTCCCATTAGCAAATCATTTCATTATAATTTGGTAAACAAGTATAAGTAAGATACTGTCAGCACACAGAAGATATGAGGGATGAGAGACAAGTCTGATTAGTGGGAATCAAGTCTAGAAGTGTTTTGCTTAGAACTTATCATACTTGAAGTTTGTAGTATCTTGAATTTGCATGTCAATTTTTAAATTATATTTGGAAAAAATTGCCCACTATGTCTGTACTCTTGACTGATCACAATCAATAGAAACTGATTTTGGCTAACATCAGGAGGAAAGGGTCTCAGCATGGCACATTTTTAGGTTTTAAGACCACTCTGGAGCAATAGATTGGATAATAGGTTTGGGGGAGGTGATACTGAAGGCACTGAGACGGGTGAGAGACTTAGTAACTATGAGGGGCTGAAACAAGGCATTGGCAGGGGGAATGGAAAAGATAGTTTCAAGAGTTTAAACTCATTCTGAAATTTAGAGCTATCACTCTTCATACCCTTTCTTTTCCTGTGCACTCAATACCACTCCCACCCTCTTCAGATAAACAGACCATGAACTCTCTGTCAGCTAGACCTGCCCTTCCTGTTCTTCCTTCCTAAAATGGCTTCGCCCCTCTACTCTTTTCCTTAGAGCCCTACCTTCCAACTTAAGGTGTAGCTCGTGACCACTTACTACTCAAGACCTGGGCAGTCTCTTAACACCCTTACTTTCTGCTGCCATTGTTTTGGTTGGTAACCTGTCACAATAGATAAGAAAGCCTATTGTATTATTTTATGTCACTGTCATACCTCCCTACAATCTACTGTGCACTACGTGAGGTAAGAGATGCTGTCTTGTTCTTCCTGGTACCTTTGGGCCCTAGAATGACCCAGCACAGAAAATGCAGTGCACATTCCTAATGATGCTGGCCCTGACTGTGTCAGACAAACGGAGGTCCTTCTGTTACTGATAGCTTCCATCACCAAGCTACTGCTCAGCACAGTCTGAGGAACATTAATCTCTCATATGCACATTTCTTGAGTCACTCTCTACTCTTAAATCTTCAGCAGCTTTCTGTTTCCTGCTGAAGAACTCTTCTCCTCAGCCATTGAGGCCACCAATACTTTCCCCCCACATTTCCCCAGTAGATACTTAAGCTCTCACCAGACCCACCTCTTCACTGGTCCAGAAACAAGCCCCATGAATGTCTGATTCTTAATCATCACTTACGCTGATCCTGCATCTCAAGAATGTCCTTATTGTTCCTGTCTGGTGATCCAGATCTAAGGATGTCCATCAAATCCAAGAAACCTGCCAGGTCCCTGGTTCTAACCCTTGTAGAGCTCTCTGTGGCTAAATAGCATCTCCAGTGTGTCCTCCAGGATTTGTTCTGTTTGCTATTCTTTGTATCTTCACCTTCCCAGTTAGATTTCAAGCTGTGTGAGGGTCGCCATCTCAAAGGGAGCCTGGTAACATTGTAGACACATAGGGCTCTGGAGTGCACATTACAGGATTGATGTAAGACAAACCTACTTCTGTGACTTTCACCTTATCAGCCAACTGCATTCTGCACCCCTAAATTTTAGCATAATGTATGCTGAGAAAGAAGCTTCTCTCTACAGTGGCAACCCAGAGACTTCATTGAAACTTTTGAGCATCTCTTGCTCAGTCCTGCTGCTGATACTGAGTCACTACTCATTTGTGATGATTCTAAGCCTCATTTTATGATTCACATTCTAAAAATGGGGTGAGGTTTTTATACAGAAACCAATTCCAGTGTGAACTTAGTTTCAAAATTATTGGGTTCCTCTGTGGTTTCCAGCTTCTGGCCCAGTGCTCAACAGCAGAGTGTTGTGTCTTATTGGATGTGGCTGTTTCACAGCAGATACCTAGAATTAATTTCACAGGGTTATGCTGGGGGTTGCCTGTAATTAATTTGTTCCACCAGGCTTTCCTGGACCACTCATTTTCTATAACCGGCCCATATCTGGATCTGAGATGGACAAGCTAAGGAAGGGTAGATTGATCTTTGGGGCTCTTGTTTCATTGATACTTTTCAGAGCAGAGCAGTAGTCTTGGCTGTCAGCCATAATACGCCTGTGTCTGTAAAGAGGAGGTTGATGCTTGATGCTTCCCTTCATATCTAGGAGAACTACTCTAAAAATGACTGAAAAGGGAAATTGCTAAAACCTGAGTGTGGAAATGACAGAAATGGGTGGTTTCATGAAATTTGCATTCTAGTCCCTAGACTTCCACTAACAAGCTGTGTAACTTATGGCAAGTAATTTAACAGCAGCAGTGACGGCTCTCGCTGACATTTATAAAGAATTTGGAATGAGTCCTGGCACATGGGAAGCCCTCTGGCAGGTCACCTGCTGTTATCCTCCTTATTACAGAGGGGCTTATTGCTCCCAGTACTAAGCACTTGGTTATGTTATCTCAGCCCTTAAAATTACAAAGTGTGTTTTGCTTTTCTTGCTCTCCAGGGGTGGATGAGGCTTAAAGACTGTATGGGACGCAGATCCAGACAGTCTAACTCGCAGGCCCATGCTCTCAACCTCTCGCTACACATGATTTTGGCTTCCATTTTCTTATCTGTAAAACTTGAGAGCTGGACTATTGGTCATTTCATTAAAACCTTAGAACTCTAAAATTTCTAGGCATTTTCCCTGTTACCTTCACTCTTCCCTTCTCTGCCTCTCCGCCCCCTCCCCCATGCCTGCTCGCGTGAAGGCCACTGGATTCATCAACACGGGATGGGCAGGGTGTTTTCCCCGCTGAGCTGTGACACTGCACGTGTCAGCACGTGGACTGGTATTGTGGCTTTTTTGTTGTTGTGGGACATGGTTTACATGAGCTGTTGTTGGGAGTGGAGGAATCTGACTCTTCAGTTTTACTGTACCATCTCGATCTGCAGCCATCACTACACTGAGTGACACTAACATCTGATGGGCCTGGAGAAAGGCTGTATGGGAGAAGCCTGTCGGCATCAGCTCTCTGGGGCTGTGTGTTCTGCGTGGTTGTTCGGTGAGATCTGTTCTGGAGCACTGCACTCTCTAGGCTGTTCGGACACGTCTGGGCTCATCATTGGTAAGGATCTCAGGAGAGGGCTTGGGAGAGAGATCTCTGGGCTCTCCCTCCTCCGTACATCTGGGTACCCCTGCACAGTTCCGCAGAGGGGCGTTCCAAAGATTGTTTCATTATGGTTCCATCTGACTGATGTTTGTAAAGGACTTTAGTTGGGAGAGAGTCTGTATATATTCTCTAGTACTTTTTTGTGGCTGTGACCCAAAGATGAGAGTGTTTTGGCATGGGCTAGGAGTTGCATCCATCATTTCCTAGCTTGGTTGAGTCTAACACATCTACTTGTTAGGGCTCCACCTGAGCGTTCTGTGGGTGGAATCTTATTACGGAAAAAAAAGAATCCATTTGTCACTGTTCTGGGATATGTGAATTCTTTCACTTAGAAGCCTGGAGGAAACACCTTACAAATTTTGCAGCACCAAACAAGGACCTGGAAATGACTTATCCAAGAAAAGTGTTGGATAAGTCATTTAATTTCTCTCAGCCCAGGTTTCTTCGTCTGTAAAAGAATTATATATACCTGTCTTACCCAACTAAAATGGCTGTTGAATCAAATGAAGTATGGTTTGAAAATATGTTTCTGAGAATTACAACTTGTATACAAACAGTTGTTTTTAGGAGGTATTATACAGCAAAATTAATTGTTTTAATTACCAGAAAAGCAAAAGCTATTAAATGATTCTATTCAGATTATCCCCACAATAGATTATTTACTGCAGATAAAAACCTGTTGTGACATTTCCTCAATATTTCCTTTTTATTGTGCATCAGTTAAATACTCTGATTTAAATTGTTCTAGACTAAAATATTGTGAGTATTCAGTTAATGAGAACTGATATTGTTCAAAGTGGTTAGTAGGTCTTTTGTGGAAAAACATGAATTTTGTATTAATTCAGGTTTTATTAATTTACTACTAAGATCAAATGCTAGGTCCAAGTTGTAGATGGAATTAATAGTACGAACAGAATTACAAGTTTATTAAGTATCCTTTCTTCTATGTACACAGAGCATAATTGCAATGTGAGTAAGGGCTAGGCTTTTGCATACTAGTTCAAATTGGCCTATATTGAAAGTGTGTTTTTTTAATTCACGTTTTTCAAATATTTAATTCAAATGTTCCCTACCCCCTTACTCCAAATGAACAAGACGACTCCATTTCTGTTTTTTCTTGATTCGTAAACCATGCTTGGAAATACCATCTGGAGATGGCTGAGTTTCTGCCAAAGATGTAAATCAGGCTTCCAAAGAGCTACCTGCCTAAGGCAAGAAACTGCACTGGTTTAATAGGAAATAACATGCTTTTATTTCACCATCTGGTATAAGAAAGTAAAAGTACTTTGAAAAGTTTCAGTGTTTGTTTTATAATAATGGCATATATTATAAATTAAAGTATTTCCAAAATATAATCATTGGGGAAATTTGGGAAGATAACTGCTAATATTTTTGTGTGATTATTTACAAGTTTGATGTGAAGAATTTTATCAGAGATCTTGATGCTAAAGGCAGATATTTCCATAGAGGAAGTGGGGGCAAGAAAAGGGCAGAAAGAACTAAGGCAGATGGGAAACCACCCAGACCTCTTTGTGGGCAGTGTTGCAAGCGCTAGACCTGAGTGTAGACTGAGTATAACGCAATGGTTATCCTTTCTATTTTTTATTTTTTTTTAAACAGATTTTTGCTTGGAAGATTAACTCAAAGCAGGAGGGGCCAATCTGTCTACATTCTGAATACAGCCCTCTGCAAGACCCCCATAACAGATCCTAGGCCCAAGTCCACCGTGCTACCGTACCTCTGCCCTTCCCCAGACATCACTCTGGGGTCTACCTGAGGCCAGCAGTGTGAAGATGACCAGCACGTTCCTAGCATGACGACCTTGGACCATGTGATCGCCACCCACCAGTCAGAGTGGGTCTCCTTCAATGAGGAGCCTCTCTTTCCTGCCCCGTCCGAAGGTAAGGATTGCTTTCCTTTCCTTAGCAAAAAGATTGACAAAGAACCATAGCTATTCTCTGTAGCTTCTACTTGATCATTCTGTGGGATCTTACTATGGAAAAAAGCCATTTGGTCACATTCTTGAAGTGCAGGTTCTTCTACTTGGAAGCATCTTAGGGCCCCAAAGAAAAGTGCCTGAAAACTCCAAAAGTATCAGCTGCTTTCTTCCAAGGAACTGACACTTCATATTTAGAAAATACTTTGTATCCAGCTTTTTAGCTTTTGCTCTCAATGGCAATTTGGTTTTTCTCAGTGTAAAGCATAGTTGTTAAGGGGGATAGGCTTGGGCTCCAGTCCTGGTTCCATCATGATTGAGTGCTATGCCCTTGGATAGATTATTTATTTAACTTCTCTTATTGGTAGTTTATCTGTGCAACAGGCATAGTCACAGTACTTACCTCATGGTGGCTGTGAGGATGAAATGAATTAATACATATAAAGAACTTAGAGTAATGCCTGGCACATGGAAGGAGCTCAGTAATTGCCATCCACAATCATGATGGAGATGGTTAAATTGGCTCCTGGAAACTGATGCTCAGGGGTAAAAGTCAAAGTAGGACATGGTAGATATTTGCAGAGCCATGTCAGCTGGTTGTGTTCTACCACAGCTGTGAACTGAAATAGCCTCAGCTTCATTTACAGTACCTGGAGTGTGTGAGTTTACAGGTGTGATGTCCAATGTGGTAGTGATTGGTTATTGAGTCTTTGAAACGTGGCTGGCCCGAACTTAGATGCACTTTAAGTATAAAATACACTGAATTTCGAAGAGCTCATGTAAGTTAAATATTTCAACAGTAATTTTTACACAAATATGTGTTAGAATTATATACATTTGCAACATACTGAGTTAAAATATATATTATTCTTAATAATTTGGCTTCTTTTTTAAAAATGTGGCTACTAGAAAAATTATGTATGTGGTTCACCTTTTATTTTTATTGGATAGCGCTTGTCTACAGGCTTTGGTTACTTGCAGGTGGACTAGTTAGTTTAGCTGGTGATGAGAGAAAGGAGTTTCATGTTGGTACTCTGCATTTTTTGAAGTTTTTATCCAGTAAAATTGACACCTGGTGTGCAGTTGATGGACTCTAACACATACACAGATCTGTGTAACTACCCACCACCACAAACAGGATATAGTTCTTTAAAAAAAAAATGTTTGAAGGCTGTTAATTGTTCGGGACCAAGAAAGTGATAGAAAGCCAGGGGAAGAGCCTTGGTGCCACGTTCAGCTGATCACTGGTGCAGAGTTCCTACTTGGTGGCCTGTAGATATGTAGCTTGGACTACAAAGAGTTCAAAGTTTGAATGTCTTTAATCCAGACAGAAGCTCTCCTTTTCAGCCATAGTCTCCACCAGTCCCTATTGCCTTATGCTTTTCTCATTTGACTCAGTTACATTTCTTGCTTGGACTTGGAGGCATTTTTGTTGGAGACCCTCAAGCACTGGAGTACATGCTGAGATAAGAATAGTGAACAAGACCCCCAGGCTCAGCCTGCCCAGATACTGACTATGGACATGCTGAGGTTGTAGTTTTTTACACATTTTTAGGAAAACACTCCTTTGCAGAGAGGTAGATGGGTGTGGCTGTTTCTTCACCTGAACCCACTGTAATGGTGAATTGTGTGGTCACGCCTTGCCCGTAATTCGTTTTCTGCCAACAACACAGGCCTGGAGTGGTCTCCTCATGTGATGTGATGGTGGTGTCTGGGATCTCTTGCAGGGGGCGCCAAGGAGCATCTCCCAGGACTGTCATCGTCCTCAGTCCAGTCTGAGAGCTCCTCTGGGGAGAACCATGTGGAGGACGGAGGCTCTCAGGACCTCTCCCACTCAGAGCAGGATGACTCCTCTGAAAAGCTGGGCCTCATCTCTGGAGCAGCCTCCCCTCCTGGGACCCCTGAGCATCCCCCAGCTGACCTAGCCTCAGCCATCAGCAGCTGGGTCCGATTTGAAGATGACACACCCTGGCCCAGCACGTGTCCACCTCATAAGGAAACAGGTGGGATGGGTGGGGCGCTAAGAAGGGTGCTGGCTTGGGTCTGTGCTTTTCCATGAGCAATCTGTAGGGCTGTCAGGATTCTGCCTTACCAGCTCCAGAGCCCTGAGGCACTGGCCGCACAGGAAAGAGCAGACAGAGATCTCATCTGGCTTAATTCTGCAACTCCTTTCTGTTGACATAAGCATGTGGAGGGATTTATGTGTTTTGGGCCATTTCCAGCCTTTTGCCCTTGTCCCTGGCTATTGACTTGTCTTTGGAAGTATGCATATTTATTTGTTTATTATAGGGATTGGAATTATATTTACTCAGCACCTAAATTTTCTTACAAGAAAAATGAATGTCTCTCAAAGTGTGATCCACCAACCATTTCTAATAGAGTCGCTAGTTAAACGTGGAGACTCTGTGTCCTAGACCTCTTGAATCTAAATGTTTAGGCAGGGGGTTGGTGGGGGACTGCTAATCATATTTCTCTTATTCTGTGGCATTTAAATGGCCAGAAGCTGTACTGGGGACCTTAGTGAAGCCAAAGGAATTGTTAGTCGCCAACCTGGTAACCTGGACACTTACTTTCTTATATACTGAAGCATAGCAAAGGTAACTGGATAACTTTTGGGCCTGTATTAGGTTTCTGTTTGCTACTGTAACATATGACTGTAAGCAGTGGTTTAAACAGCACAACTTAATAGTCTTACAGTTCTGTAGTTCAAAAGTCCAACATGGATGTCAGTGGGCTGAAATCAAGATATTGGCTGCATTGCATTCCTTGCAGGAGGCTGTGGGGGTGAATCAGATATTTCTTGGCATATGGCCCCTTTCTCTGTCTCTGAAGCCAGACATGTTTCACATGTCTGTGCCTTTCTTCTGTAGTTTCGTCTTCTTCTGACTGACTTCTTCCTCCCTCTTCCATTTTTTTCCATCTCAAGGTCCTTAACTTAATCACACCTGCAAAGTCCCTTTTGCCATGGAAGGTGACATAGTCACAGGTTCTGGGGATTAGACATCTTAGTGGGGGCCATTATTTTCTCACCACGGAGACCTACTAGCAAAAAGCAAACTTGATAGGTTTTTCTGTTGGTGGGTTAAGTTTTTTGCTAGTTTTAATTTTTAAGAACAATTCCTTTATTTTTTTTCACACGTTTCAACATCAAAAAAAGTTTTTTAAGAAAAAATAAAAATAAAAATATAATATTTCGGCTATGTAAGAAACACCACCATTTTTATGTAATGATTTGCATATTTATGTATGGTTTTTCTTATTTAAGCATCAGATTTCTCAGTTAACTGTTGGTGAGAGAGCCTGACCATCAAGGCAGCATGGATGGATTGACAGGTTCAGACAGGCTTTCCAGTCTGGCTGGAGTGAGGAAGTAACCCTTACTGAACACCTAACAGTGCTGAGTAAGCACTTGTACATGTGGGGAAGAGTTCCTGAACACTGGGCAGTGAATCAGTACCGAAGTATGTCTCTCATTTTTAATAAGATGCATTTACTGAATACTTGCTCTCTCAAGCGCTTTGCTCAGAGCTTTACGACAGCACGTCATGTTCTCCTTACAACAGTCCCATGAGGAAGGTAATAATATTCTATTCATACTGTGCATAGGGAGCCTGAGACAGACACTGGTTGAGGAATTCGCCCAGGGTTATGTGCTAGGAAGTAGTAGAAGAGAGCTTCACGTCCAGGCAGGTTGGCCCTAGGATCTTGGAACAGCACAAGAATGCTCTGTGGTGTATTTGCCTGGGAGGCAGGGGAGGCCCGGGGTGGGTGGGGTGGTGTTTCTGTATTTGGCTGCTTTTAGGTCATCAGTTACATTTGTGGCTTTCAGATTTGTTCCTACCTTACCTTTAGCCTCGAATGATTTCCTCATGGTTTAAAACTATTTGCATGACAGATGGTTAGTTTGCTTCAACTCTTCACCTCTTATTTTTGCAAAACCAACTTTGGGGCTAGTCTAATTATGTTGTCCCCATCTGACCGGTCAGGTCTTAGTTTGTCATTGATAATGGTTTTGACGTATTGGTAAAACCTTATCCTTGAAGGCAGCAGTTCTCAAAGTGGGGTCTTAGTTCCCTTGAGTTCCCAAGACCCTTTCAAGGGGTCTGTGGAATCAAAATTATTTTCATAACAATTCTAAGATGTTATTTGCCTTTTCCACCCCATTGACATTTGCACTGATGGTAAAATATAGTGAGTAAAACTTCTGGCCACCATGTGCTGCTCATAGTTTAAAAAAAATCAATTTCACATAATATCCTTGAAAAAGTAGTAAAAATTACTAATTTTATTAAATATAGATTGTTATGTACATCTTCTTAATATTCTGTATGACAAATTGGCACAAAGTACTTCTGCTCCATACCGAAGTATAATGATTGTCTTGGAAAAAAGTGGTTATCTTGAAAAACAGAGTTTAAAATTTCTTTGATTAAAAGTGCAATCAATTAAAACATTGAAATTATTTAAAAAAGGAAAATAATGCAGAAAAATTCCTTGATGAGCAAAATAATCAGTATTTTAAAGACAAGCTCCAACTAATGCTTGTATGACTGCCACACAGGCCTCACCCTAATCATAGCCCTGGTTGCAATAAAACTTGATTTACTAAAATAGGTGGCTAGCTTGTGAGCCACAGTTTGCTGATTTGATACTTTTAAAATATTGCACTGAAAACATTATTTGATTACTGAGTTTTTTTTGGCATTCTCTAAATTTTGAACCTAAAGTGAGTACTTTGCTTGCCTTACTGTAGTCCTGGCCCTGCATTGTACTAAGGATATGGGATTTTTTATATTACTTGAGAACAGTTCAAGAAATGATAACTTTCAAGTGCATTGAAAACATTATCTTGGTTTGAAAACTGCCCAGAGAGATATTAATAATTCCATCTGAAATTCCACATATGAAAGTTCAGCTCAACCCTGTGGACATGGAGATGTCGGCCTCAGGAGGGCCTGCAGGCCGGTTTCCCAGAAGACATAAGGCATGATATGTAGGCAAGACGCAGAAATAATCCATTGTATAGGCCAGCCCCACCTCAGGCAGTGTTTTTAATAACCTAGGGACCCAAGAGCCATAGTGTAACTCCAGGGAGAGGAAATCCTGGGGCAAAATACCTCTAAAACAGAAATCAAAGGGAGAAAAGAAGTTTAAAACCCATTTACTGCTTACAAACTGCAATCCGGGGCCATTTGTCTCTCCTGCTCAGGCAGAAGCAAGCAAGACCACTCTCTAACCTCTCAGGTTCAGATAAGCCCTCGGTTGCCCAGGTAATTATCCATTGATACGGAGATGAACTCCAGTTATCCATCCCTGAGGAATGCCTGTTGATATGCAGATACACTAAAGCCAGGCGAGCTATTCTGGAAATATTACAATTTTACCCACAAATTTATTCATTGAATTACCAAATATGTATTGAGTGCCTCCTTTCTGTAGATCTGCTAGCTACAGATACTCAAATGTAAAACTGCTCAGAATTTAACAGAAGTCCATTGAACCTCCTCCTCGGTCTTCTGGTGGGAAACCAGAGCCCCCAGTGCTCCAGTGATTTCCCCCCATCTGCCTCCAGTCAATTGTCTTTCAACTGCTGCATGTTTTAAAAAAAGAGTTTTCTATCTCATGGTAGCTGAAAATTTGAGGCTACTCTGAGGAAGCAGAGGAAGAAGTGGATGTCAGGAGCATTGCTTGCCTAAAAGGTCGATTTCATAGCCAGGCCCATCTATCATCAATTCCTATGAAAGATTAGAGTTAGATTTTAAAGCATTTCCCTTGTTATTTATCATTTGCTTATGGGTCTTCCCTAAGGCTCTTACTCAGTTTTGCCCTAGACCAGGGGGCCCACTTGGAGAAAACTCTGAGTTGGCTGGGTGGCCAACTTATATAAAATAAATGGGTATCTGGTCGTTTTTAGTTTGATCTGACGAAACAGACATGATTTGTCCATCTGTTTCTCATTTGTCCACTCTAAAAAATACTTCTCTTAGTTTATTAATTTCCATCAATCATATCCTGGGCCTATTTTTGGGTTACAGCTTCACCTGTGTGTATCAGGCAAACTTTTTTAGTGTGGATAACACATGAATTAGATAAGAGAGATATTTGATGTGCTGTGTTTAAACATGCAAAATTTGTAGTCTGTTGGTGAACTGTGGAATATGTAGGAGTGTCTCGATGTGGGCAGGTGGTGAGTCCGGCCAGAAATAAGGATCAGTGGAAACTGGTGTTTGGCTTTAGCCATCTTCTGAGTCACATCAATATCAATAGAGCAAACAGATTCTCTTTTTTAGAATGTAGTTGTAGTTCCTCAGTTTCTTTCCTATTTATTCCCCACGTCCTATTTGCTTCTATATTTTAAATGCCTAGCATTTTCTAATCAGACATCTTTATATCAGGAGGAAGGGAAAACTCTGTATCTTGGACCCACCCCATGCAACCACTTTCTGAATATCCTTTTATGATCAAGATCATGATCTTGGCCTGAGAAATAGGAGATTGGGAAAGGAGGATAAATGGAACTGATCAGCTTTGTTCCTAGTCTGGATTTCTGAAAATAAAAAGTGGAACCTTACTTAGCCAGCTGTTCAAACCTTAACATCGTGGCTTGCAAAGAAAAATTGGGAAAGAAAGGATAGCATGTGCGTGCTCACAAAATAGGTGGAGAAATATTATTTGGAATACTCCTTTCCCCTCTCCCAGGTCCCATTTCTCTACTCTTTACAGTTTTTCTGGCAGATGAAGGACAAAAAAACCCAAAAAGATTTATCTTTTTAGCTGTGCCACCTAAGAATAAAGCCAAGGGAGCATTGAATTTCAGCCTGAAATGGGAATGTACTGCTTGCTTAAGTTAAAATGCAAAGAAGCTGTAGGCACAGTGGAGTAAGGGACAGTGACTGTTACTAGTGGTACATATTTTGTTTTTGTGACGTTTAAATGTCAGAAGCTGCACTGTGGAGCTTAGAGAAGCCAGAGAGCCATTAGTCCCCACCTTGGTGACCTGGCTACTTATTTTAGTGTGCACTGGAGCATACCAAGGTTGATTGGACAACTGGGACTAACAGCTAGTATGGAAAACAACTCCAGAAATGCTTAAATCCATCAAGGGAACACTTTCTTTTGGACTTCAACTGAAGCACGATTTGAAGTGAGTAAATGCTGTTGTTCTTGGAAAAGGAGATACATGATCTCCCTCAGAAAAATATGAATAAAATTAATTGAGTGACAAAGCCTATTTATAACCACATATATAGGAAAGGAAACTGTCATCAAATCTTTGGACCAGAGGATACTAGGAATGAGCGGCATTTAAAATCATGCCCCTTTTGCAAATTCTGTTCCCTCCATTAAAACCCCTGAAGTTCGTGGAGACCAAATGTGGGATTCATATCTCTTTGACTTAACCAAACCACTTTGGTTCAGGCCGTGTTGACAAATATTCTCTTTAGAAGGATTTTTTGGATTAGAATCTTAACTGTAAAATATTTAAACTTAAGATTTAAGTCCAGTCTGAAGATGCCATATGACTGATCTGGGTTACTCTGTGAAAAATGTCAAGAATTTTGACTGAAAATTTGTTTGCTCAACCCTGAACTGAATGACTACATAATCTGCTAAACCATGAGCAGAACCAGTGTATAAATATTTTTTAAAAAGCTCCTGGTAAATCTGTTCAAATCAAAATTGAATCTTTCTATTGTTCTCTAAAGGAATACTTTTGGAAATGAACCTAAACCAAGGTGGTGTTTGTTTTATCCATACTGGGGCCTTTAGCAATAGTGTTCCTAAGTTTCCCTAGTTGAAAAAGTTTTCCTGACTTAGTATTTGGCCTCCTCTGGCTTTAAAATTCCACCATGTACAAGAAAGAATGTAGCAGCTTAACCTATTCCCTAAAATCTTTTCTAAGATTCTCTCAGAGCAAGGGCTGATTTCAAATATGTGCATTTTTAACGTGTGTGTGTGTGTGCATGTGCGCATATGCTTAGAATATGTTTACAAAATGAATGCAGAAAAATTGACTGAAAGAACAAAGTTCATCCCCAAAATTAAAAAAAAAAATTAAGGCACTATTTTCAGCATGAGGCTTCCTGTTCACTTGTCCCGTTATGTGCTGACCTTCCTCCACGGACGTGGCAATTTTGTGGCAAAGCCAAGGCTGAATTGGACCCATTATGCAGATGCTGCAGGATATGCATAATTACAAACATAAAAAAAATTTGTTTCCGCAACATTTTTTCCACAGTCCAAGCAAAACACTGGTATTCCCTTGTGCATCAAATGTCTTCCCTAAAAGCTTGGGCTAAGGCCTTGCCATTGTGTCTGGGGAAGCTAATTATCTGGGACCAGAGAAAGAGCCAGTTGTTTGGGGGATGACCAGAGATGATGTCAGCCATTTAAGAGGGAGGCTGGGGTGACAGCTGAGAGACTCAATCATGAAGAAGACTAGCCCAGCGGTTAATTTCTATTATGTTTTTCATTCTGGCTTCTGGGGCTGAATGGTGGGTGGGGGTGGAATAAGATAGCAGCTATTTGGTGAATAGGTGGGCCAGGCCCACTGAATTTGCCATGCATATGTGTGTTGCTCCTCAACAGAGGAGCTCTTATTTTCTTTTAATACCTTGAATTGTTCTTTTATGCTTTTAAATGTAATGAATGACCTTTCTGGAATCCATCTCAGACTAGTGATATACTCAGGGTTGAATTTTAACAGAGCCCTTCTTCCTTAAGGCCTGATGCCATCTCTGCCCCTCTCCGCTGGGCTCCACTCTGCTCTAATCACCACCTCTCTTGCTGTTCCCAACAACTTTATTTATGTTCTTGCTGTCTCCTCGGCCCCTAGAGCTCTTCCCCTGCATTTTCAACCAGAGCTCTGCTTCCCCCACCCAGCTTTTTCCTGCTTTAAATGTCTTTAAAACCCATGTCTCTACCTGAAATTAGGTTATGTATTTATTTATTGCCTCTCTTCCCCACTAGAAGGAAAGGACTTGGTCTGTCCTATCCCACAGTGCATGGAATTTGGTGGGTGTTTACTTCATATTTGTTGGATTAATGAGTGAAAAGAGGAAAGTATGTCTCCTGGTGCAGAATGACTGATTCCCATTTATGGGGACAATGAGCTGTTAGGTAGTACTTGAAGGATAGCTTCCTCGGAGTGGATTTTTTTTTTAACAAAATAGGCATAAAAACTAGGATTTTTTTTCCTGGAGGCTGCTTTAAAAAGCACACTTAAAACTGTCTGTTATATTTGTGTTGTGTCTGAAGCCACCAGCATGCCATGGGGGGCAAGGGAGGGGAGCTCTTGAAGATGACTTTCCAGTTACCTAAAAGGGAACCTTAAAATATTTGATTAAAACTCCAGTATTCCCTTCCAAAGAATGTGCTAGTACACTCAGGGGGCCCTGTGGCCTGTCTCACCCTCTGTGTGGGACACAAAACACAATAAGCTGCCCAGGCATGTGTTAATTAACTAGTTCATTCATGCAAAAAATATTTAGGTGCTGGGCATGCAATTATGAGAAAATTGGCCATAGTCCCTGTTCTCCCCAAGCTGAGGTTACCTAACAGTTGGGCAATCTGCTACCAGTGAAGCCTTCTGGGGTGAGTAAGGGCTGCTCTGAATCAGTCCTGGGACAGCGACTTCATATTGACAGCTATGAAAGAGCAGGAGAGCCATGACTGAAGAATGGAATCAGGTATATTTTGTATTCTTGGATGGGCTTGTTTAAGCATTGGGAAAATCATATATTCCCAGTGAATAGACATCAAAGTATAAATAAAGGACATGATGTCAAAAATGTAAAAAAGTATTTAAAATTTTAATCTACCCAGGAGCCCAAAGGATGAAAAGAGAGAAAAGTATTTGTTGTATTAATTGCTTTAGCTGACAACTTGTCAGTTAATTATTCATTCCACCAGAGGTGCTTTGAGCCCCCACTGTGTGCCTGTCACTGCTCAGGGCACTGTGGATACAGCGGAATATTCCTGCCCAGTGGAGCATATGTTCTGCAGAGAGAGTCACATCAGAAACTCAACAAAGAAGTAAATACAATGCAAGTGTGTTAGATAATGTGGTTAAGTGGGAAGGAGAGAGAAATGAGACAAAAAAGAGAATAGGGTGAAGGAAGATGTGAAATTTTACGTAAGATCAGGGAGTGACTCTCAGGGTTAACTTTTGATGGAGGTGAGGACTGAGCCTGTAGAAACTGGGGATGGAGCCTTCCAGGTGGAAGCAACTGCAGGTGACAAGCCCCTGCGGGTGCGGCTGTGCTCCTGGTGTGAGCCTGGAGCGGAGTGAGCTGGGGAGAAGAAAAGGGGCCGAGGAGGGAGGTCCTTGGAGGGCACGGGGTTAGACTGACTTTGACTGTGGGTGAGATGGAAGCCCTTGGAGGGCTTTGAGGAGAGCGATGGGACCCGAGTGAGCTTGGAACAGGTAATTCTGTTGAAACTGTGTGGCTACTGTGTTAAGAACAGCCCCAGGGGAGGAGGACGCCTGGAGAATCCGGGTGAGCAGGCGGGAGGCCACTGCAACGATCCAGGGGAAGATGGTGTCTTGAGCCAAGGGGGTAGCTGGGAGGTGGTGGGAGGTGACTGGATTCCAGCTGTATTTTTGAGGAAGGACTCACAGAAGCTGTGATGGACCAAATGTGCAAAGAATCACGGATGCCTAGAAGGTTTCATTCTGAGCGCCTGAAAGGATGAAGAGGCTGGTGTGGAGGGGAAAACAGGAACTTAGTTCTGACAGGTGCGGTTAGAGAGCTAAGTGGAGATTTCAAGTTGACTGGGATATAAATTTATGTCTGGAAATTATAATGACCCTTTGGAAAGTACTTTCTTTGTGCCAGGGACTTTGCACATGCTTTGTCAGTATTAACCTAATTTCCCTTATGAAGTGGGTATGATTTTTCAGCCCCATTTTACAGGTGAAAACATAGAACAGGCATTTGCCTCAGGTTCCAAGGCTGGGTCAGGATGTGAACCAGGCAGTCTGGACCAAGGGTGTTTGCAATAACCTCACAGGAAAGGAGGAGACACAGACTTCTCTTTCTTGTGAATGGATTGCTGGGAGGAATCATTATGATAGGAACCTGGGGCCGTCTGGGTCTGGCCCTTGGGAGAAGAGTCAGCTCCAGGCTCAACACTTTCCCTCCCTGTTCAATTACTCCTTTGGCCTGAGGATATTCAACTCAGAACCTAAATAAAATGATCCATCTAAGATTTCTAAGCTGATAAATAAAGTGTGTTAGACCAAATGAGAGCAGTTTGTGAGATGTAGAAACTTTGCATTTCCTAGCTGCATTATTCTTAGTTTCTCTTTAAAGAGAAATATTGGAGTTTTATCTAACAAATGGTAGAGAGCCAATATGAAAAAACAAATAATTAAAATAGCTTTCTTTCTGAGTGTCAGAGTCTTTTAGTATGTGGTTTTAATAAGCTTTGTTAACTAATGAATAGATACAAAGAACATATTTAAAATGCATATCAAATCATAAAGAACAACAGTGCAACCATCACCCAGATAGTAAATAGGATATTGTCATCACCCAGAAGCCCCCAGTGTTGTCCTCCCTACAGGAGGATGATCTCCTCCTCCTCCTCCCAGACATCCCCCTCCTTCCTTCCTATAGCACCACCTTCCTGGGTTTTATCATAATAACTGCATTACTTTTCTTAACAGCTTTACTACCTACACATGCATCGAGCATGGTATAATTTAATCTAACCTGTTTTGGGGCTTTTAAATGGACTGATACTGCATGTATCATTTCATAGCTAACTCCTTTAACACATTTGTGAGATTTTTCCATGTCATCACCTGAGCTACATTTCCTTCAGTTTTTATTGCTGGGTATTCCATGATACTGGTAATGCTACAATTCACTTATCCATCTATTGTTGATGGAGTTGTTTCTACTTTTTGGCTGTTAAGAATGTGCTTCTTTGTGCATTTTTGTTTTCCCTATAAGCATTCTAAACATACGTCCTGGTGAACACGTGCAAGCAGTTATACTGTATAAAAAGTTGGAACTGAACTGTTGGGCTGTAGGATGTTTCTCACACAACCCCAAGCCACTGTCTAAAGTGGTTCCAATGTTCTCTCCTGGCAGCCACATATAAAAGATGCTGCGGCTGTTGTTCTTGCTGACATTTTGGATTGTCGTATTTTTCTTTGAGTTTGTGGGGAGGCAGAGAGAAAGGGAAGGGGGAAGAGTAATGGTATCTCATGTGGTTTTAATTTGCATTTCCTAGATTAGTAATAAGGTTGAGCATCTTTTTTTTTTTTTTGCCATTTGGATTTTTTCTTTCATAAAATACCTATTCAGGTATATTTTTGTTGGTGCTGTTCCTTTTTCTTGCTGATTGCTAGGAGTTTCTTGTGGATATGATGTGTGGCAGCTATATATCCTACACATGATGTAGGATGGAGTTGGGGCTTTTTTTCTTTACATATGGTGGCTTGTGGTGAAAAGAAGTTCTTAATTTTAATGATATGAAACTTGTCTTTTATGCTTGGTGCTTTCTGTATCTTGGTAAAGAAGGTCCCTACTCCGAAGTCAGGAACATATTTAGTTGTATGTCTTCTAAAATATTTTTTGTATAGCTTTTCACTCATTGATATTCAGTCCACATAGAATTGATTTTTTCCATATGGTGTGAAGTAGGAGTCTAATTTCATTTTCTTCCATATTGCATTTTCCCAAAATTATTTCTATTGTTTTATTCATTTTTAATGTATGTTTATAAATACATTATTACAATTCTGCCTCCTTCATATCAAATTAGTATGATTCTGCTTAATAAACTTGAGAAGTATCTCCTTGGATGCCTCTTATGTCTTTTGTTAGATTTACATGTATACCTTGCATTTTTTGTTGCTATTACAAATGCTATCTTGTTTTGAGTTTTGTTTTCTAAATATTTCTTGCCAGTTTTCAGAAAAGAAATTCATTTTTATATATTGGTTTTTTAAAATCACAAGTACTTTATTCAAATTATTAACTTGATGACTTATCAGTAGGGTCTTTGTGTTATCTATGCACACAAAAATATCATCTGCGATTACTGAGTTTTGTTTTTCTCCCTCTTTTTCACTTCCTGCCTTACTGTACAGGCTGTGGTCACAAATGTGATGTTGAATGGAAGTGGGGGTAATGGGCGTGGTCAACTTTATCTGTACCTCCAAGGGAATGTTTTTCAACCTTGCTTGATGATTGCTGAAGGGTTCTGGGGTTGCCTCTACTAGGTTTAGGTAAACTTTGCTTTTAGTTTGCCAAAAATTACTACCACAAATAGATCAAAAAATTTATTCAGTGCTTTTTCAATATCCATTATGGTAACAATATGGTTTTTATTCCCTTAATATATTATTGTGATGAATGACATTAATTGACTTTGTAATGCTAACCTACACATTCTTAACAGGGCAATATTACCGCCAGCAGAGCTAAAAATTGTTCTTAGGAGCAAAGAAATCTTATTCTTTTTATGTATACAGCATAGGTATATATGCTGTACATCATAGACATATATCTGTGGTATTAAAATTTCAAAAGAAATTGATAAATTGGACCTCATTAAAATTAAAACTCTTGCTTTACAAAAGACCCTGTTGAGAGTGTAAAGAGACCAGCTACAGACTGGGAGAAAATATTTGCAAACCACATATCCAAGGGACTAGTAGTATCTAGAATATATAAAGAAACCTCAAAACCCAACAGTGAAAAACTAAACAATCTAATTAGAAAATGGACAAAAGACATAAACATATATTTCACTGCAGAGGATATATAGATGGCAAAAAATGATGTGAAAATATGTTCACTATCATTATCTATAAGGGAAATGCAAATAAAATGACCTATCACTATACACCTATTAGATGACTTAAAATAAAAATAGTGGTAATACCAGCATGGAGAAGACAAGTAATGACTCGATAGCATCTTACTATGCTGACAGACAGTGACTGCAGTGCAGTGGTGGTGGGGAGCTTGATAATATGGGTGAATGTTGAAACTACAATGTTCATGTACAACCTTCATAAGATTGTATATCAAGGATACCTTGATTAAAAAAACATAGTGGTAATACTAAATACTAGTGAGGATACAGAGAAATTGGATCACTCACTACTGCTGGTGGAAATGTAGACTGTTATAGTGACTTTGGAAAACAGATTGACAATTTCATATAAGACAGAAACATACAATTACCTTGTGACCTAGAAGTTGTACTCTTGGGCACTCATCCCAGCTAAATGGAAACATGTTCATACAAAAACTTGTACACGAATGTTTGTAGCACATTTACTCATAATAGCTAAGAACTGAAAACAGCCCAGATGTCTTTCAATGGGTGAATGGTTAAACTGACTGTGGTTCATCCATACCACGAAATTCTACACAGCAGTCCAAAGGAATGAAGTATTGCTGCATTGAACACCTTGAATGAATCGCAAAGACATTATGCTGAATAAAAAAATGCCAATCCTAAACAGTCTCATACTGCAGAGTTCCACTTACATGCCATTCTTAAAGTGACAAAATTATAAATATGAAAAACAAATTAGTGGTTGCAGGGGGCTAGGAACAGGACACGAGGGAAAGAGGTGAAAGTGGATATAAAAGGGCAACATGAGGGATCCTTGTTGCACTGTTCTGGGTCTTGACTGATGGTGGATACTGGGTCTTGACTGATGGTTAAACTGACTGTGGTTCATCCATACCACGAAATTCTACACAGCAGTCCAAAGGAATGAAGTATTGATGCATTGAACACCTTGAATGAATCGCAAAGACATTATGCTGAATAAAAAAATTTATGCATTGATAACATTACATAGAACTAAACACACACGTGTGCACACACACACACACACACACAAGTGCTTATAAAATGTTAAATCTGAATAAGTTTTTGTATTGCATTAGTATCAATTTCCTGGTTTTGGTATTCTACTGGCGCGGGGGTAGTTAGGGAAAAGGGAGAGGGCGATTAGGGAAAAACATGTAAAGGAAGCCTCCTTAGAGGGGCAATAATGAAAACAAGTTGAGAAACATTCTGTTAGACCAACCTTGCATTCACTGGATAAACCCAGTTTATTCATGATGTAGTTCTCCTTTTCGTAAGTCATTAGATTCTCTTTGATAGTAGTTTATTTTGCATTCTTATATCATTATCCATGATTAAGATTGACCTGTGATTCTTATTTTGGAGAAGATAGGCATATACCTTGTTTAGGTTTGTACTTATACATGATTCAAAATCTGACAAAGTTCTAATGTTAGGAAATGCTAACTAACCTCATAAAATTGATTGGTGAGGTACCCTTTTCTCTGTACTCTGGAATACTTGATGGAAGATTGAAATATTGCTTTCCTTTACAGTTTGGTAGAACTATTCTATAAAACCACCTGGCCTGACATTTTCCTTGTGGGAAGGTTTCAAGGACTAATTCACTTTATTTGATTTATTGGACAAGTCAGGATTTTAACTTTCTTCTTAAATCAGTTTTGAAAAGTTAATTTCCTAGAACTTCTACAGTTTTATCTTTGTTTTTGAATATTTTGGGCAAAGACCTTCATTATTTCCCTTTTTGCTCCCTTCTTGATATATATAGCATTTATAATTACCCTTTTTCATTCTTAATGTTATTTGTACTCTTTTTTTTCTTGATCTTTCTAGACAATTTTTCAATTCCATTAGTCTCAAAGAATCTTTTTTCTATGTGTGCTTTAAAAATTTTCAGTATCTTATACTTTTATGTTTATTATCTCCTTTTTCTGTAACATTCTTTCATTTATCTTACAGCTCCTTTTGTAACTTGATAAATTGGAAGCTTATTGTGTTAATTTTCAGTTCTTTTCTAATAGGAGCAATAGAACAACTTTCTGATAGTCCTGCTTACCTACATTCTTGAGGTGTTTACATATACGATTTTTTTATTATTGTTTGGTTCTGGATATTTTCTAATGTTCATTAAGATTTCCTTGACCAAAGAATCATTTAGAAGTATTTTTCTTAATTTCTAATTTTTCAAGTTGTCTTCTAGTTTAGATAAATGGATGCTAATTATCTTGTTAACTTGTTTGGATAACCAGGTACTTCATTATATTGTGATTAGTGTTTATTGAGTGTTTGATACTAATTTTTTGTTATTTGTTAAAACTTGCTTTGTGTCCTAGCATGTGGTCGCTTACATAAAAGTTGTGGATGTGATTATGAAGAATATGCACCTGTTGAGTACATTATTTTGTTTATAACCATTAGATTAGCTTGTTCATTTTGTTGTTTATAACTTCTGTTTCCTTGGTTATGTTTTTGTCTGCTTGTCTATCAGTTACTGAGAGGGGTATATTTAAAAGTCTCCCATAATGAAAATGAGTATTTCTTGCTTTCTGTAGTTCTGTCAATTTTTGCATTATAATTTTGAAGCTATGTTTTTAAATATGTACAACTTCAGAATTATATTTTTCTGATGAATCAAATTTTTAATCATTTATTGTAACCTTCTCTAGTAATGTTTTTTCCTTTAAAGTGTCCCTGTATTCTATAATATATCAGGTTTCTTTCCATTAATATTTTGTCTTGCCTGGCTTTCCCATTCCCTTACTTTCATCACTGATGAATTTTTGTATTTTAAATGTGTCATTTGTGAATGTCATATTGGATTTCATCAGTTTATTCAGACTGACAGACTTTTTTTCTGGCCCATTTAGTTCATTTATATTTATTATAAGTACTGTTTCTTTTTCTATAATATTGTTTCTTTTTCTCATCATTCTTTCTTAGTTGTAGTTTTTGTCTGTTTAAATGATTTTTCCCTTGTCTTCAAAGATCTCTTCACTGAGTAAACAATCTTATTTGATAGGTATTTCTGTCAGCCCATTGAAGTTTGAATTGGTTTCTTTTGCAGTTGAGAAGGTGGTAGTCTAATCATCATTCCTTAGAAAGTAATCTTATGTAAGATCTTCTTTTTGTCTTTGGTCTCATGTAGTTTTTTTAAATTGATTTTGCTATCATTAATCTACAATTACATGAGGAACATTATGTTTACTAGACTCCCCCCATCACCAAGTTCCCCCCACATACCCCATTGCAGTCACTGTCCATCAGCGTAGTAAGATGCTATAGAATCACTACCTGTCCTCTCCGTGCTGTACAGCCTTCCCTGTGCCCCCCCCCGCCCCACATTATGCATGCTAATTGTAATGTCCACTTTCTTTCCCTCCCCCTTATCCTTTCCTTCCCGCCCATCCTCCCCGGTCTCTTTCCCTTTGGTAACTGTTAGTCCATTCTTGGGTTCTGTGAGTCTGCTGCTTTTTGCTCCTTCAGTTTTTTCTTTGTTCTTATACTCCACAGATGAGTGAAATCATTTGATACTTGTCTTTCTCCGCTTTGCTTATTTCATTGAGCATAATACCCTCTAGCTCCATTCATGTTATTGCAAATGGTAGGATTTGTTTTCTCTTATGGCTGAATAATATTCCATTGTGTATATGTACCACCTCCTCTTTATCCATTCATCTACTGATGGACACTTAGGTTGCTTCCATTTCTTGGCTATTGTAAATAGTGCTGCGATAAACATAGGGGTGCATATGTATGTCTTTTTCAAACTGGGCTGCTGCATTCTTAGGGTAAATTCCTAGGACTGAAATTCCTGGGTCAAATGGTATTTCTATTTTGAGCTTTTTGAGGAACCTCCATACTGCTTTCCACAATGGTTGAACTAATTTACATTCCCACCAGCAGTGTAGGAGGGTTCCCTTTTCTCTACATCCTCGCCAACATTTGTTGTTGTTTGTCTTTGGATGGTGGCCATCCTTACTGGTGTGAAGTGATATCTCATTGTGGTTTTAATTTGCATTTCTCTGATGACTAGTGATGTGGAGCATCTTTTCATGTGTCTCTTGGCCATTTGAATTTCTTCTCTGGAGAACTGTCTGTTCAGCTCCTCTGCCCATTTTTTAATTGGCTTATTTGCTTTTTGTTTGTTGAGGTGCATGAGCTCTTTATATATTTTGGATGTCAAGCCTTTATCGGACCTGTCATTTATGAATATATTCTCCCAAACTGTAGGATGCCTTTTTCTATTGGTGGTGTCCTTTGCTGTACAGAAGCTTTTCAGTTTGATGTAGTCCCAGTTGTTCATTTTTGCTTTGTTTCCCTTGCCCGGGAAGATATGTTCATGAAGAAGTTGCTCATGTTTATGTCCAAGAGATTTTTGCCTATGTTTTTTTCTAAGAGTTTTATGGTTTCATGACTTACATTCAGGTCTTTGATCCATTTCAAATTTACTTTTGTATATGGGGTTAGACAGTGATCCAGTTTCATTCTCTTACATATGGCTGTCCAGTTTTGCCAATACCAGCTGTTGAAGAGGCTGTCATTTCCCCATTGTATGTCCATGGCTCCTTCATCATATATTAATTGACTGTATATGTTTGGATTAATATCTGGACTCTATTCTGTTCCACTGGTCTGTGGGTCTGTTCTTGTGCCAGTACCAAATTGTCTTGATTACTGTGACTTTGTAGTAGAGCTTGAAGTTGGGAAGCAAGATGCCCCCTGCTTTATTCTTCTTTCTCAGGATTGCTTTGGCTATTCAGGGTCTTTTGTGGTTCCATATGAATTTTAAAACTATTTGTTCCAGTTCGTTGAAGAATGTTGTTGGTATTTTGATAGGAATTGCATTGAATCTGTAGATTGCTTTAGGCAGCAGGGCCTTTTTGACAATATTAATTCTTCCTAGCCAAGAGCATGGAATGAGTTTCCATTTGTTAGTGTCCTCTTTAATTTCTCTTAAGAGTGTCTTGTAGTTTTCAGGGTATAGGTCTTTTACTTCCTTGGTTAGGTTTATTCCTAGGTATTTTATTCTTTTTGATGCAGTTGTGAATGGAATTCTTTTCCTAATTTCTCTTTCTTTTAGTTCATTGTTAGTGTATAGGAAAGCAACAGATTTCTGTGTATTAATCTTGTTTCCTGCAACTTTGCTGAATTCTGATATTAGTTCTAGTGGTTTTGGAGTGGAGTCTTTAGGGTTTTTTTTATGTACAATATCATGTCATTTGCAAATAGTGACAGTTTGACTTCTTCCTTACCAATCTGGATGCCTTGTATTTCTTTGTTTTGCCTGATTGCCATGGCTAGGACCTCCAGTACTATGTTGAATAACAGTGGGGAGAGTGGGCATCCCTGTCTTGTTTCTGATCTTAGAGGAAAACCTTTCAGCTTCTCACTGTTAAGTATGATGTTGGCTGTGGTTTTGTCATATATGGCCTTTATTATTTTGAGGTACTTGCCCTCTATACCCATTTTGTTGAGTTTTTATCATGAATGGATGTTGAATTTTGTCAAATGCTTTTTCAGCGTCTATGGAAATGATCATGTGGTTTTTGTCCTTCTTTTTGTTGATCACGTAGTTTTGATGTCTACTTGTGGAGTTATTTTTGGTTACCGCATACTGGAGATGGCTCGGGATTTCTAATCTGACAAATAAAATCTTTCATAAATTCTGAGAAATTCTCAGCCAGCATTTTTTCAAATATTCCTTCCCTTTCTCTCTTTCTTCTTAGGAACTCAGATTAGATGTCTATGAGATCATCTCACTCTGTCCTCCATGCATTTTAATCTTTCATTTTTTCATCTTTCTCACTATACTGTCCAATACATTTTGTATTTATAGTAGTATTTTTTCTTTTCCAGAGTTCATTTAGTTCTTTTTCAAGTCTGCTTGCCCCTTTCTCATATTTCAGTTTCTTTTATTTTATTTCCTTAAGCATATTAAACATACTATATTTTATACCTAATAATTCTGTTGTTTGAATTCTTTGTGGGTCTGATTCTGTAGGCGTTGTTCTTACCTGCCTCCACCCTCCACCCCATACACCTTGATGGCTTTTGGGCTCTTGTTCATGGTAACTTGATTTCTTCCATATTTTGTGATGTAATTATTTATGGTTTTTGCTTACCAGGTGCATGCCAACTGAGGAACATTTTTATTGGAAATGCTGGTTTTAAGGATTCTCCTTCCAGAAAGGATTTGTATTTGTTTTTTCAAGGTCCCTGAGTTTACTACCAACCTGGAAATAATTCAACTGTGTTCTTAGACTGGAAATTTTTCAGACCACACAAGTAATTTTAGCTGCAAATCCCTTTGCAAAACAGTTAGTGGTTATAAATTCTCAGGCAACTTTTTCTTCTCTGCCCTGCACCCAGGCTTAAGGCAGACAATTTCTTTGCTGTCCTTAGCTTGGGAGTTGGGTTTATTCCTAATTTACTCTTTAACTGAGCCCTTTGGGAATTCTAGCTTTATGCATCAGATCTTCTATTAAATTTCCCACCTTGGGTTAGCCCGAGTTTTTTTTCCCTTTCAACTTTCTGATGAGAAATTTAAAAAACTCAAACTCAAAAGTGTCCTTGGTTTGTTCAAAATCCTCAGGGTGTTAAAATCAGGCGTGTGCTCTGCCTCCCCTTTCTGGGTTCCACCTGGCCTCTGATAATTCTTTCCTTTCTTGCTCACCCTGTAAGAAACATATTTTAAATAATGTTATTACATTTAACCTACTGTTTTAATTTTATTTCCATAGTAGTTTAAACTGTCTAATCCACTATACCATGGGACATGTCAGTCCCATAAAAGCTTTGACAAATTCAGCTTTGGTTTTGGGTCTTTTTGGTTGTTTATTCTTCTCTTTCAGTGTTTTGAATTTTTTCCCTGTGTGGGAGTTTTATAGGTACAGGTTTAGTTTTAACAGTCTCTATGTTATGGAATGCTCTGTGGTGCTTCTATTGACATAACCAACAAATATTTATTGAGTGCCTACTTGCACCAGGCTGCTTGAAGATGTGCCATTGTGACCTGCAGATTATGTCAGAGCTGAAAACAAGACCCAAAAGACTGAGAAAGAAACTTTGACCTTCCCCCTAAAGCCAGAAAAATAATTTAGATGGAGGAAGTACTCCAGGAAAAGAGCTATCACCATAGATAACCACATCATAATATAACCCATGGGTGGTAGACAGGGAGGAACGTGGCAAAGTCTGTTGGTTAAAATTCCTCTCTGTGTCACGTTCTTTCTGTGTGGCTCATTTACCAGATATTTACTCTCTCATATTCCTGTGAATTGCTTCCCTTTTCCTTTGAAGTCGCAGACCTCTAGCCCCTTCTCCTGTAGTTCAGGATGACATATATACGTCATCTCCCTGTCTTTGGAATCTCATGTCTGTGTGGATTCTCCATAAGTATGTATAAATTTGTTTTTCTCCTATTAATCTGTGACATTCCTGTACCTTGGAGGGTAGAGGAAAATTCTTCCTCCCTAACACACTGTTCTTGGAATGGGAGTATAGAAATGGACAAAATGGACCCCAAATCCCTGCCCCTCAAGGAACTTGATTACTACTGAGGAAGACACTGGATATATAGTACATTAGATGGTGACAATGCTAAGGAGACATACAGCAGAAAAGGGGGTTTGGTATTCAGGAATACCTGAGAGGGGGACATTTTCAAAGAAAAGGTGGTGTGAGCTGTGAGTACTCGAGACAGAGACAAGACTGTATGTCTTATAAATCCCTACAAGAGTACAGAATGAAAACTCTGCAGTTTCATATTTGTACCATGTCACAAATACTGCTGTTTATTCTTTTTTCCCTCTTGAATCTCAATTTTCTCTTCCTGTTTCTCAACCCAACTCTGTAATTTTGATTATCCAGCCAGGAGAACCAACTCTCTGTGTTCTTGGATAAGGTACTTAACGTCTCTGAGTCTGTTTCTCCTTGTGTAAAATAAGACCATTGCCTATCTCAGGACCGATGGGGGAAGTGAGGTAACATTTGTACCAGTTTCTGATATTTTGTGTGTCCTCAATAAATGCTAATTTCTTTCTTTTTAATTCCTCCTTTGCTGCCCACACCCTTTTCAGTACTTGTTTTCAGAATGCATCTGTAAATTTGTGGTAAGTTTCTTATGCAACACCATAGAGAAACCATTTGGTAGGAAACTAAAGACAAATGAGAAAACTTGATTTTTAAAAAAGAAACTTTCCCAAGTGCTTTGGTAAGGCTGAATTTGGTGCTTAGGGTTCAGGAGATAAAGCCAAGCCCTGTACATTTCCCTCTCAAAGGTGTTTCTCACTGTATCCCAGATCAGCAGCCCCTGTAGATCTCTGTTTATATAGCAGGCTGCAGAATCTCCAGTAACAGTTGAACTCAATGGCAGGCAGAGGCATATCACATTCATACTCCATACGAATGCGATATGTCACTTATTTTCTCATACCCCTTAACCCAATGGAACTCTCCTTTCCTCACTGAGTTAGTGAGTTCTCTTGAGATGGCTGGCTTGCTACTAAAAGTGGAAGAATTGTGAGGGTAAAGGGAGAGCTGCAGGACTGGGTTTGAATGAAGCTGAAATCTAAGTTTAGAAATAAAAGTGGAGCCTAAAATCACTCATATTCTCCAGTGAGATTTTCTTTGCTTTGAGGTCATGAGGCCTCAGTTGCATTACTGGTTTTGATACCAACTCGCCGAGCAGTCTCCATCAATTCACTTTTCCTGTCTGTGTCATGAGCGATACTTTCTACACTTCCTTGCCTTGCACGGCTGTTGAGAGTTCAGAGGATCTGAGTAGCATCAGCATAAGACAAGCACTAGAGAGAAACAAAGTTCAACTGTTTACATTGTATGCATTTGGTTTTGGTCTGTTCCCAGCCCTACCATTGGCCATGCCCTGTTGGACCTGCCCTTCCTTCGACTCCCTGGGGAGATGCCCTCTGACCTCCGAGAGCAGCTGGACCACACATTCTGAGGACACCAGTAGTCCTAGTTTCGGCCCCTCGTACACAGATCTGCAGCCCATCAATGCTGAGGAGCAGCCAAGTGGCAGGGCTTCGGGGGCCGACTCAACTGGTAAGATGGAGAGCGGAGCGGTACGAGGGAGCTTGGCAAGATCACTGTGGGCGACTTGCTACTACTGCTGAAGTCTCTGCAGCCAGTTTTGTTTGCAGGATGAGTTCAGGTGTGCTCATCCAGTCAAAGAGCTCGAATATAAAGCAGTTCAAAATTGTATTATGAAAAAACACATACACAGATTGGCTGACTGCTTGGCAGGTCATTGATATGGGAAGGCAATTGACAGTATATCTCAATGTGTTGTTTTATGACTGGTACAAATACTATTCCTTGTCACTTAATTTTCTCCTTGGATAAGTGAACTGTATGTACTATGCACAAGGCTGAATCTTTTATCCTACTGCCCATGCATCTTTGCTCTTCAGCAGGAGGGAGGTAGTTTTAAGCAGAGAAAAGGGAAATGTTATGTGAAGCAGAATGAGAATCAGGATTCAGCCACTGTGTCCAGACTGTAGATCATGTTGCAGTTACGTTTATTCTGTGGTGCCTGGATTGAGCTATACATCAGACTGTAACCTCGCATGGTCTCATTTACTACATGTCTAGTAGGCGTAGGATGGCTGGCTGCTGGCTGGCTTTGCAGGTGGAATGTGGGCCTGTCAACAAGCACTTTTTTATGGGTTTAGTTTACAGTGGCAGTGGGGCGATGTGGTATGTGCTTGGAGTTTTCGTTATTTGGACCAAGAGATTATTTTCCCTTGAAAGTGAGAGTGTTGCTAGTAGTTTCTCTGTGGGTGAATTTACCCAGTGTGTGTCCAGCAATATCTCTTTCTCCTGCTCACCATTGTTGTTTAGCAATTTGTCTCTGAATTGCTTTTCAAAGTTGGGTACCATTCATCTTCATGCTGTGTGCTGTTGGGGGTTCTACAAGTAGAAAGAAAGATCCCTCTTGTAGACTAAAGGGTTTGGATGGGATTTGGTTTTGTACTTGGCAATACTGCAGAGAACCTACTTTATCTATTTTTCTCTCTACATGAGCCACAGTTTTTTACAGCATTTTGTTTTCACAGACACTGTCAATTCTGGTTGTTCTCCATGGCTGATATTCCACTTAGTGGCTAAAATAGGTCCCTGCAACCATCAAAAGCTGAGATAGTTAGGAAGAGAGGCCGTGCTTGCTTCCCTCTTTGCCTCCCCCTGCTCTCAACCTCTGTCCAAGCCTCCCTGTGGAGGATGCGTATAATATATTGGCTGAGACACACTGACTCTGGAGCCAGACTGCCAAGAATCCCTGTTCTTCCGTTTACCAGCTGTGTAACCTTGGGCAGGACCCTTAATATCTTTATGACCCAATTTTCTCATCTGAAAAATGGGGACAATAGGAGTACTTACCTAACCAAGTTGTTATCAGCTCCAAATGAGACAATGTATGTAGAACAGCTTACACAACATCTGACACAGAATAAATGATCTGTTGGCATGAAGTTTCTTTGTTCTCCTGTCCCAGGGCTCCTGTTGTTCCAGAGGTGGAGGCAGGCTCCTCACTGCAGGAAAAGTCAGGATCTCTAGGCCCAGGCTGTTTTTTCAGTGCCCCCCCCCTACTTAGGTGACAGTTGCTTTAATACCTAGAGGTACAGTGATGAAAATCAAGAGTCATAGTCTCAACTGGACATTATCAATTTGCCTCCAAAGATTGTAATTATTTTTAGTATCTCCCTTTTCTAAAGCCATACTAACAGTCTTACAATTCCTACTGGGGAAACCTCCTCCCCTGTTGATTTGGTCGGGGTCTGGCAGGAAGCAGATGGCACCGTCCAAAGGGTTTATCTGAAGAGAGTTTAAGGGAAGGACTGCTTATGCAGGCAGGGAGAGCTAGAATCACAGAAGAGGGGCTGCCCCACAGGTGCTATGGCTATAGAAAGGCAAAGCCGCTGCCGGAGATTTGACGTCGGGAGAGGGTTGGAATAAATGCCCAGACCAGGCGCTGGGGCTTCCCATTGGCAGATCCCAGCCAGAAGCCAAGGGCACAGGCCCTGGTGAGACAGCCCTGAGAGGTCAGCCAGGAGGCCACAGAGCAGAAGAAGGGTGGAGATGGAATGGGGGACAGAGGTGGTGATGGGCAGATGGAGAAGAGACAACACATGGCCTGCAGGGTTGCTCCAGAGAAGAAAATGTGAAACCAAAACTAGAGAACGAGTGGTGCCCTTCCTCTCTCCTTCAGCAGGAGGCAGTTTCTGTGGCCACCGGAAGGCTAGACATGTGCCCTTTGGGCACCATCGTCTTTTGCAGAAACCATGCTAATCAGAGCCAGCACTTATTGAGAGTATGCTGTGTGCCATTAGATGTGTATTCTCTCTGGCCTTGCTGAGGATCCTGTAAGGCAGGTATCATTTTCCTGTTTCTAGTTGACCTTGAGTCTGTGGGAGGTTAAGAAGTTTGTCTAAGGGAACACCACTAAGCAGTGGATGAAGCTGGATTTCAGTCAGTTCCAAAGCCTTTTCCAGGGGTTCCCAAACCTGGCAGTGTCCCACAGGCATCCTTGTTATCAGCTTGTTGTGTACAGATGGGTTAAAGGATGCCTGGAAGTATACATACATATATGGGGTTTATTTTTAACCTAAATGGGATCAAAGGGATTTTAAGTAAGATATACAAACAGGCAGAGCTTGAGGAAAAATTTCATGTTTCCTTAACATGAGTGCTTACAGATAACTGCTGTGTACCTGCAGCATTGTGGCATATAATGAGTTTTCAGATACTCTACTTGGAAAAAATATGTAATGCTGTAGTCATCAGGCAAGAGCCCAGCTTGGCTCAGATGCTGGGGACACCTCCATCTGGTCACGCTGGGGAAGTTTTCCTTTGCATGTCACTCCACCACTCTCCCTGGCCCAGTGGTGGCAAGCAGGATGCCTCCAGGGCCCTGGGAAGATGAGAGGCAAAGAGGAGGCCAGTGGCTCAGAGTGCAGCTCCCAGGCCTTCTCAGTGCAGCCCCAGATGGGGGAACCCCATGAGGCTCTCTTGAACATCCTGACCTGTACAGTCCGGGTGGAGTTCTGGCTTTGAAAAGCCTTTAACTTATGCTCAGCTCCAGGATAGAAGGATAATGAGGAAAAACAAGGTTTAGGAGAATGACCAAATATTTCTAAACCTGTGGCATTTATCTGCCTACAGTGCGGGGATTCATAAATGCTTTCAGTTGAGCTACTGAGGGGGGTCAGAGAAATCCACACACACAGGGAAAGCCCCCAGCGAGGCAACGACCTGTCCTCTGCCTGGCACCAGGCCCATGGCAGCGGCCAGCCTCTGGGAGAGCCCGGCTTGGAGGCTGAATGGTTCAGTCTGGGTGTTACTTCAGGGGGGAAATCCTGGGGCAAAATACCTTTGAAACCGAAATCAGTCAAAGGGAGAAGTGGGAGAAATCCGTTCATTTCTTACAAGCAGTTGTCCACTTCTGCTCTCCCACATCTCTCGCCACCCAGCTTCAGAAGAAGGGACCCCACCCAGCCTCTCTGGTCCAGATATGACCTCTGCTCGCCCTTGCAATTACCTATTGATATGGAAAACGGCTACTTCTCTCCACCCCTTGGAAATACGTAATTGATATGGGGATACACTAAGGCCAGGCTAGAGAGTGGAGATACTGCAATTTTACCCACACAGGGTAAACTGAGTCCTGTGAGGCTGGAGCAGATTCTCATCTTTCTCTTCTGTGGGCACATGTGAAATGGGGCTGAGTGTCCTTGCCCAGGTTGGGCAACAAGAGCATGTGTGAAGATGTTTCATACAGTGCAAAGTGCTGTAGGAATTTTTTAAAAATCCTAATTTAATAGCTCTGTGCCTTATTCCCCTTTGATATGATGAAACAAGGATAATACTGCCTACTCCTTTATTGCCCTAAAGAGAACTTTATTCTCTAAAGAGAATATAAAGATATTCATAATGGTGTGACGTCCGAGAAGGGCTTTGCAGTTCTTAGAAGCAAGCCATGGGTCAGTGTGGAGAGGCGCTAGGGCAAGTTTAGTATGATTGGTTTCTGGGCCAGGGCTCAGGGCTCTTGGGAGGAGCTGCCTCTGGAGACTTTTGTCATTTCTCTGCACCCTACCCTCACACCTTTTAGTGCTCAGAGGGAAGTAGAGGGTGAAGAGGAGATGCAGAATTGCAGCCGCATAGGAGCGCGTTCCCTCAGCCTGGCCAGTCTTGGCTTTCCCTGGTAGTGCATAGTGTGTGAGTCTGCCCTGGGCAGAGCTCTATGCTTTCTCTCCTGTGCAGAGGCATTGTGGTGGCCCAGGCCCCGCCTGTTTCCCTTGGCCCTGTCCCTGCATGGGAGTTCTGCAGGGGGTTGGCAGCCCTGCAGGGGAGTCCTGATTCTCCACATAATTATGGGGAAAGATGCTGTGATCAGCCTACTCTTTCTACTAATTTTCTCACCAAGAGGATAATTAGGAGGAAGAAAGCGAACAAAACCCCTCACCTTGCTTAAATCAGAGTATGGGGCAGAGCTGGGGAGCAGCATTATGATTACTCTGGGGTTCAGCTCTCCAGAGCAAATGGCATGGGAGCTGGGAATAGCCAAGACCCCCGATATCACTTCCTCGCTCACCCCCTCTCTCCCCAGGAGCCCTTTTGCCTAGACAACAGGCGCACCCTGTCACCTTCACTAGTCAGAGTAGCTCTGTAATGCCACTAGTTCTACATGGGTTAATGAACTGTAAGAGTGCCCAGAGAATAAAAATAAGCCTTTTGTCTTGGAATTCCATGGCAAGAGAAAAACAGAAATGTTTACAGTAGCCCAAGCTGCTAAGGGGTGGGCTTCCATTTTTGTTTTCTTTTATGCACTAGAGAAGTGTAGATGGAAGTGTAGGGTTGGAGTGCTCAGGCATGTATGCAAACTGAGGAATGTCAGCACTGGAGGAAGCATATAGTGGGAGTTGAGTAATTGTCTGTTGAATGGGTCCTTGAATGAAAGGGGTGAGCTTGCCTGTGGGGAGAGTCATCTGCATACCAAACATTTGAACCCCATTTGGGTTTAAAAGTCCAACATGTCCTCCATGTGTGTTCCCAGAGCAGCCCAAGAAAAATGAGGATACTGGGGGGCCAGTGTGTTAGTTTATGCTGTGCCCCCTCTATTAAAGATTCACAGCACATGTTAGCTTATTAAAGACTTGGAAAAGTCCTGAAATAATATAGATGTATGTATGTATATGTATAATTTATGTGTGTGTATGTATTACATATACATACACACACATAGATATTTATATATGTATATAAATAAATTTGGCCTCCCATTACATACTGCCTACCTGGTCGTACAGAAACCCTAACATACATAAACTGGCAAAGTTGACTTGGAAGTACATGCCATTGCTAAAGTGTTGGGTGGCCAGGGTAACCAGAAAGAAATTTTTTGATGAACTTGCCCAGTTTTACAAAGTTAGCCCTACTTTGTCTCAGGCTCTGCTATCCCTCTTGGCCTTTTTTAAAATCTAGATTCAGCAGACCCATGACTACATTTTGCCAGACTTTCTTTGTACTTAAACCCTCATGGGTTTTAAAACAAATGTAGGCCAGATGTTCCTGATTCATTTGCATTTAAGTGATCACAGTAGAATTCTACCAGAGCAGTAGGATATCCCCAAAGATGCTGGACACAAATTTTTTCCCCTCAAAAATAGGTGTTTATGCTGGGGTAGAAAGCTATGGACTCAAGATCTCAGTTTTTGTGAAAAAAGTTTTTAGATGCTTAGAAAGTTTCTCTTGGCATTATTGGTTAGGGATAGTCTGAGAGCATCATTAGGGCTGCATGTCTCCTTACAAGATAACACGTTTCTCTACTTCCTGTTTTGTCATAATCCTCCTGCAGCTGGTAGAACATGAGGCCAGAATCAGGGGCCCAGATTCCCAGTACACAGTGATTATCATTGTGCATGATGGGGTTGCAGGGGCTTCTTGTCGTTCTTAAGGCATATTTGTATTTTATGATTTTTTTTTTTACTGTATTTTGCTTGAAAGAAAAATAAGCTAACTTATTTTTTTAAATTCTTTTACCTTGCTGTAGATATTAGCAATATTCATATTATTCTTCCTAAACAATAGTGTCCTTCTCAAAATCAAAGAACAGTAGAGCAGATTTTTAAAATATAAAATATATCCTTTTTCTCTTCATTAACAAATGTAAATTTGTCCTCCTTTGTGTTCTTAGGATGCCCCAGGATCCTTGATATTCTTGTCTCCATTAAGTTGTACATTTTGGATTTTAATCAGTATTAAAAAAAAGAAAACTCTAATGATTGCTTTCTTTCAAGGTTCTCCAGAGAGGCTCTAAAGTTTCTCAGAAACACACACGTTTATTGAGTAGAACTGATATTTTACCAGTCATTGCCAACACAAAAAAAGAGTAAGTTATATGGTATTTACCTATGAAGAACTGATAATCTGCAAATGGTTTTTTGAAATTGAAAGGATTTTTATATATAACTTAAAAATAGTTTCTATTTATAGAATATCTACTATGTGCCAGGAATGTGACATACACATGGTCTCATTTAATCCTCACAAATCTGAAAAATAGATTATTACTATCCCACTTTATGGATGCAGAAACAACAGGTAAAGAGGTTAAATGATTTGGCCAAAGCCACACCACTGAAAAGGGTAGTGTTGGGATTCAACCCCAGTCTTTCTCCTTGGTTTACCCACCTCGTGCCTGGTATGGTGAGAGGCTAGTGTGTATGAAGGCAGTGAGCCGTGGGAAGTGGTTGCAGAAAGCCTTCCACAGACCAGGTGCTGCTCCTTCTGTATTCCCCGGGAGCAAAGTATAACCTCCCTTTGGCTTTTATCTCATTGAATGGCAAGGCCTTCTTGGAAGCAAGAACCACATCATAATTCAGTTTATATTCTCAGCGTACTTCCCGGCATAATGAAATTACACAGTGGGTCTTTGTGGAATAAATGAACTGTTCTGATGTGGTACTGGAAGACTCTCATTCCCAAACCTATTTTCCAATTGCCTGGGCTTCAGTGTGTTTGCTAATTGAAATGTAACTTCAGGATGGGGAAGAATTGAAAGAGAACAAATCGGTGCAGCTAGTATGGAAATAAGACTCTTCTCCGTATTTTCAAATGTTAGGCAATTCTCCAGCGGCCTCCATCTTGTTTTTCCTGTTCTTATGGGGGGAGGTATCCTGTAATCTTTTAAATGTTTTTACAAAATTGATGCATGTGGATGTGTGTGGGTACAGTGGGGGGTTGATCCCTAAGGCTGGGCTTCTCAGAATCTCCCTTACCCTAAACATCCTTTGAGCAAAGCAGCTCTATTTTGTTTCCCTACTTAGTCACCTCAGAGAGTGCAGAGATGGAGAGTTGGGGGAAGCTTTTCTGTGATCCTGAAATAGGTTCTTGTGCTTATTGAACCAATTGTGAGGAGAAAATTGGAGAAAAGAGTGGTAGAGTTTAAGATGATGTGTTCCAAACCGATTATCTAAATTAGGTATTTTGGAACCACTTAATAAAAAGCCTGTGGTCTCCAACCAGAGATTTTGCAAGTGCATTTCAGAATTAATAAGGCACTAGTCCTGAAGGGGAGGTGACAGCAGTATGCCTTCTATTGACTACCTTCTGTGGTGTTCTTTTAGTGTTAGGATCTTTCTCCTATAGGTGATGGCACCCATGCTCAGAATCCCGCATTGGTTAAGTGACAAAATTAGGATTCACACTGCGGCTTGTTAACATCGTGCAGCTCTGCCCCTCCTGTGGCTGAGCTCTCTGCAGGGACCATTTTTCTGCATCCAGTTCATTGGGGCAGAGTTTAAAATGTGTGTTCTTCATTTCCTAGCAAGTGATCAAGACTAGATGTTTGGAACCACTTAGAATCCAGAAAGTCCATGAACTTGGATGATAGATCACTCTTGTCTCTCACCTCTGGAGAGGTTAGTGAAACGAGCATTTCTCTTGACTGTGGATGTAGGCACCAAAACACATATGTTAGCAGTACTCCTACTTAACCATCAACAGAAAACACATATTTTCCCATAACCCATTATAGTTATGATGGATATCTCAAAACACCACTTATCTCATTGCTACTTGGAAACCACTGCCTTTATTGTTTAGTATTAATGGTAGAATTAACCTATTGCAATAATGCAGACAGCATACATGGTGGCCTGGACTAAGGGACTAAACTAGGTTGGAGGAAACTAGACAAATTCAAAAGATGTTTAGTATTTAGAATGCACAGAATCCCAAGCATACTGTTCCTCCTGTTATGCTTCAAAATGGTCCATCTCTATGCCTCTAACTCTTGCTTTTTATCCTGAATAACTCCTGTTCCTCCCGCATGAGAAAGTCTAATGATTGAGATGAAATTCAAATGATGTTCCTCATATAGAGTACCTTGCTTTATGCCAAGGGTGGTCCTAAAGACTAGGCATTAGGGGTAAACTACCCTGGGGGGCATTCTCTTCCTGGGCAAACTCTAGGTCACAGTCCGTCTCTCCCTTGTTCTTCCAATGGACGCAGGGGTCTTTGCATGTTGCCTCTGTCTCCCTACCAAGCTCAGGTCCTTCAGAGCAGGAAAGCACCATGCCTGGGACTAAGGAGGTATCCAGTGAATGTTTTGAGTTACATCTATCTCCATTTTTTTGCCACATTGTGTCAGCATCCTGCCCTGACCTCCCACCTCAGAGAAAAAGAAAAGCTTGCCTCTAAATATCTTGGTCCCAAGTACTCAAGTGTAAAAACGAGAATTGAGAAAAATAGAAATGAGTTCCTCTGGTAATAATTTTGAATTATTTTGCTGAATATTTATTAAAATATTTACTGGATATTTTAAATAATAGGTCATCAAATTCACCTGGGAGGGATGGACTCACCCACTTTAAGTAGTTTTCCAGGTGAGTTGATAGAACATCACTCATGTAAATGAGATTAGAATTGGTCACTACAGCTCCTGTGCAAACCAACATCCAGCAAAATTAGGTTTTAAAAAATTATGAGTAATGCTTTTTTTAAGATAATAAAATGTTAACGCGAGCTACCAAAACATCAGTGGACATCAAGTGCTCACCACAGTGGCTGACTGTCTTGCCAATGGGTCTCAGTCCTGGGCAAGTTCACTATGGATTCAGTGTGACCAAAGTAATGGCAGTAGAACATTCTTGGGGCAAAAGGGTTATAGCCAACTTTATTTCCACCATGGCAGGCTGTGGGAGGTTGGGGTTACTATGGCCAGGATCCTTACTGAACTTAAACCACCTGATGATGTAACTGGCAGGATCCTTACTGAACTTAAACCACCTGATGATGTAACTGGCCTGTTGCTAGGCTACTGCTTCCACACCTTTAGGTAATAAGCTATTATTGCATTATATAGAGAGCTCAGCCCAGTGCTCTAGGCGGAGGCAGAGACACTAGTCCTTGACCTACCACCGGGAGAATAAGCTGAGTAAACCCTTTCACCCCAAAGAATGTTTTGCTGTCAAATTCTTTGGTCACATAGCGAACTTGCCCAGGGCTGAAACCCATTGGCAAGACACAGGTCAATAACTAGAATCCTGTTCACTCAGAGTGAGACTGCAGGCAGCAAGCCAGTCTCTGCCTCTGGGCTTCTCTATCCGCACAGCTGTCCTCTGCCCACACAGCCTTCCCAGTCTCTGTCCTCGACACTGCCACCACTTCAGCCTCTGCTCTGCTCTCCTGCAGCCTTGCAGCCGTGCTACTGTGTCACCCAGAGCTCTGGGTGGGGCTCTTTATATAGAGTCAACAATGATGCATTGTCCACACATGTGTAGTGAGCTAACCAACCAGGGTCAAGTGAGAATCCTGGCCACAGGAACCTTCATTTTATCCACACAGACACATAGTGTTCCCTCTAGTGAAGCACTGGAAGCCTCTGAAATAGATGTCCTCTTATTTGACCTAGGATTATAGAGGTTGATATGGATAAAGTGAAGATTCCTGTGGCCAGGATTCTCAGCTGGCTCTGGAGGCTAGCTCACTACAATGTGTGGGCAATACATTGCTGTTGACTATATATAAGAGCACTGCCCAGTGCTCTGGGCGACGTGGTGGCAGGGCCACTCGGCTGCTGCATGGCTGCAAGGCTGCAGGAGAGCAGAGGCTGGAGTGGTGGCAGTGCCAAGGGCAGAGACTGAGACGGCTGCAGGGGCAGAGAGGCCCAGAGGCAGAGACTGGCTCTGAGTGGACGGGATTCTCATGAGTGACCTGCCACTATGGGAATAAAGTTGGGTATAAACCCTTTTACCCCAAGAATGTTCCATTGTCATTTCTCAGTCTCACTGAATCCATAGTGAACTTGCTAGGGGCTGAAACCCATTGGCAAGACAGTTAGTTGATTTGGACTCTTTATCACAGACCTTTAAAGCTAGAAGAAAGTTGAGAGATTATTTAGTTGAATATCTCTATTTTATGGGTCAAAAGGCCATATTATTATTTCTTCATAATCTCTTAAACAATCCCTCCTACCTGATTTTACCTCAGGGGCATCTCTTCCTTCCATTCTTAAATTACTCAGTGTTTAGAAAAGCTCCTTGTTAATGTTTTATTAATATAGGATTTCTTCAAAAATGGGAGTTAAGTCTTCATGCTTGTTTCAAGGGGGAGAATGAGTTCACAACTTAATGATGGGTCAAGTGAGAAAACAGACCATACCACTATAGAAGGCAGCCAGGAGCCTCAAGACTGAATTCATGGAGGCACCATGCAGTTCGTCGACAGTGCTCTACCCAGGGTCGCGATGTCAGCCCTTTCAAGTGGTAGCAACAAGGTGCCTGTTGGCTCTTGTGCTTGTGAAGTGGACAGTTGACTTTCCTTCATCATGTGCGGAGTGCTTGTGTGTATTATTTACTAGGGCTGCCACAACATAGTACTACAGAGTGATGCTTAACCGACAGAAGTACCTTAAATGACAGAAATGTATTTCCTCAAGTAATTGAGTAAATAACTCCTGCTAGAGGCTAAGAGTCGGAGGTCAAGGACTCAGCACACTTGGTTTCTTCTGAAGCCTCCTGTTTCTTCACATGGTATTGCCTCTGTGTGTGTTTGTGTCCCGATCTCTTGTAAAGGTGTTCATACTGGGTTAGGGCCCACCCAAAATACCTCATTTTAACTTAACTACCTCTTTAAAGACCTTATCTCCAAATATAGTCACATACTGAGGTACTAGAGGTTAGGATTTAAACATCTGAATTTCCGGGATGCGTACTTCAGCCCCTAACACTATGCAAACACAATTAGAAGTCCTCTCCCTTCTGCCAAGATGGGGATAGGTTATAGGCAGATAACCATAAAACTGTAGATAGTCTTTCTGGAGTCATCATTAGAAGTGCCACTTGATATAGAACCTGGGTTTTGAATCTGATGCTTCACTTAGAGCCTGCTTCCCATAGCTATGGTAAGGAGAAAGGAAAGGAGTTGTTTATGCTTAAATAAACCCCAAATTTAGCCTTTCCCCCTGCTTATCTACAGGATGGGTTAGTCTTTCACCAAGGGGCTGATTTATCCTGCTAGACTAGTTAGCTTACATGCCAATTCAAATTCATTAGGTTGGCTCACAAAAGAAGAAAGGCAAAGAAGTGATATGAAAAGATGATTAAGCCCCATAGTCAGTTGTGCAGATTAAACAATAATGTCTGTGGGACTGGTAAAAGCTTAAATGAATGAAAGTATCTAGTATTAGGAGAGGAGAGTTGGGAATTTACACACAAAGATTGTGGAACGAACTTTCTGGGGGGCATTCTAGCCATTGGTGTCAGTTTAAATGTTATATTCTTTAACTATTAGTTTATCCTAGGGAAAGAATTAGATATGTGCCCAGTGTGCAATGCAGCACTGTTTATATTAGTAAAAGCAAATAAACCCAAATACCCAACCAAATGATCAAGTTAAATGGAGTCCTATGCAGCCATGAAAAGTGCCCCAATTATACTGTTAACTGAAAAACATAGGCTACACAATATAATGCATAATAATTTTGCTATATTGGCCTATATATATATAGTTTTGCTATATTAGCACATGCATGTGCACACATGGTGTGGGTACATCGCACTATCTACCAGTTCTGTTTCTAAATATATAGAAAAAGTTTGATAGGGTATATGTTCCGAACTGCTAACATTGGTTATCTTGGGAAGAGTGAAGGACGTTCCTTAACATCTGTTTCTATAGGATCTGAATCATTTACAATATTCATAGATCTCTCTAAAAATCAGAAAAAAATAATGGCAATATTTCCATTTTGAAAATTAAATATGTTCCTGGAGCTATTTAAAATTTTCTTTTTAAAAAAATTTTTTAATCAAGGTATTATTGATGTGATTATTAACACTCTTATGAAGGTTTTACATGAAAAAACAATGTGGGTACCTCATTTACCTATGTTATCAAGTCCTCACCCACACCCCAATGCAGTCACTGTCCATCAGTGGAGTAAGATGGCACAGATCCACTATTTGCTTTTTTCTGTTTTTCCCATGAGCTCTTACACCATGTCTACTAAGCATAATACCCTTCAGTCCCCTTCTCCCCCCCTCCTGACCCACCCTCCCACACCCCTCCCCTTGGTAACCATTACTTCCTTCCTGGAGCTCTTGAGTCTGCTGCTATAAAAATTTCTTTTATGATAGATGTGTGTGTTTGGGGACTGGCCTATTTGGGGGTGAGTGCTGGGCCTTTTTGCTGGGGGGGGACTCGTTTTTCAAATACTGCTGTCATGTACATGCATTTAACTGTTCACTGACATAATGCTGATTGTTTACTCTTGGTAGGAAACGATACATAGCGTAACTGAAAGTAGTATCTTCTTGGTTCCACAGACCACAAACACCAGCTCTGCTATTTGCCTGCTCTCTGCTACTCAGCAAATTGTTTCATCTCATTGACCTTTAGTCTCCTTAACTGTAGAATGGAAATACTAATGATAATACTTAGCTTGCAGGTTTTTTCTGAGGTCTACATGAGAGCAGCTATCTAAAGTTCCGGGTCTAGAACACGGAGTAGCCATTATGATGAGAGCAATATAATATAGTTTTCAGAATTCCTCAGATTTTAGAGCTAGGATTTAGGCTGTTGGAAGAACATCTCTTAAAGTTGTGAAAAAACAGCTAAACTGAACCCCAAGGCAGTTGTATTTTATGTCCTTGGCTAGTTTTTATAAACTGCCTCTACTGAAAGGCAGTTTCTTAATTCTTCCAGCTCCCATTGACTGAAGGGTGGGCTTGCTCACTCTGTATGCCTTGTGAAACCTTTGTGTCCATGGCATTTTTCTGCAGAATTGGAATCAGGAAGAAAAGCTTCCCTGAGAAGGGACGGGAGGGAGGCTGGTGGGGAGAGGGAGCAACTGCCAGGTTTACTTTCGTGAATTGCCTCCTCCTGGCTCCTCCTCACGATTGGTTTGTTTGTACAAATTAGTTGCCTCAAGCAACACATTATTAGTTTGAGCCAGAATGTATCCCGGGAGACTTACTGCTTTCCCTTTGCCAAGTAATTGTCCTTTTCCCACAGAGGATTCTGGGTTTGTGGGGGCATTTTCCACTTTGGCAGATTTCAGTCCAGTTCTCCCCTTTCACTGAGCATTGGCTATTTGCAAGGTACTAGGTCATTTCATTGCATTTAGAAAAGCAACCGATTGTGAGCTGTTAATTATTTTCAATTCTGGATATTTCCCTTCCTCCCTCAACCCTCAGTACTGGTGTCCAAGGAGAGAAGATTATATTATTGGCTAAAACATTTACTGTCCTACACTATGATGTAGGCCCTCCCCACCGACCCCCACCCCCCCACAACAGGGTGATATTCCTGTCCCATTGATGTCAGGCTTGGCCACATGAATTGCTTTTTGGCCAGTGAAATTCAGGTAGAAGTAACACTTCCAGGACAGATTTCTGCAAGCTTCCATGGCCATTCCTTTTTCCCTTTGTCAAAGTCATCCACATGCCACCTTCAGACCCTGGCTTCGACCTGTTTTGGTGCTCCTCTGGTTTCACCTGTTCCCACTCCCACCTTCTAGACCACAGCCCGTGTACCCAGAATCCTCTGCCTAGACAGTGGCAGACCTGCCTCCCAGCCTCTTCCTGGACCTGTGTACACAAGTGTAGCACATGCTGCCGGTGTGTGCACCCCAGGCCTGCAGGGGCTGGGAATAGAGCTTGGACTTGTGGATAGGGGTAGCCTTCACCATGCAGGTGGAGCAGGGGAGGGGCATGGGCCTCAGGCCAGCTGCCACTCCTCCCTTCACGGTGATGGTTCTCGGAGCTCTGAGGCATCCAAGAAATTGCAATTCCATCTTGGACTTCTGGGTTGTTACAAACATCTATTGGTTAAGGAGGATAGGACATACTTTATTTTAAGTATAGTCTGGTCTGCACTTCTAAATGCTTAGACATAGATTCTGTGAGCCTGCATCTGAATTCTAGGGCAGCGCTCCAGATGAGTGATATCCACCAGGGGCTGCTCTTCCAGCCTGTGCTCTCCTGGAATGACGGGAATTGGCTGCAGCTCATTCTCGACAGGTGTTATGGGAGGAATAAATATTTGTAATTGTAAGCCACCAAGATTCTGGGGTTACCTGTTACTATGGCGTCATTTAGATTGAGGCCACTAATTGCAAAATAAAGAGATGATGTTCACTGAAGGTGTCTGATATCACCCACTTTAAATATGGTATTGGCAGAACTTTTTGTTGCTGTATGCACAGTAGCACTACCCAGAAGAGTCTGGAAGTAATCCCAGGAGTGGACTGGAGTTTGGTGAGTGGGCACATGTGTGCCCCATACCTGCCCATTTGCTCTCATTTTTGCTCTTGAATTGCTAGTATTCAGTGCATTTTGCGGCCCCTCTTCTGGTAGTGATGGTTTGGGTCATCAGTGCATCAGTCTTCCTTTTCATCCCATGTGACCCTCCAGAAAGAGAATTCTGAGTCAGACTTGGGAAAAAGAAACTTAAAAATGAGAGACTATAAATAAAGCCCCTCACATGGAGAATAGCAGGTAGTAGTCTTATTTTTTGAAATGGATCCATTATCAGTGAATTTACATTTGAATGTATCCACCCATCTGTCTCCCATCCGGTGCCAAAAATTATCCTGACGAATGATTTTCAGTTCATATCTGCTTAGGTGATACCAAGTATGAGGCAGTTGCTGCAGCTCAGGCTCGGAGCAAAGAAAGGTCACCTGGTCCCCACTGGATGTACAGTCATGAACTTGGCCTCAGACAATCACATACAGACATTTGTAATAGCAGCTTGGAAAATTTTATTATAGATAAAAACCAGACTTGTGTTCAGAAAGCTTTCAAGTATATAATTTTATTTGATTCTTATGATAGCTTGTGAGATAAGCAGAAAATGCCCTCCATCTTCACAGAGGAGGGAACTAAGGCTTATTAAGTTTCAGTGCTTTGCCCTGTGTTCTGCTACCAATATTAATATTGATGTAAGAAATACTAACATACCAACTAATATATTAATAGGCATTATATATTATATTAATGATATACTTTATATTATACTTTACATATATTTAATATATTTTATACTATATATTAATATAGATTAATAAAATTTAAATAATTTATATAATGTCCTTGTCCAGGAGGCTACCTGCTCTAACAACTTGAAGATTTCAGTGGCTCAGCATGGTTCAAGTTTGTTTCTCATTCTCGCCACTGGGGGTGCAGGGTGGTGAAAGGGTGCTGTCCTCCAGAGTACAGGGACCCAAGCTACTCTGGGTCCTCAGCCGCCTCCATTCTAGCTGAGAAGGGGAAATGCACATTCTCTTGGCCAGAGTTCAGGGCCAACCCATGCCTTATTGCCAAAGAAGCTGGACAATGTAGCCTAGCTGTGTACCCAGACAGCAGAGAACACAAGTAGTAGTGACACTAGAAATCTGTGCCTTAGAAGTTACAGAAATTTCTAGTGTTTCTCTCCCCTGATTATAGAAGCCCTGTTCAAGACCTAGAGACCATTATGTATTTTCCCCAGCTTTATTGATGTATAAATGACATACAATAAATTAAACATATTTCAAGGGTACAGTTTGAGCTTTGACACATGTATGTACCTGTGAATCATCATCATAGTCAATATAACTAACAAACCTGCACCCCCAGTAGTTCCTGGGGCCCATTTGTAGTCCTTTCTTACTGTCCCTCCACCTCCTGCCCCAGGAACTTACTATTCCCCCTACCCAGATTCATTTGGGTTCTCAAAAACTTTGTACAAAAATCATATTGTAGCTTCTCTAATTTGACTTCTCTCAGCATAATTATTTTGGGGTTCGTCCATGTTGTGTGTATCAATAATTCATTCTTTTCTATTGATGCATAGTGAGCAGTGTTCCATTATGTTGTTACACCACAATTTGATTATATTTTAAACAAACAAACACACACTTCGTAACTTGTCAGTTTTTGAGGGCTGGTAAGCTATTCTTTCTTGATCTTCTGCCTACAGTCTGAAAGGCTAAAAATGCTTGACCTTCTTTGGGCAGGTCAGAAAGAACAGCCCTGTCTCTTGCATGACCATCGTCCCAAGACAAGGAGGACTAGATGGAGCAGGTGCTTTTTTGTTTCCGAACTTAAGACTTTCTTGATTCTGAACTTCAAACTTGACAGATTATTAATCAAGTTCTGGCCTATTAATCAAGTACAGACCTAGCATTGTGCCCTGTGGCCTTGGGAGGACAAAAGAAATAAGACGGTTAGTCCCAGGAGTCAAAAGTCTGCAATCTCCACCATCATTTGCGTGTGCCTCCTCCCTGGAGCTGCACCCACCTCCCCCCAGGATGGCACAGTGCAGCCTATGTCCTTCCCATGCTCACAACCCTTCCATAATTTTCCCCTGAACTCTGACCTCCTTACCCTGACACCCATGACTCACACTCAGATTTAACCTTTCCTAACCTCAGTTTGTCATCTGTATGTAATGGGATTGACCAGGTGTGTCAGGAACTATTTCCTAAACAAAATGTTTATCTCACTTAATAAAAGAAATTATTATTTATTTTAACATTTATTTTAAGTGAACTAATACAAAGGACCTATCACCGTGCCTGGGAGATAGTGCATGTTCAAAAATTATGTTCCCTTTCCTCTTGCCCTTTCTCCCTCCCTCCACATTCTGGTCTTACCTTTCCTTCCTGATTTCAACCCCTTCCCTTTATCAGACGTGTCCTTCATTCAAACCGAACTCTTCTTTGTTTCCCATGGACACCCTTTGCTTTCCTCACTTTGGACCTTGGTTTATAGGGTTCCTTTGCCAGGGTCCTAAATGGTGTCCCTCCATCAAGGTCCAGCTCAGGCTAGCACATCTGAGTAGCCTTTCTGACCACCAAATATACCAGCATCCCAAGATGCGAGTAGCTTCTTTATCACAGCAGCCCTTCTGCCTCACTCACCACTGCCTGCTTTGTCCCAGTCCTACACAACTGGCCCGCTCGCTGTTCTTTGCCTCAGGGCTCACTCCTTTGCTAGTCCTCTGTCAGGAAGGATGTTCTTCAAAACCCTCATGCATCTCCCTCCACTCAGGTCTCTGCTGCGCATTTGTCACCTCCTCCCAGAGACCTTCCCGGATCACCTGATCTAACGTAGGGCCACCTGTGCCATATTTACTGTCTCCTCACCCTGCTTTGTATTTCTCATTGGACTTAACCCCACTTGATAGTGTTTGTTTGTTTCTGATTGTCCTGCCCACCCGAGCTCCATTTTCACAGGGACTTGTGATGTCACTGGTGTATCACTAGGGCCCAGCACATGTGCATATTAGATGCACACCAATTATTTGCTGAAAGAGTGACTATTCATTACCAGCTTACATTAGAGTCTTTATCAAATGTACCTTTAGGGTAAAAGCAATATCAGTGTCTGATTCATTATTAGGTCACCTCAAATGCGTTGCCTCTGTGTAGTATTCAGTTAATATTTGGCTGAAAGACAAAAGTCAACAGTGAGGAGTAAATTTCCCAAGGTCCATATGACTCAACTTCAACTCCACCCAAAAAGTTGTGGAGCACCTAGTATTTGCTGGGCACCATTAGGTACTTTACATACATTGTCTCATCTAAAGCTCACAGCAGTTTACATATCTTCGCATTAATGTTCCAGTGGAAACCATGGGATCCGGACTATGAGCCTTGGTAACAGCTGCCACCCTCCCTGTCACTGAGATGACCCCACCCCTTCCCAACCCATGGTCTCCTCACCCCTGTCATGGCTGATCACCCATCTGAGGTCAGACCTCTGTGCCTCTCCTTTGGCTTTCATTCATTCCCTCATCTATCCTGAGCCATTGTGTATCTTTTAAGTTTTCATTGGTGGTGAGAAAATAGTCCTACCTTCTCTTCCTATACATTGTGCTCCTTATAGTTCCTTGTCCTAAAGGAGTCTGGCTTGCCCTCCTCTCCCGTGGCCCCGATTTCCTGGACCTTGGAAGGACTCGGATAATCTCCTTCCCCTTCATTACTTTCATGCCATTGTGGGGCTGCAGTCATCCACCATTTGGAAGTAAACCTCCGGGGTCCACTTCTGCCACCTTCTGCCCAGGTCGTGTATGTCAAATTGCTGACTTTGGCCCTTCACAATAGTCTTCTCCAAGCCTATCTTCCCCTTAAGGATAGCTTCAGTCGTCTGGAGTCATGGCGTAGTGGAATGAGCACTGGACTGGGAATCAAAGGAGCCCATTCGGAGGTCTTGATCTTCTTGATCTCCAGCCTAGCAGTGATAAGACTTTGGGAAGTCACTTAACACCTTTAAGCCTCAGTTTCTTCATCTGGAGCTTGGTGATGATAATACCCACTTCATCTAACTACTTTGCAGGTTTATTGAGGAATAAAATGAGGTATGTCATACCAAGCTAATTTATAAGCTATGAATGCTATATTAGGTAGTATTGGAAATTGCCCTCTGCTGTCCTGTGGCATGCCAAACTTTGGATCTCCTTTTTACTTGGAGCTTTCCTTAGTGAATTTCTGGCTTCACTTGCCTCTGATCCGCCTGGACCCCAAGGGCAGTTTTCTCCAATACTCTACCAATAGTCGTAGAATTCCTTGATTCCTTGACCTGCCACCGTTCCCCTTTGGTCAGTCCTCATTCTGAGTAACCCCTACCAGATACTCAGAACTTCTGTACTACTGAGCTCTACTAAAACCCAGAAAGCCTTGAATTAATCCTATTGACTCTTTAAGAACCTTGCTCCTTCAAATACTGCCCCCTTGCAGATTATGTATCTGTCTCCCCTGCCTTTAAATTCTCTGTCCCTTAAATATGCTCCATTAATTTTTACTCTTTACAAAATAAAGTTTTTGATCTTGCCTCCTTTCATGTTGATACTTTAAAAATGACTTTCCTCAATTAGGTTTCAAGTACTAGTGTAAATTTTGACAGAATTGCTCCATAGTAAATCCAAGAATAATATTTATGAAGCTTGTGGAACCTATAGCCATAGTCTGAAATCTTGGTCTTTCTCCAGTTTAGATCTTTGTCCCTCCCTTTAGTCTGTCCTTTATCCTCCTTACAGATGCAGGATTTTTCATGTGGCAACGTAATTGACAGTCCAGCTATGTGCACAGAACCAAAAATAAAAACTCTTGAGAGGTGAAGTGGTAGATTTTTTTCCCATATTTTATTTAGTCCACTGTTTATTTTCTTTCTTTTTTCCTTTTTTATTGTAGCACATATAATAAAATGCAAAATTGTAGTGTACAGCTTGATGAACTTTTGACACGTGTGTACACTCATGTAACCATAACCCAGATCAAGATATCAAACATTCTCTGTAATTTTTCCTCCTCCACCTATTTTACCCATTTCCCTACCTTCTCCCCAGTAGCAACACCAGTCTGTTCTCTGTGTCTGTGAGTCAGTTTCTGTTTTGTTTGTTCATTTGTTTTGTTTTTTAGTTTCCATATGTAAGTGAAAGCATATGATATTTGTCTTTGTCTGACTGTTTCACTTAGCATAATACCCTCTAGGTCCATGCATGTTGTTGCAAATCGGAAGACTTCATTCCTTTTTGTGGGAGAGTAATATTCCCTCATATTTATGCACCACATCTTCACCCAGCATCTTCCGCTCCTATTTTGCCTGTCCCTCTAGACCAACTCTGCACATCTTGTTAGGTGGAAGCCACAGGAAGTATTTAGGTTGGGAGGGACATGTTTGGTCAGTTTTGAGAGGGTCATGATTGGGGCTATACTGAGACCTCTTCCTGCCTTTTTCTTTTTTTCTTTTATTTTATTTTGGTATCATTAATCTACAATTACCTGAAGAACATTATGTTTACTAGGCTCCCCCCTTCACCAAGTCCCCGCCACATACCCCTTAACAGTCACTGTCCATCTGCGTAGTAAGATGCTGTAAAATCACTACTTGTCTTCTCTGTGTTGCACAGCCCTCCCCGGGCCCCCCACGCACTACATGCTAATCGTAATGCCCCCTTTCTTTTTCCCCGCCCTTATCCCTCCCTTCCCACCCATCGTCCCCAGTCCCTTTCCCTTTGGTAACTGTTAGTCCATTCTTGGGTTCTGTGATTCTGCTGCTGTTTTGTTCCTTCAGTTTTCCTTTGTTCTTATACTTCACATATGAGTGAAATCATTTGGTACTTGTCTTTCTCTGCCTGGCTTATTTCACTGAGCATAATACCCTCTAGCTCCATCCATGTTGTTGCGAGTGGTATGATCTGTTTTTCTCTTATGGCTGAATAATATTCCATTGTGTATATGTACCACGTCTTCTTTATCCATTCATCTACTGATGGACATTTAGGTTGCTTCCATATCTTGGCTATTGTAAATAGTGCAGTGATAAACATAGGGGTGCATCTGTCTTTTTCAAACTGGAGTGCTGCATTCTTAGGGTAAATTCCTAGAAGTGGAATTCCTGGGTCAAATGGTATTTCTATTTTGAGCATTCTGAGGAACCTCCATACTACGTTCCACAATGGGTGAACTAGTTTACATTCCCACCAGCAGTGTAGGAGGGTTCCCCTTTCTCCACAACCTCGCCAACATGTGTTGTTGTTTGTCTTTTGGATGGTGGCCATCCTTACTGGTGTGAGGTGATATCTCATTGTGGTTTTTATTTGCATTTCTCTGATGATAAGCGATGTGGAGCACCTTTTCATGTGTCTGTTGGCCATCTGAATTTCTTCTTTAGAGAACTGTCTGTTCAGCTCCTCTGCCCATTTTTTAATTGGATTATTTGCTTTTTATTTGTTGAGTTGTGTGAGCTCTTTATATATTTTGGATGTCAAGCCTTTATCGGATCTGTCATTTATGAATATATTCTTCCATACTGTAGGGTACCTTTTTGTTTTATTGATGGTACCCTTTGCTGTACAGAAGCATTTTAGCTTGATATAGTCCCATTTGTTCATTTTTGCTTTTGTTTCCCTTGCCCAGGGAGATATGTTCATGAAGAAGTTGCTCATGTTTATGTCCATGAGATTTTTGCCTATGTTTTTTTCTAAGAGTTTTATGGTTTCATGACTTACATTCAGGTCTTTGATCCATTTCGAATTTACTTTTGTGCATGGGGTTAGACAATGATCCAGTTTCATTCTCTTACATGTAGCTGTCCAGTTTTGCCAGCACCATCTGTCGAAGAGACTGTCCTTTCCCCATTGTATGTCCATGGCTCCTTTATCGTATATTAATTGGCCATATATGTTTGGGTTAATGTTTGGAGTCTCTATTCTGTTCCACTGGTCTGTGGCTCTGTTCTTGTGCCAGTACCAAATTGTCTTGATTACTGTGGCTTTGTAGTAGAGCTTGAAGTTGGGGAGCGAGATCCCCCCCACTTTATTCTTCCTTTTCAGGATTGCTTTGGCTATTCAGGGTCTTTGGTGGTTCCATATGAGTTTTTGAACTATTTGTTCCAGTTCATTGAAGAATGCTGTTGGTAATTTGATAGGGATTGCATTGAATCTGTATATTGCTTTGGGCAGGATGGCCATTTTGATTATATTAATTCTTCCTAGCCAGGAGCATGGGATGAGTTTTCATTTGTTAGTGTCCTCTTTAATTTCTCTTAAGAGTGTCTTATAGTTTTCAGGGAATAGGTCTTTCACTTCCTTGGTTAGATTTATTCCTAGGTATTTTATTCTTTTTGATGCTATTGTGAATGGAATTGTTTTCCTGATTTCTCTTTCTATTGGTTCATTGTTAGTGTATAGGAAAGCCACACATTTCTGTGTGTTAATTTTGTATCCTGCAACTTTGCTGAATTCCGATATCAGTTCTAGTAGTTCTGGAGTGGAGTCCTTAGGGTTTTTTATGTACAATATCATGTCATCTGCAAATAGTGACAGTTTTTACCAATCTGGATTCCTTGTATTTCTTTGTTTTGTCTAATTGCCATGGCTAGGACCTCCAGTACTATGTTGAGTAACAGTGGGGAGAGTGGGCATCCCTGTCTTGTTCCCGATCTCAGAGGAAAAGCTTTCAGCCTCTCGCTGTTCAGTATGATGTTAGCTGTGGGCTTATCATATATGGCCTTTATTATATTGAGGTACTTGCCCTCTGTGCCCATTTTGTTGAGAGTTTTAATCATGAATGGATGTTGAATTTTGTTGAATGCTTTTTCAGCATCTATGGGATGATCATTTGGTTTTTGTCCTTCTTTTTGTTGATGTGGTGGATGATGTTGATGGATTTTTGAATGTTTTACCATCCTTGTATTCCTGGGATGAATCCCACTTGGTCATGGTGTATGATCCTTTTGATGTATTTTTGAATTCAGTTTGCTAATACTTTGTTGAGTATTTTTGCATCTACGTTCATCAGGGATATTGGTCTGTAGTTTTCTTTTTTGGGGGTGTCTTTGCCTGGTTTTGGTATTAGGGTGACGTTGGCTTCATAGAATGAGTTTGGGAGTATTCCCTCCTCTTCTATTTTTTGGAAAACTTTAAGGAGAATGGGTATTATGTCTTCTCTGTATGTCTGATAAAATTCCGAGGTAAATCCATCTGGCCTGGTGGTTTTGTTCTTGGGTAGTTTTTTGATTAGTGATTCAATTTTCATTGCTGGTAATTGGTCTGTTTAGATTTTCTGTTTCTTTCTGGGTCAGTCTTGGAAGGTTGTATTTTTCTAGGAAGTTGTCCATTTCTCCTAGGTTTTCTGGCTTGTTAGCATGTAGGTTTTCATAATATTCTCTAATAATTCTTTGTATTTCTGTGGAGTCTGTCGTGATGTTTCCTTTCTTGTTTCTGATTCTGTTGATGTGTGTTGACTTTCTTTTTATCTTAATAAGTCTGGCTAGAGGCTTATCTATTTTGTTTATTCTCTCAAAGAACCACCTCTTGGTTTCATTGATTTTTTTCTATTGTTTTATTCTTCTCAATTTTGTTTATTTCTTCTCTGATCTCTATTATGTCCCTCCGTCTGCTGACCTTAGGCCTCATTTGTTGTTCTTCCTTTTCCAATTTTGATAATTGTGACATTAGACTATTCATTTGGGATTGTTCTTCCTTCTTTAAATATGCCTGGATTGCTGTATACTTTCCTCTTAAGTCTGCTTTTGCTGTGTCCCACAGAAGTTGGGGCTTTGTGTTGTTGTTGTCATTTGTTTCCATATATTGCTGGATCTCCCTTTTAATTTGGTCGTTGATCCATTGATTATTTAGAAGCATGTTGTTAAGCCTCCATGTATTTGTGAGCCTTTTTGCTTTCTTTGTACAATTTATTTCTAGTTTTATACCTTTGTGGTCTGAAAGTTGGTTGGTAGGATTTCAGTCTTTTGGAGTTCACTGAGACTCTTTTTGTGGCCTAGTATGTGGTCTATTCTGGAGAATGTTCCATGTGCACTTGAGAAGAATGTGTATCCTGTTGCTTTTGGATGTAGAGTTCTGTAGATGTCTATTAGGTCCATCTGTTCTAGTGTGTTGTTCAGTGCCTCTGTGTCCTTACTTATTTTCTGTCTTGTGGATCTGTCCTTTGGAGTGAGTGGTGTGTTAAAGTCTCCCAAAATGAATGCATTGTGTTCTATTTCCTCCTTTAATTCTCTTACTATTTGTTTCACATATATTGGTGCTCCTGTATTGGGTGCATATATGTTTATAATGGTTATATCCTCTTGTTGGACTGAGCCCTTTATCATTATGTAATGTCCTTCTTTATCTCTTGTTACTTTCTTTGTTTTGAAGTCCATTTTGTCTGATACTAGTATTGCAACACCTGCTTTTTTCTCCCTATTGTTTGCATGAAATATCTTTCTCCATCCCTTCACTTTTAATCTGTGCATGTCTTTGGGTTTGAGATGAGTCTCTTGTAAGCAACATATAGATGGGTCTTGCTTTTTTATCCATTCTATTACTCTGTGTCTTTTGATTGGTGCATTCAGTCCATTTACATTTAGGGTGATTATTGAAAGATATGTACTTATTGCCATTGCAGGTTTTAGATTTGTGGTTACCAAAGATTCAAGGTTAGCTTGTTTACTACCTTACTGTCTAACTTAATTTGCTCATTGAGCTATTATAAACACAGTCTGATGATTATTTCTCTTCCTTCTTATTTCTCCTTCTCCATTCTTCATATGTTGGGTGTTTTGTTCTGTGTTCTTTTTAGGAGTGCTCCCATCTAGAGCAGTCCCTCTAAGATACCCTGTAGAGATGACTTGTGGGAGGCAAATTCCCTCAACTTTTGCTTGTCTGGGAATTGTTTAATCCCTCCTTCATATTTAAATGATAATCGTGCTGGATACAGTATCCTTGGTTCAAGGCCCTTCTGTTTCATTGCATTAAATCTATCATGCCATTCTCTTCTGGCCTGTAAGGTTTCTGTTGAGAAGTCTGATGATAGCCTGATGGGTTTTTCTTTATAGGTGGCCTTTTTTCTCTCTCTGGCTGCCTTTAATACTCTGTCCTTGTCCTTGATCTTTGCCATTTTAATTATTATGTGTCTTGGTGTTGTCCTCTTTGGGTCCCTTCTCTCAGGAGTTCTGTGTGCTTCCATAGTCTGAGCAACTATTTCCTCCCTCAGTTTGGGGAAGTTCTCAGCAATTATTTCTTCAAAGACACTTTCTGTCCCTTTTTCTGTCTCTTCTTCTTCTGGTACCCCTATAATGTGGATATTGTTCCTTTTGGATTGGTCACACAGTTCTCTTAATATTGTTTCATTCCTGGAGATCCTTTTATCTCTCTCTGCGTCAGGTTCAATGCGTTCCTGTTCTCTGGTTTCTATTCCATCAACGGCCTCTTGCATCTTATCCATTCTGCTTATAAATCTTTCCAGAGATTGTTTCACTTCTGTTATCTCCCTCCAGACATCATCCCTTAGCTCTTGTATATTTATCCCTGCAGCTCTGTCAGCATGTTTATGAATTTTATTTTGAATTCTTTTTTCAGGGAGACTGGTTAGGTCTGTCTCTGCAGATCCTCTCTCAGGTGTTGTCTGAACTATCTTGGACTGGACTAAATTTTTCTGCCATTTCATGGTTATTGCGGTGGCTGTAGGCAGGTTGTGGGTGTGTCAGCTGGGAGAAGAAAGTCCTTTCCTGCTTGCTGGATGCCTTGCCCTTCTCCGCTGCCTGTGTCAGTTACCCGCAGTCCTGGAGCAGCCACCGGGTTAATCCCCTAAGCTGCTGTGGGCGGGGTCTCTCTCAGAGCAGCGCGGAGCCCTGCACGGAGTGGCAGGCACGCCAGGTGTGCTCCTCTGCAATAGCGGTGCCCCTGCCGGGCAACTGTGTGCCAGCAGCTGCCTTTGGGTCTGGCCTGGGCTGCTGTGTGTCGGGCTGAGATTCTGGTCGGCTGCTGGGAGCGCGGCTGCTCCCTCTGGCACCGCTGCAGGTGCGTGCGGGCCTCTCCTGTGCGGACCTCTCCCGGGCTCCTCTGGCACCACTGCTGCCAGCGCGCGCGGGCTGCACCTGGGCTGTTCCATCACCGCCACGGTGGGCTTGCACAAGCCGTTCCCACTCCCCTCTGGTGCTGCCGGCACACGCGATCCACTCCCAGTCCCTCCCAGCACCGCCACCCCTGGCGTGCGCTGCCACTCTCCCACTATTGGGCTGGTGTGTCGGGGTCTGCACCCATTGGAGGAACAACTGGCACGCTGCTTAGTGCCATGAGGGGCTTCAGAGCTGCGCTGCCGCCCCGGGGTTTAGGGCACCTGAAGTTCCCCGGTATTCCCAGCTGCCAGGACGATTTTGTCCAGCTGTGGAGTCCCTGTCTCTTTAAGACTTGCCGAAAGCACTCGCTTTTTTTTTGTCTCAGGGGTGCTGGTTGCGGGGACCTGCCCACAGGTTTTGCTTTTCTGTTTCTCTAATATCCAGCACCCCATGCACCTTGTGTCTGTGCTCCAGGTGCAGATTTCTAGAGCTGGTTGTTTAGCAGTCCTGGGCTTTCACTCCCTGCCCGTTCCTACTCCTTTCTTCTTGCCGGGTTCTGGGGTGGAGGAGTGTTCGGGTCCCGCCTGGCCGCAGCTTGTATCTTACCCCCTTTGTGTGATGTTGAGTTCTTGCAGATGCAGATGTATCCTGGCTATTTTAGTGCAATTCACTGGTGTCTCTGTTAGGAATAGTTGTATTTATTGTATTTTCATAAATATATATGTTTTTGGGGAGGAGATTTCCACTGAACTACTCACGCCACCATCTTCCCATGATGCCCCTGCCTTTTTCTTCTAGTTCTTTCTCTCTCTCTCTTTTTTTCATTTCATTCTTAGATGGTGTCTGGAGAGTCTAGAGAGTGTCTCTGGTCAGTCTTCATATGGAGAACTGGCCACCACTTTCAATGCCAACTCTTAATTAGAATGGACAGCAAGTCTTTTTGTGGGCAGCTTTTTTTTATTGCCCCATTTTATTGAGAAATAATCGGCATGTTACTCTATAAGCTTAAGGCATACAGTATGGTGTTTGACTTACATCTGTTGTGAAATGATTACCACAGTAAGTTCAGCTAACATCTGCCACCTCATATAGATACAATAAAAATAAAAGAGAAGAAAAGGGAAAAATAATTTCCTCCTTGTGATAAAAACTCTTAGGATCCACTCGCTTAACAACTTTCCTTAAGCGATATATCATGCAGCAATGTTAGCTACTCTCATCATGTCATACATGCATCCCTAGTACTTAGCTTATAACTGGAAGTAGCAGTAAGTCTTTATTCAGAAGGGCAACCTGGAGCCCTGTGACAGCACCTGATTACTGCAGGGTGTTTCTGCCCCACCTGTCTTGTTCTTTCGTAGACTTCCTTCTTCTCTATTTCTGTCTTTGGCTTGCTGGTAGATCCTTGACTAGCCAAACTTGGGGAGGTAACGACAGCTGATCCCTAAAGGAGACATGTCTCTCTTTCCTTCCAGATGCCCAGAAAGGGCTTTTAGGAGACAAAGAACTGGAAGGAGAGAGGGAGATAGGAAGAGCATGCTGGAGGGCTAGAATTCTGGTTGTTGACCCTCAGAATAATAAAAGGTGGCTGAGTCACTATTAAGAGGTTCTAGAAACTTGGTCAAGAATCTCATCTTAATTATTTAGAGATTGGATGATGAGTTTGTACATTGCCCAGTTCTGTTGTTTTGAAAGCTCAGTGACTGGTGGGACTTGAACTGTGACCTATTTCACCATCTGCTCCCGGGAAGAAGAAAGGGAAGCAGTTTGGAGCAGGTACAAGCCTACAGCTTTAGATAAAAATCTGAATATTACCTGGGATGATAGACAGATCTTCTGTTTTTTGAATGACATAGTGACTTCCTGACAAAAATGAAAAATGTAACTATAGAATCTTTTCAAACCTAGAGAATAAGATGAAGTTAATAGTAAGTAGCTCAATACAATGGAATGTGAACAACTGACTGTCACCAGGGCCCTGAGGGGGTAGCTTGCCAACATCCAAAGGAAAGCCTGAGTTCTTACTACGACAGTTACTGCCTGAACACCTTGTTTTGTGGGCTGTGTGCTCTAGAGAAGCAGCGCATTGCGTGGTTGATGCAGCATTACCGTGAACCTGGTATCACTTTACCATCTACCTTTAGCAACTAATGGCTTGATTTAAATACTGTCTTTCCTACTTATTAGCAGTTTGACCTTGTACAAGACACTTAATTTTCTGAGCTTCAGTTTCTTGGCACAAAATTAGAACCATGATAGTAACAACGTCAGAGGGTTGTTGTGAAGGTGAATGAAAAAAATGTATTTAATGTTCTTAGAAAAATGCTTAATGTAATGGATGTGCTTGATAGAGGTCAGCTTTTCCAGTAAAGCATAATAATTACTATCATAGTTATGATTATTATTACCACCAGGTCTTAGATCATAAAGAACAAATCTAACCTTTTTGACATATGTTAATTTCTTCTGCATTTGAACAGAGCTGGACATGCTCAGTCCCAGAAATAGTGAACTTGTTGCCTATTTCTACACAGAGGACAAAGAAGTTCAAGGCACTGAGATAGGCTTAATATACTTAACCCATTTGGAGACCTCAACAGTTAAATATTTTTAATATCTGAATAATGAGGACATCTTCCCTGGAATTTCTGTCCCCCCAAAGAAAGACTTAAAAGAGTATAAATAAAATAAGTTTGACAAGTAAATGGTTGAGTTTACTTTGCTCAAATCAAAGATAGTGCTCACTTAAGCTATATATAAAGTATTTACTTTTTTTGTTGTTGTTAATTTATATATACAATTTTGGACATTTTAGAATATGAACGTAACTTTTTCAGAATCATCCAACGTCTGGAAAGCGAACTGGACATCCTTGCGCTAATAGCGGGTATAAGGCAAATAAGCCTGTAACTTTGAGACCAGGGAGGACCTAGCCTACATCAGCCCCACCCCCACCTCGTGGTGGCTCTGAGGAACTTCCTAGGGAGTTTGGTTTCGACAGGCCCAAGGGCTGAGAGAAATCCATGCTCTTTCTCTAAGGGAGTTATAACTCCATATACTGTTTATGGTCCGTTTTATTGCTGACTTCAGCTTCAAAGGAGGATCTGCTGTGTTGAGAGTAAAAATCACATGGGATCTTGAAACTGCCTTTTTTAAGCAGTTTCCCAGCCACTGAAACAGGGTTAGTACTGCCTGGTAGAGCCTCTGAGGAGAATAAATAAGAGAGCAGATGTAAAGAACTTTTAGCACAATGTCTGGCATGTAATACTCCTATCCACATTTCCAAAGATTAAGTGGCTGATTTATTCTTGTTGTTCCCAGCAAGTATTGAAAGCATGCATGGCAGTCGTGAAGAAACAATGAAGTGCCTGGTGTTGTGTCTTAACCACATTTAGCAATGTTGTTAAAAAGTGTATACATATATTTATATATATATACACACAGTCACACACACATACTTAATAAATGCATATGGCAGCTTTTCCCACATCTTTTTTAAAAGTTAGAGTTTTAATTTTAAGCACTTCATTAGAAAATATTATTGTAACACTGCAAGACATTTTAAGGAAAAAAAAAAAAGCCATCCCTAATCCCACATCCCTAGCACAATTACTTATCAAAGATGGCAGCTCCTTCTTAGTCTCTCCAGTGTCCAGCCCAGTGCCTGGCACTCACAGGGGCTTAGTGATTATTTGTGTTGGCCCCCACCACTATTTTCTATTACAGATACCCCAGAGCACAGCTTTGTATAGAGTGCTGAACAGCAGTGCCAGGCTCTGCACCGCATCACTGTGCTGACTTCTCCCAGTGCGAGGTGGGCTGGCGTGCTGAGGCTCGGGGTTAGGCAGCCGGGGCAGTGCTCAGGGGCATGTCCATTAGACCACAGAGCCTTTGTGAGACACAACAGGATGGAAAGGTGGGTGCCTGGAGTAGAGCACTTACCCAACCACGCTTGGATGGTGGTGATGTTTCCCCTTGCCCTGTGGCCAAACTGCACAAAGAACATTCTCATTCCCAAGGCATCAGTGCCAACCAGCTCTGCAGCTCTTCCCACCTGCTTTTCAGGTGAGGCAGGCTTCCTTGTTGGTACTTGCATAGCTTTGAAGAGACAGCCATAGGCTCATCGATAAAAGATGAAATAAAACTGAGTCAGGTTCTCCTCTCTAGGATCCCCCCTCCTTTCCTCTCTTTCCCACTAGACAGTTTAAACTACAGGTAGGGTGACTGGTCCAGACCTTTGGTCTGGGATCACTGGGTGTATTCATTTTATAGGGCTGCCCTAACAAGTTACCACAAACTGGGTGGCCTAAAGCTAGACAAATTTATTCACTCGTAGTTCTGGAAGTTAGAAGTTCTAAATCAGTGTGTCAGTAGGGTCACGCTCCCTCAAAAGTCTGTAGGGCAGAATCCTTCTTTGCCTTTTCTAGCTTCTGGGGGCTGCTGGCAATCCTTGGCATTTCTCAACTTAGAACTGCAGTTCTCCCATCTCTGACTCCATCTTCACCCTGTCTTCTTTCCTGTGTATCTCTGTGTCTTCATGTCCTTTCTTTTAAGGTTACTAGAGTTTGGATTTAGAGCTCACCCTAATGCAGTATGACTTCAATTTACTTGGTTACATCTGCAAAGACTGCCTACAAATAAGGTCATATTCACAGGTTCTGGGGGTCAGGACTTCGACTTACCTTTTTGGGGGACACAGTTCAAGTCATTACACTGGGTGAGTCCTCAGTGCACTTAGGCCAAGCCAAATGTAACAACAGTACTTATTTTTCTTTGGTGAACATTGATGTCTTCTCATGTCTTGGTGCTGAAGTTGAGTTGATCATTCTCCCCTCTCTTGTCTCCACCCTGTGGATTACTGATAGTACTTACTTTCAAAATAGCCAACTGGGATGATTAACCTGGGGTCAAGAAATGCCTTTTTCCATTCTTACATATAATTAAATATAAGTCCATGAGCAGAGACTTTGTTCATTTCTATATCTCTAGCATCTTGAAATATTAAAGCCATCCTCAGATTGAGACAAAGCAAAGTGAATCAACAATTTATGTATTCAGCCAACATTTATTGAGCAACTGTTGTTGCCATGCACTGTGCCAGCTTTGAGCAAGACAATAGTGGTGCTAGAAATAACTACAATTTACTGAGTATGTACTTTATTTCAGACACTGCAACAGGCTCGTGCACCCTTTATCAGGAATCCTAACTAAAGCCACAAGGTAGACATTATTATCCCCATTTTATTTATCCGCACAAGAAAACTTCAGTCAGAAACTTTGACCAAAGGCATAGAACTTATGCGTAACGGAATCAAGTTTGAATCTGAATGATGTACTGTGGACAAGCCCTTCTCTACCATTTGTTTGATAGCTTCTGAGTAATAGTTCCCAGTTGTTTTACTTAGAAATCTAATTGAGTAGTTTTGAAAAATTTAAGCTAAATAATCATTGCAGCATAATAGAGTTTAATGAAATACATAGATAGAAAGGAATTGATATATCACCCAACATTAACACCTCCAGACCAAAAACAGAAGTAAGAATTATATGCTTTCATTTTGGCAAATATACATCTTTAGTAATAATAGCATCCTGATTAATAAATGAAGAAATAATAGAGAAAATCACCATTTTCCAGTGCCTATGAGTGATACCTAGGTACTGATTCTCAATGGCCACTAAGTGCACAAAACCGGAGGTAATCGTATCTGAGTTGCCTCCTGATGGAAGTACACAAGACCACCTATCAACTAACCCATGCAAAAATCAAGTATGAATTTGAACAAGCCTCTAGATCTGTGAATTCACAGGCAATAAAGAGGGCAGAGGAATATGTTAAATCACACTATCATCAAAATGTGCTGTACAGCAATCTACATGACTAAAGAACTAGGTTCTTTAATAAATTGCAAGAAAAAATAAAGATGGATAAAGAAGCTTTAGAATATAAAAGACAACATTAACCAATTGTAGGCTTGATTTGAACACACTGTAAAAAAATGTCTTTGAGACATTTGGAAAAATATAATACTGGATGTTGGTTAATATTAAGTAATTATAGTTCATTTTGCATATAACAATATTTTGGTTATGCTTACAAACAGAATCTTATCTTGTAGTCATACATGCAAAAAGGTTAATGGATGAAATGATATGATGCTGGGAATTTGCTTCAAAATAATCCAGAGTGGGTAGGGATATAGGTGAAACTAGATTTGAATGAATTGCTAATTGTTGAAGCAGGCGATGTCTGTGTGGAAGTTTGTTACTTTTCTCTCCATTTTTATATTTGTTTGAAATTTTCTATAATGGAAAGTTTAAAAATAGTTTCATAATTATGCCTTAAAGGAAGTCGTTCAGAAAGTCTGATGAAGCAAGAGGAATGGAGGAAAAGGTCTGTGTCCAATGAAAAAAGCTGGCCCGTTTCCTACCAGAATTGTGCCCACCTGCTGGTGAGCATTCTGATGGATCTGTCTTGGAAACAGCAGCTGAGTAGGCAATGGGGTCATGAGGAACAGAAACAACTTGGTTCCTCTTTTAAAGCAATTATCATACTTCACCTCCAACACACTGAGAGAACCAGAGCAGCAATAGTCACTACCTGGAATTTGTGCACTACCCTGCTATCGACAGAGCATTTTACATACTTCCTTTGGTGAATCTTCAATCACAGCCTTGTAGGTAGATGATATTGTCTCCACTCAAGAGACCCAGAAGTTGGACCTCTAACCTGTGCCTTTACCAGAGCATTGGTAGAACCAGCCCTAAGTTGGATGCCATCGAGCACTGCTGTTTCTCTCTGACTCCAGATGGCAGAGCAGCCGGAGGGACCCTTTATGTGTTTGAGATGTGTGCATGTGTCCAAGCAGGGCTGTGCTGCCTATGCCCGGTGTGGACTTCCTTTAGAGGGATGCTCATTGGTAAATGTAATTGAGAAGAACACGTGACTGGACATGAAAACTATGATAAAATAGAGGGCAGGATGGGGAACAAATACCCCCAAAAAGGGATAAGGTCCTTCCATCTTCTAGGCACTGTGCTGAAAATTATAGTCTAATATGGGCTGAGAGTCAAAGTTGGAGGAGGGAAAGAGTTAGATTTTCTGCTTTTTTTTTTTTAACCCTTAGAGCAAAATGCCCTAAAGCATTCATTCAGTGATGACTACCCTAAGGGAGTATGAGCCTGTGTTCCTCTCTTTTCTCAGTCTTCCTTCTGTGACTTACCTCACCTTCAATTCTTTCCTCTCTTGGGAAGGTGGATGGGAGCAAAAAGAAGAAAAAGAAAAGAGCTTGGCAGGAGGATCAGGTCAAAGCTAAGGACCCCTGTGAAATGTCTCAAACTATGGAGATGCTTATGCAACTCTGTTAAGGGGGAAAGAACCCAGCGGACTAATTTTGCAGGCCTCTATTTTTTTACAGGTCATGATTCACATTATCCCTAAACAGGTTTTCTAAGAGAAATAAGAAGGTCATGATTCACATTATCCCTAAACAGGTTTTCTAAGAGAAATGAGTCTGTCAGAACACTCTTCAAATGACCTTTTAAATTCTAAGAAGCAGGGAAAACTACTTCTCATTAAATGTTCTGTGCTTGTTCTAACTTATGGATAAATGTTATGTCAGATCTGTGATGCAGTATTTCTGTATGTACCTATAGCTATATGTTAGTGTACCTTGTACAATCACATGGGGTTCAATTGTATGCCCATTTAAAAACTGTTTCATGACTGAGACAGTGTAACAAGGTATATACCCTTAGAGAGGACTCATATATTTCCTGGATATTATTTCACTGATCAGTAAAAAGGAGGGATTCCAGGAGCCAAATATCTCAAAATCTCATTTTACTATTTTAAATGATTATGAGGTTTGTTGTACCTCAGTTTTTACAAGCTGTTATTTATTATATCTGGTCTTTATAGAAAGCCAAGGTGAAGTTTGGGAATAGAACTTCCAATATTGTTATTAAGGGAAAATGGGATTCACTCTATAGTGCCAATTTGAGGAGTACATGGTGGCAAAGATAGGGTTGCTGACATCATGTTTACTTTGTTGGTATAACAGCAAGCATTTCTAGGCTGGGCATGCACTCTGTGATGGCTCTCTGAGTCTGTAAAATGGGGCTAGTAGTAACATCTGCTTCACAGGGTTGTTGAGAGCAATACAAATATATTCAAATAATTAAGAACAGTGTCTAGCTCAGTAAGTGGTGGCTGAGATGTCCTTATCGTCATCATTGTCACTTATCCTCACAATAACCTGTGATATGAGGTGGGTTTTAGGGCCTCCCCATCCTGTACATGAGTGTCAGGTAGGGAGTTTACGCAGGGCCGGAAAGGGAAGCCAGGCATTCTACACTGTGTCACGAGGCATACTGTGACCCACGTAGGGGATGATCCACATTGGGATCCCTTTATAAAGCAGCAATACCATAGTGCAGACCTATCTTTCACTTTTCTTAACTCTGACTTGTCAGTAATAATTCTGTATGCTGATATGGAAAATCTCAACTATGTCATTAGGCTTTTTTTTTTTAATGCCAAATAACACGTCACTAGTATGCTTTAATACCAGTTGTGTTTTTTAAAAAGGATAATCCTGTATGCTTTATACATGCATAAAAATTTCTGAAGCAGATACATAAGAAATTCCTAGTGGTTACCTCTGGGGAATGGGATTGGTTGTTAGAGAATAGGTAGATGTTTACTTTCTATTTTATCCCCTGATATACTGTTTGAAATTTTTTTGTCATGATTTTTTTTTAACAAGTAAAAAAGTTAAAAATAAATAAAAGAAAAAGGAAGGTATCTTACTTCATTCAGGCTGCTCTAACAAAATGTTACCAACTGGGTGGTTTATAAGTTACAGAAATTTATTTCTTGTAGTTCTGGAGGCTGGAAGTCTGAGATCAGGATGCAGACGTGGTTAGGGAAGGGTCCTGTTCCAGTGGAAGGCTTCCCTTTGAATCCTCCTGTGGAAGGGGCCAGACAGCTCTGTGGGATCTCCCAGTAGGAGCACTAAGCCCATTCATGAGGGTCTGCCCTCATTCTGTAATCGTGTCCCAAAGGATGCAGCAAGCTCCATCATCAGCTTAGAGATTCATAACACACTAGTATCACAAAGGATGTGAGAAACCACAGGAAAGAAACCTGTATGTGCATTTTTTTAACCCTTATTACACCTATTAATATCCTGCAGAATTATATTCCATGGAATATAGTTTTGGAACTGTTATAAAAATTTCAAGAAAAAAGTGACCTAGCCTTAGGTTAACTGCAAGTGGAAGGAAGGTGAATATTTCTTCAGGAATGGTGGGTGACATACCCGGTGGTATGGTGCAGTGATAACTGAGTCTTCGATTCAGGCACACCTGGGTCCAGATCCTGGTCTTCCATTCACTAGCTGGCTGAGTTCCCTAACCTCTTGGTCTCAGTGGGCTCACGGAGAAAGAGGAAGAACATCCTGTCCTCCTAAGGGCATTTTTAGGGTTAAAGGAGATCAGTACCTGGTCCGCAGTGGTTCTAATAGGTGTTAGTTCCCTCCTGCATACCGTTGGCTCCATCTGTCTGTCTCCAGCTACTGTACTGCGGTTGTACCTTAGTCATAAATGTCCACACTTACCAAAACAGACAGTTATTGAAGGATCCCTTATTTTTGGAAGGCTTCATTTCAGAATTTGTCACAAATGCTTGCATTTTCAATGTGAATTCATTTCTAAAATCTTGATTTCCAGATGCCTATTTAAAGAACATGCCTCTTGTACAAGGCAAGGTTCATGGACTCTGAGAGACTGTTGGGAATCCTGTTTCTATAAAACCTTAGAGCTTTTAAATACAGAGAAATGTTCTCTAAAAATACAGAGAAATTCACTGTCTGCATCACATTCAGGTTTGTCTGCTCCAGGCCATTCCAGGCCCCTGCACCAAGGTTGCCCCTTACTGTCATTTCTTGTGTCAGTGTTAGTGCTCACACACAGTGGATGCAAATTTCACACTTAAATTGAAAAATATGTGCACTAGAGCACTGCCTTTTCAAACTAACCTTTGCATTAAGCTCTTGGATTCTAATTACTCAGCTGCTGTTTGCCTCCCCAAACTACCCTCCCTGCCTGTGCAGATTGAGTTTAAAGTTCAGGAAGTATTAACAAAAGGAATCAGAAGCCAAATCTCAGGCCCAGCCTCTGAGGAATCTCCCCGTCTGCGTCTTGCCTCTCCCTCCTCCTGGGTGTGCCCGCCTGGGAGGGCCAGTGAGTAACCTGCACAATTTTTTTTCTATTTTGGCCCTTCCCACCCAGACGAGAGGACGGAGCGGCAGACAGGCTGGCAGACTGCGGTGAGTCCTGTTCAAGCATGCACGGAGCTTACCTCTACCTGCACCCACGACCCGGACCCCTCCCCACCTGGCGAGGGTCTGGAGGGGGCCTCTGCTCCCGAGGGTAAGGGCTGCTGGCGCCGGATCACTTCATTCTCATCTGCTGTGGTGCTGGCTTTTCTTTTTCACTGTGTTTAAATGGGAGCATTTCTGATAGAATTGAAGGTGTTTTGTTTGGTTGATTGGTTAGTTCTCAGTGGTCCCAAGACAAATGTCTTCCCAGCAGGGTTTATTAGAACTTGTAACCCGATAGCCTAGCCTTGAAACCAAACTTAAGATACTAATTATCTCTGGTTAGTACAACTTATCCTTTTGGCCCTGTAGGGAAAAAAAAAAAAAGACATTGCTTACCAAATAGGTTGTGAAGCAAGGAAAGTGGTAAGGATTGTGGCCATTTTAATAGAGCGTCACCTCTGATTAATTGAAAAGTAGCTTAATTGTTGCCATAATAGATCAAGACTATGTTTTGTGTCAAAACAAAACAAGCACACAGAAAAACCTATTTAAAAAATGTCAAGTGTTGAGAGACAGCTGCCCGCAGAGGGGTTTGAGTAAACGAGTTAAAAGGTAAACTGGTCTAATTAAATATTATGTGACAGCGGAAGTACCGAATTAAATCTGTGGTGCTCTGGGAAGAAAAAAGTTAGATGCTTGATGTGGGATTCATATGGTATTTAAGGAAGAAAACAGATCTTTGTAGAGTGTGTTGAGAATTCTTTGACAGGAGGGTTGGGAGGCAAATGGAAGGGCCTGGGAAGCAGTGTTTTTGGCTTACGGCTTCGAGGATGTCTCCCTCAGTTGCAGTGGGTGAGAGTCATTCAGAGCCATCAAGTTCTGCATTGTTACCAGGCTTCTGAGCTTCAGATATTTATTCTGAACACAAGTGGTTGATGGAACTGGCATGTGAAGGAATAAAACTGCAGCCTCTGGATCCTGGCCTAGCCCAAACTTTAATACCTGTGGAGATTTCAAGAAAAATGTTATAGGAAAGATATGGCTGTGGGTAAGTTAACTTGTTACTATACCCCTCCAGGATGTTTGAGATGGCCCTGTTCTAACAGCCAGGAGGTATCACATGGTGATTGCATTCGGTGTGACGATGCTGGGCTGAGGGGTTTTATAGGAGAATGGCATAGGACACCGATAGAAATTGCACAAACCAGAGGCATTTCCACAACACATGGGGAGGTTTGGCCTGTGCCCAGGTGTCTCTGCAAACCCAGCACAGGCTCTTTCTTGCTGTGCAGGTAATTTAAGGATTCTCTATAAGGAGCAACCTATGTGTAACATATCTAAGTTTTTAGAGCTGCAGGAAATAGTAACCCTAAATTGTTCCAAGAAGAGTATGAAGTAGCTGTGTGTGTTGAAGTGGGGAAGGGCACAGACAGGATGAGAACCCCTGTAGATCACACACCCCTCTTCATGAAGTTTCAGGAGAGTACATACGGTATGTCTTTGGCTGAAGAGAAATCAGTACTTCTTCATGAGTGTCATTATCCGTGTTCCCATGGTGATAATGATAGTAGCTTTCTCATAGCTGTGGTTTCCCCTTGGCTAATTCATCAGAAGCACAGATTGCAGCCCAGTCAGCTTGTTAGAAGATGATCCAAAAATGCCACTTATTTTGTTGCCACCAGGTGAGCAAGAGAAGGGGGTGGCAACCATTATGATGAATGTACCTGGAGTTGTGAGGTTTAAATTAGTGACCCTTTTCAGTTATGATTAAAAAGAAAAACGATGCCACTCCAAGCCACCCAGGGACTTAACAGCACTGACAGCCATTCTCGCCCTCATAGGCATTTGCACCTTGAACACTACATGCTAGAGCATAAAAACTTAACCATCCTACCAAACCTACTTGCTCCGAGACCCAGTTCTCAGTAATAAAATGAAGTTCAGAAAGTGTGGGCGTTTCCCCCTATTGATGGCCTGATCTGCATGTTTTCAGAACTTCCTAGGGTTTCTATATAAGCTACATTGAAGGCAGTATCTTCCTGAATTTGGCTTTACTGAGCCATCTTCATGATGAATTCAGCATTTAAATAATTTTTTCTCTGTGTTCTTCATCCACTCCTGTTGCTTATCTTTTAAGCAGTGATCCTACCAAGCAGACTGAAAGCTGGCCATATACATGGGAACCCAGCTATGCCTTTCAGACAGCCTTGCATATGAGCAGTGTACACTTTCTCCTCCCATGAGCCTCCAGGCCCTGCGTAGCCTTGGCAACTTCTCTGCCATCCTGCGTTTTCTGGTTCCTGGAATTCTTTTCTCTACCACCCACTGTGGTCCCAAACCTCAGAGGTAGGTGTTTAGAGAATTTGAGTGGAGCTAACCAAAATGTCATGGTGGTTTTTCTAAAAACAAAAAGCAGCACCTTCGTTGCAGGGATGCTGTGATAACTGCTGCATCCAAGCCAGGCTGCATGCGCTGTAGGGCCTGGGTCAGAGAAAAGAGTTGTGGATTTAGCCACTGCAGTTTCAGTGCATTTCCTAAGTGGTCACAGTTCAGGTAAGGTGGAGCAAAGCAGGGAAGTGGAGCAAAGAGGCTCAGCCACCAGCTGGTGGCTAAAATATAATTAGCCTCCGCCTGCAGTCTTCAGCGAGCTCCAGTTCCTGCTCCTCGGGGCTGTGTGCTGGTCTTGTGTGTTATGTCTTCCCTGTGATGTTCCTTACACGTTGCTGCTCTTCATGTGAATGCTGTGGGGTTGTTGGAGGATGTAGCCCTCCAATCATTCAGTCACACTTCATCTGTAGGCACATCCTAAGCCAGGAAGAGACATCACAGAGGGACCTGCCCTGAACTTGTCTTCATAAGCATGTCATATCCTCCACACCATCTGTAAAAACCTCGAAGGATAATATAAAGTAGGGCTGAGAGTAAACAGATTTCTTTTGCTTTGGTTTGAGACAGAGAATTTGAGGATTAAGTACGAAGTGTGTGTGTGCACACAGGAGTAGACATGAGGAATATCAGATGAAACTTCAACCTGAGGATTTTATAACTTTTTGAGATTAAGGTGAAAACTGGTCCACATTTAGAAGTCACATTTGGCTGAAAGTGATGTTTTCCTCCTCTTAGGTTATATAATAGCTTGATTGCAAAAATGGCCCCAATTATTCTCCTTTTTGAATCTAGTCCCTTGAGATATGACTCTGTAGCTCCTTTTATCAAGAGGTAAAGTCTGTTTCCTCAGCTCCTACATCTGGGGTTGGCCTCATAGCTTACTTGGGCCAATAGATGTGCAGAAGTAAAGGTGTGATTGCATGCTGACCCCCAACCTAGGTCTCAAGAGGCCTCAAGCACTTCCGCTTGCCCCCTTGGGATCCCACTTGGTCACCATATGGACACTTCTGGACTTGCTTGCTGTGGCCTGGAGACCCTTGCCAAGCCATGATGCTGTACTCTGACACCAGATGCATGTGAGGCAGTCCTGCACCAGCCAGCTGACTGGCAAAACCCCTGAGTTAGTCTAGCTGAGATCACCAAACTAGTCCAGTACCATAGATTCATGAGAGTAATCAGTGCTTATTGTTTTCAGCTACCGAGTTTTGATGTGGTTTGTTATGCTAATCATAACTAATGGGTACATGTGGTCACCTGGAGATGGTGTCTCTGTATTCACTTTGGGGTCTGTTAATGTCATCACAAGTGCTTAGTGCAACTCAGCATAGGAGATTCAATCATTGGATGGAGGGCTTCTGTTAGGTGGAGGTGTTCCCAATTCCTGTGATCATCAGCATTACTTTGAACTCTTTCTCACAATACAGATACCTAGGCCTTGTGCCAGAGTGTTCAACAAAATATCCATAGATGGGGGTCTAGGAATCTGTAATTTAGAAAGCTCTGGTGATTGGCTGGGATTGAAAATCAGTAATCCAGTGGTCTTGTCAGTTCCTTCCATTATTGAAAGATGCCGTGATTCCAGTTCATCTGTACTTGGGCGATTAACACTCAGATGGTTCAGAGTTCATTACTTACTTGGCATACTTCCAGCTGCATAAGTAAACTTCATATGTGATTACCTTTGGACGAAAGCACATTGACCTGACCTTAGGTGGGAAAAAATCCACAGGTGCAGATTGATGCCTGCAGTTGTGTATTGTTTACTATTGTATCCCCTGGGATTTAGAACATGGTATGGAGTCCATGAATAAATCTTAGGCGTTGGGATGTAATAGGACCCTGCTTTGAGGGCCTTATAGTCTAATGGGGGAAAAACAAATCAAATATCCATTACTTGTTATGTATTAAGAAAACAAAACTCTGTTAACCCTTCAACTATAGGTGAACTTTTACTATGATGGGTGTATCAGTTGTTGCGACAGTAATGCTGCACTAGAACTGCCATAAAATCTCAGTGGCATACAATATGCTTTTATTAATCCCTGTGTCTGAAAGTTGGGGTGGGGAGAATCAGTTGATCTTTTTTTAGGCTCAGTTGGTGGTAGCTTTATTCCACATGTTCCTTATCCTCCCCCTGGGACTGGCTGTTAATTTAGTCATGTTCTTCTCCTGGTGATGGCAGAGATACAAGAGCCCAAGCCACACTGAACAAGCGTTTTTCAAGCTTCTGATTGTGCCATACATCTGTTAATATCCTGTTGGTTAAAGCAAGTCACATAGTCAAGTCCATTATCACAGGGTAGGGAAATACATATTTGCATGGAAAAATGGCAGTCATGTGGCAAAGGACATGGGTACTGAGAGGGGTGAAGAATTGGGGCTGTTAGGGGAAGGGCATGGGAGGGAGTTGCAGTTTTTCTTGCTTGGAAAAGCTGGTGAAGTCCTAGCTGGATCCCAGGAGTAAAAAAATGCCTCTGGAACTAGCCTGTTCCTTGTCATGTGCAAGTGAGCGTCAGCTTCTTTGCTACTATGATTTATCTGATGGAATTTTAAAGGGAAAAGAATTTGGACAAGTACCTCAGACTTGAGAGGTACAGAGATGGCACTGGAATGCCAACAGAATGCCTCTGTTTCTGTCCTCACTCTGTCTTCCACAATGTAAAGGGTGTGGATCACTGGGCTCCGTCATCTTCTGACCACTTCCAGGATGGGCATTTTTTGAAGTGGAGTCGTTACTTTAGATCACACAACATTCCTTTGCTATCATCACTTCCTTCTGAGGCAAAAAGAAACCTGTTTCTAGCTAGTCTGAACATTGGGGACCTTTTCCCAAACCCTAGCCCAACGTTGCAGTGGTTGAAATTTGGGTGAACATGCCTTCCTGATGGCCCATTGTTCCCTGATTCATTTCATGAAAGGCTTGTGGCCTATGCCTCTGGTTGAGCTAGGAAGCCAGCGATGATGCTCAAGGGTAGAAACCATGCATTATAGTATTACTGAGAATAATAATGGACTACTTTATTCGAGGCCACTGATTTATGAGTGTTGCTGTTGATCGTTCTGTGCCATTGGATCTGTGTGGTGTGTCAAATTTACCTCTAAGGAAACTGAGATACAAAGGATTATGTGACATCCCTGAGACCACATCTGTGGTCCCACTGAGATTAGCAACCTATCCTCTTGGCTTCTCAGCTTCCACATGGCAGTCAGATGCTGCCTTGCTTCACAGAAAGCATATGATGGTATCATTACTTGCTGATTTATCCTCCTAAGAAACCCCACCCTCCTAGTACATATGGTCCACAGGAAACAAGGGCACCTAGCAGAGGTGTTCAATAATATAAGATTTCCACACCACAATGTTAGGGAAAGTCAGCTGGATTATAGGTCATTTCTAAATTCTATTTCCTGAGGTTGCTTTTGTTACTGTCTTGACCAACAAAACAATTGGTGTGGGGACTGTTCAGAAGTTCTCCCAGGTTCCTTGTGACTACTTCTGTCGTGTATTTTCTGATTCCTCACCTCCCATTTCTGTTACCTGGTGACTCTTGAGCAATTCTTGCAATGGATTTCTGACAAACAATGATATTTCTATTTTATGTGAAAAACTGACTTGATTAAGCAACTCATTTAAACTAACGCTTTGCAGGAGGCATGATATGATTAGAGCAGGCATTTCTAGTGTAGTTTTGTCAAATGAACACATGCAAACAATCAGATAATTGCAGTAGCCTCAAGTATATATGGTTTGCTATAATTAATGTATAAGCTGGTTATCTTGGATAGGTTGTTTCCATTTCTGGTGATGGCTTTCCTGAAAACCTCATGGGTCTCCCATATAACACTGATGTTACATAAAATAATGTTATTTGAGCAATAATATAAAGTCCTACTTCTCTTTCTTGCTCAGTGCCAACGGTTGTATCTGCATTGTTTATCTCTGAAAACCTAGAAGCCAGCATAACAGAATCTAAATAGATAGCTCTCAGATGAATGTATGAGGGAGTGAATGGTAAGATTACAATATCCAGCTTCTAGCAAATTTTAGGATCCTTCCCAGGTGTTTCTACCCCTGAGAAAGGGCAATGAAGGGTTAATGTTCTCTTAACTGGAGCTGGAGGGGTTTGGATAGGGATCTCAGCAGAGCTGCTGAATCACATTCTTTCTGCTACTATAGCAACAGGTTGAGAATTCTGCTGGCATTGTCGTCTGCCCACGTTGGAAATGCCTGCATGCAGGCCACTTTATTGGCTGGGGGACCACTTTTATTTTTTTCTATGATGTTTCAATGAAGCAGCCTGTTTGCAGAGACAAAGAAGGCAACACAAAGCAGGGGCTTAGACTCCTGGAAAGGCGGAGACTGATCTTGTTTTGATTGGAAGGACATTTCTAATCTTTTGTTCCCTGAAGAGGTGTGAGATGGAGAAGGAATTGAGGTTTAATTGGCAATCAGGAGCATCTTTTTTCCACCCCCTGGTTAATGAGGCCTCTCTTCTGAGAAACGCCCCCTGGCAGCATTTGGAAAGCTTTATCATTGCTTAATAAATAGAGTGATAGTTAAGCTCTTGGATTATTGCCCATGTTCACTTCTAAGTTTGGAGATGCCGGAATGGACCAGAATGTAGGTTTTTCCACTCTGCATTCACCAGTCCTTCTGATCAACTCCGTACCTGCCTAGTTTCCTGAGAAGGAAGGACAACGAATAAGAGATGGAGGTGTTAGTGTTTACTTGGTGTAACAGTATTTTAAAGAGGAAAGAAAATGGGGAAGCTGCTGAGGAGAGTGGCTCAGGTGGTGGTAACTTCCCGGGAGGCTTCCCATGCCCTGAGAAAATGCTCAGCCTGTTACTGAGGTGAGGTGACATCAGAGCTGAGGGCTAAGTGTGGTTCTTGCTGAGCCAGTGGGTGAAATCGGTAGATGTTTAATATCACTCTGAATTGACTTATCACATTGCCAGAGTGGTGGTATTACTTCTATATCTTGTGCTAACTTTGCACGCAGATGGGGAAATCTGCTTGGCTCACTCCTCGTTGCTGGTTCACAGTACCTTTTGGTCAAAATACCTGAATGTGTGGAGCCTTCAGAAGCAGCCCTGTTCTTTTATTAAAAGTTCCATTTTTAAAACCTTTTTATACCCAACCTGTTAAATGCCATTTGAAAATGGAATTAGCCCTTGATTTTCATGTCTCAGAGTCCCATCATCACTGCTGTTAAGTCCATTGTGGCCACTGAAGCTGCTCTTCTTGTTGGAGTGTCATCCAGAGAGCCCTGGGCCAGAAGCCAAGAGCCTGGGGTCTAGTCATAGCCAGGAGTGGCCTTGGGCAGCTCACGTGGGGATTTTAATTCCACTACATGTAAAATGAAAGGCTTGGATGACATTTCTAGGATTTTTTCCATATCTCTCCCCCACACAAAAAAAATGGTACTCCAGTTTTTAAAAGTAGAAAATCCTTTGCTTTGTTGGACGTCTTAAAATCTGCAACTCGGTTAACTCTTTCTGTAGAGCTCTGCTTCGCTGTTGCTTCCTCAGGGAAGTCCCTGGTCCCCGACTGAATCAGGACTCCCCAGCCATGTGTTCCCTGAGAAGTGTGTTCTTTTCCTTCATCACACTTACCACAGTTTGTAACTATCTCTTTTTTTTCCTGTGTATCTTTTTCTTTTAATTGAAGTATATTGATATACTTGTCATATACAACACAGTGGTTCAACAGTTACCCATATTATTAAATCCTCACCTAGAAAGATGTTACAGAATCTTTGAATATATTCTCCATGCTGCACTACTGTCCCTGTGACTAAGTTATAATATGATGGAGAATTTTTGTGCCCCTTTATCCCCCCACCACATACCCACCCCTCCCCCTCCTTCATGGTAACCGCTATTCTCTTCTCAGTGTCTATGGTATACTGCTGATTTGTTCATTTTGTTTTGCTTTGTTTTTATATTCCACAAATAAGTAAAATCATAGGTATTTGTTTTTCTCCACCAGCGTCATTTCACTTCACATAGTACCCTCTAGGTCCATCTCTTCTTTCTAGAGTAATATTCCATTGTGTATATGTACGACGTCTTCTTCATTCATCTATGGACAGACACTTTGGTTGCTTCCATCCATACCTTGGTTATTGTAAATAATGCAGTGATAATAGGGGTACATATATCTTTTGGAATCAGGGATTTTGTTTTTTTTGGGTAAATTCATGGAAGTGGAATTACTGGATTGAATGGTTTTTCTATTTTTTTTTTTTTTTTTGGAGGAACCTCCATACTGCTTTCCATAGCAGTTATGCCAATTTACATTGTTATTTCTTGTCTTTTGGATAGTGGCCATTCTGACTGGTGTGAAGTGATATCTCATTGTGGTTTTGATTTGCATTTCCTTAATGATTAGCAATGTGGAACATCTTTTAATGTGCCTGTTGGCCATCTACTGTAGTTCTTCTTTGGAGAAGTGTCTGTTCAAGTCCTCTGCCCATTTTTTAATTGAGTTATTTGTTTTTTGGGTGTTGAGGCTCCTAAGTTCTTTATATATTTTGGGTGTTAACCCCTTATCAGAAGAGTTACGAACTATGAATATATTCTCCCACACTATAGGATGCCTTTTCATTCTGCTGATGGTGTCCTTTGCTGTACAGAAGGTTTTTAGTTTGATATAGTCCCATTTGTTCATTTTTTATTTTGTTTCCCTTATTTGGGACACATGCCAAGGAGATGTGTCCAGGAAAAAATTGCTCATACTTATGTTCAGGAGATTTTTGCCTATGTTTTCTTCTAAGAGTTTTATAGTTTTATTTCTTACCTTCAAGTCTTTGACCCATTTTGAGTTTACTTTTGTGTATGGAGTTAGACACTAACCCAGTTTCATTCTCTTGCATATAGTTGTCCAGTTTTCCCAACAACAGTTGTTGAAGAGGCAGTCTATCCCCCATTGTATATTTATGGCTCCTTTATTATATGTTAATTGACCATATATGTGTGGGTTTATATCTGAGCTCTCTATTCTATTCCACTGATCCATGGATCTGTTCTTGTGCCACTGCCATACTATTTTGATTACTGTAACTTTGCAATATAGCTTGAGGTCAGGTAGTGTAATGCCCCCAGATATGTTGTCTTTCTCAGGATGACTTCGGCATCTCACTCTTTTTTTTTTTTTAATCAATTTTCTCTCTCATCATGAGACTGAGGACTCTGTGAGGCAAGCACCCAATCTTTTTTATTCAACATTGATTCTGCATATAGGAGTCACTCAATAGGTCTTTGTCGAATGACTGACAGTGCTGCATTCAGCTTTACAGAGGTGCAAAGATGATTATAACACAGTCTTTGCTCTTAAAGTTCTTCAGATTCACTATCCCTGTTTCTCTTCTCTACCATCTCACCTGACACCCAAAATATACTGCAAGAAATTAAAACAGGAAACCCTCGTTCCTGTCATTGATCTGATTATTAGATAGGTTTGAATTTTCTGTGATTGGGCTGATTTGTCTTTTGTGACAGAATCTGTGAAACGAAGTAAGGGGCTGGAAGGAGATTATGGAAGATAGCATATACAATGGAAGTGATGGGGAAAAAAAAGAAGGAAAGAATGGGAGGGAGAGAGGAAGGAAGCTATGAGGAGGGGGAGAGAGAAGAGTAGTGAGAACATGGGGTTATATCTTTTTAATTATTTTGTCTGTGTCTTTTTTTGACTGTCAGGCTTTACAAACAAGGACATGGTTTTTAAATAAAATTATTACCTGAAGTGTTGAGTAATGGCACAAAGAGTTTGTAACCAAAAGGTAATTATAAAAACACAAAAAGTTGACTGGATTCCAGAAATCCTTTGCTTTATATTTTAAACCAGAAAGGTATCAATTTTCAAAGGGATTAGCAGGTTCCAGTAAACTAGCAGAGTTGTGATCAATCCAGGCAAATGCATTATGAAACCAGGGCTAGCCATTACACATTTAAACAGCAAGGAGCAATTTGATTTTTACCAACAAGCCTAGTCTAGACCCTGCCAGGAGGGAAGAGCAAGATTCCTTAGGTTGGAGGTGTGATGGTTATTTATCAGCCAAGTACAGGAGGTGCAAACAAAAGCTGATTTAATTAGACAGTACAACTTCCTTTTGTCTTGTTGAGTTCCTAGTTTGTTGGGGGAGTGGCTTAGGGAAGCTTTACTCATTAAGTTAAGTGTCTGTGGGCAGCATGAAATCTCTAGCTTCAAAAAGCCAAAGCGGCCTCAATTTATCTTGAGAAAGGTACAGGTAGAGAGTAGGGGCAGGTGAGAAGGGCAGTTTCACCTCTGGCTCCTCTCCCTAAGAGTTCAACTTTCATGGCAAAGGATGATTTTTCCCTTCAGAGTTGTTCCCCTCACACAGTTTCTGGGTCTGTGGGTGCTCTTAGGTCGGAAGTCAAACCCTAACAGCCTGTATCCCTCCCAAAACCATTCCAGGAAGAGCATAATGGCTAAAGCAATCACATAATCTCTCTTTATGGGAACAAAGGAATTTTAGCCAACAATGTAAGGTGTGCTTGTGGGCTTTGTGCCTACGCTGCACAAATCCTCCCACGCACGCACTATGTCCATTCTGCTCATTCACTATTAGGCGGAGACAGTGTGCTTTGTCATGCTGGCTGAAGACTAGGAAATAACTGTTGGGTTTAAAAGGAGCCGGCCGTAAGTCCCATGTGTCTTGCTGGGCAATATTAATTGGTCACTCCTTTATTTACAAAATATACACAACAAGGATGGTATGTGGGGTTATGGTACTTTCCTATTTGATGTTCCCTAGTGAATTTGTTTCAGAGAAGGTCAGCCATAAGCAGTCTCATGGTTTTCTAAGAATTTGTCTCTTTCGAGACCTGTCAGGAATAAACAACACTTTAACAAAATTCTTCACAAAGCAAATCCCTTTGTTTCCAGTGGTAAATCTTCTTTTAACTCTCCGCTCTGCCACTTCCTAACTGTACAGCTTGGGTGTGCTGTTTAACCTCTCTGTTGCTCATTTTCTTCATCTTCATATGGAGTTTATAATATCTCTCTCAGAGGAATCTTGTGAGAAGCAAGTAAGATTGTCTAAGAAGTTGTTTTGCACAGTGCCTGGCACATAATTTAAAAATTGTTATTGTTTTTAGTATTATATATTAACTTTTTCTTTTGCTCCTCCCAAATTAGAAACACCCTTGACATTTGGTCCTTGTCAATATCAGGCTTCTATTCTGGTGTGGAGAGAGGAGAACAGAGTAGACATGGCTGGGCAAGGATGGGGGTATGGAAACCTATGCCCATATTCTATTCTCTCCTATGCCGTTGCTCTTACTACTGTCCCATATTACTTCTTCACCTGTTGCTGGATACAAAAACTAGGTGCAATACAAAAAAGAATACAAATTCAGCTTTGTCTTCCAGGAAGTGGTAAGTTCCAGGCTCACTTTCCCATTTCCCAAGTCCATTATGTGCATTTGCTGTTCAGCTCAAATCCTAGGTCAGACGTACCATATGAACTAATACCTAACACAGAACAGACACAGGGCAGTGTAGCAGTGGTACCAGTTGTTCTCATCATGGAAGACAGAGTGACTGTCAAACCGTTTGATGCTTAGAGGGAAACACTTTTAGAAAGTCAAAGAGCAGGCCAGGTATGAAACTCTCCGAGCTCTCTAGTCTCTGCGGACTTCCAGGCTTGAGAGGAAGGAATGTGAATCACTGGACTTGGAAAGAAGGCCCAGGGAAAGGAAACAGGAGATTTCCTGTCCATCTCCAGCTGTGAAAGAGTTGTCAATACAGTGGGGCCTTGGAGAATGGCCAGGACCCTGAGCTTCTGTAGCCCTAGTTTCCTGACCCACAAAGTAGAGGTGACTAGTAATCATTAAATGCAATAATGTATATAAAGCACATGACTTTAAGCCTATCATATAGTGAGCACTCAATAAATGTGAGCTGTGATTAGCTCATGAATAACACCCAGACACTCAGCTATTCGGAGGCCCATCTGACTTCTTAGTCCAATGTACCTTGGGCTTCCCCACCGTCTCCTGAGGCTGCCCGCCACTCACATGTTGACCACAATAAGTGGGGAAGAGGTGCCCTATCTGTCTGCAGCTGTGGTTAGTCTTGACAGTCCATAAGTTGGAGTGAAATGACCCATCTGAAGGTTCAGATACTGTTCTATCATTACCATACGTGGTAAGAGAGGAGGGGTCGAGACAAGCAGGCCCATCACACCAGGAGCAGGCCATTCTCCGGCAGGGACTGCAGGGTGGCATTGTCTGTATTTGTATCTTTAACATGAATTCACATTTTATCATTCTTTCCTTTGTGTCTCATCAAAGGAATGCCTTATTTTGAATCCATTCTGGTGAAAGTAGGGTGGCTTACACTGTTATCTTTCAAAATAAAATGGTTATAGTGTTTTAAAGAATTACAGGGTTTAAAAAAAGGAATTACAGGGTTTTAAAGACTGGACAAATTCAGGGTCATCTAATACAACCCCCTCACTTTATAGATGTGGAAATTGAGGCCCAGGGATATTAAAATCTCTGAGTAGCAGAAGGACAGGTCTTCCAGCTCAATTCAGGGTCTTCCATACATGGTCTTGTGGTTTATTGCTTTTGCAGTGTGGACACAAAACAATTTGGGAGCAAGGTTGGTCATCTGTATGAAGGATTCTCAAATGAGATAATGACACCTTTGATCCAGTGCCTTCCTGTCAGCACATTATCCCTGACTCTTCGTAGGAAATGCGCATCTATTATGTTGAAGAAGCCATGATGACAGAATGAGTAGTTCCTGTTTTTCCCCTCTGAAGGTCAACCTCCCCCACACACTCTGTGCCCTTAGATACACAGTCATGATCAAAACAGATTCAGATCCCTGAGCTCCATGCATGGTCCATGAAGGAATAATTCATAATAGGACCTCATCCTCTATCTCTGCAAGTCCAAGAAAAGGTCAGATCACAGAGCACAAGACTTGGATATTTATGAATAGATTTTTTATTCAGTTAACTAAGTAAAATTGTTACAGGTAGATAAACAAGAAGTTACAGAGAAAGTATTTGGAGAAAGTATACATCCAAGATATAATAGCAATTGTTCAAACCAAGGTTCAGCAAATTATGGAATTGTCCTCTCTCTAATAAGACCTATCCAATTTTTCTTTCAGTCTATTGAGTATTATCTTTTTAACAGTTTGGATGTAACATCTGGCATCCCCTTTTTTGTTTAAAGCCAATAATAGTATCTATTATTTTTTTTAAGCAACTGCTATGTGCCGGACACCATAATGAATGCTTTTCATGTGCTCTCATTTAACTTGGATAGTATGGTAAGGTAGGGGTGATTTTCCTCATTTTGTTGATAAGGACACTGAGGCTCAGGGATCAAGGTAAGCAGATTTTTGGGGTGTTTCTGTTCCCACAGAAGCAGGGTAGAGCTAGGTTTTAGGCAAACACCAAGGAAAGGTTGTTAATCCAGTTTTTGAACCAAATAAAGCTCTGCCACTAGACCATCTTGTCCAACCTGGCCAATGCTACCCCAGAAACCAGCCCTTCTGAATATTGAAGATGCAGCCTTTCTCTCCTTGATCCTTCCACAGTCCCTCAGTATGAATGGCTATGAGTCCTCTGGTGAATCTGGTTTCCCTTGAGAATTTCTGGTTCCCACAGTTCTTTCACTTTTCTCTGCAACAAAGCTACCCTCTCTTCGTGGCCCCTATAACTCCCAGGCTGCTAGGGATGGATTCAGAATTACAGCATAAGTGGCTAGGCCTTGTCCAACACCAACAGGCACATCTATGAATAATGCCCCAACATTCCTACTTGGACTCTGTGATTGTGTTCTGTCTGCTTAGAGTCCTTTTAAAAATAACTTCTGGAACTGAGCTGGATGTCATAAATCCAGAGACAGTCAAGTCTTATCCCTCACTAAGGATGATGATACCTAAAACTTGTAAACTTCTGTTGGGGAAGTTGTTTCAGAACCAATCTGCATTCAACAGACAAAAACCATGCCCTTTCCTTAGTCAAAATATAAAAGCTAAAGATATAATAGCTTCAGATACATCATCTCACTTACCAACCACAACAGTCAGATAGACTGTAAGTCCTTTCTTATGTATAAAGAAATTGAGACAAGGAAGCTGTCACACACCAGCAAATGTCAGTTAGAATCCAGGTTTCTCTAACTCCGAAGTTTGTGCCCTTAAGTGCTATGGTGTATTGTCCCTTTTTAAAAATAGGATATATATTTAAAGAAATTTACTCACCAGCATTGACTCCAAGTTAGTTATGGCTGTTTTGAGAAATCAAACACAGTCAATCTCAAAGAATAAAGATTGACCACCACTTAGGTCATGCTGAAGAAAATGATGCAGATTCTGAAAACTCTTCCAAAAGATATACTCCTAAAATGCCTAATGTTATAATTGCACCATTGCAGTATGTGTACAGCTTGCCATCTTAGACTCATTTGGAGGTATAATTTTTGTTTCTTTGTCTTTTTTAATCTCTCTTGTTAATGTTGGCCTGTGCTCATATTTTATGAAATGTGAAAGGTCTGAGATGTCATTGAGATGATTCCCTAAACACACTTCCAGTTATAACTGTTCCTGTAAATTGTCATTTTCTCCCCCATGCTTGCTATTCAGTATAAATTTGATTTTTAGAAGTGCTCCTTATTTAAATAATGTTCCATGCAAAGTATTGTTTGCTCTTCCATTTAAATTATCAGTGTTTATTATTAAGCTACCAGCTAGAAAAGATAGTAATTATCATGCTTAGGCACAGCTGCAAAGCTGTCATGGCTTGATAATTTGTTAAGGAGTTAATGCCCCAGTGTACCTTTTTTATTGTCTGCTTTATTTGGAGAATGTCCAAGTTTAGCTAGATTTCCCCTTCTTCATTTCCCTAAGAGCTAGTGAGTTGAAAATACTACTGTTTTCCCTAATGGGGTGAATGTCAAGGCAGAGCGAGATCTGGGATGTCAGAAAGCTCTTAGTTTCTCAAAATCATACACAGTCATGAAAAGATGAGGACTGAGTTTCAAAAAGGTGAAATTTCTTGTTTACAGTATGACTGATCAAGCTATATTTTTGCAATTAGTGCCATATGTAAAAAATAGAGAGAGAAGGTTAATATAGAGAGAGTGAATGAAGGGATCAGTATTCCTTGGTTGCAAGCAGCAGAAGCAGGCTCTGGCTCAGTTTGTGAAAATGGACGGAGCTGTACACTTATGATATGTCCACCTGCCTGTGCATATGTTACACCTCAAGTAGGTGGAAAGGGCATCGGCTTTGAGATTTGATTGTTGTTTGACCTTAGGCGAGTTACTTAACCTCTATGAATTTCATTTTTCTCACCTGTAAACTATAAACTAATACTAAACCTCCCAGAGGGTTGTCATGAGGATTCTGGAAAGCAGTGTATGTAGAACACCCAGTCCAGGGGAGACAGGAAAATACGCACGTACCTGATCTGCTCACTGGGTAGAGGATGAAAAACTGGGGAGGCCTTTCCTATGCTAAGATTTGGAGCTTCTCTCTGGGGGTTATCGCTTTGTTGGGGGAGTGACCTCACATCATTATGGATGTTGTGAGTGGAACCTGTCACAGTGCATCCATGTGGGGACACAGTGACTCAGTGGCTGGGAGAAAGGGTACTTCTTCCTGTCAGAACCACTGCTAGACAGTTGTCCCACGCCACCACTGGTGGTTTCCTTTTCCTGTGTTTAGTCACAGCCACACCGGCAAGTGAGAGTGTAGTGACTGATCCAGATGCTAGATCCAGGTGCTGGCTGCCAGGTGCCTTGTCAGACTCCGAGGAGCATGTAATTGGGACCCAAGACAGGGTAAAATCTAAAATAAAATAAACATAGCCCTTGCTTTCAAATAGTTCATAGTCTAGTATCAAGGTATACATGGTTCTTCTGAAAGCTACTTTTTTACCTCTCTTTCTCTCCTGATGTCCTCCACTCTCTGGTGCATATTCACTAACATTTTCATTCTTATTCCCTCTCTCTGTGTCACACACACACCCTTCACTGAAGGTTGCTCCCGTAAACAGGATAAAAGTCATTTAATGTGGCCTCTATCCAACAAAAGCAATCAACTCAGAGCATATATCCTCTCCTTGGCTCCCCCAAACTATAGATGGCTGTATCTTACATTAATTATAACAGAAATAACCATTTATTAGGTGTCCGTTATATGTAAGGCACTGTGCCAGGCCCTTGCTTGCATTATCTGTGACTCTTACAATACCCTGCAGGGCATCATTATCCCATTTTATAGGCAAAGGACCTGACACTTGGAAAGCTTAAATAGTTTGCCTGACATCACCCGCGGCCGGTGGGTGGCCCAGTGTAAACCTGCTCTCTCTCTCTCCATGTGCCATGCTCCTTGTGAAACTGTTTGCAGTGTTTGCTCTGATGATTAAATAATGTAAACATCCCTGTGTCAGTTTGTCAGTCAACGGTGCACATTCAAAGCCATGTGTTTAGGAGAGGTTGGCACAATGGTCATTCTTGCTGTAGTTAGTTTGACTGGAAAGGTCAAATAAAGAGCTACTCAGCCTTGCAAACAACTTCTCTTGTTTTCTAAATATCTTAATATTCAGCAGCAGCAACCAGCTGTGCCATCAGAAGGGATATGGAGCCTACTTTATGATCTATATTAAAATCTCAGACACAGGCATTGTAGGAAAAGCCTCTGTATTGAGAAAGATCTGCCAATTTGTTCCCACCTTACTGGGCTGTCTCGCTCAGATTAATTTAATACTTACTGCTAGCCTCTGCTCTGGAAATTTGTAGACCGATAGAGATATCTGATGCAGATTAAAGCAAGCATGCTGTGAACTGGGCACAAAGGAGTCCGCTGATAAAATGCATGTTCTGAGTGGTTTGTACCAGAAGGCACAGTGCCAAGTGGCTACACTCCACTAGTCCTCATGTTTTGGCCTCTAACCTTTAATGGCCAAACGGAGACAGCTAACTCTAAGTAATCCACAGTCTCATGGTATATACTGGGACTTAGGTCACATTCAAATGAGGAGGGAGGTCAAAAGCCAGCAAATCACCATGGATCTACATGTAAGCTTTTCAGGCCCAGAAAGTTAATCATACTCTTGTTTTAAGAGATGAGACTTTCTGGAGATGGACACTGATTTACAGTTGGAGATGCATGTTGGCAACATGGCTAACATCAGTTTTTTGCTCAAAACCCAGAAGTTGTTATAAATTGAGTTTCTTCTGCATGTGCTTAGATCTTTGCAGGTATTTTTTCCAGTTCTCACAAACAGCCCCTTAAGTTGTTGGATAATTACATTTCACAAATGTAAATACTGAGCCGGCCGGCATCCTACCCAAGTGTATTTGGTTCCAAATCTTGAACTCTTTCTGCTCTTCCTCAGTGCTTGAAGACTTCCCGTCTGCTGTTGTATTACCAATTGAAATGGCAGCCTCTTTGCCAGTTTGACTTTAACCAACATAGGCAGTTATCTGTCATTTCTCTTTTGGGGTTCACAAAGCACTTTGTGTACACCTGTAAGGGCACTTTGTGTTGTATTATACTTGCTTTTACTGCCTTGTATTTGGTTGTTTATATGCCTGTTTCTTCTGCTAGATTCAGAACTTCTGAAAGGCAGTGATGGTATCTTATTTATTTTTCTAAGGTAGGCCTGTCACAGTACATGGCAGTGTTAGGTAGTGGGTGGACTGGGTTTAAAGCTTGTTTGTTTAGTTTCACTAACATTTTATCCTCAACGTATGGTACACTACCTGGTGGCAAACTGTATATGCTCAGTAAATATTGAATGAATGAATGAATATAATCTTTGATTTTTTTCTCTCTATATAATCTTTTTATCACTAAAACTGAGGGATAATAGTATCTACTTTAGCGAGTTGATATGAGATTAAATGAATGAATGGAACGAGGATGAGCAATGTTATGATGGTGAGTTTTGAGATTCAGACAGTGGTTTTGAGATCCATCATGTTGCTGTATGTCTAAGTAGTTCACTTATTTTTATTTATAGTAAGTAGTCTATTCTATGAAGATGACACAATTTGCTTATCCATTCTCCTATTGACAGATGTTTAGGGTGTTTCCAGTTTTTTACTATTATGAATGCAGCTGCTGTGAATGTTTTTGAAAAAGCCTATTTGTGAACAAATTTTCCATTTCTTTTGCACATAAACATAGGAGTAGAATCACTGGGTCATATGGTAGGGGAATGTTTAAATTTGTTAAGAGGCTGCCAAACCATTTTGCAAAGTGATTTTATAATTTTATGCTCTTACCAATAATATTGAGAGAGTTCTAGTTACTCTGTATCCTGTAACACTTGACACTATCAAACTTCCCAGTTTTAGCCATCTTAGTGGATGCATATCTTAATTTGTAGCTTAATTAACACTTCTCCAATGTCTAATGATATTGAGCACCTTTTCATGTGCTATATGGCCATTCTGTAGCTTCTTTTATGAAGGGCTTGTTTTTTTAATTGGGCTATTTATCTTTCTGATTTGTGGGACTCCTTCATGTGTACTGGACACAAACAAGTCTTTTATCAGTAGCTTGCCTTTTAACTTTTTAAATAATGTCTTGATAGATAAGCTAATGAAGTGCAATTCACTATGTTTTTTTTATTCTTCATAGTGCTTTTAGTGTCCTAAGAAATAATTGCCTATTCCAAAGTCATAAAGATACTTTTCTGTGTTTCCTTCTAGAAATTTTATAATTTTGGCTTTCATATAGATCTGTCATCTCTCTTAGGTTTATTTTTGTGTATATAGAGAGGAAGAGGTTGAGATCTATTTTATTGAAAGAACTTCCTCTGCCATTGAATTTCATGGCACCTTAATGCAAAACTCAAATGTCAGTATATGTATGGGTCTAGTTCTAGACTCCATTTTGTTAATGTAAGCCCTCCAACACTTTTCTTCTTCAATATTATCTTGGCTATTGACAGGCTTTGGGAGATATCAATTTGATTGCTTATCAATTTCTACCTAAAATTTAAAAAGCCTAGGGATTTTGATTGAAATTACTTTGACTCTATAAATCAACTTCAGAAAATTTTCTATCTTAACATTCTATGAAGTTAACATTTGGAGTTTTCAAATCCATGAACATGAAATCTCTCTATTATTTGAGCCTTCTTTAATTTCTCTTAGCAACGTTTATAGTTTTCAGTGTAGAGGTCTTATGCATCTTTTATTAAATTTGCTTCTAGGTATTTGATATTTTTATGCTATTGTAAATTATAATTTTAAAACTTTCATTTTCCAGTAATTTGTTGCTAGTATTTAAATATACAATTGGTTTTTAAATAATGACTTCGTATCTTGAGACCTTGCTGCATTCACTCATTAGTTCTATAATTGTGTTGATATTTTTGGATTTGCTGGGTAGACAATCATGTCACCTGTAAATAAAGAGAGTCTTATCTTTCCCTTTTGCTTTTTATTCCCTTTCCTTAGCTTGTTGCAAGGCCTAAGAACTCCACTACAGTGTTGAATAGAAGTGATGAGATTGAGGGAAGCATTCAGTATTTCCCCATTATGATGTTAGCCGAATTTTTTAAATACATGCCATTTATCAGACTGATTCCATTCCTTGTTTGCTGAGAGTTCTTATCAACTAATGGATATTAAATTTTACCAGACACCTTTTCTTCATTTATTGAGATGATCTCACAGTATATTTTTATACAATATAAAATCTAATGTGTCTATACACATTACTCTCTGCATGTCTGGATAGCTTCCATAATATTCCTAGGAGTTGCAGAGAAGTTACCTAAGAGGATAATGTCCAGATGTTAAAGCACCTCTGAAGGTCCTAGTACCAGGCACAGTTTAGTGTCACATGAACTCCATCTGAGTTCTACAATTAACTTAGGAACACTTTTGGTAGTTGTTATCTTCAGTTCCTCCATCAACCTTCATAACACCATAGGTGTCTCTTACTTCAGTGGTAAAGGTGAAACTTTAGTGCTTTTCATTATTTTTTCACTTGTATTTTCTAAATTTTCTTCAGTGAACATGGATTACTTATGTTAAAAAGAAGTTTTTAAACTAACATATAATGAATTGGATTATAGATTAGTAGATTTAAGGCCCATTCTTATCAATCTTTCTGAAATTACATCCAAGTTATATCTTTGAATTGAATTGAATCTCTGAAAGTATATGTAAATTATATCTTTGATTGGATTTGTGTGTCCTAAATCTAATGTGTCTAAGAGCAACACATTCACAAAACATTTAATAGTGGAAAACAAAACTCTTCTTTGTTGATCCTTCTATTATTTAATTTCAGAAGATGTTCATTTTTTCCTCTTTTCCAACTTTGGGTTCCTAGATAAAGTCCCCAGCACGGTTCAGTTCAAAAGTTACGTACCGTCTCTTCTCTGGGAACATACTTGTCAGAGCAGGAAAATAAACCGAAAGAGATCATGCCTATGAGTACTGTGGTAGAGTATAGATCAGGGGCTTCAGCCCAGCTTGGAAGTTGAATGACTTGCAACAGATCAAGTTTCGAGTCCAGGGTGACGTTGCTCACAAGTAACTCTTTCCCATGTTGGCTTTTAAATTCTGGCCTTATGTCCATCTCAAACTCTTGAGGTTTAGAAGGCTGGAGCTAGAAAAGCTTTCTTCAGAGTGGACTGAGAATAGCAGCTCTTGGATGTAGAATAGGGAACAGAGACAGGCGGTTATTTCCAACTGCTGGGCTTTGTTTTCATGGAGTGGAATCATTATCTGAGGAGCCATCAATCCTTGGGAGTTCATTTCCACTTCCAGGAAGTGATGTGTCACTGGCCTGCCAGGCTTTATCACTGGAGTTACAGAGCCCCCCAAGGAGTCATTCTCAATCGCTGTCTTTTCAAACTAATCAATTTTTTTTCTTCCTAATCACAGGTTCCTGATACAGGGAATGTTTTTTGCTTTTTCTCAATACTCACTATGCCTATGAGGGGATATCAGTTATTTTCACTGCCTTATGTTATTACTAAAATTAAAACTTTCGTACTAAGCAAAAAAAAAAAAAAACCCTTAAAATGAAGAAATAAGTGCTCATTTTTCTTCTTTCATCAGTAATAATGAAAATTTGTTGTAAAGCATGCTACATATTACAAATGGCATTCACAGCCATTTATATGTCATTTGGTCCTCAAAACCATATTGTGATGGATAGAACAGATTATTTTCCTTGTTAAAAGTGAGGAAGCAGAGTCTTAGGAATCGGGTGACTTAACTCAAGATTAGATAGTTCTAATGAGCTGCAGACTCAATACTGGTAGTATGTCAAAGTGGTCAAGCTGAGGGCTGTGAAGTCAGACCTCCTGAGTTCCAATCCTAGCTCCAACACTTACCAGTATGCAACTGTAGTCAAGTCACCAAACCTCTGTGCTTCAGTGTCCCCATCAATAAAATAGGGATAGTAGTAGGACCTACCTCATGTAGGTCTCTCCAGGATCAGACGCCTTAGTATCCTACGGCTCTAGGCAGAGCGCCTGGCATACATTACATGTCTCAGGAGTGTCAGCCATGCCATTGCTACTGTCTTAGAGGTGGAGGCAGTAGTAGGTTATTGTTCCTCCCTCTTTCCAGCTCGTTCTCTTGCCCTAAAACCTGAAACTACTCCTGAAGTTACCAGAGTTACTCCAGACACACTCCAAAAGTCACCAAGGGCCCTGTGGGGTCAGAGCATCCAATCCCAAAGTAAATACTTTGAACAAAACTAACACCACAAAGATCTCTTGTTCTGGTTCAGTTTTGCCCTGATTCTGAAGACAGTTTGTGCTTAGCTCCTCTTACCTACCCCTTACCCCACTTATTCTTAACTAGAAATTGTTAAGGTTTTAGATAGAGTAGTTATATTCTTCCTCTCTAAATATTTTTAGGACTATTTATATTTTATTTGCTAACAACCTTTATCAAATTCATGCTGACCAGTGTATTTGTCACAGTCTGCTCTTGAAGACAGGGTAGAAATTCCTCTGCTATACAGTACATGCTCTTGAAAAGTCTTTGAGGAAGCAAAACCTATGAGTTTTCTGCTGTGCAACCGCCCTACAGTGTGAGTTTCTTGCTTAGAGGTGGCAGATAATTATGCTCTTACGTCCTTTGCTTGATTCCTCTCATGTATGCAGAAAGAGGCGGCACTGAGGAACCACATATAGCCATCTGCTGTGTGTCTACTGCCCAGAAGATTCAATCTGACCCCTAGGAAATGCCCTCTGTGGGACACAAAGGTTACTATTTTTAAAGAGTGGAAGGCACCATGTTTGTCAACATTCCACAGTGCCTCACAGCCAGGCAAGAAGCTTTCGATTTGAAAATAGAAGTCCTGATCCTGTTACCTCATCTCTGTCTACTGACGTCCCTTTCTTTAAATGTCAACAGGACTCAAAATTGCTTCATGAAACAAACCATCAGCATTGATCATCCTTTATCCAGTATCACACTTTTTCCTACTTTTCACCTATCCTGCATGTCCCCACTGGCAGCCAGACATCACATATGCATACTGGAATTTATATGTCTTCTGTCCTCCAAACTCCTGTAGTGTACATAACACTCACACTAACAGCTTGGCCAGGTATTGCCAATGACTAGTGGCATTTGCTACCTTCCACACGGCCTGTTTTGAATGTTGGCCCATGAAAATTCTCACTGAAGATTATTAAGCAAAAAAGATGTAGGCTCTAGACCTGCATATGCAGAATAATCCCTACTTTGTACATACGTGTGTGTTGATGAATGTGTATGTGTAGACTGAGGCAGCTTGAAGGAATCACACTGTGAGGGTGACATGCGTCATCTCAGGTGGCACCAAGATTCAGGTTCTTTTAATTGCATTTGTTTCTGCACCATCCAAATTTTCTAAATTACAACTTCTTGCTTAAAATTATCAAAAAGGCTAATCTTTATATTATAGAAACAAATTTATTTATCTTAGAACTTGGTGACTGGAACATTTGTAAAAGCGATGTGCTGTAAAGTGAATTCGCGTGTGAGAGCATTACATTCAGTGGGCCTTAAAGCCTGAGTTGTCCCCAGCTGAGGTGAAGAGTACAACTCAGGTCCTTGGGACAGCTGGGGAGCAAGTCAGTTAGTGGCACCTGTGAGTTCAGGATGTATAAAGGTATGAAAGTGTTGTTGACCTTCCAGACATACTCCAAAAGTCTTATCCTCTGGTTACTTGATCTCATTTCCTTTCTCAGAAACACTTATTGTCTCTGGGAGACTTTTGAAAAGGCCATGACCTCTTTAATCTGTTATGTGTCCAAGCCTCTTAACATGTAAGTTTTGGCTTAATATATCTGTATATAATCTTTATTCCAAGATGGCTTTCTGCACTTTTATGGTCTTCTATCTCTAAGCTGCAGTAACTGCCTACCTAGGACCCACTCAAACAGCATGAGGAATCACAGGATTCATTTGGAACCAGAAACTACTTATATATGTGAAGAGTAATTATAGGCTTTGCCAAATGGTGGTGGGGCACTTTTGCATATTTAGAAGCATGTTCACATGTGCTGTTTCGTATTTGCTTCCAAACTAGAACAAGGATCATGGTTATTCCATGTTACCGTGGGCAAATGGCACAGAGACTTGCCCAGGACCAGAGCAAGTTTGTGGCAGAGCCAGGACTAGAAATAAACCCTTCTGTTCCATGACTTATCAAAGCTCCCACAATGCCAAACATGTCTTTCTAAGATCTTCCCCAAGGGTGCCCAGACTCCAAGAAATAATCATGATAATAATACTAAATAATTACATAATGTTTGCTATGTAAACTTGATATACATTAAGTCAATCTTCATCATAACTTAGGTAAAAAATACTATTATCTCCATTTTACATTTGAGGGAATTGAGGCCTAGTGCATCTAAGTAACCTGCCCAAGGTCACAGCATCTAAGTAACCTGCCCAAGGTCACAGACCTGGTAGGTGGAGTAGCCAGGTTATGAACCAACCTGGAGCCACCGTCCATACTCTTGACCACTTGACAGTGCAGTCAGGGCCTAGTGCTTTCCCACCTGTTCATGCCTAGGGTGACCCAGGTCAAAGATGGAAATTCTTCAGTAAGAGTCTTTAAATTCCTTCCCTCCAAACTTACAGTCTGAAGTATGTATCGTATTATTTAAGCAATAACAATGCTGTTTTATTTCCTTGTGAAAAGAGCAAGGGAGAATAGAGAGGAGCAAGAAAACTGATATATTTCTGCTCAGTAGCCAGACAAGTTTGAAAGGTTCTAGGAATTTATTTCTGCCCATGGTTCCCACAAGAATATTTTTCATCTATTTCCTGCTTAGCTGCTAAGGAGCTTGGATTGCAAGCAACAAAAGCCAACTTTACTAACTTTAAGCAAAAGGATATATTATTCTAAGGATACATTAGTTTAGAGAATCAGAAGATAAACTGGAAACTCAGGCTTCTGGAAGTTGATACCTGGAAATTAATGGCCCTCCCAAACAAGCATTCGCTTAGCTCAAGATTCTGCAAATCAGCAATGTGGGCAAGCTTCAGCAGTTCCCAGACTGCGCTAGGCTGAGCCTCTCTCCTTAGGGGCTAACCCATGGGTCTTCAGTCAGTTGCCTGGTTGGCTAGGGAGCCGCACTTCTCCTCCACCTGCCCACTCATCCCCTTGTAGGTCCACTTGCATGATGGTCTCAGGGTTCCAAGTACAACCAAAAAGGGCACACCCCAGCACAAAAACACTTTTCAAGTCTCTGCTTGTGATGTATTTGGCCTTGAGTAAAGTAAATCACATGCTTTCACTCAGAGTTGGTGTGGGATGGGATGGGCTGAGAGCATGGGTAGAGAAAGGAAGAATCTGTGGCCATTTTTGCTGTCTCCTGTAGATGGTCAGGGACCTTGGCAGGGACCAAGTCAGCAAAGACTAATGTGCAGCCTCCTCAGAGAGTGTCCATCTGATAACTCATCTCCCACCGTTTTCCTGTGCTTAACTGAGTCCCCCCAAAGATTTTCAACAAGAATTCGATTGCTTGGGTCGTTCACGTCATGGAGGAGTGGGGGGCACCTTGAGTGACAATTCATGAAGACTTGATGGAGAGGGGAAAAGTCTGGTTGTGAAGTTGTTAGCCCAAATAGCAGGGCAGGTAATAAAATATTCCTTCCCTCTATAGTGTGCACTATATTGACTTTGTCCTTTCTCTGACCCATGTGGGTTTACTTTCTGCTAAGACTTTATTGAAAGCCAAAGTAACAGTCTCAACCCATTAGTTGAACAACAGGAGATTTTAAACATTTACTTCAAAAGACACTCGCTCTAAAGCTAGTCATGACCCTGGCCTGGGTCTGGGTATCACAGGCGTCCCCTCTCCCTGTCATTGCTGCGTATTCATATATCAAGAAATTTGACAAAACATTCTGGTGTTCATTTGCTAAGAGGACCTGTGAAGCAGGACTGAGCTTCTTCAAAGGACTGTTGAGTGTTCTTGACAGGGATTCTGTCAAGTGATGGTAAGTGGTAGCTTGGTGAATCAGCTTCTCCACTTTGGATTTATCTCAGACCAGGTAACTTCACCAACATCAAAGCATCCTCTCTCCTAGAAATGTTAAGGACAGATGTATGGACTCAGACCTCCTGGCTCTCCTTTTTATCAGTGTATTGTGATATCTAAGCAGATACCTGCTTTTTTTTTTTTCTGAGTTAAAACTCTCTTGATGAGGTTCAGATGACTGACTCCTCTCATCCAGACACATTCACACCTGTGAGGATGACATCGCCTCACTTTATGACCAAAGATACTCCTGTATAAAAGGATGTTAATCCTGATTTAACATCTTTTCTCTCACTGAACAGTATTCCTAAAAAGTAGTGTCAAGATAACACAAGGTAATGGGAAAACTAACCAGATGTTAGCTTAATGAACAAGCATTAAGAAAATAGCAGAGTTAATGAACACTAAACGTAGGAGTTTTCTTCTCATCTTGGGCAGTTTACTTAAACTCACTGAGCTTCTCAGTCTTTTCAGAAAGTGAAGGGGTCAGTTTTTATTATTTCTGAAGTATCTTCAAGCCCCAAAATTCTCTGTTGCTCTTTTCACTTTACAGATGACTTCACACATATTTAAGCACCTCCTGTGCATCTGAGGCGGGTTACACAGTTTTAAGTAGACTGCTATCTATCTCAAGTTGAGAAAACTGCTATAATCAAAAAATATTTGTTCTTGCCACTGCTAATAAATTCTAATAAACAGCTATCAGTGAGTTTTTGCACTTGTTACTGCATTAACAAATTAGAAGGAGTTGGCAGAGTACCTGCTGTATTCAAAATACAATAGAAACTGTTGATTTTTCCCCGTAGTTCTTTTTCTTCAGTATGGTGACTTTGATTGTAATCATTTAACTTACTCTTTCGGTAACTTAAAATAGATTGTGGTCTAACATTAAAAGATTCCACCATTTCTCTTGTTTGTATTGGTAAAGACACTAGGAAGCCCGTAGGACCTGGAAGTTCTCCCTGTGGGGTAGAATAAGAAGCTGATCTTCCCACACGGCTTTTTCTTGGCAGCAGCTCAATTCATAATGAAAGCAATTTAGAGGTAACAAGCGGATGAGACAGTAATTAGAATGCCGGCTTTTTGGTTTGGGTTTTATTAAGTCAATAAAATGGAATTGCAGATGAATAATTTTTTTTCTTGAAGATAATTAGTTTTTGCCTACTTCTCAGTGAAGAAATTTGCCAGTCTTTTTTTCTCCTTCCTTCTTTCCAATCCCAGCTATGCCAGTCGTAAGGGTCTTAGGAAAGATCTAACTGTTGCTTTATCAACGTGGACTACAGTGAAGCTGTTTCTTTTCTTTCATGAAAGCAGGTATAGTAAAGATATCTTCTAACCTTTTATTATTTCTTTATTGTGTAAACAATATAGCATTTTTTTAAAGAATAGACTTTAAAAATTTTAAACCACTTACACAAGGCAGTTGTTTTCACATCAAAGCATTGGAAAATATTATATTCTAAAGCTTTTTAATTCATATATAATTTATCATGAAAATGTGTCATTCTAGTTGCGGTAGTAGTAGTAGTAGTAGTAGCAGTAGTAGTCATTCTAGTAGTGGTAGTCATTCTAGCAGTAGTAGTCATTCTAGTAGCAGCAGCAGCAGTAGCAGCAGTAGCAGTAACACCTACTGGACATTTATTATTTGCCAGCACATTTATAGTAACATCTGTATTAAATTTGTCCAACAAAGCTCTCAGGTAGGATTTAATGTTTTCCTAATTTTATAGATGGGAAAACTGAGACGCAGAGAAATTAAATGACTTGTCCAAAGTCATATAGCTAATAAAGCTGCAGATATGGAATTGAAATCTAGGTAATATGACTTCAGATTTAGGCTCTTGTTATTATTCACTCAGTAATGTTTATCATGATCAGCTTCTATGTGAATAAGCATGCATCAGTAACATTGTCTTGATAGCTGCATGGGATTCCATTTTAGGGGTATAACAATTGATATTACCAGTTTCCCATTACCAAACATTTAGGGTCTTTCCAGTTTTTCCATGATACAAACATTGATATGATAAATATACTATGATATACATCATTGCATGCCTGTCTTGTTCTGTCCTTAGAACGAACTCCTAAAAGTAGAATTCTTAGACCACATTTTTTGAAGCTTTTAAACTAATTTTTAATTACCCTCCAGAAAGATTTCTTTAAACACTGTCATCAGAATGTAAACTTCCCTATGTCACAAATAATAATTATTGTATTTTTATGCATCACACTTAAAAAATATTTTTATTGAAGTATACTTGACACACAATATTATGTTGGTTTAAAGTATACAACACAGTCGTTCAACAGTCACACACATTAAGTCTTCACCCCAGCTAGTGCAGTTACTATCTGTCAATGTAGAAAGTTGCTGCAGAACTATTGGATATATTCTCCATGCTGTACTTCCATCCCTGTGACCAAATTGTATTATGATTGAGATTTTTGTGCCCTTTATATCCTCATCCTCTCCACACACTCACCTCCACCACTCCCCCATGGTAACCACCACTCACTTCTCATTGTCTCTGAGTCTACTGCTATTTTGTTCATTTTGTTTCTAGATTCCACAAATAAGTGAAATCATATGTTATTTGTCTTTCTCCACCTGGCTTATTTCACTTATCATAATGCCCTCTAGGTCCATCCATGTTGTTGTAAATGGCAGGATTTCTTTCTTTTCTTTGGCTGAATAATTAGTCCGTTGTGTATATGTACCTTCTTTATCCATTCATCTATTGATAGACACTTTGGTTGCTTCCATATAGGAAGCAGTTGGCTATTATAAATAATGCAGTGGTAAACATAGGAGTGCATATATCTTTTTGAATCAGGGGTTTTGTTTTCTTCAGGTACATTTCTAGAAGTACAGTTAGTGGGTTGTATGGTATGTTTATTTCTAGTTTTTTGAGGAACCTCCTTACTGCTTTCAACAGTGGTTGTACCAGTTTACATTCCCACCAACAGTGTAGGAGGGTTCCCATTTCTCCACATCCTCACCAAACACTTATTATTTCTTGTGTTTTGGTTAGTGACCATTCTAACTGTTGTCAGGTGGTATCTCACTGTGGTTTTGAGTTGCACATCCCTGATGATTAGCAATGTGGAGCGTCTTTTCATGTGCTTGCTGGCCATCTGTAGTTCTTCTTGGAGAAATGCCTGATTTTTTAATCAGGTTCTTTGTTTTTCAGGTGTTGAGGCATATAAGCTCTTTATTTATTTTGGATGCTAACCTCTTATCGGATAAATTGTTTATTAATATATTCTCCCATACTGTAGGTTGCCTTTTTGTTCTATTGATGGTGTCCTTTGCTGTACAGAAGATTTTTAGTTTGATGTAGCCTCACTTGTTCATTTTTTATTTTGTTTTCCTTGCCTGAAGAGATGTGTCTGGGAAAAAATTGCTCTGTTTTCTTGTAAGAGTTTTATGGTTTCATGTCTTACATTCAGGTCTTTGATCCATTTTGAGTTTACTTTTGTGTATGGAGTTAGACAATAATTCAGTTTTATTTTCTTGCATGGAGCTGTCCAATTTTCCCAACACCAGTTATTGAAGAGGCTGTCTTTTCCCCACTGTATATTCATAGCTCCTTTATTGTATATTCATTACCATATATGCATGGGTTTATATCTGGGCTCTCTATTCTGTTCCATTGATCTGTGGGTTTGTTCTTGTGCCAGTACCATAGTGCATTGGTTACTGTAGCTTTGTTGTATAGCTTGAAGTCAGGGAGCATAATAACCTCAGTTTTCTTCTTTCTCAAGATTGCGTGGCTATTCATGGTCTTTTGTGGTTCCATATGAATTTTAGGATTATTTACTCTATTTAATTGAAAAATGTCATTGGTATTTTGGTAGGGATTGCATTGAATCTGTAAATTGTTTTGGGCAGGATGGCCATTTTGACATTATTCTTTCATCCATGAGCATGGGATAGATTTAATTATTATTATTCTTTCTAAATCTTTGTTCATCTGACATGGAGAGAATTGTATTTATAATTTTTATAAGTTTAAATTCTTTTTTCTAAATAGTTATTAGGCATGTTTCTTCAATCAATAAGAAATTAGGCATTTCTTCATTAATCAATTGTCTGTTCATATCCTTTCTTTTCTCTGAGAGAGTATCATTTTTATAAAAATACACTGTTATTATATATTAAGGACATAAAGTTTTTATCATGCAAATACTGGTCCCCAGGATCTTACAAATAGATAATTTGTTTTTTATATGTCAAAGTATCAAAGATCATCCTTTAAAAAAAGAGGCTCAGAAAATCTACAACCTAAACTTTATAAAAACAATTGAAGATGTCTTTCAGTCATGATAAGTGAAGCAAAATTAAGAGTTCACAAATAGGGAAGCCAATGTTAACATAGGATATTTTATTAAATTGAAGTATCATTGATATATAATCTTATGAAAGTTTCATATGAACAACAGTGTGGTTTCACCCATATTATGAAGTCCTCAACCCTCCCTCCATTGCAGTCTATCAGCATAGTAAGACGATATAGAGTCATTACTTGTCTTCTCCATGCTGTACTGCCTTCCCCATGACCTACCTAAATTGTGATTGTTAATTATAGTCCCCCTTGATCCCCTTCTCCCACCCACCCTGTGCCCTCCCAACCCCTTCCATTTGGCAACCTCTAATCCCTTCTTGGAGTCTGGGGTCTGCTGCTGTTTTGTTCCTTCAGTTTTGCTTTTTTGTTATACTCCATAAATGAATGAAATCATTTGGTACTTGTTTTTCTCTGCCTGGCTTATTTCACTGAGAATAATACCCTTCTAGCTCCAACCATGTCATTGCAAATGGTAGGATTTGTTTTCTTTTTATGGCTGAATAATATTCCATTGTGTATATGTACCACCTCTTCTTTATTCATTCATCTACTGATAAGACACGTAGGTTGCTTCAATGTCTTGGCTATTGTAAATAGTGCTCTGTGAGAAACATATGGGTGCATATGTCTTTTTGAATCTGTCATCTTGTTTTCTTTGGGTAAATTTCTAGGAGTGGAATTCCTGGGTCAAATAGTATTTCTATTTTTAGTTTTTTGAGGAACCTCCATGTTGCTTTCCAAATGATTCAACTAATTTACATTCCCTCTAACAGTGTAGAAGGGCTTCCCTTTCTCTACATCCTCGCCAGCATTTATTGTTCCTTGTCTTTTGGATGTTGGCCATCCTAACTGGTGTGAGGTGATATCTCACTGTGGTTTTAATTTGCATTTCCCTGATGATTAGTGATGTGGAGCATCTTTTCATATGCCTGTTGGCCATTCAAATTTCTTCTTTGGAGAAGTGTCTGTTCAGATCTTCTGCCCATTTTTTAATTGGGTTATTTGTTTTTAGATTATTGAGGCATGTGAGTTATTTATATATTTTGGATGTTAACCAATATGGGATAATTTTTTAAAGTTATTGTTTGGCAGTCTTTGGGTTCACCTGAAGAAATACTTTATTTTCATGTCAACTGTGGACCACCTTTGCTTTTCATCTGTAAAACTGTCTTTACTAAGATATTTTTTCTTTTTCTTTTCTTTTTTTAATTTATTTTATTTTATTATATATATATTTTTTTGTAGGTAATTATTTTTTGTTGAAGGGTAGTTGACACACAGTATTACATTAGTTTCAGGTGTACAACACAGTGATTCAACATTTATATACATGATAATTCTAGGTACCAGCTATCACCATACCAAGTTGTTACAATATTTTGACTATATTCCTTATGCTATACATTATGTCACGGTTACTTATTTATTTTACAATTGGAAGTGTGTACTTTTTTTTTTTTTTTGGTGAGGGCATCTCTCATATTTATTGATCAAATGGTTGTTAACAACAATAAAATTCTGTATAGGGGAGTCAATGCTCAATGCACAATCATTACTCCACCCCAAGCCTAATTTTCGTCAGTCTCCAATCTTCTGAAGTATAACGAACAAGTTCTTACATGGAGAACAAATTCTTACATAGTGAATAAGTTACATAGTGAACAGTACAAGGGCAGTCATCACAGAAACTTTTGGTTTTGCTCATGCATTATGAAATATAAACAGTTCAAATATGAATACTCATTTGATTTTTATACTTGATTCATATGTGGATACTACATTTCTCTCTTTATTATTATTATTTTTAATAAAATGCTGAAGTGGTAGGTAGATACAAGATAAAGGTAGAAAACATAGTTTAGTGTTGTAAGAGAGCAAATGTAGATGATCAGGTGTGTGCCTGTAGACTATGTGTTAATCCAAGCTAGACAAGGGCAATAAAACATCCACGTATGCAGAAGATTTCTCTCAGAACAGGGGGGGTGAGGTTCTAAGCCTCACCTCTGTTCATCCCCAATTTCTCACCTGATGGCCCCCCTGCGACTGTGCCTGTCTTACGTTGTTCCTCCCTTGAGGAATCTTACCCGTCTCTGGCTAACCAGTCATCTTCCGGAGCCACACAGGGAAATGTAAAGTCGGTAAGTGAGAGAGAAGCCTTATTGTTTGAAAAGGTTAGCTTTTTACTTCTTTGCATATTTATGCCCTGTGGCTTCTATGCCCAGCATTTGTCTTGAGGTGTCTTTACCACTTGGAAGAATTATGATACTCGGTAAATTTGATATGAGGCACGAATTCTATTTAAGGGTTGTAATTAGGAAGGAAGAAGAAAAGCTATAGAAGTAGCAGGCGTAAGAAAACATGGGAAGTAACTTCAGCATGTATAGGTTTTAAACTACTAATTAAATTGCGCACACACATTAACATAATAGGAGTATAGTTACATAACCAAAGCATACCTGTAATTACCAGCCATCTCCAGTGAAACCAAGAAAACCAGTTAGGCACCTTAGGCATTTGTGAAAACTTATCTATGATATGGTGGATATTGTCCAACTGAACTTGAACAGTCTGAGAGAAATCAGACAAATTAAAACAACCCATTCCTGGGGACTGTTCACATCCCATATGTTCTTTTAACAGTAAATAGTCTGTAGTTGTAAGATTTTGGAGCGCTACAATTTGCACTTCTCCTAATTCTTGGTTGAGTTCCAACAGTATAGATCCAGTCAAATTTGTTGTTTTACTGTATGCACAGGCCAGCTTAGATATCTCCTTTTTCATTCCCATGGCAAGTCCAGAAACTGGTGGGATGAGTGCATCTACACCTGTAGCAGTGCGTGGATCTTTGTTGGGGTTTTTTGATGATCATCTTCTGGCATGAGTCTTCCAGAGAGTGCTGATGTTGGAAGTTCTTTTTCATATCGTATCTTAGTTCATTTTCAGGGTAGCCCAATTAGGCTTTGATCCTCTGTATAAACACAAACAGACCCTTTGCCTACACTTTTATATGCCCTTTATACCCTTGTGTAGAACTCATTGGAGGTTACCACACAGGAACTGCCTTTTTTTTTTTTTTTTTTTGGTATCACTAATCTACACTTACATGACAAATATTATGTTGACTAGGCTCTCCCCTATACCAGGTCCCCCCTATAAAACCCTTTACAGTCACTGTCCATCAGTATAGCAAAATGTTGTAGAATCACTACTTGCCTTCTCTGTGTTGTACAGCCCTCCCCTTTCTCCCACCCCCCTATGTATGCTAATCTTAATACCCTCCTTCTTCTCCCCCCCCTTATCCCTCCCTACCCACCCATCCTCCCCAGTCCCTTTCCCTTTGGTGCCTGTTAGTCCATTCTTGAGTTCTGTGATTCTGCTGCTGTTTTGTTCCTTCAGTTTTTCCTTTGTACTTATATTCCACAGATGAGTGAAATCATTTGGTATTTCTCTTTCTCCGCTTGGCTTGTTTCACTGAGCATAATACCCTCCAGCTCCATCCATGTTGCTGCCCTTTTCTTATGGCTGAGTAGTATTCCATTGTGTATATGTACCACATCTTCTTTATCCATTCATCTATCGATGAACATTTAGGTTACTTCCAATTCTTTGCTATTGTAAATAGTGCTGCGATAAACTTTGGGGTGCATTGGTCTTTCTCAAACTTGATTGCTGCATTCTTAGGGTAAATTTCTAGGAGTGCAATTCTTGGGTCAAATGGTAAGTCTGTTTTGAGCATTTTGATGTACCTCCATACTGCTTTCCACAATGGTTGAAGTAGTTTACATTCCCACCAGCAGTGTAGGAGGGTTCCCCTTTCTCCACAGCCTCGCCAACATTTGTTGTTGTTTGTCTTTTGGATGGCAGCCATCCTTACTGGTGTGAGGTAATACCTCATTGTAGTTTTAATTTGCATTTCTCTGATAATTAGCGATGGGGAGCATCTTTTCATGTGTCTGTTGGCCATCTGTATTTCTTTTTTGGAGAACCGTCTGTACAGTTCCTCTGCCCATTTTTTAATTGGGTTATTTGTTTTTTGTTTGTTGAGGCGTGTGAGCTCTTTATATATTCTGGACGTCAAGCCTTTATTGGATCTGTCATTTTCAAATATATTCTCCCATACTGTAGGGTTCCTTTTTGTTCTATTGATGATGTCTTTTGCTGTACAGAAGCTTTTCAGCTTAATATAGTCCCACTTACTCATTTTTGCTGTTATTTTCCTTGCCCGGGGAGATATGTTCAAGAAGACGTCACTCATGTTTATGCCTAATAGGTTTTTGCCTATGTTTTCTTCCAAGAGTTTAATGGTTTCATGACTTATATTCAGGTCTTTGATCCATTTTGAGTTTACTTTTGTATACGGGGTTAGACAATGGTCCAGTTTCATTCTCCTACATGTAGCTGTCCAGTTTTGCCAGCACCATCTGTTGAAGAGACTGTCATTTCACCATTGTATGTCCATGGCTCCTTTATCAAATATTAATTGACCATATATTTCTGGATTAATGTCTGGATTCTCTAGTCTGTTCCATTGGTCTGTGGCTCTGTTCTTGTGCCAGTACCAAATTGTCTTGATTACTATGGCTTTATAGTAGAACTTGAACTTGGGGAGTGAGATCCCCCCTGCTTTATTCTTCTTTCTCAGGATTGCTTTCACTATTCGGGGTCTTTGATGTTTCCATATGAATTTTTGAATTATTTGTTCCAGTTCATTGAAGAATGTTGCTGGTAGTTTCATAGGGATTGCATCAAATCTGTATATTGCTTTGGGCAGGATGGCCATTTTGATGATATTAATTCTTCCTAGCCACAAGCATGGGATGAGTTTCCATCTGTTAGTGTCCTCTTTAATTTCTCTTAAGAGTGACTTGTAGTTTTCAGACTATGAGTTTTCACTTCTTTGGTTAAGTTTATTCCTAGGTATTTTTTTTTTTATGCAATTGTGAATGAAGTTGTTTTCCTGATTTCTCTTTCTGTTGGTTCATTGTTAGTGTATAGGAAAGCCACAGATTTCTGTGTGTTAATTTTGTATCCTGCAACTTTGCTGTATTCCGATATCAGTTCTAGTAGTTTTGGGGTGGAGTCTTTAGGGTTTTTTATGTACAGTATCATGTCATCTGCAAATAGTGACAGTTTAACTTCTTCTTTACCAATCTGGATTCCTTGTATTTTTTTGTTTTGTCTGATTGCCGTGGCTAGGACCTCCAGTACTATGTTAAATAACAGTGAGGAGAGTGGACATCCCTGTCTAGTTCCCGATCTCAGAGGAAATGCTTTCAGCTTCTCACTGTTCAATATAATGTTGGCTTTGGGTTTATCATAGATGGCCTTTATTATGTTGAGGTACTTGCCCTCTATTCCCATTTTGCCGAGAGTTTTTATCATGAATGGATGTTGAACTTTGTCAAATGCTTTTTCAGCATCTATGGAGATGATCATGTGGTTTTTGTCTTTCTTTTTGTTGATGTGGTGGATGATGTTGATGGACTTTGAATGTTGTGCCATCCTTGCATCCCTGGGATGAATCGCACTTGGTCATGGTGTATGATCCTTTTGATGTATTTTTGAATTCGGTTTGCTAATATTTTGTTGAGTATTTTTGCATCTACGTTCATCAGGGATATTGGTGTGTAGTTTTCTTTTTTGGTGAGGTCTTTGCCTGGTTTTGGTATTAGGGTGATGTTAGCTTCATAGAATGAGTTTGGGAGTATCCCCTCCTCCTCTATTTTTTGGAAAACTTTAAGGAGAATGGGTATTATGTCTTCCCTGTATGTCTGATAAAATTCCGAGGTAAATCCCTATGGCCCTGGGGTTTTGTATTTTTGTAGTTTCTTGATTACCGCTTCAATTTCGTTGCTGGTAATTGGTCCGTTTAGATTTTCTGTTTCTTTCTGGGTCAATCGTGGAAGGTTGTATTTTTCTAGGAAGTTGTCCATTTCTCCTAGGTTTCCCAGCTTGTTAACATATAGGTTTTCATAGTATTCTCTAATAATTCTTTGTATTTCTGTGGGGTCCGTCGTGATTTTTCCTTTCTCATTTCTGATACTGTTGATTTGTGTTGACTCTCTTTTCCTCTTAATAAGTCTGGCTAGAGGCTTATCTATTTTGTTTATTTTCTCAAAGAACCAGCTCTTGGTTTCATTGATGTTTGCTATTGTTTTATTCTTCTCAATTTTATTTATTTCTTCTCTGATCTTTATTATGTCCCTCCTTCTGCTGACCTTAGGCCTTATTTGTTCTTCTTTTTCCAATTTCGATAATTGTGACATTAGACCATTCATTTGGGATTGTTCTTCCTTTTTTAAATATGCTTGGATTGCTATATACTTTCCTCTTAAGACTGCTTTTGCTGTGTCCCACAGAAGTTGGGGCTTAGTGTTGTTGTTGTCATTTGTTTCCATATATTGCTGGATATCCATTTTGATTTGGTCATTGATCCATTGATTATTTAGGAGCGTGTTGTTTAGCCTCCATGTGTTTGTGAGCCTTTTTGCTTTCTTTGTACAGTTTATTTCTAGTTTTATGCCTTTGTGGTCTGAAAAGTTGGTTGGTAGGATTTCAATCTTTTGGAATTTACTGATGCTCTTTTTGTGGCCTAGTATGTGGTCTAATCTGGAGAATGTTCCATGTGCACTTGAGAAGAATGTGTATCCTGTTGCTTTTGGATGTAGAGTTCTGTAGATGTCTATTAGGTCCATCTGCTCTGCTGTGTTGTTCAGTACTTCCGTGTCCTTACTTATTTTCTGCCCGGTGGATCTATCCTTTGGGGTGAGTGGTGTGTTGAAGTCTCCTAGAATGAATGCATTGCAGTCTATTTCCCCCTTTAGTCCTGTTAGTATTTGTTTCACATATGCTGGTGCTCCTGTGTTGGATGCATATATATTTAGAATGGTTATATCCTCTTGTTGGACTGAGCCCTTTATCATTATGTAGTGTCCTTCTTTATCTCTTGTTACTTTCTTTGTTTTGAAGTCTATTTTTTCTGATATTAGTACTGCAACCCCTGCTTTCTTCTCGCTGTTGTTTGCCTGAAATATGTTTTTCCATCCCTTGACTTTTAGTCTGTACATGTCTTTGGGTTTGAGGTGAGTCTCTTGTAAGCAGCATATAGATGGGTCTTGCTTTTTTATCCATTCTATTACTCTGTGTCTTTTGATTGGTGCATTCAGCCCATTAACATTTAGGGTGACTATCGAAAGATATGTACTTATTGCCATTGCAGGCTTTAAATTCGTGGTTACCAAAGGTTCAAGGTTAGCCTCTTTAGTATCTTACTGCCTAACTTAGCTCGCTTATTGAGCTGTTGTATACACTGTCTGGAGATTCTTTTCTTCTCTCCCTTCTTATTCCTCCTCCTCCATTCTTCATATGTTGGGTGTTTTGTTCTGTGCTCTTTCTAGGAGTGCTCCCATCTAGAGCAGTCCCTGTAAGATGTCCTGTAGAGGTGGTTTGTGGGAAGCAAATTCCCTCAGCTTTTTTTTGTCTGGGAATTGTTTAATCCCACCATCATATTTAAATGATAGTCGTGCTGGATACAGTATCCTTGGTTCAAGGCCCTTCTGTTTCATAGCATTATATATATCATGCCATTCTCTTCTGGCCTGTAGGGTTACTGTCGAGAAATCTGATGTTAGCCTGATGGGTTTTCCTTTATAGGTGACCTTTTTCTCTCTAGCTGCCTTTAAAACTCTTTCCTTGTCCTTGATCTTTGCCATTTTAATTATTATGTGTCTTGGTGTTGTCCTCCTTGGGTCCTTTCTGTTGGGGGTTCTGTGTATTTCCGTGGTTTGTTCGATTATTTCCTCCCCCAGTTTGGGGAAGTTTTCAGCAATTATTTCTTCTAAGATACTTTCCATCCCTTTTCCTCTCTCTTCTTCTTCTGGCACCCCTACAATATGGATATTGTTCCTTTTGGATTGGTCACACAGTTCTCTTAATATTGTTTCATTCCTGTAGATCCTTTTCTCTCTCTCTATGTCAGCTTCTATGCGTTCCTGTTCTCTGATTTCAATTCCATCAATGGCCTCTTGCATCCTATCCATTCTGCTTATAAACCCTTCCAGAGTTTGTTTCATTTCTGTGATCTCCTTTCTGGCATCTGTGATCTCCCTCCGGACTTCATCCCATTTCTGTTGCGTATTTCTCTGCATCTCTGTCAGCATGTTTATGATTTTTATTTTGAATTCTTTGTCAGGAAGACTGGTTAGGTCTGTCTCCTTCTCTGGTGTTGTCTCTGTGATCTTTGCCTGTAGCTTTGCCTTTTCATGGTGATAGGAATAGTTTGCAGAGCTGGGACGAGTGACGGCTGGAAGGACTTCCTTTCTTGTTGGTTTGTGGCCCTCCTCTCCTGGGAGAACAGCGACCTCTAGTGGCTTGTGCTGGGTTGCTGGCACAGACAGGGCTTCTGCTTCTTGCCCGGGTGCTATGGAGTTAATCTCCGCTGTTGCTGTGGGCGTGGCCTGGCTCGGGCAGCTACTCCAAAATGGTGGAGTCGCGTTGGAGGGGGAGCGGCTGGAGGCTATTTATCTCCTTAAGGGGCCTCCGTGCTCCCTGCAGCCCAGGGTATTAGGGTGCCCAGAGATCCCTGGATTCCCTACCTCTGTATTAAGTGTCCCGCCCTGCCCCTTTAAGACTTCCAAAAAGCACCTGCCAAAACAAAACAATGACCACAAAAAAAAAAAAAAATTTTTTTTTAAATTAAATAAATAAATAAATAAATAAATAATGGCCGCTCGTTTTTCTTTATTCTCCGGCGCCAGCCTCAGGCATCTGCTCACTGGTCTTGCTGCCCTGTTTCCCTAGTATTGGGGTCCCTATCCCTTTAAGACTTCCAAAAAGCGTTCGCCAAAACAAAACAGAAAAAAAAAAAATGGCCGCTCGCTTTTCTTTTGTCCTCCAGCGCCAGGCCTCCAGTGCCCGCTCACTGTTCTTGCTGCCCTGTTTTCCTAGTATCGAGCGCCCTGCACTCTGGCCCGGATGGCTGGGGCTGGGTGTTCGGCAGTCCTGGGCTCCGTCTCCCTCCCGCTCTGCCTATTCTTCTCCCGCCGGGAGCTGGGGGGAGGGGCGCTCGTGTCCCGCGGGGCCGGGGCTTGTATCTTACCCCCTTCCCGAGGCGCTGGGTTCTCGCAGTTGTGGATGTGGTCTGGATATTGTCCTGTGTCCTCTGGTCTTTATTCTAGGAAGAGTTGTCTTTGTTATATTTTATTAAATATATGTGGTATTGGGAGGAGATTTCCGCTGCTCTACTCACGCCGCCATCTTGGCTCCGATATTTTTTCTTTATAAATTGTTTTGTAGGAAAACAAATTCTCATTTACAGAAATTTGACCTCTGCCCCACTAAGTCCCAAAGGATAGATTTTTTAAAACAGGTTGTAATCACGGGAGATGAACTTCCAAAGGAGAAAGAATTTTATAACAAAGTATTTTGATACTTTTTAATGGCTGTTAGAGAATATAGAATCTCTAGAAATTAATGTAATTAAAAATTACTCTCCAAATTTAAAGACACTTCATTTAAAATGCATTATAAGTCTAATGCTTCAAAACTGTCTGGGATTTGCTGTGATTTTAAATAACTTGGCTTTAAAAGCAATTTATTGTAAGAAAATTATGGTCAATGGTGACAAAAGTCTCCCCCCCCCCCCGCCTTTTTTTGGCTTCAGAGAAGAAAATGAGAAATGCTATTTTGGGGACAGGATTCCTAACAGAAGTGGATCTTTTGTCAGCAAGAATAAACAGTTTTGGCTGAAAACTACCCTTCAAAGGAAAAGAACTCCAGCTTCCTTTAAGTTAGGAAGTGGGGATGAGCTTCAAGGCAGAGGTATCCCTGATACAAGGGGTGGGTCAATACCAGGCTGGGTGGAAACACTAAAGTTACAAAAGCTCCATAGAGCTGCTTCATTAGAAATTAATGAATCTGCGATATACTCCTTTCCCAGGTCTCTAGGGAGGATCAGTTACTGTTCTAAGGAAGTGATTATATTTTACTCAGCCGCATTTTTCCCTTTAGCCTTCATTTCAATAATAATGATGGTGGTGATGGTAGTAGTACTAGTAATAATAATAAATAGCATATAAATCCTACACACTTGAGTTGTTTTCTGACTTTTTTGCCTTCATTTTCCAGAAAACAAATCACTTATCTACAAAAGTTGATCAATGATCAGTTTGTTGGAGAGTCACATCTTTAATTTTAAAATGCTTTGAAATCCTTTTGTGGTACTATACATTATAGAAAATACTTTTTGCTCATTAAAGGTATTTCTGAGGTGAGTGCGGATATGTGTGTATGCTCATACATTTTCAAACTGATGTTTTCAGTAGAGGGTATTGCTTTTTATATGAATAAATATACTTCGAATGACAGATGACAAGCCAGCCGTCCCACCCATGCTTACATACATTTGCAGTTATTTGTGGCCTTGCTGATTAGGTGTGGTTGAATATGATACTCATGAAGGTTTGTGAGGTGGTGTAACAACGTGGGAAAAATATTTTCCCAGTCTGGGGCAAAATACCTTTGAAACCAAAATCAGCCAAAGGGAGAAATAAAGTGGGAAAACTCTGTTGCGTACAAGCAGTCATCCACTTCTGCTCACCAAGGTCTCTTGCAACCCAGCTGCAAAAAGGGATCCCACCCCACCTCTCTGGTCTAGATATGCCCTCTTCCCCCTTGTAATTACCTATTGATATGGAGATGGAGGTCTTCTCTCCACCCTTTGGAAACACCTGTTGATATGGAGATGCACTAGGGCCCGGGAGAGATTCTGGAAATACTGCAATTTTACCCACAGGTGGTCAGAAAACTCAACCAAAATTTGAGGGTCCATTTCTCTGATTCCAAATTACTGGCAGTAGAAACAGTGAGTTGGAATGGTGGCAGAGATCCTATACACAGTCCTCCAGAGACAGAATAGAAGAACTTCTCCACATAAAGTTTCTTTTCTCATCCATTCAATCAACAAACCTTTACTGAGTATCTACTATATACCAGACAGTTTTGTTTTCTGTGTCATTCCTTCATCAAGATCTACACCTCCTTGCTAAAGCTGTCATTTTCCCCTCCCTTCCCACAGTCCCAGCAGACACACAGGATCTTTATGCTCCTAAAAAGGTTTGGATCTTTCCCATATCAAAACTTAAGTCCTATATCTCCTTCCTTGAAGGCCTTCTTAGGGTGGAGATTTATTTGTAATAACTTTTTCTCCCCCACATGAAATAAACTCTAATATGGAAAAGTATTTTAGAGAAAAAAAAAGATATGCATGGGTGTATTCTCATGTTACTGCAAACTTGTAAACATTTTAATGGCTGAATATTACTCCATTGTGTGCCTCAGTTTCTTAACATTCACCCAAAACTTAGTTCACAATTTGGATTTATTTCCTTAGGGTACAATTACTAAGTCATTGTTTGTGAATATTTGTAAGACCATTAACACAAATTGCGAAACCACTTTCAGAGTGTTTATAGCAACTTACAGTCCCATTGAAGATACTATTTACTATTCATATCATAACATCTATAACTGCATTGATTACTAAAGCTTTTAAAATCTTCACTGATTTTTATTAAATTTACATTTTTCTTATTACTAGTTAGACTACACATTTTCACATGCTTATTAGATACTTTTTGGTTTCTTTCTTCCTGAGTTGTCTGTATACATCTTTTGCTTGTATTTCTATTGGGGTTTTTGTGTTTTTCTTATTCACTTGTGAACTTATTTCATATTAAGGATATTAACATTTTGTCTTTAATATTTTTTGACCACATTTGAGTAAAAATCCCTTCAATTACATTATTTGTGGTTACATTTTCACTTTAAGCAAATAACTTGTTTTGTTCGATATCAGCTTTATATAATTTTTATGTATAGGTAGTGGTTTACAAGTTTAAAAATTAAGAATTCATACTTTAGAGCAGAGTAAAAAAAGCCTTTTTTTTTTTTTAGAAACTTCTCTAAAATAAAGGAAGAATGTATAAGAGTTACATTATAAGGGACCTTGGTCCTACCAGTACTTCTGTATTGATTAACCCATTTGTAGTCTTACTGCATTTGGTATATGGCCTCTCTGGTGTACTTATGACAGAATTATGAGATCTCTACCCAGACTAAACACTTGAGACAGTTAATGAGCTGCTTTGGAATTTACTAGATTCTAGAGAAAGTTCTAGTGTCCTTCATTCCCTTACCTCAGTATTCCAGAGTTCTGGAGGCCATGAATAGCAGCCCTCATATGTTCTCCTTTTCCTTTCAGACAATTCTTCCTCACTCCAGGAAGATGAAGAGGTAGAAATGGAGGCTGTCGGCTGGGAGGCCAGCAGTCCAGCCATGAATGGACATCTTGCCACTCCAGTGACCTCTGCTCGTTTCCCAAGCTGGGTCACTTTTGATGACAATGAAGTCAGCTGCCCTTTGCCACCAGTTACCTCTCCTCTGAAGCCAGTCACACCACCTATTGCACCTTATAACTCAACTGGGTCATTTAAAAAGAGGGAACGTCCCAAGAGCACTTTGATGAACTTCCCCAAAGTCCAGAAGCTGGATATTTCCACCCTCAACCATCCACCTTCCATACCCGAGGCTCCCCCTTGGAGGGCAACTAATCCTTTCCTGAATGAGACTCTACAGGATGTACAACCCTCCCCTATCAACCCTTTCAGTGCTTTCTTTGAGGAGCAGGAGAGGCGCTCCCAAAAGAATTCCATTTCCAGTACCACCGGCAGTGGCCACAGAGACTCCCTCATCGTCATCTACCAGGATGCCATCAGTTTTGATGGCTCAAGCAAAAACCAGTCACACTCTGATGCTGTCGAAAAACTCAAACAACTCCAAATTGATGACCCTGATCACTTAGGCAGTGCGACACTACCTGATGATGACCCAGTAGCCTGGATTGAACTAGATGACCACCCGCTTGGCTTGGCACTGTCTCAGCCCAGGGACGGGTGGCCAATGATGCTAAGGATCCCTGAGAAGAAAAACATTATGTCCTCCAGGCACTGGGGACCCATCTACATCAAACTGACAAATAGTGGTTACCTGCAGCTGTATTATGAGCAGGGTCTAGAAAAACCATTCCGTGAGTTCAAGCTGGAGATGTGCCATGAGATTTCAGAACCCCGGCTCCAAAACTACGACGAGAACGGAAGGATCCACAGCTTGCGGATAGACCGTGTCACCTACAAGGAGAAGAAGAAATACCAGCCCAAACCTGCTGTGTCCCACAGCGCAGAGAGGGAACAAGTCATCAAGCTGGGTACCACCAGTTATGATGACTTCCTGAGCTTTATCTGTGCAGTTCAGGACCGTCTCATGGATCTGCCTGTGTTGTCCATGGACTTGAGCACAGTGGGCTTGAACTACCTTGAAGAGGAGATCACGGTGGATGTCAGGGATGAGTTCTCTGGCATTGTGAGCAAAGGAGACAACCAGATCCTCCAGCACCACATCCTGACACGGATCCACATTCTGAGTTTCCTCTCTGGGCTTGCAGAGTGCCGTTTGGGCCTCAACGATGTCCTTGTCAAGGGGAATGAAGTAGTTTCTCGGCAAGACATCATGCCCACCACCACCACAAAGTGGATTAAGCTCCATGAGTGCCGTTTTCATGGGTGTGTGGATGAGGATGTGTTCAACAACTCACGGGTTATTCTGTTCAACCCTTTGGATGCATGCCGTTTTGAGCTAATGCGGTTCAGGACAGTATTTGCCGAGAAGACGTTGCCTTTTACACTCAGGACAGCAGCGAGCATCAATGGGGCAGAGGTGGAGGTACAGAGCTGGCTTAGGATGTCAGCTGGCTTCTCCTCTAACCGTGACCCTCTCACTCAGGTTCCCTGTGAGAATGTGATGGTCCGTTACCCTGTGCCCAGTGAGTGGGTGAAAAACTTGCGCAGGGAAAGTGTCCTGGGGGAAAAGTCTTTGAAAGCCAAAGTGAACCGGGGGGCAAGTTTTGGCTCCACCAGTGTATCTGGCTCTGAGCCTGTCATGAGAGTAACCCTGGGAACTGCCAAGTACGAGCACGCCTTCAACGCCATTGTGTGGAGGATAAACCGACTGCCTGATAAAAACTCAGGTAGGTAGAGGTTTCTCTTCTGTGAAACCCACCACACGCTTGCAAAACATTTGGGGTCAGAATTCTACATTCTATGGTCCAGTGAAGTGCTGGGTTTTGCTGTTGATGGGAATGGTGATGGAGGGAGAGTGGGAACAGTGGGAAATATTTGAGCAAAGTAACATGAATGACCCAATTCACTCCATCTTTTTACTCCCTTATTATCATATTTCTCACATAAAATTATGCATTGTTCTTCTCAGCTGAGAGGCTAAGCAGATTGCCAGGGTAGTTTATGAATTTTCTGATTCATTAAAGTATTATCTGGGGTGCTAGAAGCTATCCATTTCCAGATCCTAGAAGGCTTCCTAACTGTGCTCTGACTGTAGGTGAAAGGGCCAGTTTATGGCCAGTCACATGTACAATATAGATGAGGCATTAGATTTATGACTCCAGTCACCCTGTGCAGCACCTGACAATCATAAAATCTTAAACTCAGAGTCGGGATTTGGGATTGGGAAGAAAAGTGTCCACCAATGAGACTGAAGATCCAGCCAGAGGATGAAGGTCCAAAAGGGCTGGAATTCTATCAAACAGTAAAGGAAGGAATGTTAGGTTTAAACAAAGAAGGCAAGCTTACCAGCCCCAGCTGGCCTGCTCACAGCTATCGGCAGTGCTCTCGTGCTGGCATGAGCCCAGAACCCAGTGACTTTCCTCATGGGTCCAGTGAGATTTAGTGAAATGACAAAAGTAGGAGTAATCAAACCAGTTTGAATAGTCTTATTTTTAGAGTAAGTCTGGGTGATCCCAAAGGCAGGCAATAAGCCCATGATCCTGTGATCTTTTAGACCACCTCTTTGCTTTGCTCGTTTGTAATAAACTTTGCCTTGCTCGTTTGTAATAAACTTTGCCCATCTGTTAACAAAAGTGGATATCCTAGCCAAGCAAAAAGAATAAGCTTTGGAAAAACTCTCGATTGATGTCTTTCTCTTATGCCAATACTCCTCTTTCCATTCTCACTGTTTGATCCGAACAGTATGTTTAGAGTCCTCATTTCCTGTTCCGAGGGTGGAGTGGCTGCGTTTTATCATACCCTAAATGTAATGTGATGTGAAGGCAAGAGGCCAGATGATCTGGTCCACTCCCCAGGCAGTGTAGGCAGTGGACACTCACCAGGGCAGCCTGTGTCAGACACTGGGTGTAGCGGTGCAAACCGAAGACACAATTGGATCTCTGTGTTTGAGGCTGGAATTGCCCACCCCTTATTTTTAAACGGACAGAATTTTTAAAACAAAGTCTTCCTCTCTGTGGCTGTGCATTCACTTCCCCAGAAATCAGCACTCTGTGCTCCTGGGTAATAGCACTGGGATTTCTACCCCAGCCATGGAGGAGAGGAGAAATCCTGAATTTTCCTTGGCCATAGAAACCATGGAGAAGAGAACTGAAGTGAATGGGAGAAAATTAAACAGCTTCGCATGCTGGAGACTTGACATCAGAAAAGACAAGGCCTCGGGTGTATATTTGTTGGAATATTCAGCTATTCAATTTACTGAGCACAGATTAAGATAACTTCATTATGGAATTAGTGGATTTTCATGCAGGAAGAGACCTTGAGTATAACTTAGTCAAACTTCTTCATTCTACACATGAGAAAATTAAGGGAGTGACATGACTCATCAGAAGTCACAAAGCCACATCCAGGGGTCTCTTATTAGATACAAAGTAAATGCAGACTTGAAATAATTTCTATTGTGAGAACAGAGATTTGCAATTTTCTCAGTGTGAACGCATATATCTCATTCATTTCAAAGTTCTTTCCCTTAAATATTTGCAAGTATTAGATGAGGGCTTTTGGGTTATAAACAGCAAAACCTGACTGGCTACTTTAAGTGGGGGAAAAAAGAAAAAAAGGAAGGGAGGGAGGGAGGAAGGGAGGATGGGAGGAAGGAAGACAGACAAATTGTTGGAAGGAGTGGGCAGCCCAGAGAACTGACAAAGGGTTGAACAAGCAGGCTTCACAAAAGATAGCTCCTGAGGACAGGCACTCTGGAGCAGCAGCCACTGGGACAAATTGTCCCCAGCCATCTTCTGTCCCATCCCACTTGGCTCGGGAGTCAAGGGAAGACAGTGCATTTTGACTGAAAATATCACCAAGATGACATGCAGTGCTGGGGAAGATTATTTCCCAAAGAGAGGGAAAAAGATTGTTATCAGAAGAAAGGAGGAATGGATGCAGGACAGGGCAAAAACAGGTCTTCAGCAACACTTTTCTTAATGCTTCCCAACAGGGTAGTGGTTGGTAGGCTCAAGGCCAAGTAAATGCAGCTTATGTGTTACATATGTATTTCCAGATTACTGGAAACTTATTTGTTAAAAATTTTTTTAAAATATAGGACCGCCTAAGAATTTGGGGATGTTTCTCACTTAAACTTCCCTCCCCTCACCCCAAATGACTGCTTTTGCTGTCATGGTTTTATATATATTTTAGAAGTAAAACCCTAAAAAAGGGCTTCTTGTATTTCTACTGGCAAATGGTATATTTCTGTATTGGTTCAGGACACAGATAACACTGTTTTCTGGCTCTTACTATTGCTGATGTTCCCCCTGCCCTGCTCTCCTGCCCTCCCCATCGATTGCTCCATCCATGGAACCAGAGAATTGATGATCTCTTAGTAATTGTCCCTTTTCTGAGCTCTTCTTGATCTTCCAGCAGTCTTGGGAGGGTGCCTTTTATAGGTTATTTTTCAAAGTTCTCACACCTCCATTTACAGTGAAGGAGGTCCAAGCTTCTGCATACTTACTCCCTCCTGCAGTGGCCCTGAATCCCCAGCCCCCACCCCAGCAGGAAGGAAGGTCAAGCCACAGGCAGTGTGGGCCCTCAGGTTAGCACCCCAGGCTTCGCCAGCATCCCAGGCCTGCAGTCATGGTGGGCTGATCCCAGCCCCAGCCACCAAAAGACTAACAGGCCACCACTGGATCCCAGCATGGCTCCCCCCGGCCAGCTGTGTGCATGTGCAGCTCCCCTCTCTCTGTGCCCTGAGGGATCCCTTTCACTGTAATCCCAAGAGCTTTTCTTAATCCTAGAAGGCATGAAAACAAGTCCTGCTGCTTTCCCAGATCATCCACCAAGGAACAAAACATTTTGCCTTGCAGAGGTAGCTTTCTTCACTGGAATCCAAGTTCTTACTAAACCAAGTAAAGAAAACCGTCCCAGTATGACTGGCCTTTTATGGAAAAATAGAAATCTGAATTTTAATGTTAAATTTTCTCAACTTCTTCAAGGAAGATGACATAAAACCGGGGCTCATTTAGTGCATCACCATGAATTAAACTGTCCTAGCTTTCAAAATTGTACCTCCCTGTCTGTCCACCCCAACCTACACACCCATTATTGATGCCAGTAATCAAGAAAGGATGTTGCTGTCGGTAGAGTTTGCTGTGAATATGCTTTGGTGGGGTGAGAGAAGGTCAGTTCTGTGGGGAGGAATGATTTCTCAATATTCCAACAATGTGTAAATAAGGTCATTAGATAAAACTGTTGTTCAAGTTGCTACTGAGCTAAGTTAAGAAACTCTTCTATGTACTTTGTCATGCTCTTTATCTACAGCGATGGATTGAGAGGAGTTGAGGACATCATTTGGAGTCAGGCAGATCTGTTTTATTCCCAGTGGCACAATTTAATGGCTGTGTGAACTCAAGCAATTTACTTAAACCACTCAGAGATATCTAATTTTCCTCATCTATAAAATAGGGTTGTTAATACCTAGCTCATTAAGAATGAAATTAGATAATGCTTTTAAATGTTTAGCATAGTCTCTGGCCTGTGATGAATGCTCAATAAATGATAGCCAGATAATTACATTTGCATTACACAATTTTAAAAATAATGTATTTTTTCTTTTTACTATGAATGGATTCATTTCAAATAATGTAATTTTTACTATTGTATGTATCCTAATTAAGTTCCTTTACTAAAAACTGGTGCCTGTTTTTCAGTTAATTTCTTAAGGTATTACTCCTTAGAAATACTAACCATTGAAGTATGTCACATTTATGAAACACAGCAAAACAAATACTTCACTCTGTAATGTTTTCCTTGGAGATCGGGTGTGTATGTATGCCTCACTCTCTGGGATAAAAGTCCTGCCCAGACCAATAAAGGAAGTCGGGATTGTTTATTTGGGGGAAACTCAGATAACTAAGGGCTGTTTCAGTTACATAATGAAGTCAAAGTCATGTCATGACATCTTGCTTATCAATAGGCAGTTGTTCTATGGGGGTTCTTACAGCTTATTTCCTCTCTACTTCTGTCACCCTGGAAACCTAGTCTTGACATTTGGGGACCATGAGCTTATGATAAGTGGCTAAGAACATTTTGGAGTCAGACTCCTGGGTTCAATTCTTAGTTCTGCCACTTCTGGCTTGGGCACTTCACTGGACCTCCCAACGCCCTAGTTTCTTTCATCTGAGGAATGTAGTGACTATGACTTAGAGGATCATCATGGAGCTGCAGTGAGAGGATCTGCACAAAGCATATAGCACAGTGCCTGGCAGAGAGCACTCCACCGATGTTTCCTGCTACCTCTGGTGCGTGATGACAAGGATGCTTCCATGGTTGTGGTCACAGAACTAAGTTCTAATTCTTTTCACTCAACTGTTGAATAACCATCTTCAAATGAAAAGCAGACCTTAAGTTTGTTATCCAAATAGAGTAAATCTAGCTGTAGATTTATAAAATTAAAGAACAGGAAGGTACTATGCCTGGCATTGTCTAGCCCACCCTTTCCTACCCGTCAGCTATTTCCCCACTTTCCAGATGAAGATCGAGGTCTGGAGAGAGCAAAGGACTTGGGTGAAGGATCTCTCCCACTTGGTAGGAGAGCTGGAAGTCAAAGCCAGGTGTCCTGTGAATCTGTGTTCTATCCACTGTGCCATATGCTTCTCTTGACATGTATGTGCTGTTTATAATGGCTCTGTCATTTACACATACTATTTACCCAAAAAAACATGCCAAAGCATTTTTCATATGAAATGCTATTAAGAAAATTGAATTCATCTCTCAAAGGAATTTTGCTTTCATCTCTCCATGATTTTGCTCCAGGTGACTGTCACTGATGTTTTATTAGGTGCTGGGTGTGGATCCTTTTTATTCCTTTCTATCAATCCACAGACTCAATTTCCTAGTATTTGTGCTGTATTCACACATCACTCAGACCTGTGGGCAGAATGACCTCTATTTTATTTCTTAGGCTGTGGATTTTATTGCTAGGATACCAGGCTACTATAATCAGAAAGTGTCATATCAGAAGGTCTGAGGCACAGGCAGCATGATTTCTGCTGAGGCAAAGCCTCTGCTCAGAAACTGGACCCTCTAAAAGACTGTCCGGTGCTGGCAGGCAGGCTTCAGGCCTCCTCTGTTGTTGATGCGGCTCCTTTAGCCTCTTCCATGTCCTCCCCCAGAGAACCTGATCTCTAGATCCTTTTCTTTCATAGCTTCTGGTCACCCACACTGTTTCTTCTGCCACCTTGAACTTGGCTCTGACCGGGAAGTGCCTTCCAGATTTGCCGAACACGTGGATGTCGAGTTCAGCATGCCCACGACTTCCGCCTCCAGAGCCGCTGTAAGATCCATCTCCGTGGAGGACAAGACTGACATCAGGAAGTGGGTCAATTACTCTGCACACTACAGCTACAAGGTAGTTCCAGGAGTCATCCGGCTAATGTTTCCAAACCCTTTGGTTCACCTGCCCCCTACGCATTCTTTTAGCAGTCCTGCCATGGGTGCAAGGTGATCTCTGCCGCCTTAGACAAGATTCATCAGACAGACAGACCTGTGGATGTGTCTGCTGTATTTAAATGAATAATCTCTCCAGTGGGCAAGAGAAAGTTTGGGAAAAAATAAAGAGCCTGATGAAAGGAAAATATAATATCTTTCATCATGAACAACAACGAAAAAAAGGGCAATGGGGTAATGGGATTATTAATAATAAATGTAATTTATGTTTCAGAGTAGTGAACTTGGCAGTGCAGGGGAGTGTCAGGAAAGAGCTAACCCAAAGCTCCTATTTCAGCTACAGGAGTTGATGAAGCGGATAGGAGTAAAGTTGGGACACAGGACCTGGTTACTGGGCATTAAAGGGCAAAACTCAAAAGCCAAGCAAGCTTCTGGAATAGTAAGAGGATCAGGGCTGTGGAAGGAGGGAACAAGGTCGGAGTATTCTGAAATAAATAGTGATTGCATCCTGAGGAGTTAGAACTTCAACAGGAGAAGATTACATGGTAAAGATGGAAGTGGAGGCTACCAAAGAAGGATTTTGCAAAGTAGTTCAATAATTTTCTATTTGTGGTAATACCCTAATTTATATGGTTCCTTACTATTCTTTAAATGTTTCCTTAGCTGTATGATCTAAAGGAACAAGTACTCCATCTTGTGGCCAGAAAAAAATGGCACTTTCCTCAAACATGACCCTAGTCAACAGTTCGGTCCCGATTGTCTCCCTTGTCATGAACATCCAAAGGTAGTGCTCAGAGGGGCGGCTTTCATGGTGAAACTCCCAAGCTCGAAGGAGTCCTTGCCTGACCGACCTATCAAAGGCTTTGGTTGAGATGTGTCACTTTCCAGGAAAGATTAATTGATTAATCCCTTTATAATTACAGCTACCGTATTTCAAACATAATAGGGAGAACTGTAAATACTAAAATATTTATCAGTTTGGAGACTTTAAAAAAAATTTTTATTTTGGTATCATTAATCTAAACTTACATGAGGAACATTATGTTTACTAGACTCCCCCCATCACCAAGTCCCCCCCACAACCCCCATTACAGTCACTGTCCATCAGCATAGTAAGATACTGTAGAGTCACTATTCATCTTCTCTGTGTTGTACAGCCCTCCCAGTGCCCCCACACACATTATACATGCTGATCACAATGCCTCCTTTCTTCCCCCACCCCTTATCCTTCTCTTCCCACCCATCCTCCCCAGTCCCTTTCCCTTTGGTAACTGTTAGTCCATTTTTGGGTTCTGTGAGTCTGCTACTGTTTTGCAGTTTGGAGACTTTTTAAAGAGAAAAAGAAATGGAATGTAAACAGCCAATTGCAAAGGAATTCCCTCATCTGATACCATAGTGAACAAGGGTCTGCCCCATCCTGCAGGGCCTGGGGTAGGGTGGAGCCAGGCAAGTGTACAAGGTACAGGGAGACGGCACAGGGGGGACACCTGGCTGCACCTACTGAATCAAGAACAGCTTCACAGAAGAGGTAACCTAGCAAATGTGCAAGACAAAGAATAAGAATTTTCCAGGTAGATGGTGAGGAAGAGGGAATTCCAGACTGACCAAGTAACACGTGCAAAGAGAAAACCATAGTGAACAGGGCCAGTGGCTCCATGAGTGGCGTAAGCTCAAAACATTAAATGACGAGGAATCTCAGAGAACCTAAGGAGGTATTCTCTTTTGGTCTGTTTATTTGTTGTAATGTTTCTCTCTCCTTTCTGCTATCTCTCTCCAACTTCTGTTCTTGGCAGGTGGAAATTGAGCAAAAAAAGAGTTTGAAGCCGGACTTTGAAGGAGATGAGATGGAAAATCCCAAGGAGTGTGGGGTCCAGTGATGAAGCCCTCCTGCACAGGGTGCTAACTCAAGAGTCACGATAGGATGTCTTCCTGAATAGCTGAAGTTCAAGTCAGTACCTACCATGGCTGCTTCATGCTAGGAATAGTGTGTTGGACCTTCCTGGTCGTAGTTACCTGTATTTTAACAGGAAACCCTGAGATGGTTGCTCTGGAAAGGCTCTGATCATGCCTGAAGCACCTGGTTTACCTGACTTTTGGAGTTCATGGTATAATTAAGCCTCTTTCTCTCTGCTTTTCTCACAGCATGTGGTTGTGGTTTGGTGGGACTGTTAGAGTCAGGAAAAGAACCTCCCACATCACTGTTGGCATGATTACCTTCTGATGTTCATTGGTCACTTATATGAATTTATGGAAAACAATCTTGAGAAGCTACTTAGCTAAGAATCCATCTCTGTCACTCTCTCTAGAAAAGATTCAGAAAAGGTACCAAACAAATCTGTTTGGGTGTACAGTAGGCCTTTCGTAGGTGTCTGCATTCTTTAAACATTAATACTATACAATGGAAATTTTTGTGACTGAAACCCTTTTTCCATCTCTCTAAAATTTCAATCCCAGGGTTCAGATCCCTGAGTCACAATAGAAATGGAGAAAAGGCACCATAGGATACATTTTTATTCAGTGATAAGCCCCACATTCGGCAAAGGGTGGCTGTTAAAGGGAAGGCAAAATTGAGCTTATTTTACTTCATTCTGGGGAAAAGGGACAATAAAATTGTAAGATTATATCCAATTCAGGAGACAGCATCAATCTCAGTGAATTCCCAAATTCACACTGAAAAACAGGCCATTTCTGATTCCTGAAACAATTGCATTTATATTATACCTCAGACATTTGTCAGGGGCATTTGGAAGCTCGTTTTATACTTCATAGCCAAAAGACAGTTGCATGTCTCTTTAACTCAAATTTTATAGGATATATAAATGAAAAGGTCATTTTAAAAGCTGTTTGAAAACCAAGCTTGTATGAGCTTTTCCCCAAAATTCAGAGTTTGATCATCACACTATTGTAATTGATCTAAAAGGCAGAAGACTCTAGGGTAGAGATGGGGAGAGGTCATATTTTTCTAATGTTGGAAACATTACATCCTGATTCCAAGAGTCTAGGACACCCCATCTTCTTTCCCTTCATCTGTTCCTCCTCGCCTACTGTACCTCTGCTTCTTAATATACCTTGGTGTTTTCTTATCACACCTAAACCATCCCAAAGGGGATACCTGCTCAACAATTTAAAAGCAGCTTCTTTCTGCCTTTCTATTTCTCCCAAAGACTAGAGTATAAGGGGACAGACAGCATGTTTGCCAGATTTATAGAGGACATAGAAATAGAAAGTATATATCCAGTCTGTTGACTGGCAGACTCAGGACTAATTTCTCCAATGAATATTCATTGAATTCTATGTACTGACACTAAGACATGGAAATCATTACAGTTTTTAAAAATACCTGAACTTAAGATTGAAACTAAGAGGATGAAATTGAATAGGCATTAATGAGAAACTCTATATGAGTTTCTTAAGTGCAACCCTCATGCACTTACAGAGTGGTGTACCTATGTGTGTGTTTGTGATGTGTGTGTGGATGTGTGTGTTAAGGGGGAGGGTGTTGGAAAGTCCTGGTTTCACAGCAGTTCATGTGGGAATTTTGTGGTCAGTCCATGTCTGGATGGAAAGTTGGGTTCAGTCCTGGTTCAGTATTTTAAGAGATACATTAGTAAATTAGTTGTATTCAGAGGCAGATGGCCAGGGTTGTGAAGAGTCTGATTATATAAGGAACAAGGGACTAGTTCTCCTGAAGAACAGACAATATAGCTGGAAAGGGAGTGCAGAAGAGTGGGAAATGATATAATTGTCTTGAAATTTTTGTTGAGCTATAAAAAGGGAAAGGAATTAGATTTACTCTGAGTAGCCTCAAAGGGCAAAAATAGGAACAAGGAGAGACTTTACAGATGACAGATGGTTACTTCAATAAGATAAAAAATTTTTTTAATAAGAGTTGTTCTAAAGAAGAATGGACTCAAGTAGTAAAATTTCCTGTTGCTGCAAATGCCCAAAGGTTAAAATAACATCTATCCCAGAGGCTACAAAAGGGACTCTTACATGGGATTTCTGCTAGGTGGTGACTACCAAGATCCCTCTACATACAGCTTTAGTCATAATAGTAATAAAACTCTCTAACCCTCCTTGTTTTTTCTGTGATAAGTGGTTTTTTATGCTCTTTGAAGTACAGTGGGGTTCCCCAGAGGTCTTTGTCAAGTGAGGACTCCGAGGCATAGCCCTTCCCCTGTTGTAGTAAACGCACATGGGATTCCTCACAGAAACATCACGATGGATTGACAAGTTGGCAGGGTGAAAGTCATTCAGCACCTTCCTTACCCAAGGCTAGCACCTGCGTACCTTCTCGATTTCTGTCTCACCTGCTAACATCACACGTATTGCCTGTTGGACCTTTCTTTGCCTCTTGGTTACTTCCCATTGACTCTGTGCTTTTACCTAGGCATTTTTTTTTTAACCCGGAGTTGAGAAGAGCCCTCCCATGCTATCTACATTCAGCAAAAAAAATTAGTCTTTAAAAACCTACCACCTTGACTTCATAAGTTTGCTTTTCCTCTACTGTTTTTGGGAAAGTGATTAGGGGTAGGCATTTAGGATCTTGGGGAATATAAAACTATGTATTTTTAGACCTAGTGTTTGCATAGAAAACACAGTTGGGCAAATTGCCTTTTTGATATACAGATTTTAAGTTTGCCTCCCTGGATCTGGATTGTGTGTGCATGTGTGTGTCTGTGTGTGGTCGGAAACAATCCTTGTCCACATTAGGAATAATGTGAAGATATTTAAAGTGAATTCATCCATCATTACATGATAGTACTATTAGAACATAAATGAGATGTTACATGATATCAGGAGTTGTGCTTTGTTTTGAGTCCAGTGGTTTACTTTGTAACTTTATAATAAAAGAGGATAAGAAATGTAGTCATTATCATATGTCAAAACAAAAGGCTGTAAGACGCCTTGTGGGGGGCCATTAAACCCCTCTTGTAAACAGCACTAGTTGGTCTTTATCAAAATTTTGCATTTCACTTAATATTAAGTATTATCTAGACAGTTATTTTTAATTTAGTTCTTTTTCTCCCTCTCTGCCTTCCTGCATCATTAGCAGAGCTCATAACCCTTGAGAACATTTTTTATGTGAAGTATTTCTTATTAGAAATGAGAATAATTTCTATTCAAATCTAGTAAGTAAGGGCAGGAGTTTATTTCCCTAGAAATTCACATTCCCAAGAAATGTGATCCATGAGGGCAAGGAATATATCTTATTCTTTGTTTCCAGTATCTAGCACAAAGCTTGGAATGTAATAGACTTCAGCCACCTTAAATCCTTGCTGATAAGACAAACACATATTATTGAAATAAAAGGAAATTATTAGGTATCAGTGTTTTCTGAGCAACTATGGACCCTGAGATCCTTAAGAATACATAAAAAACCCTTAGCTATTATGAAATTCTTCTGTGAACGCAAGCTAGCATCCCTTTATTTCCCAGAGGACTTAAAAATTTTTTCTTTCCTTTTATTCCTGCCTCCACCGTCAACTAATGGTAACAGTCAGCATGTAAGCACTTAACTGCCATGGAATTTAAACTACTATGTACCTGAATATTGAAAAACATTTTTGTGTCCAAAGATACAGTAAGTAGCACAGATGCTGTCCATAGTCAAGACGATTGGTTCAGTTTATTCCTACAAGTCAGACAGATCTGTGGGCCTGAGCCTTGCATATTTGCATGGTCAGCAGAAGAAAGCATTTGAGAGCGTACCTGGCCAGTCTCAGTGTGCTAGATCTATTTTCCCCAGCATTAACCACTGACCCATGTTACTGTATATTCATTTTGTCACCATACTAAGGTGGAGGTCTTTGATAGTAAGGCTGAAAATTGTGGAATGAAATCATGATATCAGAGCTGCTTTAAGTCTCAGAATAAGTTAATGATGGAAAAGCAGAGAATGGCCTGAAATCGTTTCTTAAAAGCCTTGGGAATATTGAATTGATTTGAGTAGGAAGCACTGGCTGTCTCCAGCCTACTTTTAGAAATTCTCCCATTTGGGAATTGCAAACTTCAACTCTTCCACAAATGATGATATTAAGTTAATTCTAGGATCTCTATAGAGTTTAGGTCATGTTAAGAATGCAATTTAACAGGAAATTCAAACAACACTGGTAAGTTAAATCCACAAAAAATACCATCCAGTAGACAAATCATCTCTAACACTTCGCTGTAAGTCCCATCTGAACCTAACACCTCTTTATATAAAATTAGTCCTGGTATCTTCACCAGGGTCTAAAGATGTTTTCTAAATATTACCAATGTCTGCATGCCAGTGTCACAAATCACCATTTCTTCATTTCATTCTTTGTAAATGAAACTTTCTTTGGATAGTGTGACTCATATGTATGTATTTAAGGTATTAAAAGTGAACAGTATGTATAAGGTCATAAATATGGCAAATAAATGCATGGATCAGTAATATTTTCCCATACATTAGCTAAAGCAGGAATACAGAGTGTTTACATTTCTTCTCATGTGCCTTAGCCAATCTGATTCAGAGTCGAGTCCTTTGTTTTGGAGGGGGAAAAAAAAAAGAATTGGAGGGAAAAAATACCTCCAAATTTGGAATTCCACGCTTATATTCCAGAAACTGTCTATAGTAATGTGTTTGATGGTGTGCCTGGAGAGGGGCAAGTGATACCTGTACTGTATGTAATGAAAATCTATTAAAGAAAACTCAAAAAATGATTTTTGATATGAAACAATAAAGTATAGAGGGATGGCAGAAACATCACTGGCCACTGAACCTGAAAATACTTGAACTGGAGGTCATCCCCTACAAGTAAGGAGCTCTAGGAAAACTAAAAGACTGCTTAGATGGGATAAACAATAGAATTATTTCAATTCAGTGGGTCTATTCTGGCCAAGGTGCTGTGCCAACAGCCAGCTTCCCTACAGGGAGCCAAGGCCAAACACAAGGACGTTGAGGATTGTTGATGTTAACTCATTGGTGGGAATGCCCTTTATCAAGGGAAAACTTGGATTTCTATGAATCTTTAAAGGATATAATCACGGAAACATTCACCATGTTAAGTGACTCGCTGTTTTCCCAGTTGAGCTTCACTGACCTCAGCTAAAAATGTGAGGAAGCTGGACTACTTGTTCCCTCAGGGCCTTTGCAGCTCCAGTTTTATATTTTACAAAATATCCTTTGGTGCCACTGTCTGTGATATTTCATGTCAATAGGATTCTTCATATAGACTCAAGAACCAAGAAATTTGAAATGTGAAGATGGGGAAGTTCAGCTAGCCCATCTTTTTCCATTTCATTTCTCTGTCCTTTAACATCTGCCCAGATAACAGAAGCAGAAAACTCTGCAACCTTCTATTTTATAGTTGCCTTCAAAACAGATAAAAATGGAGGACAGAGAATGGCAGAGGTCAGCAGGGACACTGCTCTGGACGTCCCACTGGCGCCACCCAGGACAGCCTGGTGTGAGTGTGAAGAGGAACAGAAAGACCTCCAAAAGGATGTTAGGATTTGGTTTCCACTTGAAGCAGATGTAGGTCTAACCCTCCAAGAAACTGAGAGGCCACGTTATCCTTTTGTACAAAAGACTACAGAAAGTCAGTGAGGGAAGAACACTCAGTAATGTTCTGAGACTATTTGTGATACAGTATGGCAAACCCAAAATAAGAGAAAGGGTCATTCCTCTAACCTCATTGTCTCCTAGTAACATGAAAATGTAGTTAAAAATTTGTTTATATGTGTACAAACTACAAAATAGCATCTCCTTTGTGATATGTGCTATGTATGACAGTATGATTTTCGTTTCTTGTACTTAAGAGTTGGTCAAATGTAATGGCTCAATTCCAACTGGGCAGATCAAGGAATTCCAGCATCGTTTTCCTGTTCTGTCCCGTGCTCTGCGTCAGATCAAACCCTCAATGCTAGCTGCGGACACCAACCAGCCACATGCTGACTGAAGCCTTGAGCACCACCTCCTGGTCTCTGCGTGCTTCAGGATCACTGACCACACGTGGTATCCAAGGGAGCAGTTCTGGGAAGGCAAATGTGCTGTGAGATCCTAATAGTAACCTATTGGTTTAGGGTTTTGAAGTATGGGGATGATAGAAGGGAAAAGTATGAACTCCTCTGACTCTAAGCCAGCATTCATTTAACCTGTCTGCCTGCCAACAGAACCTGGAGAAAACGTTACCATATTCAAGAAATTAAATAGAATCAGTGTTTCAGCCAAGGGAGTGATAAAAGAGCACTCTGCCTTCATCCTCGATTTTTGTAATGTCCGTAAGTGAATTTCAATGTATCAGGATGGATGGACCCAAGATCCAGTGAGTGATTCAGCAGATCCAAGGCTTGTATTTTCCTTCCTTCATCATCCATCATTTGATGTAACTTCTTGTGCTATTGTGATTAAAGTTATGTAAAACCAGTTTACTTTTTTAAAAAAAGAGTAATATGTGCCTCTGTAATAAAGTCTACACACTGGCTAACTCTGTAGAGGTGAGGTTTTGTTTTTAATTATGTGGATTATTATCTGTAATATCTTTTTTTGAGCTGTGAAAATGAGCTATTAATAAAAATTTTTAAACAAAATCTGTCACTCTGCAAGATTTAATGAGGTGAAGAATAATGAAAAATGTTTATTAGGAAGTCCCTTCTCCCAATCAGTATGGTTAGTAGTCATAAGCTGATAAGTCACCTGTTTAATTATCCTCGTTAAGTTTATCATGTATATTATTTCATCAATTCAAGATATATTTACTGAATTCCTATTTTGTGCCCAATTCTTGGAGAAAACAAATCAAAATGATACAGTCCTTAAGGTTTGCTTGACACTAGGCACATGCACATTATAGTTAAATGAGAAAAATATAAAAGCACATAATCAAATAGATTGTTTGCATTATGTTTCTGGCATATTGTTAATGCTCAAGAAATAAGTGTTCAATCAATTGATGAATCCAAATGACTAATGTCAACAAACATAGATGAGAATAAAATCAATAAGGACTAGAACACTTGGAAGTTTCACAGGTAAGAGGGCTCTTCTGTGAGACCTGGAGGTGGGGATAAATTTAGCTCACTGGAAAGAGGAAGGGGGTTTAGAGTTGGGAAGAGGCAGATGTAAAAGTGGTATGTTTGATTGACAGAAACCTGACCTGAAAGGGTTCATGCATAGCAAAAGTTAAGATTGACGGTTACACCAAGCTGTGGGAGAGATTACATCTAGCCCAAGATTGGACTCAGTCTTGTAAATGCTATGAAGTCATTTTAGAATCTCGTCAACAGAGCATTTTTCTAAAAAAGGCTTATTTTGGACTAGGGGAAAATTGAAAGGCAAGGAAAATAAACGCTTTTTGGAATAAACAAGGCAAGAAACAGTTGTTTTAGTTCAAATAGACCATGGGCATTTTATTGCAAAATACAGTTACCTACCAGGAGAGAACTCAGCATTTTAGCGTCCCCTGCCATTGAAAGAGCTCTTGTCTTGAACAGAATACACAGAAATTTATAGCCTAGTCAGTAAAAATTAACTGATATTTGTAACTGATATCAGGTCCACAAAGGGTCAATAGCCAAAGAGCATGAATGTTAGTTAAGGATTCTGAAGAATATTGGCCTTGCCGCTTTCTTCCATCCCTATCTTCCCAGAGTTCTCTGGAACAAGTTTTGAGACCTAATCACCTAGCTCCCACAGTGTCACAAGGTTTTAGACTTCTGAGGCCCCCCTTTTATTTAATATCCAAGTGGAATAACTACTCAAGTAGCTGTTTGAAGCCAAGCATGCCCAGGGTTTGGGTGATGGGGAGTTGAGAATGAGGGGAACTAAAGAGAATTTAAGTGTCCTCAATGGCATTTATCAGCTCTTTCCAAACTCCTCCCAGCTCCCCCTTGATTACCTCCAAATATCTCCTCTTAATTCCTTCATGCTGGGCAGCTTTCTGCATTCCCAAAACATAATAACATGAGCTAACATTTAGGTAGTGCTTGTACTCTGGTGCAACCACCTATGCTAGGTATTTTAGATGCGTCATCTTTTTTAATGAAGGCAGCCTCCTCTCCAGTCTGCAAGGCACTAGTAATTCAAGGCTGTTGGTACAACTGACACTTACCAAATATAAGCAATCAATGGTGATTGCACAAACACAAAATGGGAAAGAACTTAAAACTGAGTATCAGACACCCTGCTCCTAAAGTTCATTGCCTATACCCCACAGAGGGAATCCTTATTAAATATCTTTTTCCCCCTCACTCTAGTCTGAGTAAAATGGAGCCAACTCCTCAAAAAATCCCCTAATTACTATCTCTGATTTCCAAGAGAAAACTGAAAACTTCTTAAAATTCCATTTTAAGTGGGGATTAAGTTCTAAAGTCAACACTCTTGAAAATTGCTTAAATTGCCCATAAAGTAAACTAGACTAAGGGATGAGTCATCTTTAATGGAGGGTGCTCTATGACCCTCAATTAATTTTTCAGTTTCTTCATTGAAGATCCTGACAGAGTCACCACCCAAAACCCCAGCCACCTGAACAATGTGTTCCAGTTCATGGTTAATGTGGGGAAGTCATTAAAATGAGTCACACAATTATTCCCTGAGTTTTACCAATGTGAATTGACTGTTTCAGGCCTGACAGCACCCTTATCTGACTCACAGACCCACTGAGTGGAACGGCGGACCAACTCGAATAGAGGTAGGATGAGTTTCCACTGTCCTTTGCTTTATTATCCAAAGCGATGTTTAGTTGCTCTCATCACATCCTGTCACGGACCCACTGAAGTACCTTTCCAAACTGAAGAGAAGTCTAAGATCTCCAAAAAGGACTTACGTAAACTCCCACCTTTTCTTTAGAGGTCTCAAAAGTTACAGATTATATTTTCAGAGGGAATTAAAGTCAAAACACCTATACTTTATCCCTCCCCCCAACACAGACTAGGTCAGCAGAAAAGAAAGGGATAAAATCTATTCTCCACTTGTTGGGAGCAAACTCCAGGGGTCACAACATTTTTTTCTCTTCTCTGTCTCCCTCTCCTCTCCCACCTCCTCTCACCCTCTGTGCTCCTCTCTTCTTTTCACTAATAGGCATAAAGTCTGGGAGCTTAGATTAATCTCATGGCAGTGGCAGAGAAAGGGACATGTATCTCAGAGATTGAAACTGTTTCCAACTATTTCTTGTGCAGGCCCCTATTACATCTCACCTGTGGCCTTTAACATTTGTGTGCTCCCTTTTGATGTTTTATATTTATTAGGTTTTTCCTCCTGGTTAAAAATCAATAGTTAACCAAGAGAATTGGCTTCCTCAGTGTGTGACAAAAATGCACCCAAAGCAGTACAAATCAGCCATCATAAACCAACATGCGATTGAGTATGAATGAAATTCCCTCCGTTTTAGTAAAACTGGTAATCCCATGAAGTTAATTCCCCTTCTACCTCTAATCTGGAAAGTCTTTTCTCTTCTATTACTTTTCTTTCTCTCTGCAGAGGTTAGTGCTATCAGGAATGCTGCAAGTTTAATTCTCTTGATTCACCAGGCAGTACAAAATGTATCTGGACTCTCAATACACTTACACTTCTACTAATGGAATGAAATTTACAATAAAAAAAAAAAGGCTCAGGGCAAAAGAGAGGATACAAGCACTCGGTGACCAGAGTGAGTGGTGGGGCAAAGGAGGGAGTATCCACAATTTAGAAATACTGAACCCAATTATCTTCATCCTAGAAGCCTGCAGGGAAACTATCAGAAAAAATATTTTAAAAACTTACTATTTCTTTTGCTACTACAGTATGAAGTAACAAGCTGTATATCAATTTATTCTCTCTTGAGATTTAAAAATTATGAATTTAAAAAGTACCCAAGACCTCAGTTTAAGGCTCTGGGAAAAACTAACAAGAAAGTCTGTATTATTTGTCAAGAAGAGCATATATATAAGATAGTAAAAACTGCACAACCAAAGAAAAAGTAAAAGCAAATCACCATGACACCTTACAAGGGTGCATGCTCACTTCTAAATGAATGAAGAAACCTGGTTTCTACTCAAGGTCTGTAACCCCTTTTCACAAAACTTCCAGCAATGGGATTCTTACTTGCAGGTAGGCAATGCTTCTGCTGGGGGAGTGTTTTCTGTGGCAAGGCACAATGTTTTTTATGATCAAGTGGGGCTGGAACTTTGAAGCCAACGTGCTCCTCATCTCTAAAACCCTGACATTTCTTGGGCTCTGAGACTTTCACTTTATATACCATTTGGTGCTTCAGTGATGGGAAAGCTAATATGCCTTCCCAACTCTACGTTGGCTGAAATCTCACACAGAAGAGAAAACTAGAGATAGCAGGAACTGATCGATCCAAAACCCTCTAGATCTTGGCAGTAAAATTTTTGAGTACTTGTTTCTGACTAGAAGTATTTTTAATGTGCCCTGAGAGATGTGGAGACAGGACCTCCAAAAGTTGGCCCCTTTGAACAGTAGACATTGTCATCATAGCCTCCACCTCCTTCTACCCTAGTCTCTCCTCTTCACACATTTCATTTCTACTAATGAAATGTAAGACACAACATGCATATTCCCCACTACTAAAGTACTCATCTTAAAATTTTCACGTGCTTAATATTTAACCTATAAATTCCTTTGCTAGCTCACTGTGCTTCCCTCTGCATTACCCAACAATAATTTCGATGGCTAGCGCTCTGTTATGTGTCTTATATGCATTATTGAGCTTACCCCTCCCAACAACTCTATGAAGTAGACATTAGCACTGTCCTCATTTTACAGGTAAGAAAACCAAGGCACAAAGAGGTCATGTAATTTACCCGAGATTAAGTTTATAGGCCGTGGAACATGCCGAACTGCAGAGTCCAAGCTCTTATCTGTGCTACTCTGCCACCTACAGGAAGGTTGTGAGTGGATCAACCCAGATCCAGGTGACAGTAGTTAATCACTTATCTTCAAAATACTTGTTCTTTAGGAATAATGCTGATCAATATTTGAGGCACTGACTCTGTTATATTAGGATCCAAGGTTAAAATGAGACATGGTCAAGCCATGCCAGAATACCCAGCTCAGAAAGGGGTTTTGATAGCAAAGGCACCCTCAGGGCCAAGGGCAGCACATTTGACACCATTTGAATTACTAAAGTGCAACCTGCTTTCTGGGCTGACCAAGTCCCTCATCAGAACATGGAGAATATGGCAATATAATCAAGCTCTGGATTTTACCTCCATCTTCTCAGACGAATCCTTTTATGCACTGTGGCAACTACCTGGCAGTATGTGGCTTTCTCGGTTCTAAAGTTAGTACCCAAGTTAGGAGCTTGTGGAGATCTATTCTTTGAAGATAGACATGAAAATATCCAAAGCCTACAGCTTATAGCAACATTAATCCATGCATAAGGTATTATAGGAGTAGTAACTGAATGTCTTAATATTTTATTTAAATCCCATTAACACTAAAAGGAAAGGAGGTGAGCCTGTGGGAAATAACAAAGATGTTTAAAGGATTTCAAGGGAAAAAAGAGGAGAAACAAATGGAAAGCCGAAGGCAATAAAGGGGGTAAGTTTGAAGGACACACTGAGAATAAGCTCATCCTTAATCTTGACACTTTAGGAAAGGATGATATGTATATATTAAGCATATGCAGAAATGTTCCTATGAGGGGCTTTGGGAGACTGTGCCACATTTACACATGCTATATACAGCAGTGCACTTGCAACAAGAAATATTTCACATGAACTTACAAAGTTGCATTTGTCATGATACCACAGGGTATTCTTTTTCATAGTGATATACTCCATGATATTATCATCAACAGCAAAAACAATAAACATTTAGGGAATTGTTAAGATAAGCAAAAGAATTGGTTTTAGTTACTAAGTATGTTAAACTGTCAAATATTATCACTCGAGCTCAAAAAGAATTATATAGATATAGGAGGGTAATGTATACTCCAAGGTTAATATAACAAGTGCTACATAACTGGTGCTGAAATCATAGACTTTAGAAATTCAGGGAGGAAATCAAGTGTGCTTTTACAATGAGGGGAAAGACTTGGAGAAGGGATGTTTTTTGAGCCAGCTTGAAGGAAAGGGCACCACTTCAAAAGGCAAAGTAGGGCACAGTGTGGAGGGCAATTGCATACCAAGTAGGGGATGCCATTTGGACAGAATGAAGTGTGAATGGTGGATTTAGATGCAATCAGTATGTCTGTTTAATAGAATAGTAGAACTAATGGTTTTTAAAAAAAGGCTAACTATGGCAGACTATATTTTCTCAAAATGAATGCAGTGAATAGCATTACTTCCATCCTTTATGTTCCTCCAGAGCCTTCAGCCTCCACCAAATGGAATATATTTCCTTATCCCTTGAATCTGGGGTTTGAATGGTGGGCTTATGACGACTTCAACCGATGGAGCAGAGTGCCTGCTCTGCTATGTGACTTCCCAGGTTAGGTCATAAAGGGATACAGCTTCTGCCTGCCTCTCTTGACCCTGGCCACATCCAGGAACCACACATGTAGGTGTTCAGTCCACAGTCCCAGCTAAGGTCACAGCTGACAGCCAGAATCAACCAAAACACATAAGTGTAGGAGGATTCAGATGATTCCAGCCCTCAGACTTAGAATCTTCCAGCTAAGGCACCAGATGTCGCAGAGAAAGAAATGAGCCATTCCTGCTTCACTCTGTCCAACTTCCTGATCCTCATAATCCATTAGCAAATACACTATTGTTTCAAGCCAATAAGTGCTGGGATAATTTGTTACAGAGCCACACTGAGTGGAACACTAACATTAATTGAGTGATTACCAGATGCCATGTACTATGTTTGATGCTTTCTATTTCATATCACTTAGCTGTTTCTGTGTGACCAACCACCCCAAACCTCAGTGCTGAAAACACTTCTTCATTATTATAGCTCACTCACACATCTGTAAGTCTATTGAGGATTGGCTGACCCATTCTGGGCTTGCTCATGTGTCTACATGTTGGCTGGGAGCTCTTCTCTATGCTGGGGTTGGCTAAGGCATTTTATTTTATAAGACAAATTCACTCTATGTGTCTCTTATACTCCTCTTGGAACCAATAGGCTTGCCCAGATATGTTATTTTCATGGAGAGGTAGCAGCACAAGAGCAAGAAAGGAAATACAAGGGCTTCTTGGGGCCCAAGGTTAGAAATGGCACCCCATCACTTCTACCAAATGCTATTGGCCAAATCAAGTCACATGCCCAGGCCCCGATTAAAGGTTAGGAAAATAGACTACACCTATCTGGTGTATTGCAAAGTAATAGGCAAAGGATGTGCACATAAGGAGGGGTGAAGAATGGAACCATTAATACAATCTATTACATATTTAACTTTAGTAATTATCAAGTAAGTACCATTATTATCCCCATTCCATTCATTTCATTGGCAAACAAACTGAGGCTAGAGGCTTTAGATAATGTCAGTTAACAGAGTTCCTGGCACTTCTTGATAGACTGCCGTTCCTTTGGCTGCCTCATCACTGCAAACTAAGAGGGCAAATGCTCACAAAATGTCTTTGCTCATCCCTTTAGCTGCCAGACCACAGCTGGCTGCAAGAGTCATCCCCGGTTCCCACCTTAAATCAATTCCTGACCTCCCTCTAACTGGACCAAGACTATTATGTGAACACACCTCACGTTTGCATTTGCCTCAGGCACCACTAGAAGTCCAAATTCTTTTTACCACCCCACCCCAATCCATTTCATGACACCCTCTCCAGCTCCTCCCTCACTCTATGAGCCCTTCCTGTGCCCTCAAGACTGGACATGTCATTAATACACTTTATCTATGATATCCTCTGGGGACATGCCCTTTACTTCCATCCCCTGGCTGAAACCCAGTTAGCCCCTAAGGGTCCTACTTCCCCTGCCCTGCAGTCCTCTCAAAAGGATGCATTTATTTTTTTGTTTTATACCATGTGCCTCTGTGCTTGAAGATGAGAGATAACCACAGTATCCTCCTTGCTTCCTATTGCAGCTTCATAAACCAATCTCCTTCCTCTTCAAAACTTCGATCCTTCAAAGTTCATGCTATCAGACCCTATAACCCCAAATACTGCTGTTTCATTGGCCTCCAAGTCTCCCTCATTTGCTGAAATTTCAGCACTTGGCTGTCTTTCTTCTTCTCCATCCCTACTCCTCTTGCCATTCTTGAAGTCTGACCAAACCAATACTCAGGTCTCTTAGCTCCTGTACGTCTCCCCTCTGATGATGTTTTTCCAGTTTCACTTCAGCTGCCAATTCCTATGGTTACATACTTGCAGAGCAGTTACAATTACCCCACTCCCTGAACACTTCCAAGTGTTCTCTATATCAAATACGTTCCTTCAATTTTTAAAAGTTCGTCACAATTTCTAATTTACTGAGTCTATCATTTTTTCATTATCCATCACCCCTGCAGATACACTTCCCACTTATCCCCTTAAGTTTAATGGTCCATCATCACATTGTTAAAATAAAAAACAAATGGAGAGCAACCTTGAAAATTCCCTAAGCAGACAAAACCAGTTTAATCAGGCAAAGCTTAATTTAGCTTATCCCGCAAGACTAACTTGACCTGGGTCATTTCTTGTTCATGCCTTCGGAAATCATAAGCAAAACCTGAATTGTTTCCCAAGTTTGATATGAGGTAACTGACCAATTCCCTACCACTTAAGAAAATTCTAATATTATAACCAATCACTGTGAAGAATAAATAGTCTCTGCCTTTTCACTATATAAGCTGCTTTATAATAAAATATGCCTGAGCCTCATTCCATGTTTTGGTTCCAGTACTCCTGGTTTGCAAACTGCCTTTTTGGTGTATGCACAATAAACTTTAATTACTACTTCAGTGACTTGTTGATTTTACTTCCGCTATTTACGAACTATTGGTAATAGTTACTTGCTGAGGTCTGTGGCAAGTAAAGAGGAACCTCTTTAGCCTCCAGGATTTGCATACATCACATCTCATACCCAATGACTCAAACTTAAGCAGAGGGTGACACCTAGTTGCAAAGGAGAATCAAGAAATGTAATCTCATAATGGACAAGACCAGCTGAAACTCAGGGCATTCTGTTACTCAAAGGGGAGTATTTGGGACAGTTAGTTGATCTTTGTCACATAGTAAGTGTACTACTTAGCTATTCTTCTGTGACTTCCTCAACTAGCTGACTGGAACCAGGCAGAGAAGGGCAGACAGCCATGATTCAAATCTTAAATCTCAAGAGATCAATTGGTTTTACATAACAACCGTATACATTTGATTTTCTGTCCACAAAAAGTGACTATTTCATATGTTCCGTTTTTTCAAACCTTCAATAATCCCTTCTCTCATCATTCTCAGATGATAACTTCCCCTTACATTGTATTGAAAAATTTAAAACAATGACAGGTACTTCCTTTTCTCCTGATCACTAAATCTATCAACATTGACACATATTTCCACCATCATTTCTAACTTTCTTTGCTTTCAGCCTTCTCTCCTTTTATAGTACATGGAAGCTCCCTGTTCCCAGCAAAGGTGAATGCTTCCCCTGTGCTCTGGAGCCTGTCTTTGGCCTTTCTCAAGGACTAGCACTTGCAATTACATGCCATTTCTCTTGTAGCATGTTTTCCTTTTCTGTTGCATATTAAAAAAATCATTTGAGGAGAGGATTCTGGGAAGTTGGTAGAGTAGGAAGCACCTGGGGTGTGTCTCTCCACCTAGACATCAGTTGCATTGGCAGAATCTGTCTGATGTAACTAAGGCTATTGAAGGCTTTCAACTTCTAGGCAAAGGTTTGGATGATAAATAGCTGTTAGTTTCAGCCAACATCAGCTCTTAGCACAGTAGCAGCTACCCATCCCCTACCTCCCACCCCTGTGTCAGGCAGCCCTGAGCAAGTTCCAGAAACACCTAGCATATAGCTTGTGGGAACCAGGGTAGAAACAAAGGACTGTCCTCCAAATATCAGGGATCTGTGCTCTGATCACTGATTGTTGCTTCTGAGCATAGTGGTACAGACAGAGAAGCAGGCAGTCATTGTTACATACCTACCCCCATTGTTGTAATCCTCTCCCCCTCCTGATGAAGTGACTTGCAGAGGATTTAAAGGACTGGTGTCTTTCTGTTATGCTTTCATTTTTCTCTTCATTTTTTGACAGCCAGACATAAGATGGGCATTCAAAAGCAATTGCATATATGGAGGAAGTTACAAAGTCACCACACATGCCTGGGAAAACCTCAAAAAAGACCTGAGAGAACCTTAAGTTTATACCTTAGGCTAATCCTTGGCCCAGAGACAGCCTACAACAATAAAAATAAAACAACAAAATAAAAAAAACAAAAACAACTGCCACTAAATCCTGGGAAAGGAGGAGAAAATGATTTCCAGAGTTATCACATTTTCAGACTTTTAAAAGTCCAGTATTCAACAACAAAAAATCAGAAGGCATGCAAAGCAACAGAAGAGTATGACCCATTCAAAGGAAAATAAACTAACCAACAGAAACTGTCCCAGAAAAAGACCTGATGGCCAATTTATTAGACAAAGATGTTAAAACAACTGTCTTAACAGTGCTCAAAGAACTAAAGGAACATGTAAAGAAAGTCAAGAAAAGGTCATATGAACAAAATGGAAGTATCAATAAAGAGCCAGAAAACCTAAAAAGAAAACAAAAAGAATTTCTGGAGCTGAAAAGTATAATAACTGAAAAATTCACTAGAAGGATTCAAAGGCAGATTTGAGCAGGCAGAGGAAGAAATCAGTGAATTTGAAGATAGGGGCATTGAAATTATTGAGAACAAGGAACAAAGAGAAAAAAATACTGAAGAAAAGTGATTTAAAAGATTGAAGAAAATGATCAAGGATAAGGAACAGACAGAAAAAGGCTGAAGAAAAGACTGATGAAAAACATTTAAAGGACCTTTAGGACACCATCGAGTAGACCCACCTCAATGGTGTTCTAAAGCATTATGGGAGTCCCAGAAGGAAAAGAGAGAAAGGGGGCAGAATATGTGAAAAAAATAATGACTGAAAACTTCCCATTTATGATGAAAGACTGGAATATAAACATCCAAGAAGCTCCATGAACTCCAAGTAAGATGAATTCATGCATTCAGGGAGTAGAAGACTTAATAGGGTTAAAATGTCAAAAAGACATCTACAAAGACATCTATAGATTCAAGTCAATCTCTATCAACACCTCAATGACTTTTGCAGAAATAGAAAAACCTAACCTAAAATTCATATGGAATCTCAAGGGACCACAAATAGCCAAAACAATCTTGGGGCAAAAAAAAAAAAGATGGAAGACTCACACTTCTTGATTTCAAAACTTATGATAAAATCTGTAGTAATAAAAAGTGTGGTACTGGCATAAAGACAGACATATAGACTAAGGGAGTAGAATAGAGAGCCCACAAATAAAACCTCACTCATAGGACCACTCAATAGAGGAAAAGACAGTATTTTCAACAAATAGTGCTGAGAAAACTGGATCCATATGCAAAAGAATGAATTTAGAATCTAACGTAACACCATATATAAAAGTTAACTCAAAATGGATCGAAGACCTCGTGCCTCATATCGAAAATTACCGAGTATCATAATTCTTCCAAGTGGTAAAGATACCTCAAGACAAATGCTGGGCATAGAAGCCACAGGGCATAAATCTGCAAAGAAGTAAAAAGCTAACCTTTTCAAAGAATATTGCTTCTCTCTCACTTACCAACTTTACATTTCCCTGTATGGCCCCGGAAGATGGCTGGTTAGCCAGAGACCGGTAAGATTCCTCAAGGGAGGAACAACCTAAGACAGGCACAGTCGCAGGGGGGCCATCAGGTGAGAAATTGGGGATCAACAGAGGTGAGGCTTAGAACCTCACCCCCCTTGTTTTGAGAGAAATCTTCTGCATCCGTGGATGTTTTGTTGCCCTTGTCTAGCTTGGATTAATACTTAGTCTATAGGCACAGACCTGATCATCTACATTTGCCCTCTTACAGCACTAAATTATGTTTTCTACCTTTATCTTGCATCTACCTACCACTTCAGCATTTTATTAAAAAAAGAAATAAGGGAGAAATGTGGGATTCACATATAAATCAAGTATAAAAATCAAATGAATAATCATATCTGACTTGATTGTTTATAGTTCATGATGCGTGATCAAAACCGAAAGTTTCTGTGATATGACTGCCCTTGCACTGTTCACCAAGTAAGAACTTGTTCATTATGCTTCAGAAGATTGGAGATTGTTGAGAACTAGGCTTGGGGTTGATTAATGATTGTGCATTGAGTCCCCTATACAGAATTTTATTGTTGTTAACAACCATTTGATCAATAAATATGAGAGATGCCCTCTCAAAAAAAAATGGATTGAAGACCAAAATGTAAGACCTAAAAGTCTAAAACTCTTACAAGAAAACACAGGGCAAAAGCTTTTTGACATCTGATTTGGCAGTCATTTCATTGATATGATACCAAATGCACAGGCAACAAAAGAAAAGCAAATTGAACTCCATGAAAACTTAAAACATTTATGTATCAAAAGACAATATCAATAGAATTAAGAAGGCAACATGCAGAATGGGTTTGCAAATCATATGTCTGATAAAGAATGAATACCCAGAAACTTGAACTCCTAAAACTCAATAACAATGAAAATAACAGTTTGACTCAGAAATGGGCAAAGGACTTGAATAGACCTTTCTCAAAAAAGACGATATACAAATGACCAATAAACACACATAAAGATGCTCAACATCACTAATCATTAGGGAAGTGCAAATCAAAACTATGAGATACCATCTCACAATAATTAAAATGGCTGCTATCAAAAAAGAAAAAAAAGCTACCCAGAAAATAACAAGTGAGGGTTGGTGAGGATGTGGAGAAATTGGAGCCCTTTGCACTGTTGATGGGGATGTAAAATGGTGAAATAGCCACTGTAGAAAATAGTATAGTGATTCCTCAAAAAAATTACAAATAGAATTACCATATGATCTAGCAATTTTACTTCTGGGTATATACCTCAAAGAATTGAAAATGGCTTTAAGAGTTTCTTGTACACCTACGTTTAACAGCATTATTGAAAACAGCTAAAATATAGAAGGAACCCAACAATCCATCAATCACCCAGATGAATGGATAAGCAAAATGTAGTTGTGATATAATGAGTTATAAGAAATACAAATTTGGTCATTCATATGACTAAATATATATTTCCCAGGTATATTGGTTTTCATCCACAGTTCCTGAAAAAACTGCAAATCTTCAAAGTGAAACGGGTGTTTTGTCATGTTAATGAGAGATTTTTGGACCTCCACCCCCACCCAAAGGCAGGGGCTGGAGTTTGAATCAGCCAATGGCAATAATTTAGTCAATTATGACTATGCAATGAAGTCCTCACAAAAACTCCAGAGAAGAGCTTATCTCTCTCTGCTCTGCCTACCCTGCTTGGTTGCATCCTGCTTCTCAGGTGCATCACTGCTTCTCCGTCAGGGAGATCTGTGCTTGGGGAACCAGAACGCCTCCCTGTGCCGCCAAGCCAGGCCCCAAGCTCTACAAGGATAGAAGCTCCTTTATTTGGGATATTTCCCTATGTCTCTCTTCATCTAGCTGTTAATTTGGATCCTTTAGGAAATCCTTTATTAAACTGGTAAACATTAGTGTTTTCCTGAGTTCTGTGGCTACGCTAGCAAATTAATCAAACCTAAGGGAAATGTTGTGGGAACCTCCAATCTGTAGCCAGTAGGTAGGTCAGAAGCACAGGGGACTAACTGCCTGGCGCTTGTGACCCCGCGTCTGGAGTTGGTGGTAGAGGGCAGTCTTGTGGGATGGAGCCCTTAACCTGGGAATCTGGTGTTTCCAGGAAGATAGCATCAGAATTGAGTTGAGTTTTCTGACACCCTGCTGGTGTTTGAGAATTGCTTGGTGTTAGTATGTGTGGGAAGGCCTCCTCCCCATACTTACACACATTGGAATTGGGTCCGGAACCTCAATGGAGTGACACTACTATTACTACTGTGTATAAAATTGTTATTGTTATACATATATATAGGAAAAAAAAACACCATAGCATTTGGTGTCAAACGAGTGAGATTAACAGTATATACATAAACAATGGAATATGATTCAGCTTTAAAAAGGAAGGAAATTCTGACACATGCTATAATATGCATGAACCTTGAAGGTATTATGCTAAGTGAAATGTCAGTCACAAAAGGACAAATACTGTATGATTTCACTTATATGAGGTACTTAGACAAAATCATAGAGACAGAAAGGTGGTTGCCAGGGGCTGGGGTGGGAGAAAGGGGCATTTACTATTTAATGCACACAGAGTTTCAGTTTTGTAAGCCGAGGAAAGTCCTGGAGATGGATGGTGATGATAGCTGCACGACAACATGAATGTGTTTAGTTAACACTGAGCTGTACACTTAAAATGGTTGACGGTAAATTTTACATTATGTGTGTTTTAAACTTGTATTCAACTGTTTATTTGATGTCTCCACTTGAATATTCAACAGACATCTAAACCTAACCAAAACAGAACTTCTCTTCTCTCAGTTTTCTCCAACCTTAGTAAAGGGCACCAACATACTCCCAGTCACTTAACAGAAACCTATGAGGCTTCTTTGATGTTCATTTTTCTAAAAAGCCCATGTTCTATCCAAAGCAAGCTTGACTGGATCTCCTTTCAAAGCATATGATGAATCTTTCTTTGTAACATTGTTCTCACCTGGATTTCTACAATTGCCTATTATATAATATTTTACTAGTCTATTGTCCTTTTCATCAGCTTCATCAGCTTCATGGCTAAAGGGAATTTGATCTGTTTTGTTTGTGCTGTATCCTCATGGCCTAGAATAGGCTTAAATGTTTAAAATATTTGTGGAATGAATGGAAGAAAAGTCTACTGGTAATAAGACATGCAAAAAATAATTGTAATACATTCTTTTAAGTAGGAGTATGTACAAAATTTAGAAAAGAGCATATTTCCAGGCCTTGGGAATTAGGGACAGGTTTAGTCTTTTTCTTTGTATGAAAGAAAATTATGTGCAAGAATAAAGAACATTGTGAAAATTTTCAATTTTCCCTCTAAATGTATGTTTAAACAAAATGCACAAGTAATTATATCAAATGTCACTTTTCAAATAATTAAAAAAAAAAGAAATATAGAGAAACAATGTTAGGGGAAATAATGGAAGGAATTAAAGCTTTCAGGAGCTGGAATTTCTCCAGGAAGGAAATAAGTGAGTGAGAGGAGAAACACATTTTAAGTGTGTGATGTGAAAAACAAAGATACAGATACAAATTTAAAAAGACCAAGTATTCCTTTCTCTGGAGGAACGAGAAAAGTGGTTGGTCTCAACTTTATAGGACAGTTAGATGGGACCTTTATAATGTCAAAGAGATAGTGGGGCAACTTGTTGGGTGGATAGCTTGTGATTGTGGATTAGTATTTAATGTGGATATCCTAAAACTGACCCACTTAATTTCTAAGAACCCATCCTTGATGTATATATAAAGTATATAAAGGCACATGCACAAAGACATAGTTGTGGCAATGTTTAAAATAACAAAAAAGAAAACAGCCTAATTATTCCTAACTAAAATTAGGAAAAAAAGAAAATGGCCTACTGAGGAATAAATTATTGTATGCTACAAAAATTTTCATACTATGAAATTTCATGCAGCCATTAAAATCACCAGAAACAATTTGAAATTTGCTGTCTAGAAAGATGTCCATGATATACTGGGTCTGTGAAAAAAAGTTGCATGTAAAATTTAAAGCATGACTCCATTTTTGTAAAAAACAAAGTGTACTAATATTTACCTACATATGTGTATCTAGAGATGTCTTATGAGCACAGGAAAAACACAGGGGTGATTGGAGAAACAGGAAGACATGGGTTTCATCTTTTATTTTTATATAATTTTAATTTGTTGACGTTTGGTAACTTGATTTTTCTTGTTTTATTTATTTTTTCCCTGAATAAAATAACTTTAAAATGTCACAATTGGTTAAGCATAAAATTAAGAAAGCTAATGTGAGACTAAGAACACCCAGATATTTTTTAAATGGTTTATATTTGATAGTCATTATCCAATCCCAATTTTTAAAAATCACAGAGACTGATTAGATTTTTCAAGCCAATATTGGAAGGATGAAAATACAATAAGGTCATTGAAAAGAGGCTATGAGTAGTATTTTGAAACTATTGTACTAAATAGGAAAAATAGAAGCAAAAGGAAGAAAGGGAGACAATAAGAGAAGAAAAGGAAGGCAGGAGGGGAGGAAGGAAAGTAAGGGAAAAGGGGCGAGAGAAAGAAGGGATTTGAACTTGTGTGCCGTTTGCTGAAATTGGAGAGAATTAAGGAGCAAATATGATGAATTCTATCCTTTGAAAATAAAGCCATTGCTAGTGATATATATCACTAAGGAGGCTGCAAAATATATGAAGACTTGAAACACCAGCCTAGGGATTGTGGTTTCCTGGTCCTGTGTTCTATCTGGGCTCTGTATTTTGCCATCCTGTGGCCAAATAATAGTACTGATTGTCTTTTATCACACACTATGATATATGTCTGAAGACTGAGAGCCTGTCATCTTGATTTAAGATTTATTGGAGCATGGTAATACATTCTACACTTGACAGATGAGCAATTACATCTCTTGACTAGAGATTTATATAAAGCCTCTAGTTTTTTTTTGTTTTTTTGTTTTTTATTTTATTTTATTTATTTTTTCATTGAAGGGTAGTTGACACACAGTATTACATTACATTAGTTTCAGGTGTACAACACAGTGATTCAACATTTATATACATGATAATTCTAGGTACCAGCTATCACCATACCAAGTTGTTACAATATTTTGACTATATTCCTTATGCTATACATTACATCCCGGTTACTTATTTATTTTACAATTGGAAGTCTGTTTATATATCTATCTATCTATCTATCTATCTATCTATATATTTTGTGAGGGCATCTCTCATATTTATTGATCAAATAGTTGTTAACAACAATAAATTTCTGTATAGGGGGGTCAATACTCAATGCACAATCATTAATCCACCCCAAGCCTAATTTTCATCAGTCTCCAAACTTCTGATGCATAACGAACAAGTTCTTACATGGAGAACAAATTCTTACATAGTGAATAAGTTACATGGTGAACAGTACAAGGGCAGTCATCACGGAAGCTTTCAGTTTTGTTCATGCATTATGAACTATAAACAGTCAGTTCAAATATGAATATTCATTTGATTTTTAAACTTAATTTATATGTGGATACCACATTTCTCTATTATTATTATTTTTAATAAAATGCTGAAGTGGTAGGTAGATACGAGATAAAGGTAGAAAACAGAGTTTCGTGTTGTAAGAGAGCAAATGTAGATGATCAGGTGTGTGCCTGTAGACTATGTGTTAATCCGAGCTAGACGAGGGCAATAAACATCCATGTATGCAGAAGATTTCTCTCAGAACATGAGGGGGGAGGTTCTAAGCCTCACCTCTGCTGCTTCCCATTTTCTCACCAGATGGCCCCCTGCGACTGTGCCTGTCTTAGGTTGTTCCTCCCTTGAGGAATCTTACCCGTCTCTGGCTAACCAGTCATCTTCCGGGGCCATACAGGGAAATGTTAAGTTGGTAAGTGAGAGAGAAGTCTTATTGTTTGAAAAGGTTAGCTTTTTACTTCTTTGCATATTTATGCCCTGTGGCTTCTATGCCCAGCATTTGTCTTGAGGTGTCTTTACCACTTGGAAGAATTATGATACTCGGTAAATTCGACATGTGGCACGAGTTCTATTTAAAGGTTGTGATTAGGTAGGAAGAAGAAAAGCTATAGAAGTAGCAGGCAGAGGAAAACCTGGGAAGATTGATTATTTCTTTGACATATCTTCTTGTAGAGTAACTTCAGCATGGATAGGTTTTAAACTACTAATTAAATTGTGCACACACATTAACATAATAGGAATATAGTTACATAACCAAAGCATACCTGTAATTACCAGCCATCTCCAGTGAGACCAAGAAAACCAGTTAGGCACCTTAGGCATGATATGGTGGATATTGTCCAACTGAACTTTGAACAGTCAGAGAATTCAGATAAATTAGAACAACCCATTCCTGGGGACTGTTCACATCCCATATGTTCTTTTAACAGTAAATAGTCTGTGGTTGTAAGATTTTGGAGTGCTACAGTTTGCACTTCTCCTAATTCTTGGTTGAGTTCCAACAGTATAGATCCAGTCCAATTTGTTGTTTTACTGCATGCACAGGCCAGCTTAGATATCTCCTTCATCATTCCCATGGCAAGTCCAGGAGCTGGTGGGATGAGTGCATCTACAGCTGTAGCAGTGCGTGGATCTTTGTTGGGGTTTTTTTTTTTTTTTTTGCTGATCATCTTCTGTCATGAGTCTTCCCGAGAGTGCTGATGTTGGAAGTTCTTTTTCATATCGTATCTTAGTTCATTTTCGGGGTAGCCCAATTAGGCTTTCATCCTCTGTATAAACACAAACAGACCCTTTGCCTACACTTTTATATGCCCTTTATATTATTGTGTAGAACTCATTGGAGGTCACCACACAGGAACTGCTTTTTTTTTTTTTAACATTAATCTACACTTACATGACGAATACTTTGTTTACTAGGCTCTCCCCTATACCAGGTCCCCCCTATATACTCCTTTACAGTCACTGTGCATCAGCGTAGCAAACTGTTGTAGAATCACTACTTGTCTTCTCTGTGTTGTACAGCCCTCCCCTTTCTCCCACCCCGCTACGGATGCTAATCTTATACCCCTCTTTTTCTCCCCCCCTTATCCCTCCCTACCCACCCATCCTCCCCAGTCCCTTTCCCTTTGGTACCTGTTAGTCCATTCTTGAGTTCTGTGATTCTGTTGCTGTTTTGTTCCTTCAGTTTTTCCTTTGTTCTTATATTCCACAGATGAGTGAAATCATTTGGTATTTCTCTTTCTCTGCTTGGCTTGTTTCACTGAGCATAATGCCCTCCAGCTCCATCCATGTTGCTGCAAATGGTTGGATTTGCCCTTTTCTTATGGCTGAGTAGTATTCCATTGTGTATATGTACCACATCTTCTTTATCCATTCATCTATCGATGGACATTTAGGTTGCTTCCAATTCTTGGCTATTGTAAATAGTGCTGCGATAAACATAGGGGTACATTGGTCTTTCTCATACTCGATTGCTGCATTCTTAGGGTAAATTCCTAGGAGTGCAATTCCTGGGTCAAATGGTAAGTCTGTTTTGAGCATTTTGATGTACCTCCATACTGCTTTCCACAATGGTTGAACTAATTTACATTCCCACCAGCAGTGTAGGAGGGTTCCCCTTTCTCCACAGCCTCGCCAACATTTGTTGTTGTTTGTCTTTTGGATGGCAGCCATCCTTACTGGTGTGAGGTGATACCTCATTGTAGTTTTAATTTGCATTTCTCTGATAATTAGCAATATGGAGCATCTTTTCATGTGTCTGTTGGCCATCTGTATTTCTTTTTTGGAGAACCGTCTGTTCAGTTCCTTTGCCCATTTTTTAATTGGGTTATTTGTTTTTTGTTTGTTGAGGCGTGTGAGCTCTTTATATATTCTGGACGTCAAGCCTTTATCGGATGTGTCATTTTCAAATATATTCTCCCATGCTGTAGGGTTCCTTTTTGTTCTATTGATGGTGTCTTTTGCTGTACAGAAGCTTTTCAGCTTAATATAGTCCCACTTGTTCATTTTTGCTGTTGTTTTCCTTGCCCGGGGAGATATGTTCAAGAAGAGGTCACTCATGTTTATGTCTAAGAGGTTTTTGCCTATGTTTTCTTCCAAGAGTTTAATGGTTTCGTGACTTACATTCAGGTCTTTGATCCATTTTGAGTTTACTTTTGTATATGGGGTTAGACAATGGTCCAGTTTCATTCTTCTACATGTAGCTGTCCAGTTTTGCCAGCACCATCTGTTGAAGAGACTGTCATTTAGCCATTGTATGTCCATGGCTCCTTTATCAAATATTAATTGACCATATATTTCTGGATTAATGTCTGGATTCTCTAGTCTGTTCCATTGGTCTGTGGCTCTGTTCTTGTGCCAGTACCAAATTGTCTTGATTACTATGGCTTTATAGCAGAGCTTGAAGTTGGGGAGTGAGATCCCCCCTACTTTATTCTTCTTTCTCAGGATTGCTTTGGCTATTCGGGGTCTTTGGTGGTTCCATATGAATTTTTGAATTATTTGTTCCAGTTCATTGAAGAATGTTGCTGGCAGTTTCATAGGGATTGCATCAAATCTGTATATTGCTTTGGGCAGGATGGCCATTTTGACGATGTTAATTCTTCCTAGCCATGAGCATGGGATGTGTTTCCATCTGTTAGTGTCCCCTTTAATTTCTTTTAAGAGTGACTTGTAGTTTTCAGAATATAAGTCTTTCACTTCCTTGGTTAGGTTTATTCCTAGGAATTTTATTTTTTTTGATGCAATTGTGAATGGAGTTGTTTTCCTGATTTCTCTTTCTGTTGGTTCATTGTTGGTGTATAGGAAAGCCACAGATTTCTGTGTGTTGATTTTGTATCCTGCAACTTTGCTGTATTCCGATATCAGTTCTAGTAGTTCTGGGGTGGAGTCTTTAGGGTTTTTTATGTACAGTATCATGTCATCTGCAAATAGTGACAGTTTAACTTCTTCTTTGCCCATCTGGATTCCTTGTATTTTTTTGTTTTGTCTGATTGCCATGGCTAGGACCTCCAGTACTATGTTAAATAACAGTGGGGAGAGTGGGCATCCCTGTCTAGTTCCCGATCTCAGCGGAAATGCTTTCAGCTTCTCGCTGTTCAATATAATGTTGGCTGTGGGTTTTTCATAGATGGCCTTTATTATGTTGAGGTACTTGCCCTCTATTCCCATTTTGCTGAGAGTTTTTATCATGAATGGATGTTGAACTTTGTCAAATGCTTTTTCAGCATCTATGGAGATGATCATGTGGTTTTTGTCTTTCTTTTTGTTGATGTGGTGGATGATGTTGATGGACTTTGAATGTTGTGCCATCCTTGCATCCATGGGATGAATCCCACTTGGTCATGGTGTACGATCGTTTTGATGTATTTTTGAATTCGGTTTGCTAAAATTTTGTTGAGTATTTTTGCGTCTACGTTCATCAGGGATATTGGTCTGTAGTTTTCTTTTTTGGTGGTGTCTTTGCCTGGTTTTGGTATTAGGGTGATGTTAGCTTCATAGAAGGAGTTTGGGAGTATCCCCTCCTCTTCTATTTCTTGGAAAACTTTAAGGAGAATGGGTATTATGTCTTCCCTGTATGTCTGATAAAATTCCAAGGTAAATCCATCTGGCCCGGGGGTTTTGTTCTTTGGTAGTTTTTTGATTACCGCTTCAATTTCGTTGCTGGTAATTGGTCTGTTTAGATTTTCTGTTTCTTTTTGGGTCAGTCTTGGAAGGTTGTATTTTTCTAGGAAGTTGTCCATTTCTCCTAGGTTTCCCAGCTTGTTAGCATATAGGTTTTCATAGTAGTCTCTAATAATTCTTTGTATTTCTGCGGGGTCGGTCGTGATTTTTCCTTTCTCGTTTCTGATACTGTTGATTTGTGTTGACTCTCTTTTCCTCTTAATAAGTCTGGCTAGAGGCTTATCTATTTTGTTTATTTTCTCGAGGAACCAGCTCTTGGTTTCATTGATTTTTGCTATTGTTTTATTCTTCTCAATTTTATTTATTTCTTCTCTGATCTTTATTATGTCCCTCCTTCCGCTGACCTTAGGCCTCATTTGTTCTTCTTTTTCCAATTTCGATAATTGTGACATTAGACCGTTCATTTGGGCTTGTTCTTCCTTTTTTAAATATGCTTGGATTGCTATATACTTTCCTCTTAAGACTGCTTTTGCTGTGTCCCACAGAATTTGGGGCTTAGTGTTGTTGTCATTTGTTTCCATATATTGCTGGATCTCCATTTTGATTTGGTCATTGATCCATTGATTATTTAGGAGCGTGTTGTTTAGCCTCCATGTGTTTGTGAGCCTTTTTGCTTTCTTTGAACAGTTTATTTCTAGTTTAATGCCTTTGTGGTCTGAAAAGTTGGTTGGTAGGATTTCAATCTTTTGGAATTTACTGAGGTTCTTTTTGTGGCCTAGTATGTGGTCTATTCTGGAGAATGTTCCATGTGCACTTGAGAAGAATGTGTATCCTGTTGCTTTTGGATGTAGAGTTCTGTAGATGTCTATTAGGTCCATCTGTTCTAGTGTGTTGTTCAGTGCCTCTGTGTCCTTACTTATTTTCTGTCTGGTGGATCTGTCCTTTGGAGTGAGTGGTGTGTTGAAGTCTCCTAGAATGAATGCATTGCATTCTATTTCCTCCTTTTGTTCTGTTAATATTTGTTTCAGGTATGTTGGTGCTCTCCTGTATTGGGTGCATATATATTTATAATGGTTATATCCTCTTGATGGACTGAGCCCTTTATCATTATGTAATGTCCTTCTTTGTCTTTTGTTACTTTCTTTATTTTGAAGTCTGTTTTGTCTGATACCAGAATTGCAACACCTGCTTTCTTCTCTCTGTTGTTTGCTTGAAATCTTTTTCCATCCCTTGACTTTAAGTCTGTGCGTGTCTTTGGGTTTGAGGTGAGTCTCTTGTAAGCAGCATATGGATGGATCTTGCTTTTTTATCCATTCTATTACTCTGTGTCTTTTGATTGGTGCATTCAGTCCATTTACATTTAGGGTGATTATTGAAAGGTATGAATTTATTGCCATTGCAGGCTTTAAGTCTGTGGTTACCAAAGGTTTAGGGTTAGCTTCTTTACTATCTTACTATCTAACTTAACTTGCTTGTTGAGCTATTATAAACACAGTCTGATGATTCTTTATTTCTCTCCCTTCTTATTCCTCCTCCTCCCTTCTTCATATGTTGGGTGTTTTGTTGTGTGCTCTTTTTAGGAGTGCTCCCATCTAGAGCAGTCCCTGTAGGATGCTCTGTAGAGGTGGTTTGTGGGAGGCAAATTCCCTCAACTTTTGATAAAGCCTCTAGTTTTAAACCATCTTGAGTCATTTCAGGAAACTGATGGTTTTTCAACTCATGTAGAAACAGAGAAATCAGTTATTTAAATGACTTAACCTCAAGGAAACTGGTGAAAAAATGTAATAATCTAGCATGTAGTATGTGTTTTGTCTCAAATGTGGAATTACTTTCTTCTTTGATTCTAATTTTATAGATGGAAAAAACTTACACACCCAAAAGATAGATGTGTTAATCGGTGAACTCAATTCAGAAATGTGTTCTGATTCCTAATGTTTGCTCTACCCTACTGCTCACCAGGATCTAGATGAAGACAAAATAGAACCCATTTAATTTTCTGTACCATCGTTACTATTGCTGTTATTGTTATTGCTATGTAATGTTTTCAGTACCTGCTCTGTGCCAATCACTCTGCTAAGGGGCTTTGTATAGATTAGCTCTTGATTCTCACACAACTTTCTAAAGTAGGTAATATTACTAACTGCCTTTTTATAGATGATATAATTCCCCCATGATCCAAGCAAGGACAAGCTATCTTGGTCCATTTGACTCCAAAGCTCATGCTCTGGGTACTTGCTATACCACTGTACCTTGTCAATACATACTGCCTCTTCTAATTTGTTGTGCAATGACATTGTATAGGCCCAATTTACTTTTCTGTCTACATAATGGGAGTTATATCACTGACCCAGTAGGTAAAATAGAAAGAATTCCCCTTTCCAGTGTCCTACCACTAAAAATGGTCATCTTTCATTTTCTTGTTTTATGAAACATTTAAAGTATAATTGTAAATCTGAACAGAAATGTTTTGAATACAGGTTATCTTGCCAAATTCAATAAATGAGTAAGAGCTATTTGGAATAGGAAATAGATGATTTTCAACTGATGTAGAAACAGAGAAATCAGTTACTTAAATGATTTAATAAATGTTTTTTGATGGTACTTTCATGATGGCAATTATATATAATCAGAGCAGTCTCAGTTTCAAGTCTCAATTTTGCATGAGCTATAGACTGTTTCTTTTACCAAATGAACTTTAACACATTATATAATTAATATATTTGACAAATGTAAGAAGCAACATCATTTGATTCAAAGCCTTCACATTCTCCTGGATTAATAGCTTCTTGTTTTTAAGGTAGGTAGAAAAAGCCTTGAACTTGTATCTCTAAAATTTCACAAGTAAATAGCATTATACCCTTGGGCAAGTCACTGCTTATTAGGAGTCTGTTTCCTATGCATAATAAAGGGATAATACTACTCAGTTCATTGGACTGTTAACAAGTTTTAGGGGAGGTGCCATGTGATAGTAAATCCATTATTATTATTACTTCTCAACTTGGCAGGAGAATAAGAAATGGCGAATTCCTCATCTTTTTTTTTTAATCTCTATTTTTCCTGTTAGAACATTTATTCTTTTTGCCTACTGGCTATCACATTAATTTGAGGAATGATTCTATCACAGTAATCCAGAGCCTTGTTCTCAAGAAGGTATTTGAACTATACCGATATTCTAACAGAAACCCTTGTTAAAAGAAAGACCAGTCCTCAGTATTTATGCAGTTTCCTTCCATTCTGGTCTAGAATCTATAATCTTTCTGCCACCTCCCCTTTTATAATGTCACTCCCTCTACCACCAGAGGAAAGTAGGTTCTGGAGAACTGAAATTGGCCCATCTAGTTGCAGTTTCAGTATAATTCTCTAAGACATAATTTGTAGATTATCAAAGATTTAATTAACCTGCTGTGATGTATTTTATTATAAATTTGTGCAGAATTATCTGTCATATCAGAAGCCTCTATCAAGTTGAAAGTATATGAGAAGATAAAGTTAGCAGATAAAGATAATTTGTCCACTAAGGGAATATTTTTATCAAAACATCTGAGCAAGCACCTTAATTTTCTACATTTTTAACTGTCCCAAATCACAGCTGTTCAACTGGTGAATCAAGGTAAGGCATATGTAGCTGAGATCCAAGAATCAGAGAAAGAAGAAACCCACGCGTGGGTAAAATTGTAATATTTCCAGAGTATCTCGCCTGGCTTTAGTACATCTGCATATCAACATCCATTCCTCAGGGATGGAGAAAGTTAATCTCCATATCAATGGGTAATTACCTGGGCAACCGAGGCCTTATCTGAACCTGAGAGGTTAGCGGGAGGTCTTGCTTCTGCCCAACAGAAAAGAGACGGCCCTGGACTGCAGTTTGTAAGCAGTAAACGGGTCTTAAACTTTATTTCTCCCTTTGACTGACTTCAGTTTTAGAGGTATTTTGTCCTGGGATTTTTCTCTCCCTGGAGTTATACCATGTAATTAAACACAGTGCTTAATATTATTTACATTTATAACATAATATCTTGGGAATACCAAGCATCTTTCAACTGGAAGACAAGCTGTGTGGACAAAGAAGCATTACAGATTGTAAAGTAAGACTTCATTTTATATTGGCTTTTTAAAAAAATTTTTTAATGGAAAATTTAATTGAGTAACTTTAATTCCATCAAATATTCAGTAGGTGTTCAAATCTCATAATTGTCATCATTCTTTCATAGTTTCTTTGAATTAGGATTTAGATGAATTCCACACACTGTGACTGATTTGTCTCTTAAGTATCTTTTAATCTATTGGTTCCTCTCTGTTTCTCCTTAAATTTATCATTGAAGAAATTAGATCGTTTGTCCTATAGATTCCCAAGGTCTGCATTTGGCTGATTGAATTCCTGATGTGTAGCATAACACATCCCTGCATCTTCTGTATTTTTATAAATTTTTAGTTGGATCTAGAAGCATGATCATTTTTGGGGGTTATATTTTTGGGTGGTGGTGGTGGAGGTAAGACTACCTGGTAAGTGGTAGCATGTCCTTCATCAGGAAGCACATAATATCTGGTCATTTCCCTTTTTGTTATTTTGGCAGCTGTCAGTGCTTAACGCCTCCATTTCATTAGAGGTTGCAAGATGGTGATATTCTATCATTTCTTCCTCACTTATTAGTTGTAGTACCTCTTTGAAGGTAAACTTCCTCTCATTCACCGTATTAAGTTCCCTGAGGGTGTTATAATAAATAACCACAAATCTGGTGGCTTAATATCAACAGAAATTTAGTCTCTTACAGTTGTGGAGGTCAGAAGTCCAAAATCAAGGTGTTAGTAGGGCTGCACTCCTCTAGGCTCTCAGGAATAATCTGTTTTTTGCCTCTTCCAACTTCTGGTAGCTGCTGGCATTTCTAGTGGCTGCATTGTTCCAATTTCCACCACTGTGGTTACATATCCTCTTCCTCTTCTTTTCACCTTTTGTGTTTCTTATAAGGACACTACCAGAAGCTGAGAAGATGGAAGGGAGGATTTTCCTCAGAGTGTCAGACAGATCAAGAGCCTGCTGACACTGTGGTTTCAGACTTCTAGCTTCCAGAACTGTGAGATAATAAATTCCTGTTGTTTTAAGTCACCCAGTTAGTGGTACTATGTTACCATAAAGCCCTTGGAAATTAATACACCTTCGTTATCAATATGAAAAGCTATTCTACACTTCCTTTGTATTAAGTTGGGCAATAATTCGTAATTTCATTTAGTTTAAACTAAAACTTTTTTTGACCCAGTCCTGGAGTCAGCAGTATCTCCAAAGAGCTCTGATCCCTATTAGTGAAAAATGGTATTTTAAGATCATTATTGGGGAACTAGAAGTACTCACAGATACTGGGTTGGTCACTGTGCTTAGGCTTTTTCAGAGCTATGTATCTTTTATAAGCTAAAATATATAAAGTTTGGATTTTTGTTGTTTTAGGCAAAAAGACATTTTCTGCTCATGATATGGAATCAGAATAAGACATTTCTCTAAAGAGCACTGGTCTTGAAATACTATAATCCAGATACAAGGTATACTCATTGCTACTGGATTGGTTATTGTTTCTAGGCATTTTCAGAGGCAGAGGGAAAAATTTTAAAACAAAATGCATCATGATACTTCTAATTCAAATTCAGGACTACAGAATTTTTATTTATCCTCTTCTATCTTCCATCTCTATTTCCTTCCTCCCATGTTGGGAATCCTGGTTCTCAGGAATGATTGAGATGATTTTATTAGAACATCATATAATAACTTATTTTCTTTATCCCACATTTCACATTTCAAAAAACCAGAATACATTTACAAACATTAAAGTCATGAATACAAATACTGACAACAGTGAAAAAATTTTTTCTTTTTTTGCTATATCTTTTGTCTGTAGAGAATATCCCTCTACAGATAGATGGTCAAATTACTGCCTCAGTCTCTTGAGAAGGCTCCTCTGTGTGTGTTATAGAATATACTGTTAGATTTGATTTGCTTCATTTTATTTTCAGTTTGGGGATTTCTTTTCAAAAGTTAATTTTGTTTTATAATTATGTGAAAGATTCATTTCCAGAGTCAAATCTAAAAAATATATTTAAGTAAGTCTAGCTTCTATTCCTGTCCTTGTCATTATATTTTCCCCTTGTCCTTATAGATAACCTTTTATTTTTTAAAACATTGTTTATCTTTCTCCTCCTTTTTAATGTGAGCAAATGTACATATACACATTTTTATATTCTTCTTTCTTAAATGGTAGTATACAAAGAAAATTTTCTCTACTTTGCTTTTTTCACTTAACATTATAGCCTAAAGATCATTCCATAGTGGTATATATATTTCTTGTTCCTTGTTAAAGCTGTGAGTATTCCCTTGTGTGCAAGTATCTCAGTTTATTCAATGACTCTCCTTATATGGGCATGTAGGCATGTTTCCCTTCTTTTGATGTTACATGTAGTCGCACAGTGAAGTCTTGCGCATACATCTTTTCATATTTTTGCTACTATATCTTTAGGATAGAGTTCTAGAATTGGCACTGCTGAGTCAATGCATAAATTTTTATGTAATTTTGCTAGATATAACTGTACATGTGTATAACTAAGCAAATTGATGAATTCCAAGGATAAATCAGCATTTAGCTTAAGGAGACCTATTTCATGATAGTACATTATTATATTTACATACAAAAATTATGCTATGTATTTACCACTTGTGTCAAAAATTTGGCAAAACTTCTTGTGATAAAATTTATCATTTATCATTGGCATCATTAAAACCTAATGGTAGTGCTCTACAAAGTGAGCTAAAAGACCTTTCCTCTGCTTTAAAGTTGTTGATGTAGCGTTAGGCACTTACAATTAATAATAAAAACATCCACCAAATACTAACCAAAGCACTTTCTAGTACTTTTGATCTTCCCAACCATCATTAAGTGGTGGTTATTATTTCATCCTATCAACACAGAGAGGTTTAGTTACGGCAGGTCTCACAATAAAGTAATTGCAAAGTGAAGCTCGATTCCACAAAAACTCCACACTCTGTATATACTAAGTTAATTTATTTTTGCTAAGCTATCACAAACTGGCTTGTATTTCAGTATACAGAAAATAATTGCAAATTAGTTGCTGTTTTAAGACATGGAGTAGCAATTTTTAAATGTTAGGAAGAAGAACACACAAAAAAAGATATAAAAAATTTTCTTCCTTACATGTATATGAGTAATTTGTATGGTGAACAATTTCTCATACATTGCATCAAAACTTACTGCACGTGAAATCAACAGTTTTCTTGTAGATGCCTAAAAAATAGGTGAAACTCAATATAATATAATTTTTTTTGGTAGGCCTGAAATACATCAGCACTTTTAATATCTTGAGTGAATGTTGTAATTATGAAATACACTTTACAATAGGGACTTTCATAGGACCGGTAAGCTTGAGATAGATCTTTCCTTTTTACTTTTGTATCCTCCTAAAGTACCCAATACTAAGCATATAAGGGCTGCTTGATGCCTAAATATGTGAGGTAATTAGCTCTACCTATATTATTATTTAAGAACAAAGTGATTGAAAGGAAGTTACAGAATGAGATTTTAAGTTTAAGCCAGTTTTCATGAGCAGTCTTCTTAGATTCTCTTCTTTCTTGGCATTATTGCTAGAATAGTCATTCAGACAGTAAAACATTTAAATGTTTGTACATATGAAATTTAGTGTCATTTTGTTTATAGTATATTAAAATTTATGCATTGAATCTTTCCTGTGTTTTTTGTTTGGCAGTTATCCACTTTAGGTGTTTAGGTGGAATATTATTATTAAAGATGAAGAGAGCATTATTATGTATATAAGTATATGACTGTTCCAAAGTATGACTTCACAAATTGAAAATCTAGTATAAATGTTTCATATGTGGTACAAGGAGCTGCTAAAATTACAAGAGTCATTTTAAGTTTTTGGGCAACAATAAAAAATTCAGCATAAACAGTTAAATATGAGGTGAAATCCAGTCTTACATGGGAGTTCTCTGTTCACAAATTCTCATTTTTGCCAATTAAAGGGCTTGTAGCCTCCAAATTATTCAGACTCACTGTTTTGGTGTAAGATCAGAAAATGTCTTTCTGCAACTCCTGGCTGGCACACATATTTTATGATTCAAGTCTTATTACAACTAAATGAGGATTGGAAAACAATAAATTGGGATGGAATCCACAATGGTTACTTAGATGCCAGACATACCAGGGGGAGAAGGGAAGAGAACTAGGTAAATATTAATCAAGTTCTTAAGCGCTGTTGTAATTTAGAGTGTGTGAAGAGAGAGGCCAACTCAGATAGGACTTTCAGGGAGTCTGAAGGTCTAAAGGAGGCCAGGACTGGGTTTTTGGCTTTTAATGTATTGGCCTTTTTAACATAATAACTATATTCTGTTATTTCATAGGTCAGACCCAGTCGAAGCATACCTGTCATCAATCCCTTTACTGATAATTTAGTAGTAATTCTGTGAAGAGTAAATTTCATAGATTCCCATGTCCTGTCTACAATGGTCTTAAACCTAACTGATGACAAAGTACTTAGTCATCTAGTTAATATCAACTGGTAGGGAAGAAAATGAACGGTTTAAGGCGATGGATTCCATGTGCAAACAGTTATATATAAGGTCATATGTATGTAAGGAGAAAACAAGAATCCTTTTAAAATAAGCAGTGAAATTTACTAGGAAAGTATTGATAGTTTACTTTTCTAACTAATGTAATGGTCATCTGAGTACTAAATGAATTACAGATGGTGGAATCACAATTTTATATATCAAGGTCACTATGATTTCCTGTGAATTATATTTTTCTTTAAGTGCCCCCGAATCCCTAGGGAACTGTCAGGAACTGAGAGGCAATTGACTGTCAAGAGAATGTAGGATCAGATAGTATTAAAATAAATCTCAAGGTTAACAGATACACTCCCTACCCATTCACAAACCTATTCACAACTTCTCATTTTCTGAGTATATCAGCCTCTGCTTTCTCTAATCTCCTCCACCAGACACAGGTTGCATCTTTTCCTCTCTCTAGTTGGATGCCTTTGATATTCTTCAAATCTGGTTTCAGCGGCGTAGAACTTGTGACATTTCGTTTTTCTTTGACTTTTGAGGATAAACTCCCTCACTTGTTCAGACTATATTCCATGTCTCTCGAAATTCCTAGGGACGGACAAGAGAATTAGGTACTTCCTGTGAGTTCTGCCTTCTAAACAGAGCATTCTCTATTCTGCGTGAACTGTTATATAGATAGGATTTGCTTGCGCAGAGCAGGTCAAATGCCTATTGAATTGCATTCCAAGACAAGGACATTTTCTGCCCGCTTCCTTCGTAGCAAGAGGCACGTGAGTTAGTGGGTCAAAGGTAAATATTTCAGGTGTTTTAGTCACTACATACAGGCCTCGTGGAGCCGCAGAATTTTGGCAATACCGGAAAAAAAAAGTTTATCGTGCGGTCACAAACCGGTGGTATTTTCCTTTTTCTTTCGGTATCGCCACCACCGTTAAAAGTTATATAAATTACGTGGGATGGTAGGGAGACAAACCTTTGGGGAACTTGAACACAGAGACTGTAGTGCATTGGCAGAGAAAAACAAAGTCAGTGGGTTTCAAGGGCTCCTAATTTTGGAATGTGTTAACAGTGGGGTCACGTCAGCTTTCCTCCTCTTTAGATACAAGCACAGTTTTGCAAGCCTAAGGCCTGTTCTCATAGAGATGGACGAGAGCCTCGCTTCTAGGAGTCCAGAACTTTTAGCTCAAGTTCTGAGTTGACCTCCGCATTTAAAACTCTGCCCCCAGTCAAGGCCGAGCGCCCGGCGACCCGAATCCGGGCCACGTGACAGGCCCTCCTCCGCCGCCATTTCTAGCGAGGCAGCCGCCACCGCTTCTTCCACACTTCTAAGCCCCTTTAGTGCGGCACCGCTCGGGAACTCCTGACAGGAGGCGGTCCCGACTAGCTTTGGACACTAGTGTCACCAGAACTGACGCCTTCCCCAGCAACGCTTCACAAGTCCCTTAATGCCGAGGCTGCGGGGGACTCGCCTGGGTGCTAACCACGTGATCGCGCGGGTCTTGGGGAGGTGACCGTCAGACTTCACTACTCTAGTCCCTGGGCTTCGCCCGCCCAGTACACCCTCCACGTATTGTGATGACGCGGCCCGCGCGGCCTCCGCCCCGGCACGCCTGCGCACGCGGCTCTCGCGGTGTCTCGCGCTCAGCTCCGCCCACCCCTACCCCCGCCCTTTCCGCCCCTCCCTCCTCCTCCGCCCTGTCTCTCGACGGCGGCGGCGGTGGCGGAGGCTCGCGCAGCTCGTTGGCTCGCTATATAAAGGGGAGAAGCAGGCGAACCGGACGGCTGGAGCTGCAGCCGGTGGCGGCAGCGGCGGCGCAGGGAGCGGCGACCGGTGGTGGTTTCCCTCCTTGGCGCGGGGTGGGGAGCGGGCAACGCCCCCCGGACCCCTTAAGGGTCGTGGCTTTTTTTTTTTTTTTTTTTTTTAAGGGCTGTTCTCGAGGTTTTTAGCTCCGGGCGGACTGCCCCCCCCCCCCCACCTCACCGATCCCCTTCTACTCCTCAGGATCCAATTTTGTTTAAAATTTTTCTCCCAGTCCTGCGGTGGCTTGGGTCACCCTCCGGTGTTTTAGTTTTTTTTTTCTTGTTTTGATCTTGTTTTCTCGGGGTTGCCCCCTTCTTGTTTGTGTTGTGTGTGGAAATGGCGAACTCGGCAAATACAAACACCGTGGTAAGGACGTGGTTCGGTGGCCGGCGGAGGCTTCGTTGAGGCGGCAGCAACGGCCGGACCGGGCGGGGGCGGGGACGGCGGCGACTCCCGGCCTCAACTCTCCTCAACCGCCCTCGCGGCCGCCGCCGCCGCTTCCCGCCTCGGGCGGAGCGGGCCGTGGCGCCGGGTGGCGGGCGCGGGGGGTGGGGGTGGGGGGCGCCAAGGGCTGGCGGCGGCGGCGAGGGCGGGGGTGCCGGCGGGGCCTGGGGCCGCCGCGGGGCGGTCCGGGCTGCGGAGGCTGTTGGGCTGGGGCGAGCGCGCGGCCCCGGCCCCAGTCCCCGGCCGCCGGGAGGGAGGGCAGGCGGGAGTCGCCGCTTCTCCGCGGAGTGGGCCCCGCGGGCTGGCTCGAGAAGGGCTCCCCGAGCAGCCTCAAAACAAAAATCGCGCCTGGGGAGTTGGGCGAATCCCCAAGACCCACCGTGATCCACTTTAATGCAGTGTAAGGCTAATGGCTACTTTGGGGGCTACTTTGGGTGTTTCTGGCGGTTGTGCTTAGGGCGCCTTCACTGAGGCCATTTTATGTTTAAAAAAAAGACGAAGGTTGAAAAGCACTTCTCGGTTCCTTCCGAATCGGTAAAATGGCGAAGGGGAAGCAAAACCTCCATCGTATCTCCCGACTAGCAAAAGCACCAAAGCAAACAAAAAAATCCTACAGCGGTCAAAGTGCCCCCGCTTTCGCCTTGAAATTTGCCTACTTCTCCCCGTTTGTCCCCTTTTGGTTACTTGCGATCACGTAGGTTTGCAAAAAGCAGTCACATAAATAACCTTTTCAGTCACCAACGCAATGTGATCACTAGTCCACCCCACTCTTTTTATTAAGACAATAAAACACGTTTTTGCCCGGTCCCAAATGCCGCAGACAAGCCCGCGGCCGCCCGACTCCGTACCGTTGGCGACTCGGGTCGATCCATCATGGCTGCGGCCGCTTACCCTGCTTTTGAGTCCCTGAGCCTTGTGGTCCTCCTCCCTTTGGCTGCCCTGTTTATATAGAGCCATTGCCGCTCTCTAATATAGACTCTGCCAGGATGGGAAGGTGCTTTTCAGGCCTACGTCACCGCCTCTCCATTTAAACACCAGATCCGGCTTTAAATAGTGAGAGCTGCTGAGAGCGGGGCTGGGAGGTGCGTGCTCCCGAGGCGAGAAGCGGGCGCGTGCTGAGCTCAATTTATTCCTAGGTCCTTTCCTTGCACTACAATTTCGCATCCAACTGGGCTGCTTTCAGGGCCCAAAGTTTTTGTTTTGATGAGGCAGCTGAGATTTGCTGTCTTTTTTAGGGGGGAAACAATTGCAGTGCCTGCCTTTTTTTATTTTTATTTTTGTTTTTAAAGAAAATTTTAGCTCAGATGTCTAATTCTTGTACTAGGAAATGTGTGCATTATCGGAAATTTAAAAAAAATTTCATTCTACATTAACTGGTTGCTGAAGAGGACTTGACTTTGGTATGTTTATCAAGTGTTAGGGAAATACGTTAGGACTATAGCTCCTAATATTTCATGTTTTCCTATAGTAAATATTGGAGACAGAAAGCTTTTAGAAGAAATAGGTAAGTGCCTAAAGCTTCAACGTAGGACCTTACGTCCACAGTACATTTTTGTGTAGGGAAACTGAATAATCGAGAGTGAGGTGTCTTAATGCAAACTGGATTTTTAAAAATTAAAATTCTAATAAGTAGGTGTGTTTTCTATTGCGTTGGATATTAATATGATGTCCAATACAGAAATTAATCCAATTTATTTTCGGGTAGTGTACTAAGAGGTAAAAAAACACTTTTGAAAGGAATGTTTTTATTACTCATTAGTAGATAATGCCACTACCCGCCCTTAATTTACCAGTTTTTAAATTTGGAATGCCTGTTTTTTGAAATTCAGGGCAAACCTCCTGAATTACTTTGTATTTTGTAAAAGGCAAAAACTGGCTCACATAAAGTTTGGCATTTTAAGTAATTTGGAAACTGCTTATTTCAAATAGTGCATGTGTACCCACCTGCTTTTAAAGCCCTCAGTATTTTGAAGGCTTTTCAACTTAGAACAATTCTGCTGAATTGTTCTTGATGTGTATACTTCATGAAGAATACACATTTCCCTTCCTTCAATTATAGCGCTTATGAATCCATTAAGTAATCAAGTTGTGGGTTAATTAAGGCACATAAGCACAATCTTAAAGTTGATTTGTTAAACAGTGCTAAAAGAAAGTGCATTTGTACTTAGGAATGTCTGGGTCTACAAACAAGGCTTGTAGGGGTGACTGACCAAAGAAACACCAAAACAGTTGAGTTTGCCGAAAAAAATAATTTACATTGCCAGTTTGAGATTTATAGTACCAATTTAAAGTAACACTGCCTCTTGATAATGCCTTGAAGAGTTGTTTTTTTAAAAATAAAACTTTATAAATGTTTTTAAATGTATTTTTGCAATTAAGTAGTTAAATTACCATAAATAAGGTGATACCCATTGTCTGACACACTTTATTTACACATAGAATCTGAATGTTAAAATAAGGAGGGACTTTAGAGATATACATTGAACACATGAATAATTTAAAGTTGACAGAGGTAGATTTGGCAAAATGAAAAGCAAGTTAGTGAGCGAAACAGCAAAGGTGAGAACCCAAATATGAATTCTGGTTGTAGTGAAAAGAAACAAGTCGTTTTTAATGGTTGCAGTAAGTTGTAGGAAGGAACTCATTTGTTATTTTTGGCTAGGCAAGTACACATTTTCTTAGAAAGTTCCCCTGTGATAATAGTATTGCTGATAGAGATGTTAATGAATTTATTTTTATTTGAGGTTTGCTTATAAGTCAAACTCTTGGTTTTATTGGGCAGCCAGTAACTTTTACCTTAAGCAAGATGTAAAACACAATGACGAAGCACTAAAAGAAAAAGGCTGTTCAACCTTAACTCTCTGTGATAATGGATAGGATTTATGACGGGGCAGCTCTCCAGGGACACACAAACTTCTTTTGTCTAGCATTAAAAGTAGGATGTAGGTTGGGCAAATTGTTCTCTCACCTTTTGCTTTTTAAAAAATAACTTGATACATTTGAAAGTGTTTCACATCTGTTCTATCTTACTCTTTCTGGCAACCTAGAAGCAAGCTTCCCTACCTCCCCCTAAATAATACCAACGATAACAGTAATAATAATGATAATTTAAAAAAAGAAGCATGGAGGCTGTTCATGAGTCAGTGCCATAGCATCACCCGGGCAGAAGTAGAAGGAGAAATCCTAGGAACGAGATTAGAGCGCGCGTTATTCCTCTGAGACTTTGCAACCTATTACTGTGGGTGTATGAACAGTTTAATGGTACACCTTAAAGGTACAGATTGGATAACAAAAACAGAAATTAGGTTATTTTTAAATTTGAATACTCATTAGGTTGCAGATTACTACCAAGCGAATGATTACAGGACATAAGGTTCTCTAAAGCCTGCAGGTTAGTGATGAGGTTATGAGATATAACTAGGGTAAAACCAAGCAAAGAATAATAGGAACCAGATTTAGCAACCCATAAAGCTTTTGTTGGATTACATTAGTTGCTTTTTGGAATTAAATCCAGTTACAGCTGGAAACTGTATGAACCTTGAGTGCCTACATATTTTCTGTATGTGAATTGTATTAAATAGTCTTAAATACTTATGCTAAAATATGCAATCGTCAAACAATTCATTTTAACTAAGGCAAATTATTTTTACTGGGATGGCCCATATCTTTAAAGTTACAATTTCTAAAATAAGTTATAGAAAGTTGGAAAAAGTGACTATTTGTTTTGAATTTGTAAAAATATGTTAGGAATGATCTTTTTCAACAGTCTTATTTTCCTTTAAAGCCTAAATTATACAGATCTGTGATTGAAGATGTTATTAATGATGTGAGAGACATCTTTTTGGATGATGGAGTCGATGAACAAGTTCTGATGGAACTAAAAACTGTGAGTTTGCCTTTTCATTTTTAAATAATCATACTTTTTTTTAAACAGTCTTTTCAGCCAGAGACTAATCCATAATTTTGCCATAGGATAAACATTTGATACTATTGTAGGAAGCAGTATAGTTAAGTAATGGGTGCTGGTTTTAAACCCCAACTCTACTATCCATCTTCTTCTGACTTTAGGCAAACTCAGTTTCCATATATGTGAGATGAGTGTTAGTAATACTTACCCTATAGGTTTGTTTTGAGGATTAAGTATAATAATCATATAAAGTACTTAGCACAGTGCCTGGCCATAGCATTAGCTCTTATTAACATATAGTTAACATTCTGCATTTATTGTCTAATTATTTGACATACCTGTACATTTTTCCCTTTTTCTTTGTTTATGGTCTTATTTTGTGGAGATGGAATAAGTGCTTGGTAAATTTCATGTTCTTGAATCTGATTCTTTGTGTGGGCCAAATGTTGTATTTATATTTTACTTTGGGAGCTGGTTTTGTGTCTCTTGAATTTCCTGGGATTTAAGCAAAAATATTTAGATATTTTTAGCATGTTTTTTCTGGGAATATTTTTTGCCTTATTGTTCAGAAAAGTTGTTCTCAAGGTATGGTCTGTGGAATCTTGGGGTTTCCCCATAGTCTTTTTGGGAGAATCCATGAGGATGGCCAAATCAAGTGAATAATCAGTTTGTCCTATTTCTAGTAAACGTGTTTATTGAAAAAAGTGACCAGTTAAAGTTACAACTCAAGTGTACAAGTGCTTTTCCTTGAGATAAGCATTCCCTATGCTACAGAAGTTGCTTATGTGTGCTTCCCATTTTGATTCACTGAATTGTTAAAAAGATGTTCACTTAAGAGGAGATCAGTGTTGATATTTAAGAAATGGGATTGTTTCATTTTCGGTAATGAAATGTGTTAATATTTGGAATATCTGCATTAATTCTCTGAACTCATATTTTCCAAATGACCAGTGCACAACATTGCAAAGTCCCTTCCAAGTGAAAGATAAATTAAATGGATTTTAATCTAAGAGTGTGTGAAGTTCATTGTATATGGTTTCAGATTCTACATTGCAGCTAATTTTTAAGAAACCATCACTTAAAGTACTTTTTTCCTTACTACTTAGATGTGGGAAGACAGATTTTCTTCATATACTTGAACCAAAACAACAAAGTGCATGTAGAAGCAGATAATGAGTATCCAGCCATTTTTCCTTTAAGCCATTTCTCACTAAATCTCATTTGGAAAATTAGGTTATTTGGATTAAAAATATTTATGTTAACCTATAATGGACATATTGTTATTTTTTAATGAATTAGTGCATGTTTAAAAAAAAAATCTTAGAGTTCTTTGAGGTCCACAGTAACTGTAAGTGATAAAGGATCCTGAGACCAAAAAGTTTTAGAACTGCTGGCTTTGGAAATTGGGTACCAAGCTCCTTTAAAGCTGTGTAAAAATAAGTAACCACAGTTCATGAATGCTAAGAAATATTTGTTTTGGTCTCATTTATCCATTCAGTGGAGGTGTGGAGGCAGCAACTTAGCAATGTATTATTTTAAATAAAGCAAATTTCACCTTTACATGGTGATGAAATATAAAATAGGGTGCTAGGCATCTGTGGGCAACTAATGTAGTTTTCAGTAAGTATCTGCCTGTGTTGGGGGAAGGAAAATAAATGGGTTTAAGTGAGATAAGGAAATACTTACCTTGAGAGAAATGTAATGTTTACTAAAGTGAACAGTAGATATCTAAAAATACAAGTGAAAGAATGCCAACTCTGAGATATGAGTTGGAAGAACAGCAATATGAACTGCTCAGACAGCATAAAGTATTTTAGGAATATGAATGAGAAGAGAATAAGCTTATTTTGATTCCTTAGTGTTACATGGAGTAGATACAATTTATGTTACATCCTTTCAGTGGTTGTCCTGTGGTTCTGTGACCTTATTTAGGAAGTACAACATTTTTAGACAGAAAATAAGGCTGGAAGACTTCAGTTTATCCTATATCAAACTACTGGTCAATAACAAGTTGTTTGTTATCTACTCTTGATTTTCACAGTCTAGGGAATTGATTTTTTCTACTGGTTTTAGTAGAATCAGGGTGTTTTCTCCAAAGAGAATGAGCTGTCTTTGAGACCAAATAGCTTCACCTGCATTTTTATTATCTTTGGCTTTTTGTAAATGTATATTAGTATAACATATGATATATAAATAATATATATTTTATAGGTTATACTCTGATTTTTTTGTTCAGTGGTGTGTTTTTAATTCAAAAATTGTGACTTACTAAGTTTTGACTCCCCAGCTTTTACCACAATGCCTGACATACATAGTTGGCATTCAATAAATGTTTAAACTGGTTTATAACAAATGTGACTCCAGAATCCAACTGAACAAAGTAGTTTAGTATTTTTATTGTTGTTTAAATGGGGCATACTCTTCTACTCTAGGTTGTAACTGGATTTAAAAATTAAACTATTAGATTAAAATGAGTTTAATTCTCTGCACTGAATTTCTTCAGCATTTCATTTGAATTTCCAGAATGTGTTCTATCTGTGGTGATGAAAATGTTCTATATCTGTGTTCTCTAATGTGGTAGCCACAGGCACTTGAAATGTGGTTAGTGGAACTAAAGAATTGAATTTTTATTTAATTATAATTAATTTCAATGCAAATCACCATGTGTGGCTAGTGTGTACTGTATTGGACCCCACAGATTTAGACATTCTTGCTAATAAAAACTAACAATAATTTTGTATTTCCTGGTTTACAAAGGGCTGTTATTAGCTCTAGCCCCTTCCTCCCCGTTTTTTGACCATTTCACAACTTTTATCGAAAGTTTCCATATGGCTGTGAAGAATACAATAATAATTAAATTATGAATTAAGATGAGTGATGAGAGTGTGTGTAATTTGAAGTTTAACTGGGCAATGCAGGAAGGAAGATGATTGAAAAAAAATCAAACCAGTTCTTGAGGTTGTCTCTCAACACTATAGGCCTACTTTAATGTCTGAACTATGGGAGACAGAGAAGACATAAAGCATAGTCTTGCTTTTTTTCAACAATTCTATATCTGAATATAAATTGTTTTGTATTGGTAAGTGACTGCGGGTGGGAATAACAGCCTAGAAATCTTCAAAGTGATAGTGATAAAGTCATCCTGATTTCTAGACTTGTCAGACCTACCCATATCCAAATAGCAAGTACCCATATCCAAATCCAAATCCAAGTGGGAGATGTAAAACATGGCCCCTGCTCTTGATAAAACCAAGTGAGAAGAATTTCCTTAATTAGAGACAAATCTGAAACTCAGTTTATCTGCCTCTAGATCATGTATCCTAACCTTGGCACTACTGGCATTTTGGACCTGTTCATTCTTGTTGTAGAGGGCTGTCCTATTAGCAGCATAACTGGCCTCCGTCCACTAGATGCCAGTAGCACCCCTGAGTTCTGACAACCAAAATGTCTCCAGTCATTGCCAGATGTCCCTGGGGGGCAAAACCACTGCCAGTGGAGAACTACTATTCTAAAAGTGCTCTAATAATATATAAATACTTGGAGCATAAGTGGAACAATAATATGTTATTCCTCTGCATTTGCCCTTGTGGAAAGTGCAGTTCCCCAACATCATTTCTAAGGATCCTAGAAATGCAGTTGTCTTATGTTTTGCCCAGGGGTTAGGTGTTCTGTGAAAGTAGGAGAATCCTTCGAACTTTCTAGCCTAACATATTGCTAGGAAGCAGTAGATCACCAAAAAATAGACTCAGAGGGAATATTCTTTGACAGGGTCGTTTAGGAAGTGGTAGAAATTTAAACCTAGGCCTTTTTGTCTCTAGATGACATACATGTACAATACCTGCCAGTAAAAGGGAAGGTACTGGAGTTGTGATTGGATGTGCTCTGATAACAGCTGTACAGTTTATAGAGATTAGAAACTGGGACCAGAGGTGGAATTAGGATGAGGTAAGCGAGGTGGTTAGGGTATAAAATTTAAAAGACTGACTCTTCACTCTCAGTGTCCAGCCCTGACTGGGTTGGACATCGGAGTCCGACTGACTGGATCGTATGCTAGTTTTGCATGCTTTTAATTGGAGATCTTGGATAAGTTATTTAACTTTATGTTCCTTGGGTTCTTCTGTGAAAAGGAGATAGTATCTAATAGGGATTTGTGAAAAAATAAGTCTGTACATATAAGATATTTTATGCACAATAAGAATTCAGTATTAGTTGAGTTAATATGATAGAGATGCCCATCTGAATCACCTGAGGAACAGAAAATGAATTTTCTCCGTGTGTTATTTCAGAGGTCTGGCAAAGATTGCTGAAGTAGGATTGCCAGAAATAATAGCCATTGTATCGATCCTTGAGCAATGTAGTGCTTGGGATGCCAACACCCCCAACCCCACCTATGCACTCAAAAATCCTCATATAACTTTCAACTCTTCAAAAGCTTAACTACTAAAATGGCTTACTATTGACGGGACGCCTTACTAATAATATAAAAAGTTGATCAACACATATTTTATATGTTATATGTATTACATACTATATTCTTGCAATATATGCAAGAGAAAAAATGTTTTTTTTAATTGTCACAAATCTCCAAAACTTTTCCAATGTATTTATGGAAAAAAATCCATGTATAGGTGGACCTGAACAGTACAAACCCATGTTATTCAAGGGTCAACTATACTTTGGCCAGGACAATTTTTTATTGTATAGAGTAGTACAGCAGGAAGTATATAGGAGATCATAAAAGTCTCTGTATGGCAGAGGGAGCTTCTAGAAGGATCTGATAGAGTAAGGTGAGTCAGGCAGATTCTGGAGGAGAAAATCCTAGTTATGTGTAGATCCTTGTTTACAAGTTACTGAATTAAATTTCATTTGTATGTTTAATGAACAATTTGTTAGTTTTTTGGCAATTTCTGTAAAAGTTGAGGCAGCCTAGATTGAACACTAAACATGGTAGAGAGAAAATGTGTTAGGGCGAAGGATGAAATCATGGTAAATTTTTCTTTTACTTCTTCCTTTTGCCCAATTCTAATTTTTATTCCTGTAACCGAAGCTGCCTTAGTGTGAAATAAGAAAGTAGCAGTGGGTACGAAGAAAAGAATTGTCAATCCTTGTCATAATGGAAGAGGGAGGAGAATTTCAAGAAGAGTGGAAGGTTGAGAATACCTTAGCATTAGGCACTGCTGTTTCTTCTCCCTTAAGCAGTACTGGACAGATGGAGAGTTGTGCTTTTCTAACTTGAAGTCATCTCTATTATGTTTCTCATTGTTTAGATCAAGAAAAGATGAGTTGTACATGTTTCTTAAAAGTTAGATACTGTATTAAGGAAAGGTTTCCATAAAAATAGTTAATGGATTTTATATTAAAAAGGATAGTCTTTGATTACAGAAAAATTGCTTATATGAGACTCTGCCTGTAACTAAGGAATTACCCTAAAAAAATTTGTTAAGATGTAAAAATTTTAAAAAAATTATTTGGTAACTCTAAGGTCTCAAAAAAGAGTTTTGATACTTAAACATTAGCTTTCATTGTTGCATACACTGGGATAAGAATTAGAGATCAGTTGATTTTATGGTTATATCAGTTTTGAAAATGGAAGAACTTTATAAGCTAATAAACAAAATATGTTTTGTTCATATGACCAGAGTTCTCTTCCCTTTGACTTAGAAATCTTTAATGTTCTTTGCCTTAGTTATGGGAGAATAAACTCATGCAGTCTAGGGCAGTAGATGGATTTCATTCAGAAGATCAGCAGCTGTTACTGCAAGTTCAGCAGCAGCATCAGCCTCCGCAACCTCAGCACCACCACCACCACCACCATCAGCAAGCTCCAGCACAGTCCACGGTACCTCAGCAGGCGCAGACCCAGCAGGTCCTTATTCCTGCATCACAGCAGGGTGAGAGCCTATGTGTGTTCCTACCTACAACCTGAAAAAAAGCCTGTCATTTTCAGAGAAGAGAAATACTCTGGGTTTCTCTCTTTTATTGTTTGGGGTAGGGTGGTGCATGTGTGTGTGTTCATATATATATATATATATATATATACATATATATTCATGGACCCTGTTTGTATCATAATAAGTACTTCACTGATTGAAAGCTTAAGATGATATTCAGGTAAGTATATTAATACTTTTTTTTTTTGATAAGGCTACACAATGGTAGATTTTATAAAATAAGTCAAATCTACAAAGGTTTGTTTACTAAGAGTTTAATTATTTCTTATGGTAAAATTGTTATCTGTTTTCTTTATGAAGTTGATTTGTTCCTTCAAAGACATTTACCTTTAGTTTTTATAAAATGTATCTGGAGGATTTTTGTAACTATATGTAGGCAACCTGAAATTTCAATTTATGTAACTCTAAATTGACTAAATTAGATTCCTTTAAAGTGAAGAGTGGATATGTTACATCATAATTTATATCACTTGGTTTAAAGGTATGAAGAGACTGTGTGCATAGTGCTCTGTATTGTGCAAGTCATGATTTAGATTTTGTTTCTTTGAAGCCTTAAGGCTTTGTCAAGTAGCTCTTAGAAAATTTCACAGCTGAGGAAAATCTGGGCCCTGAAAAGACTAAGAAGCTTGATCCATTACATGTAGTAAATATTTTCTGTCATGATAAATACCTTTTAAGTCATAACACTTTGGGGGTATTTGAGTTTTTTACATCTTGTTATTGGAGAGGAAAATTAAGGTAAATAAAAGTTTGTCTTAAGATAACTGTTTAATGTTACCCATTTACCTCATCTGAGACTATTGTATATATAAGACTTAAAATTTAAAAATTGGTAGTGATGCATAGTAGAAAGGTCTGGGTTATTAGCATTTGATTTTATTCTGTACCTTGAATCAAATAATTTTATCCTTTTAGTCTGTTTTGATGACTGTTCCTCCTATTGCCTCCAGACCTGGCACTAGGATTTTAGGTCATCATAAATTAAAATTTGATTTTCTTCACTCAGAGAATATTAGGATAATGGGATTATCTGTTTATTCTCTGATATTTGCGGGATCAAACACTTAGTTCCTTCTATACTTAAGTAACATTTACATTATTTCAGATTTGTACTTTTAAAAAAGTTACTGGAAATAATGTAAGATTCTAGCAACTGTCAAATTAGGAGAAAAGGGTTATGTAGATGTAAATAAAAATGGGTTATAATTTTTTGAGCTCACTCTTAATGGGCTAATAATTCATTCCAACAATATCATTGTATCAGTAAAACAGTGCTGAGTTAGCAGGACAAGATTAAATTATGTTTTGAAAATTTCCAGTTTAAGAATGCCACAGAAATGTGTATATTCGGATGTTAGGTATCTTACTACCTTGTGTTCCCAAGTTCCCTTGTGTCTTTAGGTATTGTTACTGAAATCTTTTTTTTTAATTGATATTTTCCAGTATAAGGTAGACATATAAGAGCTGTTACAACAGAAATTTATAACTTTCTGAGACGCTAAGTGGTTGAGTGTATTTGAATGCAGAAAATGAGGAAACCAAGAAAAAATTTTTCAAAGTTGTATACCAGTCTTAGGATTATTAAGTAGACTCATGGTTTCTGGTTGGCATTGTGTGCTTATGTTTTTTTTAATAGCTACAGCACCGCAAGTTATTGTTCCTGATTCTAAGCTGATACAACATATGAATGCATCAAACATGGTAAGGCTCAAAATAGCACTTAGCTTGGCTCTACTTATTCTAACCCAAATTTTGATTATGCCTAGGTATGTTGTATATTAACAACTTGACATTTATTCAAGATTGAAGCAAAATGGTTGTTTTATCTGGTTTCCTAGATACTGGATTTAGCAACAAATCTAAAGTTTAGCTTGTCACTTAGATATTGAGGTTCATGGAATTATGCTGTTTTCTGTGGAAAATGCCAAAAGAATGATGCTTTTAGAGAGCTAGTTCATCCCCTGCTATTTTTGGAAAACAGGTTTAGGGGACCTACTAAACATAATTTGCCAAGTATAGATCTGTTTCAGAAGACCTACTCATTAATTGCCAAGGCAGGAATGCTAAGAATTATAAGCTTTCCAAAAATAAAAATGAATTTCCCAGATAGCTCAAGATAACTATTTTTAAGATTAAACGTTTTAAAATGTTTGCTCTGATTCAACCGTAATGTAACCAAACAACTTTTATTGTAATATGTAAATTACTGAAGTATTCAGATTTTCAAATTTTACTTAGGACATAAAGTATTTCCCATTAAATAGAGTATAATATAACTGAAGTAGAAAGAACCCTTTCAGAAACTTAGAAAATCTTCACCTATATCCTTAAGTTTTAAAAAAAATAAAATATTGAAACAAAATCTGATTAGAATAGTTCCAACACTTTCTCATACATGGCTTTTCTTTGCTCTAAGTAAAATATGTAGACTGTTAGTAGTGTTTCTGACATTTCATTTTTAAATTCACCCAAATCTTCTTCTTAGAAGTAAGAATCACAATTTTTGAAATGATCTCTTAGCTTAGTGCTGGCAATGGGATTTTTTTTTTCAGATCCAGATACCTTTTTTAATGAAAAGGTGGTATTTGAAAAAATAACTTCTGCTTGGTGAGTGATGAGTAGTAAACCTCAAAGCTCATTTGTGACATAGTAAGCCAGATAGGAAGCAGGGCTCACCGACTAGATAAATGACTTCTTTTTTTATAACAGCCTTACAAGTTCATAACTTGATAGAACTGCAAATTTCCACATAATAGTAGAAACTTTTATTTTTAAATTCACAGAAAACCGGTATCTCTATTTGTACCTCTAGTTCAAATTGCTGAAATTGGTTCTTTTGCATAAAAATCACAAAATTCCATGCCTATTGATTCTTACAAGAATTTTTATTCAAAAAAATTCCATTTCAAGTGTAAGGTCTCAAATTTCTTTTTAACCTCCATCCTTAGAAATAAGAGTCTCACCGTGGGATTGACATTCCATTTGGTACTATCAAGAGTGCTAGGGAGTAACGAGTCTTTTTAAAACAAACTTTGGTAGAGTCATGTGCAGTGGGCATATGTAATTTCAAAGAATTTAAAGTATTTTTGGGAGATAATTTTGAATTAAAATTGTTTTTAAGGAGACTGTGCCAAATTAATGGCCCATCTCTTACTGATTTGTTTTGTCTTGATTCTAAAGAGCATGTATTCTTTAAACACATAGGTCAGAAGCTGCAATCAGTAAACTGTGTTGGCAGTTATATTTAGCATTTTACCTGATGTTTTCAGTCAGTTTTTGCTCCATGTATTTTACATATTCTGAAGCATAATGAGTATAAGCTCTTAAGTTTTTTGTGTGTGTGTGTTATTATTTCCAGTTCAAAGATACCCGTTAAAAGCAGTTTTGGTTTTTAAATAGCTCTGGATGCTTTAGAAATGAACATATTGAAAAATGACATAATTTCATAAGAATGTGGTATAGTGATAATAGGTAGAAGGCTATTTCAGGGAACTTTATTCAAGTATCTATCAAACCAGTTTTATAGGTTTCTCCTTATGAAATGATTTCTCTAGTGCATTATTCATGTTAGGTCTGTTTTGTAAAATATGAGGATAAATTTTCTGTAGACATTAATAAAAGATGGTTTGTGTATGGTACATCACTAAACAAATATTTATTGATAGCAACTTGAATGTGCAGAAGTGTTTAAGTGGTTGTCATGTATGCTATATAGAAACCGCTATGTCAGTTTGCCAGTAGAGGGCGATATATTAATCTAAGAAAATTCAGATTATAGGCATTTACTATTCCTAAATATTTTTCAGTAGTAAGTGGTTGTTAATATGTTCCATAAACTTAGATTACCTTTTATTTGCCCATACAAACAATATTTTTTTAAATCGGGTAGTTGGCTATCCAGTTGGACCCAGTTGGATATCCAACTACCCAATTTAAAATAAATGAAATGTAGAAACTGCATTTCATAAAGAGAACCGGGTGGGTTATAGCTGGATTCTGGGAACATAGTAGGAATTTCAGGCTTTAGTGTATAAATTACTTAGGCCTGTCAAATGGCAACAAGCACATTTTCTTGGAAAGCTAAACCTAGAATCTAGACCAGATAGTAATTGTGTCATTAACTCACTAGAGTACAATTCTCCAAGTGACTTGAAAGTCTTGTTGACTTCTTTGGCTTTAGTTTTTCAAAGCAGTTATAATTCTCAGAGCTTATTAAAATGGAGATGTTTCTAAAAATGTATAGGTTAGATAGGATATATGGAGGCTTGATATCTTAAAAAGATTGAAGGGGGAAGGAGGAAAAAAAATACCTGTGTATTTATAGTGAGATACATGGAAATATGCTGAGCACAGGATTAAAACAACAATGAAAATGTAGTGTAATTCTTTTGGAGGAAAGGAGAGAAATCTTTAGAAGCAGTAAATCAGGAATTTATCCTGGATTTAAAGAAATTCTAAACAAAATCTTACTTGACTTTTGTAACTTAAAAATAATAACTTCAGATACTAACTCCATTTTAAGATGTAGAAATTAAAGTTTGTGACTCGAGTTTAAGGTAATTTTTGTATTAATAAAAATTACTAATATATATTTCACTGAGATTTTTCACCTGTGGCATCTTAGAAGAATTGCCAGCTATACTCCAAGTGCAGTTTACTGATGCAAGGTTTCTGTAGAGACCTGTTAATTAAAAATATTAAGATTTCTAAAATGAAGAAACTAACACTTTTCCCTCAAGTACCCTAATTGACAACAAGGAATTTGGGGAGTAAGGAAGCAGTAGGATAGGAAATAACAGAGTGGGTATTTCATATATTGCACAGTGTTGTTAGTGTGGGTGGGATTTCCTTAGAGCACATTCCCTGGGGGAAAACCTCCGAACTATATTATTCTACTTAATTGCCTGAAATAATTAGGTAGAACATTTCAATTAGGTGGTCTCTACCATTTTATAATATGAGATTTAGTCTTATTGTTAGAGTTTTTCATTTTAGTATATATATTACAATACATCGGAGGTAAACTGAGGTACTGCCAGGCATGTAAGTGGTTTTGGTTTTTTTCCAGAGTGCTGCCGCTACAGCTGCTACCTTGGCTCTCCCTGCAGGTGTGACTCCAGTTCAACAGATACTAACAAACTCAGGTAATTAGGAGTAACAGAACTGTTTTTATGCAGCAGTTCCTCTTTACTCCTGGTTTCACTTCCAGCAGTTTCAGTTACCTGTGTTCAACCGCAGTCCAGAAGCAGATGATCCTCCTTCTGACACAGTGTCAGAAATTCGGTAGTAGCGCAATTCTGTCACGGTGCCTGTCACTCACATCACTTTATTTCATCTCATAGGCACTTTGTCATCCCAGGTCATCAGAAGAAGGGTAAATACAGAACAGTAAGTTATTTTGAGGGAGAGAACACATTCATGTACCTTTTATTATAATTCATTAGTTACTGTTAATTATTGTACTTAATTTATAAATTAAATTTTATTATAGGTTTGTATGAATAGGAAAAAACATAGTATATATAGGGTTCTGTACTATCCAAGGTTCCAGGCATCCACTGGGAGTCTCAATGTATCCTCCATTAATAAGGGCGGACTACTGTATAACTCAAAAAATAGTACCATCTAATCTTTGTTTTGTCTTCATTGAAAGAAAATCTTAATATTTCCTTTACCATTAAAATAAGATTATTTGAGGACTGTAGCACATTAAACAGTAATCATTGCTGAGGATGCAGTAGAGAACATGGCAATTGCATTTGAGCTTTTGATCTGTGAATAAGAATCCTATTAATGAAGTGTGATGACATAGAAATGATTATTTACTAGTTTTTTGCTAAACACATTTAATCTGCCAAATAAGTTTGACTCATTTAAATTGTGATTTCAAACTAAATCCCATAATATCTTAAGAGTAAATTCATTGCATTCTATTTTACATAGTATCTCTGCATAGACTGATGAAAGATTCATGACTTTTGGCATGTTAATGTTTGAAGAATTTATTTACATGGATTTTCAGTGTTCTCTGTAATCAATTACATGATTTCGTCTGTTAATTTCTAAATTTGTGAAGAGCAGGCTAGAGCTTTATCTTGCTAGATATTGTAATAAGATAATTGTTCACTTTTTAATTAAAATTCTGGGACATCTAAACCAACATACTAGAGGGATTCAGTTTCTGTGTATAAGCCAGTCATATAGTTAGTGTTATTGTACCAGTGATAATTGGTTCAGTAAACTTTTATTGTTTTAAAGCAATTTTGAGGCTAAGTGCTGTGGTGCTTTGGTTCAAGATACTAATAAATTGTTAATTTTATTTTTTTTAAAGCGTTGAAAATGAACAGCACCTGAAACGTATCATTGTACTTATTGTTCTCTCATGACTCCAAACGTGTTAGCAATATAAGCTTTTAGTGAACTACCATAATGTTAAAACTGTGTTGGCAAACAGCTTTATAAATAGGAAAGTAAAACTTTTTAAGCAATATATTTAAACATGGAGTGTAGTCAGAGAAGGTAAGGATTAAGGTTTACCATGTATAGACGATGGCCCTTAATAAAATTGTTAGACTTCTTACTTGATAATTTCTAGGACTTTTGATGGTTTGACATTCACTCTAAACTAGATTTATTTTGAGATGGTCACTGCTAGAATGGTAACTTGGAATAAATACTTTTTGCTTTAGGCCAGCTTCTTCAAGTGGTCAGAGCAGCCAATGGTGCCCAGTATATCTTTCAACCTCAGCAGTCAGTGGTTCTACAACAACAGGTTATACCACAAATGCAGCCTGGTGGAGTACAAGCTCCTGTTATACAACAGGTAAAAGAACTTAAATTAGGATCACCATGGGTTTCTTCTTCTTCTGTGTGAATTCTTTGGGTGGTTCCCTCCCCTTTTCCCATGGTTTTATCCATACAAATTCTTAAGACCTTTTCAGTACTATATACCCTGTCATTCAAAATTCCTCATGTATACATCATAGTTTAACTTATATTCAGTATGCTTATGACTAAATTGCTATCCCTACTCATACCCCTGAAAGTGCTTTTCTATCAGTGGTATTACTTTCCATCCAGCCTCCTAAGCTAGTTATTGGGCATTCCATCAGCAAGCATTTTACTGTGTTACTGTGTATCAGAGTCTTTACAAGTAACTGGAGAGTTAGGAGTGAACAAGGCAGGCATGAACCCATTATCAAGATTATTTATTTTCCCGGAGAGGGAGTGTGCTATCCTCCTTTCCGTTCCACTATCCAAGGTATGGAGTCCTACCAATTCTTCTGAATAGTTCCTTTTATTCGGACTGTAGTTTTAATATTTTTGCAGTCCTTTATATATTTGAAACTAGTTTTCTCTTATCATTTCCTTAGTTCATGCTTTCATAATTTCTCACTTAAAATGCTGTGTATTATCCTCTTAATTGATTTCCCTCCTTCTAGTCTTGTGCCCTCCTAACCTAACTGACGCTTTGTATTTATATTCCTTGTTCTAAAAATCTTGAACATCTTATAATATTTTACCACTGCCTATTGGAAAAAGTATAAACTCTGCATGATTTGTGAGATCTTTTTGGGATCTTGTTTTTTTGTTCTCTTCAGGCTTATTTCTTTGCATACTTTCAGTTGTTGCCTGCTTCAGCTATTGTCTAGACCAAAGTTAACAAATATTTGCACTTAACTTGTGTACCAGGTGTTAGTTAAACTGTTCTACTGTGAGGATAAAGATGAAAGAGAAATGGTTATTTTCTTGAGGAACTTAGGTACTTTAAAAAAAAAGATACATAATCAGAGAATGTCAGTACAATAGTATGATGATAGATGTTAGTTAAGAGGAGGAGCATCAATCCAGCTTGATTACAGCTTTCCAAAGTTCGTCCTGTTGTTATTTCTGGGTTTTGCTTGATAGTCTTCTCTTTGGAATGCTGCCTTCTAGCAACTTCCTCTACTTAGCCCACACCACCCAACCAAACAGAAAAGCCTGGGTAAAAGCACAGAAATTCAAGTATTACCTACTAGGAAGGCTTCTCTGACCATGCCTTGTCTCCCAAGCTGAATTTAGTACTCTTCTCCTGTGCTCTCCTAACACTGTTACCATATTTCTCTTACATCTTCTATCTTTTGAGTTGTTACTGTTTTGTATTAATCTATAAACATCTTAAGGCAAATACTGTTTTACTACTATTTTAGCATTTTTTAACCTAATGACAAGTAATTGCCACTTAGTGCTTTTTTTTAAAACCACTAGGCACTCTAAATTTTATTTATTAATAAATTATAAACATCTGACTTACAACAGGTTTAATTAATATTTGCTAATGTGTTTTGAGTTGTGGTTTGTTTTATAATTCTAGAATGCAGAAATTGGGAGGAACTTCAGGAATCAGATGATCTGGTGCTTCTCAGCTGTGGTTGTGTGATTAGAATCATCTGGGGAGCTTTAAATAAAATCAATAGTGTCATCTCACACCAATTATATCAAAATATTAGGAATGAGGCCAAGGTATCAGTATTTTTAAGCTACCAGGTGGTTGTAATTTGCAGCCAAGATTGAGAACCATTGATTCTAGTCTAATGGTTAAGTAATTAAAACCAAGAGAGATTGAACAACTTGCCTCTGCTACATCTGTATCTATGATCTTAGGCAAAACTAGAATCTTTGCAGTGCATTATTCTTTATAGGGAGGCAGTATAGCGTAGTAAAGAGCAGAACCAGAAAGCCTAGGTTTTCAAATTTTGCCTCTTAGTGACTGCAACTTTGCCAGTTACTGAACCTCTCCATATCTCAAGCAAGTAAACTAATAACATCTTTAACTTTTGGACTGGAATCTGGCATATACATAGCAAGTACTTGATAAATGAAGCAGTTATCTTCAGAAAATCTTTTTTCTTTCAGAAATTTAAACAGTAAAGTGGAAATTTAGTGGATCAGTGCATTAGTTAAACATTTCTTTTGTGCTTTGGTAGTTTTAACTGTGTCTGAGATAAGGCCATTTTGGGGAATTCTTCAGCATTTTAGCCAATTTCTGTGAAATGATACTGAGGTACTTGATCCTTTAACTAGTTCCTAATACGTAGATTTTCTTTTACTTTAGGTACTGGCCCCTCTTCCTGGAGGGATTTCACCACAGACAGGTGTCATCATACAGCCTCAGCAAATCTTATTTACAGGAAATAAGACTCAAGTTATACCTACAACAGTGGGGGCACCAACACCCGCACAAGCACAGATAACTGCAGCTGGCCAGCAGCAGCCACAGGCCCAGACTTCTCAGCCACAAGCTCCATTGGTGTTACAGGTTGATGGGACTGGGGATACATCATCTGAAGAAGATGAAGATGAAGAAGAAGACTATGATGATGATGAAGAGGAAGACAAAGAGAAAGATGGAGCCGAGGATGGGCAGGTAGAAGAAGTAAGTTTCTAGTAAAAGACTTGAAATGAGAAGCCACTTAGTCATTTTTTTCTATTGGTGCCAAACTGATGAATTATATCCTATTTTTTTCAGAGGCTTTTAGGGTGCTATGAAGCACAGGATTTTAAGTATAAAGTTAGATTGTTCTAACTTAAGGTTTTAGATTGTTCTGGCTGTGCTTATCATCATAAAATATTGTTTCATATAGTTGGCAATAAAAAAATGAATGTATACCAAATTAAGTTACATTTATAAAGGTGATGCAGACAGTACAAGTCATTCTAATTCTTTGGCTTATGCATTCACTGATTTGGCTAAAATGTTTAAGACGTTGGTACAACAGATAGAGGTACTTAATCTTTTGCTTCAATAATAAGTGGGTAGGGCAACATTTGGGAAGAAAGGAAACTCAAGGAAAAAGCTAAGTGACATTTATTTACAGCTTCCTTTTGGTCTATATTCTATAGCACTTGATAGCTTTATTCTTAGTGTCTATCTTTAGTTTAACAAAAATTTCTTATTCAAACTTAGTTACAAATTTCCAGAAGCATATAAATATATTTTTGTTGTCCTCAATGTTCCAGCCTGGTTAGTTGTGTTCAAGAAAATATTCGTCTTACCACAATTTTTGTTGTTAATTGCCTTCTACAGCCTAAAATGTAATCTTGTTGATTGTAGTACAAAGTTCTTCAAAACGTTCTAAGTAATGTTTTATTAAAAAATACTGCTTTTATTAAATATTGAATAGATGCACATGAATAAAAAGCAAACACCCTGGTATCCACATGTAGTTTAAAGAAAAAAAAATGTTCCATCATAAATGGAATAATTATGTATTCTTTTGCAAGTAAGCTTTTTTTCTCAAGATGGGATTCCTGAGGTTCATCTAAATTGTTGCATACACTTGTAATTATTTTCACTGTTGAATATACCATAATTTATTATCCATTTTTGTGATATGATGGACATTAGGGTAGTTTCTACTTGTTTACTGTTAGTTATAAAATACTTTGATATATGTCTTCTGGGGACACATATGCAAGAGTTTGTCTAAGTGTTATACCTAAACATTGAATTTCTGGATCATAAGGCACCCACATCTTCCACTTTACAATAAAATGAGAAATTGTACTAATTACACTTCTGCTGTTCATTATATAATTGTGCAGATATCTCTATGTCTTCACCAACACTGCGTATTGTCAGGCTTTTTAATTTTTGTGAGTCTGCTGGGGAGAAATTTCTTCATTTTAATTTGCATTTCCTTGATTACTGATGAGGTTTAGCCTCTGATTTTTTTCATGTTTTCTCTGTAGACAATCAGATCAAATATGAAAACCAGTTTTTCTTGCTTTATTGACTGAGCCCACCAGAACAATATTGATTAGAAATGGTGATAGCAGGTACCCTTATATTGTTCTTAATCTTGAAAAGGAATCCTTTCTATGGTTCACTCTTAAGTATAATGTTTACTGTAGTAGGCTTTTTCTGGATATCCTTTAACAGTTGTTAAAGAAGTTCTATTCAGATTAAGAGTTTTGTTTTTTAAAGTATAGATGAACATTGAATATTATTAGACACTTTTCTGTAACTATTAGGTAATCATTTCTTGTCTTTAATCTCTTATTTATGGTGAATTGCATTTATTGGTTTTCTGTTTGTAAATCCATTTTGTATTTTTGGGATAGCATAATCCTTGGTCATTATGTCTTAATTACCCTTTTTATGAATTGCTGAATTCACTTTGTTTAGGACTTTTGCATGTATGTTCATGAATGATACTGTCATATGTTTCTTACCAAGTTTTCATGTTTATGGTAGCATTATAAAATGAATTTTGGAGAGTGATCCCTCTACTTTGGACTTCTTTTTTTAAGACTATGCTTAATTCTTCTGTGAATATTTTTTAAATATGCTGTTAAAAATACCTGGTCCTAGTAACCTCTACTCTGTTCAAGTATTCTATTTCTTTTTTAAAATTGAAGTATAGCTGATACACAATATTATATTGGTTTCAGGTATACAGCATAGTGATTCAAATTCTGTTTCTTTTTGAGGCAGTTTGGGTAAGTTACATTTTTCTAGGACTATGTACTTATCTAAATTCTTTAATTGATTAGCATAAAAATGATAATATTTTTTTGATGCCAGAATCATTTGTAGTGTGTTCCTTTATTTTCTGACTCCTAATATTTGTACCTTCTTGCTCTTTTTTTTTTTCTCGTTTAGCCTTGCTGGGGGTACTTTGATTCTGCTATTTTGGAAGAATCAACTTTTAGCTTTGCTTATTTTGATGTTTTTCCTATCTTATTATTTACTGTTCTTAATCAACTGTTTTAATTTGTAGAAGATATGATCTGTGTGATGTGTGCATCCTTTGAAATTGGTTGAGGCTTGCTTTATGTGGTCAGTCTTTGCATATGCTTCTTACCTATTTGAAAAGAATGTGTTTTCTGCAGTTTATGGGACTATCTTCTATATTTGTCTATTAGATTTACATTGTCAGTAGTTTCTTTTTGGATATTCTATATCCTTATTGCTGTTTTTTGTGTGCTTGCTCATCATCAATTACTGAGTGAAGTAAGTTCCTATCTCCTACTCTGATGGTGAATTTATCTCTCCTTGTTTTTCTGTTATTTTTACTTTTTACATTTTGAGCCTAAAAATGGTGAACGTAAGCTTAAAATTGTATTTTTTAATGAATTCAACCATTTATGATTACATAGTGTCCTGCTTTATCTCTAGTAGTTTTCTGCCATGAAGTCTGTTTTGTGTGATACTAATAGAGCCATGCAGATTTGTTTTGGTTAGAATTTGACTGGTGTAAACTCTTTGTTTTGTTTTCATACTTCACAAATCCTTATATTTTAGTTGTGTCTTTTTTATGTGGAATACTGCTGTGTATGCTATCGTGCCACAAAATTTTTATATGGACCAAGACTGCTTAATAGGGAAAGAATAGTCTTCAACAAATGGTGTTTGGACAACTGAATGTCCACATGCAAAAGACTGAAGTTGAACCTCTACCTCATACCATGTGCAAAATTAATTCAAAATAGGTTGAAGACCTAAATCTAGGACTTAAACTACAAAATTCCTAGAAGAAAACATAAGGCAAAAACTTCATGACATTGGACTGGGAATGATTTCTTACACATAACACCAAAAGCACAAACAATACATTAGAAATTTTTGTGCAATAAAGGAAAATATAAAAAAGGGAAAAGACAGCCTGAAAAATAGGAGAAAATATTTTGCAAATTATATAGTATATGCTATGTATAATCATGTATCTAATAACAGATTAAAATCCAGAATATATGGAGAACTCTTAAAACTTTACAACAGAAAGCAAACAACCCTATTCAAAAATGGGCTAAGTAAATAGACTTTTCTTCAAAGAAGATACACAGCTAACTAACAGGCACATTGAAAGATAGTGGATATCATTAGTCATTAGAGAAATACAAATCAAGACCATGAAAATACCATTTCACATTTACTAGGATGGCTATAATCAAGAAAGAAAATAAATGTTGGTGAGAATGTGAGGAAATTGGAACTCCTGTACAGCATTGGTAGTGGGAATATAAAATGGTGTAGCTGCTGGGAAAATGGTTTGCTGTTCTTAAAAAAGTAGGCATAGAAATACTATTATGACCAGCAATTCCACTAATAAGTATATCTATAAGAAAATTGGAAACAGATGTTCAAACAAAAGCTTGTACATGAGTATTCATAAAAGTACTGTTCACAAATCCAAAGGTTATAAACAACCCAAATGTTCATGAAATGATAGATAACGGTGGTATATCCAAGTAAGGGAATACTATTTATCCATGACTAAGTACTGGTATGTGCTGCAACTTGGATGAACCTCAAATGTTATGCTTAAAGATCCAGACCACATTTCATAATGTACATTGCATATATAATGCATTGTGTGATTCCATTTATATGAAATACCCAGAATAGGCAAATCTTTAGAGACAAGAAAACAAATTAGTGGTTGCCAGGGGCCAGGAAGAGGTGAAAATGGGGAATGACTATTTAATAGTAAAGGTAATGAAATTGTTTTGGAATTACATAGTGGTGATGATTACACACATTATGAATGTACCAAGCGCAACTGAACTGTACAGTTTAAAATGGTGAATTTTACGTGCTGTGAATTTTACGTCAAATTTTTTTTTACATTTACATTTGTGATACCTATTTTAAAGAATATGTATATGCATGTGTGTGAGTAGGTGTAGGCCTAGATTTAATAGTGTGTTGATTATCTTCTGCTTTTCTATTTTATCTTCATTAATTAGAAATCTGAATTATATTTTTTATCTTCTGCCACAACTGAGATCAAATTTAATGTAGTTGGTCATTTTATGCTCTAGTTAGATATTGGCCTTTAATTCTCTTTGGTACTGAGATTCCCCCCATACCACACACACATGCTTTTAATCTGAATGCCTTAGTTAATTATACTCTGAGCCTCCATCATCACCATCATAATGATAGACATGCTAATTTATATTCAGAGTCCTAGTCCTTAATATAATGACAAGCCAGACTGCCAGCCTATTTTAGAACACTTTTTTCCTCCTCCAATTTCATCATTGTTCCTTTTACACTGCTTCTTCTGGTGGTACTTAGTGCAATTATCTCATTAACCCCTCATCTTTTTTAGGTCCACTTCTAAGCATCTTGGCAGTTAATGGAGAGAATTATTTTCTTGTGCTATCCTTAAAAAATAAAGTTAAATGTCTTTTTACACTTAACAAGTTACATAGCTTAACTATGTAAATTTAGTTTCTTGGTGGAATTTCAATAACATTAGCTAAGTTAATGTTACTGACCAGAGTAACATTAATGATATATATTCATGATATTTATATGCATCCGGCTCTTGGTTCTCAAAGGACAGCAAGGTTATTGTGTTTCTTTTCATTGAATATTAAAGAGCCTTTTTAATAATAATACTTGACGTATAAATAAATAAACTCCTTTTTTTGTAGGAGCCCCTCAATAGTGAAGATGATGTAAGTGATGAGGAAGGACAGGAACTCTTTGATACAGAAAATGTTGTTGTATGCCAATATGATAAGGTAAGGATTTTATCATATTACTGAGATATTTTCTATTGTAATTTCTTTCCTAAACCATCCTTCTGCCTGTTCAAATATTTAGGCAGCTGACTGATGCCTCTCATATTCAGCATAAAACAGTGTGAATGAAAACATTGTTATAGTTTAGTACATTATTTTAATAGAGAAATTAACTTGTGAGTCTTTACATTTGAAAAATAAGTTATGAATGAAACCATGAGGAGAGGTATGCTTTTTTCTATCTAGACTCTCTCTCCCAACTTGCAGAGTCAACAAAACCACTAAGGGGTTTTTCTTTAGTATCAGTAGTAACTCAGCGGGACAATGCTGTTTTCCTTTTAGCTTCAGCTACCTCAAAACCGCCTTCAGTGGAATTTCTGTGACTTATTACTATGTAGAGAAGTAGGGCAATAAACAGGACTGATTACTAACAGATAGGTTTTTACTGAAAATCATTTAAAAAATGATTTAGCTTTGCTGTATTTTGATAGCATTTAGGAATTTTTAAACTAGAGTCTATGAGAATTAGCAATGGACTCCTTGTTTTCTTAATTATTAAAAAGGGTGTTACTTTACAAGTATTTTTGTTGTAGTTATTGGAACATTTATTTTGGAATAAAATTGCTTTCTGACTGCAGTCATTACATTTGTAATAAATCCACATATTACATCTATAATTCGTTTTCATAAGAGGTCTTTACCAAATGCTGAAAGCTGTAACAAAAGTAATTGGGTTTTGTTTGTAAGCACTATTCATTCACTAAATGAATATTAACTGTCTCAATGTGACAGGCACTGGAGCTATAGGTCATGATCATGGAAAATTTCTGCCCTGCGTGAATTTCCTTTACAAATGAAGCAAATCTGAAATTTGTGTTGCTTTTATGGAAATGGATCATATAAATAGCCATGCTTATTACAAACAGATCTATAGGGAAAATGTCAAGACAATGGATCTTACCATTTCATAACGAAAAGGTTAAATCAAGCCAATTATATACCAGTGAAATTATAATAAAGTCAGAGAAGTCATTGATTTGGTTATCAGAGCATCCACTTTAGTGGATGACTTCTGGATGAGGGTTCTTAGTACCCTATTCCAGGAACATTATAATAAATGTAATTCTTGTTACATTTATGCAGAGGGAGAGTAGTAAGGTTAAAACAGAGATACCAATAAACAGTTACTGTTAGGAAGTCTCAAGGCAACCTCTTGTACTCCAATTATCCAGACCAGTTTCATGATAACAAGATGTCAGGTTTATCGGGCAAGAGAGGACCTTTATCTTAGCTTGACTGAAGAATATACTTCTGTATATTTTAATATTTTAAGAGAATTGTTGTATTCTCCTCTGGTGCAAATTGTACACATAATATTTTAGTGAAAAAATTTTTTTTGTTCCACACACATTAATGTTATAAATTCGAATAGCTTTATATATAGTATACCGAATGATAAATAATTTTAACATTTGCAGAGATATGATTTTTAGGATCAAATGAGTTATGGAGATTGGAGTTTTGGGCTTGATGTTTTAGCAAACAATAAAGAATGGTGGTGTTCTAAGAATGGTTAAAATGGCTTGGATATGGTTTGAACCAACTAGAATTTTGGAATTTGTTTTGGAAGTCTTAACTTCAAATTTTCAATAATCAGTTATAGAAGAGACCATTAGAAAGGAGTATAATGAAGTTTGTGTTGCTGATTGTGTCAGAATCTTAGTTAAATCTAATAAGAAATAGAGTTCTCCCTTAAGTTTGGGAAGATGAGGTCTGATGGCATTGCAGCTTTATTTATAGGTAATTTTACTTAAACCGTTTGTTACTAGGATGTTCAAGAGGCTTCTCTCCTGGCATTCAGGACACTTTTCTTCATGAAATTCTTAGGCCAGTAAGTGAATTGTTTTTCAAGTTGTATTTTGTGATTTTGTTCAAATAAAAATATTGACCATGTATTATCCAATAGGACTTAAGTGCTGAGTATGTGGGCTATTTGATCCATGAAACTTGATATTTGCTTTCTGCAAGTTGTCTTACAGCAGAATGAAATCTGTTCGTTTACTTACCTGTGGAATTCCTTTTTTCTGGCTGCTTATTACTTTCTTTTTTATATAATCCCATGGTTTGTCAGGTTGCAGATGTGCTGGAAATAAATTTACATATTCATTTTTAGGATAGTTAATACTTTCTCTACATTGGAGTCAAAGAAAAGAGGAGATAGGGCCCTGTCTGGCAGCTTGAGATATACTAGTGAACAAAGAAAACAATTCCTGCCATTGGGAAGTTTATTCTAGTTGAGGGAGACAGATGCTAAACATAATAAATTAATTAACGTGGTATGTTAGATGCCATATAGATAATTGATATAGAATAACATAGAGTGGGGAAGGGGACAGGTCACAGTTTTAAAATAGTAGTCTTTATTAGACCTTTTCAGAAGAAAACATTTGGACAAAGACATAAAGAGAGTTAGCCCTGTCACAATCTGGTGTCAGAGCATGCCTGTTGTGTTTGAAGAGTGGCAAGGGAGCCATTGTGGCTGGACTGGGGTGCGGGTGGAGGACAGTGTAGTAGTAGATGAAGTCAGAGGTATGTGGGGGGCATATGGTGTGGGACTTTGTGAGAACATGGGTTCTTTTTCTGAGTGAATTAGGAGGCTATTAGAATAGTTCAAATAGACAAATGTGATAGCACTTACATTGTAATTTTAAAAGGATTACTTTGCTGCCTTTGTTGACCAGTGTGTGTGCAGAAAGCAGAGGTTGAAATAAGGAAACTAATGGAGGCATTCTATAGTAATCCAAGTGAGAGATGATGATGACTCAAGCTAGGGTTCTAGTATTAGAAGTGGTGAGGAGCAGTTGGATCTTAGCTATGAGTTAAGGGAAAACTCAGTAGGGTTCCTTGACTCTTGGACATGTAGTAGAAAAGAAAAAGAGGAATCAAGACTCAGAAGATTTTTTAATGAAGAACTGGAAGGAAGAATGGAGATGACATTAACTCATGGGAAAGGCTGCAGATTAATAGGTTTGGGAGAGGAGAGTGATAAGTTTGGGGCATGTTAAATTTGGCATGTCTGTTAGACATTCAAGTTAACCATCTTCAGATGTTAAGTTCAATGCTTTCATAGCATGTTTAGACCAAAACTTTAAGACCATTTAATGCAAGTAAATTTGATAAATGTATACATAGCTGAAGTCAGTAATCTAGAGAAAGAGCACGGCAGTGGTTTTCAAATATATGAAGGGTTGTTTGAATTTTTTTAAATTTCGATTAAGTCCCAAAAGGCATAGCTTTGATCAATAAGTGGAGTTTGGAGGAAACAGATTAGGAAGGGGGTAAATTGAAAGACTTAACAAGAAAGCAACCCCAGAAAGGCATAGATTTGCAATTCTTTGTTCTCCACTTCTAATCATATTTAGACTCTGAACAATGATTTGTTGAGCAGGCCATGGAAAATGTACTGAGAGGCTAGACCATGGAATTTTAGGAATGGTATCTCAGAGATTATCTGTACATAGTAAGCATTTCTTCATAATTATATGAAACAGCTTGATTTAGTAATAAATGTATATTGGACTGGGACTTGAGAATCATTTTTGTCATTTAATAGCAATATGCTCTTAGTGAAGTCACTGAACCTTTCCAGGCTGTATTCCTCTTTTGCAAATGAAAGCCTGCGCTACTTGATTTTGAGGTCCCTTTGGATCAGAGAAGAGGGAGAACCATAGGTCCTTCTTTGAAGAAGTGGAGCTTGAACTGAATATCGAATGAGTGGGACTTACAGGAAAGGGAAGATCATTTAAGTGGATTAAGTATTTTAACTCTTTTTACTCCTAAATCTATGGAATTGTGAAACTGAAAACTGTAAATGAAAGCAAAGGTGAGAATGCCCAGAGCCTGGCCAGTTTGAATTCTGCCCTCTGCCCTTTTGGCTTCACTGGATGTAGAAAGATTTTGAAATCTGTTGTTAGTGCATGATAAGCATTCTTTCATATGTACTTGTTATATAGTGCCATGTATAAGATTAGGTCTTGAGAAAACTATGAGGTGTTTTATTTTGGTGGAAGAAATCAGTTCATAATTGTATATACTTGGAAATAATACTAGAAATGTCTATGGGAATTAGTAGGAATGAGTGCCTATAGCTAACACAATTAGACAAAGCCTTGTGTAAGATGCATTGTTTTTGAGGTGGGTCTTGAAATAAGAATTGAATTTTAAAAACAGGAGCAAGGGATGATATTTCTTTTTATTGAAATATAGTCTTTGAGTAATGTAGAGCTAGGAAATAAACTTGGAAAGGTGAGTTATTACCAGGTCATGCACAAATAAAGGCATAGTCAAGCAGAGGTGTTTGGTTAGAATTGTGCTTCTGGCAGCAATACTTAAAAAATGATTGGAAGAAAGGAGAAAGGAAAGGCCTTCTAAATTAGTTAAAAGGTTGTAATAAATCAGATGATAAGAGGCTGTTAATGTGGTATCTAGAATTTTATTAGTGGCCTTTGAGAACAGTTGCCAGATGTCCCAAAGACAAAGTAGGATTAGGGATAATCGGCAGTTAGAAATACTAATATTAGTATTAATACTAGTACTTTGAGGTGACGATATTAGAAAGGTCAGTGATATGAAAGTTTTACTGTATATGAGAAAGCAGAAAAGAATGGTTCTATGAATGATTCTACTACTGAGGAAAGAGTGTCCTGGTGGTCAGTAGATAAGAGGAATGAAGAAAAGCCTAAGTTTTGGTAAATGGTATAGACATAAAAAGAGTTAAAAAGAAAAGGCAAAACAGTGGTCTAGAAGCATCAGGGAGAGAGCAAGGGATATTCCTCTTTGAAATGTTTGCAAGTATAAATTTCTTTTGAAAAAAGGATGTGTATATGCAAATCTGGTAGCGATATAAGATATTTTGAAGAGGAATATTATTAACTATTTTAATGAGCACAGGTACTAAGAGCTATAAAAAAATGATACTGGTTACAGACAGATTAAAAAAAAATTACCCACCTAGTGGGTGAATGGGTTTTTTGTTGTTGTTGTTATTCTGTTCAAAACTAAACTTTACTAAGAAACCAATTTGTCCAACCACAAATGGTATGAAACTAGAAATCAATTACAAGAAGAAAACTGGAAAATTTACCAGTACTTTGAGATTAAAGTACTATTGAACAACCAGTAGATAAAAAAAGAAATCAAAAGAGAAATCAATAAAATGCCCTGAAACAAATGAAAATGGAAATAAAACATACCAAAACTTGTGGGATGCAGCAAAAGTGGTCCTAAGAGGGAATTTCAGAGATAAATGCCTACATCAAGAAACAAAAATCTCAAATAACCTAACTTTACACTTCAAGAAATTAGAAAAAGAACAAATAAAGCTCAAAGTTAGTAGAAGGAAGGAAATAAAGATCGGAAAAGAAACTGGAAGGACGATAGGAAAGAGCAGTGAAACTAAGAGCTGGTTCTCTGAAAAGGTACAATTGGCAAATGTTCAGGTAGGCCCACCAAGATAAAAGAGAGGACTTGAATGATTAAATCAGAACTGAAAGAGGAAATGTAAACAACTGATAACACAGAAATACAAAGAATTATAAGAGACAAACTACTCTGAACAATTATACACCAACAAATTGGCCAACTTAGAAGAAATAGGTAAATTCCTAGAACTCACTGAGACTGAATCAATCAGGAAAAATAGAAAGTCTGAATAAAGCCATTACTAGTAAGGAGGTTGAATCAGTTATCAAAAACCTGTCACCAAACAAAAGTCCAAGATCAGATGACTGAATGACTTCACTGGTGAATTCTACCAAACATTTAAAGAAGAATTAATACCGATTCTTCTCAAACTCTTCCAAAAAAATAGAGACACTTCCAAACTTACAAGGCTAGCATCACCCTGATACCTAAACCAGACAAGACTATCACCAAAAAGGAAATTACAGTCCAGTATCCCTGATGTAGATAGATGCAAAAATCCTCAACAAAAGAATAGCAAACCAAATTCAGTAATAAATTAAAAGGATCCTGTACCATGACCTAATGGAATTTATTCTAGGGATGCAAGATAGTTCAATATCCACAAATCAATCATTGTGATATACCATATTAAAAAAATGAAGGGTAAAAATCATATCATCTCAATAGATGCAGAGAAAGCATTTGACAAAATTTAACATACATTTATGATAATTCTCAAAAAACGTGGGTATTAGAGGGAATGTAACTCAACATTAATTAAGGATATAGTATAACAAGTCCACAGGTAACATCATACTAAAAAACATAAAGCTGAAAACTTTTCCTTTAAGCTCAGGAACAAGACAAGGATGCTCACTTTGGCCACTTTTATTGAACATACTTCTGGAAGTCCTAGCCACAACAATCAGGCAAGAAAAAGAAATAAAAAGCATCCAAATTGGAAAGTTTTAAGTAAAACTGTCACTGTTTGCAGGAGACATAATTATGTACTCCACCAAAAAACTGTTAGAATAAATGAATTAGTAAAGTCATAGGATAAAAATCAATATTTAAAAATGCCGCCATACACTCATAACAACTATGAGTAAGGGAAATTAGGAAAACAGTGCCATTTACCATTGCATCAAAAAGAATAAAATAGCTATTAATAAATTAAACCAAGGAGGTGAAAGATCTTTGTACTGAAAATTACAAGACATTGATGAAAGAAATTGAAGAGGACACAAATGAAAGATAACCCATGCTCAAGGATTGGGAGAACTAATGTTGTCAGAATGTCCATACTACCCAAGGTGATCTGCAGACTCATTGCAATCCCTGTCAAAATTCCAGTGGCATTTTTTTTTAAAGAAATGAAACAATCCCAACATTTGTATGGAACCACAAAAGGTCCTGAATAGCCAAAGCAATCCTGAGAAAGAAGAACTGGAGGCATTATGTTCCCTGATTTCAAACTATATTACAAAGCTATAGTAATTAAGACAGAATAATATTGGCATAAAGACAGACTTAGAGATCAGTGGAACTAAAAAGATAGTCTGGAAATAAACCCACACACATGATCATTTAATTTATGACAAAAGAGCCAAGAATACGCAATAATCAAAATGGATTAAAGACTTGAATGTTAACACCTGAAACCATAAAACTCCTAGAAGAAAACATAGGAGGTAAGCTCCTTGACACTGGTCTTGGTGGTGACGTTTTGGATTTGATGTGCAAAGGCAACAAAAGGAAAAATTAAACAAGTGGGTCTCCATTCAACCAAAAAGCTTTCTCACAGCAAAGGAAACTTAACAAAAAGGCAGCCTACCAAACTGGAGAAAATTTTCACAAATTATATATCTGGTAAGATGTTAATATCCAAAATACACAAAGAACTCATACAACTCACTAGCAAAAAGGCAAACAGTTCAATTGAAAAGTGGACACATGATTGAACAGACATTTTTCTCAAAGTTAAGACATACAAATGGCCAAAAGACACATGAAAAAGGTGATAACATCTCTATAATGATCAGGGAAAAGCAAATCAAAACCATGAGATATATCACCTCACACCTGTTAGAATGGCTGGTATCAGACAACAGGAAGTATGAACAAAGATGTGGAGAAATGGAAACCTGTGTACTGTTGATGAGAATGTAAATTGTTACTGCCACTATGGAAAACAGTATGGAGGTTCCTCAAAATATTAAAAATAGAATTAATGTATGATTCAGCAATTCCCACTTCTGGGTATTTACCCAAAGGAAATGAAAATACTAATTAAAAAAGATACATGTACCCCCATGTTCATTGGAGCATTATTTACAGTAGGCAAGACATGGAAGCAATAAAAGTGTCTATCAGTAGATGAATTGAAAATGTGGTGCATATGTACACACACACAACAGAGGAGTAGTCAGCTATAAGAAAGAGGATATTTTATCATTTGCTGCAGTGTGATGGACCTTAATGGCGTTATGCTGAGAAATAAGTCAGAGAAAGATAAATACCATATGATCTTTCTTATATATGGAAACTAAAAACGGTCACAGCATGGTAACTAGAGTTAATACTATTATCCTTATTTGAAAGTTCTAAAAGAGTAGATCTTAAAAGTTCTCACGACACAAAAATTTTGTAACTATGTTTAGTGATTGACTTACTGTGATTATTTTGCAACACAGGCATACCTTGTTTTATTGTGCTCTGCAGATACTGAGTTTTATTACAAATCAAAGTTTTGTCACACCCTTGCATGGAGCAAGTCTATTATTAGCATTGTTTTTCCAACAGCATTTGCTCACTTCATGTCTTGTCATATTTTGGTCATTCTCACAATATTTCAAACTTTCTCATTATTATAATTGTTCCAGTGATCTTTTATCAGTGGTCTTTAATGTTATTAATTTATTTGCTTTGGGGTGTCACAAACTGTGCCCAAGTAAGACAGTGAACTTAATTGATAAATGTTGTGAGTGTTCTGATTGCTCCACTGACCAGCAGTCTTCCTATTTCCTCCTCCTCACGCCTCCCTATTCTCTAAGACACAGCAATATTAAAATTAGGCTAATTAATAACCCTACAGTGGCCTCTAATGGTTAAAGTGAAAGGAAGAGTTGTATGTCTCTCACTATAAATTAAAAGCTAGAAATGACTAAGCTTAAGTGAGGAAGGCATGTCAAAAGCAGAGATATGCTGAAAGCTAGGCCTCCTGTGCCAAACAGTTAGCCAAATTGTAAATGTAAAGGAAAAGTTCTTGAAGAAAATTAAAAGTGTCACTCCAGTGAACACACCAATGATAAGAAAATGAAACAGCCTTATTGCTAATATAGAGAAAGTTTGAGTGGCCTGAGTAGACAATCAAACCAGACAAAACATTCCCTTAAGCTGAACCCTGATGCAGAGCAAGACCCTAACTCTTCAGTTCTGTGAAGGCTGAGAGAGGTGAGGAAGCTGCAGAAGAAAAGTTTGAAGCTAGCAGATGTTGGTTCATGAGATTTAAGAAAAAAGCTGTCTCCATGACATAAAGGTGCACGTGAAGCAGCAAGTGCTGATGTAGAAGTTTGGCAGCAAGTTATCCAGAAGGTCCAGCTAAGGCAGTTCATGCAGGTGGCCACCCTGAACAGCTGCTTTAAATGTAGATAAAACAGCCTTCTACTGAAAGAAGATGGCAGAGTTAGAGAAGTCAGTGCCTGGCTTCAGTGCTTTCAGAGCTTCAAAGGGCAGGCTTACTCTCTGGGACGAATGGAGCTGGTGAATTTTAAGTTGAAGCCAGTGCTCACTGAGCATTTCAAAAATCCTAGGGCCCTTGAATTATGCTAAACTACTTTGCCTGTGCTCTGTAAATGGAACAACAAAGAATGGAAGACAGCACATCTGTTTACAGTGGTTTACTGAACATTTTAAGTCGACTGTTGAGACCTACTGCTTGGAACAAAAGATTCCTTTCAAAATGTTACTGCTCATTAACAGTGCACGAGGTCACCCAAGATCTCTGATGGAGATGTACAATGAGAATGTTTTCATGCCTACTATACAACATCCATCCTGTGGCCAATGAATCAAGGAGTCATTTTGACTTTCAAGTCTTATTATTTAAGAAATACATTTCATAATGCTATAGCTGCCACAGATAGTGATTCCTCTAATGGATCAGGGCAGAGTCAGTTGAAAACCTTCTGGAAAGGATTCACCTTTCTAGATGCCATCAAGAACATTCTCAATTCATGGGAAGAGGTCAGAATATCAACATGAACAGGAGTTTGGAAGAAGTAGATTCCAAACCTCATAGATGACTTTGAGGGGATCCAGACTTCAGCGGAGGAAGTAACTGCAGATTGGAAATAGCAAGAGAACTAGAGTTAGAAGTGGAGTCTATACGTGGTTGAATTGCTACAATCTCATGATTAAATGAATGGATGAGGAGTTGCTTTTTATGGTTAAGGAAAGAACACGGTTTCTTGAGATGGAATCTGTTTCTTGTGAAAATGCTGTGAAGATTGTTGAAATGACACCAAAGGACTTAGAATATTGCATAAGCTTAGTTGGTAAAGCAGTGGCAGAATTTGAAAGGGCTGACTCCAATTTTGATATAAGCTCTACTGTAGGTAAAATGCTATCACATAGCACTGCATGATACAGAGAAATCATGAAAGGAGGAGTCCACTGATGTGGTAAATTTCATTGTCTTATTTTAAGAAATTGCTACAGCCACCCCAGCTTGGAGCAGCCATCACCAACATTGAGGTAAGACCCTCCAGCAAAAACATTACTCCTCACTGGAAGCTCAGATAATGTTTAGCTTTTTTTTTTTAGGGTATGTACATTGTTTTTTAAGCCATAATGCTATTATATATTTATTAGAGTACCATATAGTATAAACATAGCTTTTATATGTGTGGGAACACCAGAAAATTCATTTGACAGCCTTTATTGTGGTATTCACTTTAGTGGTCTCAAACTAAACCTGCAAGGTTTCTTCTGAGGTATGCGTGTATATACAAATTCAAATCATTGTGTTGTATACCTGAAACTAATAGGATGTTACATTTCATTATATTCAATTAAAAAAAATAACTTGTGAAACAAGACAAAGCTTTTTGTTGCTGTTGTTTTCCTTTGTCTTTATTATTTTACCTTTTAACATTCTTTTTTTTTTTTGTCTATTTAGATACACAGAAGTAAAAACAAATGGAAATTTCATCTCAAGGATGGCATTATGAATCTTAATGGAAGAGATTATATATTTTCCAAAGCCATTGGAGATGCAGAATGGTGAAGAGTTGGTTCTTTTATAAGTAAAACAAAATAAACTTTTAAAAAAGTTAAAGTGAACAGTTTGAAACTTGGGACATATACCAACCATAACTTAACTTCTGCATGTCAGAAAAGTGCAGTAGAAGCAAAGCTACTGGAACAAAGAGACTTTGACAACATAGACACTACTTCTAACTGGCAAGCCATGGAACTGTAGCACCTGGGGTTGTGAGGGGTGGGTGTGGGGCTGGGTTTTGTGTAGGAAAACTATGATTGTTAATTTTAAATACAGGTACCCACCACCCGTAATTAGCATGTAAAACTTTGTCTATATTCCTTCCTCCAACTTGGGTTCAATCAGAAAGATATTTGCTGGAATGAAGTGAAGAAACTTCCCTTTTGATAGGTTGAACAGAAATTGCTTATTGTATGTGGTTATATTTGGTAAAAATTGAATGTGAGCTTTTTACAAAAGGGTAAAAATTATGGTGTTGAATTTTACTTGTATAAGGAAACAATTTAGAACTCTTACAATAGGTCTTAAGTATTTTTACTTGCTATTCTCCCTCAGTAACAAATACCTCTTCTTCCCTGCTTTATGAAACACCTGTTTAAGAGTTAAAGGAAGTAATCAGTGATCATTGTTTGGAGACAAAATTTGAGTTTTCATACTCATTAAAATGTAATTTGAAGACTTGGGTTTCTTCTGAGTTGAGCAGAATTAAAATAACAACTTCAGTTCCCTTACAGAAAAATTGTATTTGTTTCTTTTAGTCGCATAGCATATAAAGAAACCCTGAAGTGGCTTGACAGGAATACAGTTTTATTTCACAAAGATACCATCTCACTTAAATTATATACATATGAATAGAGAATTTTTACTGTTGTGCTGAAGCATATACTTATATATGTGTTTAGTCTTTAAGCTAAACAAACAGGCAGATAATATTCTGTGCATTGATTGAAGCATTGGGCAGATAGTAAGGACCTGGATCTTTATTAAATAATTTAGTAATTATAAAAGCTATTTGTGTTCACTGGTAAAGAATTGAAAAACTGTTATTCTAATACTTTATTTTTAAATGCAACTTTGTAATTTGAGGGAAATTTTGGGGCTAGAGGAGGTTGGGCCACTTAGTACATATTTACCTCTTTTTCCTTTGGTGGGTGTTCCAGGCCACTGATAGTATAGACATGGGCTCCAGTTTGCACATGAGGAAGAAAGCATAGAAATTTGATTTGTATATTAAAAATAATAGAATTTAATATGTATATTAAGAATGCACAGCTCTGTATTCAGTAAGGGGCTCTGAAGAACAACATGGCAATGCTGTGTTCTGTGTGAACTAGTGAGCTAGTTGGGAACTGTAGGAACACTTGTCTTCACTTCTGTGTTTTTCCAACCAACTTTTCATGGTTTCGCTTGACAAAAGTCATGTGTTTAAATTACTTGTATACTGATTATTTTTAAGTCTTCCATTTTGTCTTCATTTGCCTTTGTGTATGTTTTCAGAAGTAATGTAGAAATACTTTAAAGTACATTGCAAAGAAAAAACTGTGAGCTATTACATATTGTTTTCCTTTTATTAGCACAAATCTTTTAAATTTCTCATAAAGGCTAATCAGTTTTTTTTCCTACATCCCACCCCACATTCAGCTTGGTCCTTTTAACTTATGTTCTGAACTTTGTGTGAATAGTGGTTTCTGACATGCTAGTAGTTAGGTTTTGTTTAAATGCTGTAACTGCTAATACGGTTTTTTTACTACATTAATTTCATTTTTTGGAGGGGAGGTTTGCTCTCAAAGCACACACAAGTTATTTTGTTTTCATTAATGAGACCAGGAGAAGAGAAAGGGGGGGTGAAATAACAGAAGTCCTGTTGTTCAGTTGTCCTTCAATATAGTTGATAGTAGGTTTCTGTTTACCCAATGAAGAAGTCAATAACCTAAACTACCTATAAAAGTTTAGCAGTGCTGTGATGTTGATTGAAACCCTTTGGCTATCTAGTAGTTCTTATGCTACTGACCCTTGGATTGCTATATGATACTCAGCTCATGTTTTGGGCCCTCTGTATAGACAAATATTCATATTCATAGTAGAATTATATACTGGCCTGTTTTTATATGTTTTTTTTCAAATATGAATAACCACTGCTTTCAGAGTGATTCACTAGGGTTATTTTGAAGCAGGAAATAACCATTTATATTTGCACCTGTGTATTGCATATTATTATGGCATCCTTGGCAAATGCTTTTCTTTCACCTGTGAAAATTCTGAAAGCCAGTCCAAACAACACTGCATACCAAATTGTGCTCTTATATATTACTGCATCATGTTCCTTTTTAATTAAATAGCATGTTTTAGTTTTATTATAGTGGCTTGCTATAAGAATGCCACTTGCTTATCTTTTATTATACTTGAATTTTTAATCATCATGCTTTTACACTTAATGATTTAAATGTACTTTAATCATTTCATTAGTTTCCATAAAAATGTCATTCCTTTGAAAAGGCAAGGATTCCCACTTTCAGAATTTCGTAATGAAAATAACGTTTATTCAAAGAGGGAAAACAGTTCAGACTTGGTATTATGAAAGTCAGTAAAGGTTTCAGTAGAGGATTTGTTTAGATTTGCACAGATGCTGGTGGCACCTTTTATTTAAAAAAAAGATTAACATTAACAGTGCTAAGGAAAATTTACTGAAAATTACTAGATAAAGTGTGGAAATGTGTGCCTTTCAGTATATGATTCACTCCTTTTTTGGTGGTCCTTTGGATAATCAGACCATTTGAATGCCTGAGCACATTTAATTTCTGTGGAGAGCCACATTTGGCTAAAGCAACTCTTTAATGTGCAATTAGTTTCTAGAGTAAAATGTCTGTTATATGAGGGGGATCTTTATAATGGGCTTTTATATTTTTTTAAATGTTCGCATTTCTTTTTGTTAAATTCCACCATAATACTACATTTATATTGTTGCCTCTCTTAAAATCAAAGTCACCTTCTTGTAATCTTCTAGGAATACATTAAGATTTGAGCAATGTGTATAGTGATTAAAATGTGTTCTTGAAGAGCATATTCTAATAGATTCTGGTTTTAGATATCAAGAACATAAAAATATAATAGCTTTTGTATAAAGATTTTCTTTTGCTATAGTAAAAATCAAGGATTTAGTTTTCTTATTTTTTCTTGCTTTTATGGAGGAATGAAAAGGGTTGTCTCCTAAGAGTAATTTTTGTATTATCATATAGCAATAATGTCGCCACTCTTTTCAGAAAGTAAATAGGCCTTGTACAGGAAAACAGACATAATTTTCTCTTGGGAGTTCCCTTTATAACTTAGCATTTTCTTCCACTTGAAAAAAATTCCTATATTTTCAGATTACTTCGTCTTGAACTTTTTTGAGCTTTTGTGCAATGGAATATTTTATTGAACCATCTTTGTACATTTTCATTTTATTTCATGTCTCCCACCTATTTGTCTGACTCAGCTATTGCAGATTTTGAATTCATTGGTTAAAAAAGTTTCTTTATATATTTCTTCATGGGTTTATGTTAAATAGTTTCACATTTTAATCTATTATGTGATGGAAATTTTATCTGAAGTTTATAATTCCCTTTTAAGCCTGCCTTAGACTATATTTTGCCATTTTTTTACGGTTTAAGGAAGAATGAACCAAGCTTAATACTTTCATTTTGAGAAACAAGAGAAACTTTTTTTTTTAAGGGAAGAATTACATTGAATTAGTAACTACTGTTTCCATCAAGGTTCCTTAAATCAGCCAGTATGCATCAGGGCTACAATTTTCGGGGAGGGGGCTGATTCTTTTTTGCTGTTCTGAGCTACTATTGTCAACTGCTGTTGTACATACTGTTATGTGTAAGGTAAGGGCGTAAATATATTTATTATGTTTGTAAAATTCATTCTGTACAATTGCAGATCAAAGTTGCTCTTCTGTGATATATGGGATATTATGTTTTAAAGACCATCTTGGAATACAGTCAGAGAACTTAGTATTTTGATGTACTAAGACCTATTTTAAGTTTTAATATTTTACCTTTGCAAAAACTTTAATTAAAGATGTTATTTAAAAAAGAGTAATGTTGCTTGCTTTGCTTACTAGTGCATAACATTGTTGTATAGATAACTGAATAAAACTAGTTTAGAAAGGAAAATGCTTTACATTATTAATAAGTTCCATTTATTAAAAATAAAGGGTATCATTAAATTCTATAACTTTAAAATAAGTAGGGTAGGATTGTCAGTCTGAATTATTAAGCTATATTAAAAATTATAGCTTTTAAAAAGAGTAGTTTTTTTTTTTCTAGGCACATGGGGATTTGAATTGGGCTAAATTCGCACCAACAAAGTATAACTAGAAATTGTTATAATTAACATATACTAAATGGATAGATCTACTCCAAAGAATACATTACTCAAGATAACATTATTTGAAAGCATACTTGTTTTTTACTATCTCTGTTTAGCTAAATCTCTTAGTTCAGTTTGTAAATAATTGCAAAATGGAAAAATTGGATTATTGTGGTTTGTATTACATATTGAATATATTTTGTGTTATTTTAGAAGGTATTAGCAAGTATTTTAATTTTATAGCTAACTCAAATGAATCACTAAGAAGCTTGCTTTTTGTAATTTTTTTTATCCTGTTACAGACTACTTTATCTAGGAAACAAGCAAATTTTAATCATTTAAGCAATCATAATAAAGATGTTTTCTTTATTGCCAGCAAATCTTGTATTTTTGCAGTTTAATTAAAGCTCCTATATTGATGGTCTTAATCTTTTTGGCCTTAGTTTCTCCATCTGTAAAATGACAGTGATATAGCTTTGAGGTATAAGTGAGGTAAAATATATGTAAGGCTCTTAGAATGGTACTTGGTACACAGTAAGCACTTAGAGGTCACAAATTATTTACTTAATTTCATGGTTACTTGCACAACTTAAAATGACTAGTAGAATTGAAACTTAAAATGTCAAAAATAGCAAAAGAGAATTATTTACTTAATTACATGGTTACTTGCACAACTTAAAATGACTAGTAGAATTGAAACTTTTAAAATGTCAAAAATAGCAAAAGAGAAGGTGATTTGATGAGTGAGATGCAATGAAAGATTTGCTTACAGGCAAACAAATTAAGTTTGGGGTAGTTTGAGTTAGTGAACCGATGGATCTGTAGCAAAAAGTGTCTGAGGCTAGAAAGTGAGTGATGGATGTAGGAGAGGAAGGCCTTAAGCATTTTTCTCCCCCTAAAGTAAATAAACATTTCCTGAATTTCCTGAATTATATGTCTAAAATAGGTTGAATTTTTCCAAAGCTTGAAACTGAAGTAGAGTTACATTTTTTAAATGTCATGTTTTTCCCAAATATCAATGTATTCTGCACAGTTCATTGTGGAGATAGACATTGATACTGAAATAATACTGTTACTGAAACACATTGAAACTATGGTTACCTAACTCTGGGTCTGACCAGAATTTCTCTTCTAATGATTGTTGGCGGTTCTACTTCTGGAAGCAAATGGCCTTCCTACTCCCCAGCCAAGGAGGAAGAGGCAGATGTAAGTACTTGCTTACTTTTGTTTCTGTTTTGAAGTACAGTTTTTCTTAGTTTAAGAAGAAATTGAGCTGCGAGCATATATTAAGTCACTCATTCAACTCTTTAGTGATCCCCTGTGGGCCAGAATTGTGATGCGTACTATTGGAAGACCCAGATAGAGATGACTTTGCCACCTTTAAAAAGCTGTGAAGTTGGATTGTATGGGTTATAATCCTAGTGTGGATTGATGGGGATAATAGCAGTGTGTGCTTGGGTATGTTAATAAACCTGACTACCTTGTAGGGTTGTTGGTGAAGATGAGATGAGATAATGCATGCACTGCATTTAGCACAGTCCTTGGTACATGCTCTCTCTATATATATTTGCAATATGTCTTATATACATATTATATATACCCCTAATAACTATATATATTACATATACCCATATATTTTAGTGAGGAATAATGGTCCCAGAAAAGATATTAGATTGGGTAGGTTACTAATGTGAATTTTTCTTACTTTCCTGTCTTAATAGAAACAGATTCATAGCCTGTGATGATGCCTCTACAGATTGAAGTGAGGGATCAGAGGACTTAATACTAGCAATTGTAGATAGCACTGAGCTTGTCAATGGAAACAGACAATTGTAGAAGCTTAATTGTAGTCACCTTCACATTGGAAATGAGTTCTATGTTCTTGAATCAAGAATGTTTTCAGTCTTCACTTTCGGATGCTTGTTGAAATGATACCAGTTACTTCCTGAGCACTTGTAGAATAGTCCCCTTTCTCAAACACAATGTGATAAACAATTCTTTGCTTTTTCTATTTTCCCATTCCAAACCTCATGTATCTGACTACTGTTCTCCCAATCACTGGGATTTGAGCTAGTGTCATCTGTTTTTTTCCCTAGTCTTCCCCAATTTTAGTAAACAGCTCTACTGTCTACTAGGTGCTAAAAAAGAAAATAATACCAAACCTAGGAGTTATCCCTGATTCCCATCTTTCTTTCATTTTACCACACCCAATCTATTAGCAAGTTTCGATGGGTCTGCTATCAATATTTACATTGACAACTTCCTTATCTCTTTACTGGTACTTGGTATAAGTCACTCCCAAGCCAGACTGGCTCCAACCAGTCTGACAAAGTTGCTTTGTTACACCTTACCATTCATATAAAGGAAGAAACACAGTGGGGCAGGCTCCCAGCCACAGCTTTCCCCTGTGTGACAGAATGGGGCCCTGTCTGTCCTCTTGCTGACCTTGACTTTGTAGATTTGCTTCACAGAAGACCATTTCTTAACCCATATTTATGTATAATTCAAAGTCCTGATAAGTGGCAACCACATAGGGACCCACCTGACAACAGACATACAAAGCTCAATTCCTAAGTAAAGCATTTGCACCTGATCTTTCCCTCGCAACACTCTCTAGATCTTTTTGTTCCCAGGTCAAGAACATTCCTGTTCCTTCTGTCATGCTTTATCTTACACTGAGAACTCTTAATGATTTGTCCTTTCTTATTCCAGGTTTGTTCTAACTCACTTTTATTAAGACATTATTTTTAATATATAATGGACTTTTACAAATTAATAAAATAATCCGCTACAGAAAATAGACACATAGAACAAGGAAGTCAGTTTATGACAGAAGAAAGGCAAATGCCAATTAACTGGCCCTTTTACTAGTTGAAGGTCTACAAAATAAGATAATAAACCATTTTTTTACCCAACAAATGAGTAGAAAAAACAATGCCCTGTCATGGTCAGAGTGTGGATGAATGGGCCTTATGATGGATTGCTTGTGAGAGTATAAATTGGTACAAACTTTATGGTGGATGGAGGGAACCAAGATCCCCAAATGCTTTGAGTCAAGAAAGGCAGATAGTGCATACAAGGTACAAAGATTACTCAGGAGGCTTGGATGTACTGAGCATGAGAGAACAGATATTTTGGGGAGGAAATAAAAAGATCCATATTTAATATATTAAGTTTGTGGCACTGACTAGACATCCATGATGACAAAATGGGTGTAAACAAATAGAGCTCAGTGATGTTTGAGCTGAGTAATACTTGGAGGATTTATTGTACGTAGAGTGTCTAAAACCTTTAAGAAATGATTCACCTAAGCAAAAACATAAAGGGGGATAATAGAGAAAGGAAGAGTGCCCACTCCCAAGACAGATTGGGAAGAGAGTTAAGAGGACTGACTACATAATTTGCAGAATGTAGTACAAAATGAAAATGGGGGGACCCATTGTTCAAAACTCATTAAGATAATTTCAAGATGAGACAGTAGCATTAAACCAAGAATGTGGCTGTATGGCTGCACTTGTCACACATGCATAAAACTGCCCCTGGGAGTCAAGTAAGGGAGAGTGAGGACTCAAGGCTAGTGAACTAGGAAGAAAGGGAAGAGGCTGTCAACGAGAACAGTATTTTAACAAGGACTGGGCCCTGATTGGCTTAAATTACTCTACTTCCCTGGCCATGGTCACTGATTGAGGTGTGGGAACATGGCCTAAGAAGTCTTAATTTGGTGACTTTCAGGACTTTTGCTTGAAATGCTCAGACAAAATATTTCTTTTCTCTTGTCAGATTTGAATGGGGAAACAAAGCTCCAATTGCATTAGCAGCTGTCCTATGACTCCTATGACCTTCAGGAGAACTAAGCTTAAGAGAAAGATGACACAGGGAGGCAGAGCAGAAGATGGAAAGAAACAGGGTTCTTAATAATGACTTCTTACAACTAAGCCTTTTGGTAGGTAATTTATTACATTCGCAGTTATCATAGATACTGATTTTATATTTTCTGTTAATCATTGTTTTTCTTTACTCTCCCTCTCTGCCTTTTAGTTGCATACAATTTTGTGCATTTTACCCTGCTTATTTGGTGACTTGGTTTTAGGCCTAGATTATAAGACTGTCTGTATTTTCTTGTTTTCCTAGAACTGCAGGGGCCTATAAGCATAGTCCCTAGACTCAGTGGAAAATACCATAAGGTAAAATAGCACAAGCTTTGGAATCAGTGTCAGGTATATGTACTCTGTCTGAGCCTCAGATCCGTCATCTATAAAGTGGACATCATGGTCATCTTGCATCCTTGTTGCAAAGCATATATCAAGTGCAGGGCATATATTAGACACTGAAAAAACATGTCAGCAAACATGGCCTCAGGGGTCTTCTGCTTTGCTGCTTTGATCTTATTCTACAGGTTGAGGACTTTAAATCCCAAAGAAGTGATGCAAATTGGCCATTGTTGTTCATACAAAATTGAAAGACATATAATGTAGCCAGAAGGTTTCTTGATACCTAGGTAGAATCCCTTTGCATTTCTTGAGGTAGGCAGCCTAAAGGCAGGGGTATTCTATGCCTATGTTTTGTTGAACTTGCTTTAATGGTACACAGCCGTGTATTTTTTTTTATGCTTAGTTACAAGTATAGCACTTCTCTTCCTCCACCCAGCCTACTTTATCCATGCTGTGCTCTTTGGCACTGAGTCTGTGGTCCCATGTGACAGACTATCAACCCCTCCTGTTGGTTTTAAGAAACAGATGCAAGATGGTATATAGAAATAATCCATTCAGTCAGAAGTCAGGCAGTTACCCTCCAAGACCTGTTTTCGGGAGGAACTGCTGAAAGCCTTATTGAATTCAAAATAAAAATAAATTGTGTTCTGCAACATGGCAGGCTATGAGGGTGGAAGGGGGATACCTGGAACCACCAGCCTGTCTGCTTAGTCTCGTACCTCCTTGTGTGAAATTGTAATTAGAGAAACAGGGCACAGCTATCTGTTTTGTTGTTTTAAATCTCAGGGAGCTTGGTTTAAAGGAGGGATTTACATTTCTTAATAATCATCTGTTTATGAGCGCTCTAAAATGTGAAAAGCTCAAAATCCAAAAATTTCACATATCCCATAGGATGAGGGAAACCTGAAGGGTGTCATCTGGGTCATTTTTGTTTTTTTAGGAATAGCTGTTTGAAGGTCATCAAACTGATCAGAATTTAGGCAACTATTAAAAGCCTCAAGAGAAGAATATTTTATAGGATTCCTTAAGGGTGAAGATTGGGTCACTGGACTATAAGTTATATTAGGACTGTGACTGTCTTTCAAATTCACAACTGAATTTCCAGTACTGAACTCTGTGCAAGGTACATAGAAATGCGTATTTGTTGAATGAATGAGTGAGTAAATTAAAGTGATGTGCTGGTTAGTTTGAAGAGAGTTCGAGTTCTGTCTCCTCCATTTTGAAAGAGCCCACATTTTCTGCAGAGCTGACTAAACTTCGACACCGAGGATGCCATAGGCCTGGGCAGCAGGGCCAGGCAAGTAGGGCCAGGAAAACCAAGAATTCCACCCTGCTTAGTTTCAAGAGATAATGAGAATAAAGGCTTTTTATGGCTGTTTAACTTCAACGAGCTGAATGAGGGACACCTGTTGTTTAGGCCTCCCAGAAGACCTTTCCTAGTTTGCTTCATGCCAAGCAGGATGGAGGGGAGGGCTATACTTCTTTTTATGGAAGTTGAATGGGGGAGGTGATTTCTCACCTGCCTCTCCACCTAGAAATAAGGGGCCAAAATCTCAGGGAACCCAATCTGATGCTTGAACTCACCACTTTGAATTTTTTTTTCTTCCAATTTTTTTTGTAGCAAATATCACAAACATAAAATTTACCATCTTCACCATTTTTAAGTGTGTTGTTTGTAGTATTAACACATTCATAATGTGTTACCTTCACCACCATCCTTCTTACGAAGTCTTTTCATCTTGTAAAACTGAAACTCTCTCCCGATTACTCCTTCCCCTTAACCCCTAACAACCACCATTCTACTCTGTCTCTGTGATTTTGACTGTGTACCTCTCAGTAAAGAGGGCAAAAGGTGAGTGGAGGAAGGTCGAAAGATTTTAGACATAGCTCTTAGTGGCAAAGAGAGAAAATTTGGAAATACAGGTTTTGTTGAAGGGAAACAGATAAGGAGTGAATGTTTCTTGAACACCAAATGCTCTACCTGTTCTTAAAATTCTCACATAGTCCTAAAGATGGTTTTCATTTTACAGATGGTTGACTGAGCTTTATGGAGGTGAAATAATTTGCCTAAGCTCAGGTTAGTAGAGGTCAGATTATAGTTAGGTTGGGATGGATCTCTCCACCTCCTCAGTCTGCAGGAAAAAATGGTTTCCACTTTACTAAAAGTTGACAAGAGGCTATAGCTTCTTTCTGTTCACGGGAGACACTTTTGTTCTGGGAACACTCCTTTACTTCACTGTATGTATGTATGTATTCAATACTCTGAAAAGATGGAGAGAAATATATTGCCCGGGGCCATGATGGCAGTCACTCTGTATACTGGTTCTGTACTGACTTGGGGATCAGCCAAGTGATCAGTTATGGCTTTCCCCTTGCACTAATAGTGTTGGGTTAAATGAGTTAAAGGAAAACTGTGTTTTCAGAAAAAAAAAATCTGTACTTTTGTTTGAGAGAAGGTTTTCTACACTCAGCTCATACCACTTATCTTCTGGAAGTTTATTCCGAAGAGGAGCTCCCTAATGCAATCAAAGTGGCCCTGGCTTTTGAGCCTGTCACAGCAGAGTGAAGCAGGAATAGAGAAACTCAGAGGTCCATGCCCTGGGGTCATTGAAAAGTCTCACTCGTTTTTTGAATTTATGTATGTGAGTATGGTGGTCATCCTGCTCAGACTGCCTCCTGGTAAAGCTGTCGCACGCAGCCCTCCTTGACATGTTCTGTAGCAGTAGCGTGCCAAAGGCAGGGATCAGTCTGTCCCCAGAGCAGCCAAGAAGAGGGTGAACTGTTGGCAGAGAATTTTAACATGATAATAAAACTGATTAAATTCTGTGTGTTCTTATTATTACCACTTTTCAGTCATCCTAAACAATATCAATGATAAAACACTCCCTACACGAAATGATTTTCTGGTATAAATTCTAATTGACTTAAATACCCCAGCGTTGAATTTTAATAGTAATATATTTGTTACCCTCATTTATATTAAAATGTTTTTAAAAACATTTTTACATTTTCTGCATTTCATCTAAGTGAAATGAGACAGTCACACACACACAAATATACTGTATATTTCCACTGAGATGAAGTATCTGAAGTAGTCCAATTCATAGGAACAGAAAGTAGAATAGTGGTTGCCAGAGGCTGGGGGAAGAGGGACATGGAGAGTTGTTTAATGGGCAGAGAATTTCCTTTTGCAAGACGGAAAAGTTCTAGAGTTTGGTTGCACAACAGTGTGAATGTACTTAACATTATTGAGCTACATACTTACAAAATGGTTGCGATGGTAAATTTGGCATGTTTTTACCACAATCGAAGATAGCATACATACCTTTTAATAAGCATTGTATTAAGTATGGAAGTTAATTTGGACAACTCCCAGTTATACAATCAGACCCCAGCACTTGGGACATAGCTTATACTCATTTGTCTCAAGGGTAAATTTCCATGGATTCAGAATTGTTCACACTCATTTAGGGCTCAGCACATGTGTCCAACCCTTGTGGTAGTATATATTTCTGTTTTATACAGTACATTAGAAACAGCTGGAGCACAATTGTAAGGAAAAAAGCAGTTTAATTATTATGTCCCTCAATGTGACCACTGGGAATTTTAGGCTTTGCTTTTACATATAAAACAGTGAAGACATGCCAATTGTGAAATGCAATAATTTTGTTTGATAAATGCCAATTTTAGTCCATAAATGAAATACATTCATTTCCTTTCATGACTTTTTGTGAAACTAATTGTCACATAAAGGAGGAGGAGGTCTTAAAAAAAAAGAGGAAGTACTCTGGGTGTCAAATATGCTAGAAACTGAGCAGCAGGATCAGACTATACTTCCCAATTATTTGAAAGCAAATACTTCACTAAGTACAGAAATTGTGGCACATGGGTAAATCTGAATTTGAATTCAGATTCCACGTTTTCTTGGCTATGGGCAAGGCATTTAAACCCTTGTCTGAGGGGGATAACAGTACCTCCCATGGAAGGATGTTTTGCCATGAATAAAGGTAAAGGAGAAAATGAATGCAGAGTGCCTAGCAAAGGTAGCTATAGGCACAGAGTAAACACAGTATGTGTTAGTGCATTAGTTACCTCAGTTTACCATAACAATTCACCACCACCTGGTGGCTTAAAATAACATTTATATTCACAGTTCTGGAGGCTCAGAAGTTCAAAGTTAAGTTGTCAGCAGGGCTGTGTTCCCTCTGAAGGCTCCGGGGGAAAGCCTTCCTTGCCTCTTCAGCTCCACTCAGTTTCTTGGTTTACAGCTGCATAACCTTAATCTGTGCCTCGTTTTCTCATGTCCTCTTCTCTGTGTTGTCTAATCTCTCTTGTTATAAAGACACTTGTCAATGAATTTAGGGCCCACTTGGGTAATCCACAATAATCTCATCTCAACATCCTCAATTACATCTGTAAAGATCCTTTCTTTAAATAAGATCACATTTGTAGGTTCTAGGACATGAACTACTGTTTTGGGGGGCCACCATTCAACTGCTACAGCTAACCATTATTTATTACTTACTAAAATGGTGTACGTATATTGGGATCTGTGCAGAGCATATCCAAGAAACAATACAGGCCTCCCTTCCATAGTCATGTACCAGGGGAAATTTGGTTCTTTGTCTTTTCTTTTCACTGTAGTTGGGAGAAACTGGAAGACCTTAGAAGCTCCTTCATTTCAGTGTTTTCTTGTGCCTAGATTTTGGCAACTTAAAGTTCATTAACTTTGTTTCTGATGAACTCTTGATTGTAGCACTCTATTTTAGGGAACAGATGGGGAGAGGTGAGTGCTTTGTGGAGGGAGATGTCATTCCAAAGCTAAAAGGTTACAAGGAAAGAACAGATCCCTGCTGGGATATAAATATATTAAATAAAAGAGAGAATTAGGTTGAAGTCAAGTGGCCCAATTAAGTACTAAGTATACAGTGAGATCAAGGCCTCGCCTCTATTCACTGATTTTGCCTTTTGCCTGAGGTTTTCTCATGAGCTTTAAAGCACCCAGTGTGAATTGCTCAGGCTCTGGACTTGGCAGGAAAGGGACTGTTTTGCAACCACCCAAGCACAGTCAACCCAGATGATGTCATTCTTTTGTCCTTTCATAGAGGAGTAGAATAAATAAGAGGCCACTGCTCTGTGTTTAGGCATAAGTTTTTGGTTTGCCTCTCATTTGAGCTCTGGTCATTGGGAAAGGGAGTTGAGGTTGAGGTAAAATGAGATACCTGACCATAACTTCTTCAGAAACAATGCAAGAACATTTCACAGATTCAGGAAGACATCTAGTCCTAAAAAAGATTAATGATGCCTAATGCTTATTATTTTCCAGACACTGGTCATGTATGAATCTTTAAATAACCCAGTGCAGTATGCTTTAGACTCCCCCCATTTTGCAGAGAGCAAAACTGAATCAGAGAAACATTATTATCCTTGTCCAAAATCACACAGCAAGTGAATGGTAGAGCCCAGCTTTGACCCAGACTGACCTTAGAGAATGACTGCTTACTCACTAAGAGCAGATTCCTCTTCAAACACAAGAGCAATGACCTAGCTAATATTCAGAGTGCTCAGTGGGAGTACATTCAACTGAGAAAACTGTCCTAGCTGAACCTATTATCTGAAAGAGGATAAAGATAATTTTGGCTAAAAACAAAGTGTTTACTATTTATAAGGCCCAGGCTGAAAGAACTACAATAATGAATTACAGGAAAAAAGATTATGGGAGAATTATGAAAGAGGGATGAAAGAAGAAAAGAAGAACAAAGACTGGTACACATGGATAAATCTAAATATTAGCTATAAGAAGAAAATGTAGGAAGTTAAAAGAAAGTGAAACAAATATAATTATGAAAGAATTAAATTTTTTCCATGAACTGTGGGCAGTGAAAGTCCTTTATATAAATGAGGACAGTTTTTAGCTTTTATCTCAGATTAGTTTTCTCTCCTCAGAAGGGATAGCCCAATAAACAAACCTTCTATGTATAAACATGTAATAAAAATTGAAAGGTACAATGTGTCAAAAATACTTTCTGTTGATACCACAATTATTAGGCTCCTAGCCTAAGTTGATTCTACTCAGAAAATGTACATTTTGGTTATTCCATTTTTGATATTTTACTTTGGTGGTGAGGACCATTTTTCTCCCTCTTGAGCGTTTTGACTTCTGTTCATTCTGGATACATAGTGACCCTTGATTTAGCCCAGGTAATTTACACTTTTAAATGGTCATATAGCATTAATACAGGTGTCAAAAAAATGTCAAAATTACTCCTTTCAAGAAAAAGCCTTTTGAAAGTTCATTTTCGTATGCATCAGGGAAGAAAGTGATTTCCTGAATAAGTTGGTGCTGTTTGTATATTACATGAGGAAAAAAAATACTTTTCCATAAAAAGGCCATTATAGGATTATTATGAAAGAAGGCATCTAACACACTTTGAAATTCTCTCCCAACTATTTATATTTGAATTTTATGTATTTTTATTCTAAGTTTAGCATCATGAGTTAGCAAGATTATCTAAAGGACTGCATAAACGATGATTGCACAATTGTATATTATTTATCTGCTGTTAAGTTTTGCTATGGAAGGAATTCAGGTAACATTGACAAAGAACTCAAATACATTCTAACTGGAAAAAATGTTCATGGTTGCTCAATTTCTGAAGTTAAAAAATTGGAAAACAGTATAAAAATGAGTTACTTAGGAAGCTGAACTTACATAATGTTTCTTTAAGATTTAATTGGCTAACTAATAAAGTTATGTTTCTACTGTAAGTCACAGTACAATGTAGTTTGGTCAGGATGGCGTCCACTGCATGTAGTAATTCAGAGACATAGGCTCCTAACATTTAGTGGCTTTGCTTTTCCCTAGGACTTCATTCTCTTCTCTTCTGGACGCTGCATTGGTCTGGTAGAGAGGGATAATAGAAAGCATAGGAGGATTGTGTGGGAGGGTTTAAGGACCTGAATGTCACACTCCTTACCCCTGTTTATTTTTTTCCATTGGCTAGACTGTAATCACTGAAAGGGAGGCTGGAAGATGTGTATGTAGGTGTGTGCCCAGGATACAGAGAGATGGGTTTGGCGAGTATATCCTAGTGTTTGCCATACTATAACTAGTCATGCCTTTGCTTTGCAAGTATGAAAAAGAACATGGATGATTAAACTCTATAGCGATCCCATTTATATTTTATCATTGACAGTTTTTCCAAGTTAGTTACATTCTATTACTTCCTGATAGCTATCAGCGTGAGCCCTATTGCCCCCACACTATTTTGTTTAAGTGTTTGAACAACTCATTATTTTAATATGCAGCTTGCTTCTTATTGTATGTTAGGAATAGAATATAAATGTTGCATTACTTTCATAGAAGAAGCTTGTCAACATTCTGCCTTTAAAGTTCACTTAGAGAGATGTATCATCTCCTAATCTGTATTTAAAAACATGACATTCTTCAGTAGAGGCTTGATTATTGACAAACGCTTTGTAGTGTTTGTCACCACAGGCCTCTGTGTGGCTTGGGCAGTGCACTTTGTTCTTGGGCAGCACTAATCTCTTCCACTTAAGAACTTTGAACCTAACTTTGTGAACTTTCATGAAGAGAAAAGCTATCCAGCAAAAAAAGTAGATCTACTCTCTTTGATAGCACTTGTAAGAACAGTGTTGCTTTGGATTTGACAACAGTTGGGCGAGGAAGTTCAGTATAGAGCTGGGAAAGAGGGTTGTGTCAAAGGGGCTACATGCAAAAAGTAAGTGAGTAGACCGTAAGAAGCATCCGTATCTTGGGTGATTCTTTCCTTAGAGCAATTTCTGCCCCTTGACTGGTCACAAAATAACTTGGCTCAGATTGCCTGGATTCCACTGCCCCAGAGAAAGGAAGTTTTGTTCAAACCACAGAGATGGAGGCAAGGGAGTGTGGTGCAATCTACCATTTCCCAATTCAATCATCATTATCAAATGGGACAAGCCATCTTGGAGAATTTTAACTAAAACAAGAAGGTGCTGAAGGGTCTTAAAGAATATGGGAAGGCCCTTTGAGTAGGTGTTTCCTGGTATTGTTGGGCCCATGCCACTATGTATGTGCCAACTCTACCTATACTAACGACCAAGACAAAAAGGTAAAGAAGCAGAACCAAGTCTCAGGCCCACACATTGTCTGATCATGGTTTTATATTCCCTAGTCTGTGAATCAGCAGCAGAGCAATTAGTCATTACCATAGTACGCTGGCCGAGAGAATGACATTTGCGGATAAGGAGCACAGGAGATGGGTCAGGCACACCTGGGAGCAGCTGAGGAGAGGTGCCTGCCTGGTGCTACAGCTGCAGCTGCAGAGGGAGAGAAAGCTCCCCAGGTGGATACCAGTCAACTGAATACATTGAGAGGCCCCTGATTCTCTGGCCAGAGGGAAAGGGAGACATATTTTTAAGCAGCTCTATAGGAAACTGTATCTTATGTCTCAGCTCAAATCTACTTAACTTTGTTTCTCATCATTCTTTTCCTTCTCTTTTGTTCCATTCGTTCATGAGGACCCTTCAGTTTGGCAAGTCCTTGACCTCGTCCACTGACCTGACAGACTAGTTGAATGAGTGTCTGAAGTGAGTGCACCTAGTGACGCAGGTATGTCTCATTTAGGTTCTCTGTTTTTTTCCGCCAAAAAAGGTCATTCGTACTTGGCAAGGAGCTTTGGTTTTAGGTCTTGTTAATCTTCCTCATGTTTGGAAAAAAAGTTCATCCCTTGCCATTATTTGACTCTGAAGCTAGGTGTGCCAGATCCATTTGGGGTTTCTCTTGAAGAGCTCATCTGTCCAGCAATTGGACTTACCTGGGACACAGGTGAGAACTTAGATATACACAAATATGGCATGTACCTATTCAAGGGCCTCTTTGATTCCAGTGTGAAAGCATCTGCATTTGACTCATGGGAGACCCTCTTATGCTTACTTTACACAAAGTAAAAACTAAAATACTCTGTCAATTCCCTAATAAAATCAAGCCTAAATCCAAGTTGGCTAAGGCATGAGAACTTCCACAAATAGAGGGTACTTGAACTTCAAAGCTTCAAATTCTGTTCTTCTTCACTTAGTCTTCTTTCTTGTCTACCTTGGAAGGCTGGGATTGACTTTGGTAAGGGAGTTGATACTATTCATTCCAGTTAATGGATTATGCTACTGGATTAATGGGATTAACCTAGTTATTGGTTGGCTGAGGTGTAGAAGTAGGAATAGAAGCTTAAAAAAGAAGATCATAGAACTGGCCCAACTTCCATGAGATCTTGGGTATCATCAATATAGATGCCAAAGCTCAGTACAACACTAGAGGTTGAAAATGTATCACAGTATTTAATATGCAAGTATGACTTTCCTAGAAGGTAAAGCTACCTAGGGAAGAGCTATCCAGTAGGACCAGACAGTCCTCTTCCCAGCTAAAAAGTTTGCAAGGATACATGGACCGGCAGAAGAGCTAGAAAGATGTCCAACAAGGTAAGGAGCAGCCACCTTCTTGATGGCCTCAAGTTGACTTAAGCCAGAGTAAGCAGCATTACTAAGGGCAGTTATTGAATGGTGTTACTTCTTTGTTTCCATAATACCATGAGTTTTTAATAAAACCTTATTTAAATATTCCTGATTTTATCTGGCTGTTGTCTCACACACTCGTTCTGGGTAATGTCCATCCAGAGCAAGGGTGCCTTTTTCTACCTTGTAAAAATGTCCACTCTGGGCTAGGTGTGGCCCTGGCCATGCTTCAGAGGATCAAGGTGGAGTCATGTGTCTGTGATTGGATCAAATGCTAAAGGGAACGAGGCCCTACCTGAGGTCAATGAAAATTCATCAGCCCCAAAAGGAGGATTCTTGTGCAGGTGGATTTGGAGCTCTAAGGCAGAGCCGCACAACTAGTGTGCTTGGGTGTGTTGCGAGTGTGCCTCAGTATTTAACCCCTTAATCCTTAGGGAAGCAGGCCAAAGTCTGAGGAGCTAGAGTCTCTATGCTGGTTACATCTGGTTGAAAGCAGTCTCATCCATTTACCTAGTGTGCATGCAATATGATCATATTCTCGGTGTGCCTCCATGTGAACAAGTTTGGGAGAACTGCTGTCATGTATTACTTATCAGAGGACCTAGGTTTGATATTGTGAAGGAAATAATCTAATCTTCTTTATACTTGGTTATCTGGTTCCCAGAACCACTGCAGACTAACATCAGAAATGATGAACTGGGAAAATGTCGGCTACAGAACCTGGAGCTACAGCTGGTTTCTAAACCGTAAGCGCTGGAAGACCCTGCAGTGAATGGGTGTAGGTTGCTGCAAAGGATGGACTCTGGAACACTGGAGAGAATATGAGCTATTTGACTAGCATTTGAATGGAAATTTTTTTGGTTCAAGTCATACTATACTTATTGAGTACTTATGACATGTAAGGCATGTTAAGTCAGGTTTTTTTAAACTATATCCCAATATTTAAGAAAGTTACCATCTGCAGAGGAGGACAGATGTATTCACAGCAGTATAAAAATTATTACAAAGAGTTTTTGTATAGAACAATACTGCCCAATTAAAATACAATGCAAGCCACTATGTCATTGTAAATTTTCTAGTAGCCACATTAAAGAAAGGTAAAAAGAAACAGATAAAATGAATTTTAATAATCAACTTTTTTTAACCAAATATATACAAAATATGGTCATTTTAGCATGAAATCAACATAAAAATTATTCAGATTTAGTTCATTCCTTTTTCTTCTTAAGTCTTCAAAAGTCAATCAGTGTGTCCTTATGACACTGCAATTCAGAAACTAAATTTTCTTTGAAAATGCTTGATCTGTAATCAAAGTTCATGAGAAAATAGATTTGTATACCCAAGTCGTAAACAGACTTAAAAGTTTTCCATAACCAAACTGGGTATTGCTTTTTTAACGTGAAATTCAGTTACAATAGTCCCCCATATCCATGGTTATGCTTTCTGTGGTTTCAGTTAACCATAGTCAACTGCAGCCTGGAAGCAAATAATCCTAATAGTAGCCTAACCCTACATCACCATGCCTGCATCATTCACCTCATTTCGTCTCATCAGCAGGCATTTTATCATCTCACATCATCACAAGAAGAAGGGTGAGTCAAGTGCAAGAGATTTTGTAAAAGAGATCACCTTCACATAACTTTTATCACAGTATATTGTTACAATTATTCTATTTGTTAGTTATTGTTGTTAATTTCTTACTGTGCCTGATTTATAAGTTAAACTTTATCATAGGTATGTGTGTACAGGAAAAAACAGAGTATACATAGAGTTGGGTACTATCCACAGTTTCAGGCATCCACTTGGGGTCTTGAAAGGTATCCCCCATGGATAAGAAGGAACTGCTATAATTAAAATTTAGGATTCCATTTTTTAGCCACATTTCAAGGCTGCAACAGTCACATGTAGCTAATGACTCCAGTATACAACAGCACAGGTTTAGAGCAGAGATTGTCAAACTTTTTCTGTAAAGGGCGAGAAAATAAATCCTTTAGGATTTGCAAGCCATATGTACATACTCCTTGCCTAGAGGATCAGAGAAATCTTTAAGAAGGTCACCTTTAAGCTGGGATTTAAAGGATGAGTAGGATTTCAAATGTATGAATATATAGGGTTGGTGAGAAGGGCATTCCAGACTGAGGCATAAGAATGAGTAGTCACAGAGGTGTGAACTACCACGGTACCATTAAGAAGAGGAAACAGCATGCCTAACATCTAGGATCAGAGGACTGGAAGGAGGGAAGGAATGTGCCGGCTTTTCTTCCAGAGGCATTCTGCAATCATTTTTGCCCTGCGGAGGCTGACCCCTATGGACTGCATCATCCACACTTTATTGCATTCTGGACTCCAGCTGGCTTGTCAATGGGGGCACTGGCTTGAAGTCACAGTAAAGGAAGAGAGACAGTGTGGGTACTTATCCCCAGACTCCTCTTTGCCTCTTGGCTGCTCTGATAGTGGTAGCCCTATGCTTATGGCTTCTGTCTGGAATGTCTCTCTTCTTTGGCTCCAAGTTCTCTCTGGGGTCTCATGTCACCCCTGTTTTCCTTGTCCAGTCAGCCCCAGGGGTAGGAATGTGCTCTATTGTGTCTAACTTCTGGGTTTCATCATCCCTGACTGGTTCCCTCAACCTTAAATTCATTAAATTCTCAGCTAAACTCAGTTAAATTCTCAGCCATCTGTTTCCTGCCACTATCTTCACCGATTCAGGTAGACCTAAGCCAGGTCACGGAAGACACTGTGTGCTGGACTGTAAGGTTTGACCTCTATTTGGTAGACAATGGCAAATATCAAGGCTCTTAGCAAAGAGTCATGTGGGTTGAGCATGGCACAACTATATGTGGAGGCCCTGCCTCTTAAGAGAAGGGGTGATATAATTTAGGAGGATACAAAGGAGGCTGGCCTGGGAGATATTTTAAGGAGATAATGAACATGACAATTCATTAGTAGCTCAGATCTTCTTGGATATGGTGGCCAGTTCTTTGAGTTTTTAAAAGGGAAGTATATACTGAATTTTAGTGAACTTAAGGGGTCTTAGGATTATAATCACAAGTGCTTCCTTACTGTAAGATTGAGGCCTCAATTCATGGACTTCTTGCGGAGGAAAAGGTGTGTGGTAGAATCTTTTCTCATGGTTTTTAAGAATTTATATAAAGCTATTTCTAATTTTGAACTACAGAGGATGCCTAACTATATAGTAAAGCAGATACTTGCCAAGTAGTTATGCTATACCAGAGATACGCTGTTGTATTTGGAAGGATGCATTTTTAAGTGCTTAGCACCAATTAAATATATCATAGACATGACCAATAATATATCAGAAATTCAACTCAAATCAATAAATGTTCAATTCAAATACAAAAATGAAGCATCTACAATGTGCCATGGATTGTTCTAGGCCCTTGGGGATAAACCAGTGAATAGAAACCAGCAAAAATGTCTGTTCTTTGGAGTTTATATTCTGTTATGTTTATTATAACATGATAAGTAGTTAAATTATATAGTATGTTAGGAGTTGGTAAGTGCAATAAAAAAAAGGAAAAATATTGTAGAATGAGAGGGACCATGACTGCAGCATGGAGCATTACAATTTTGAGGAGGGTGGTTAGGACAAACTCACTATAAAGGTGTTACTTGATGGAGGGAAGGATTTATCCATTGAGTTATCTGGCAGAAAAACATCCCCAAACAATGATGAGTCAATGTCAGTGGCCTGGTTAGGGGTCTGTTGGTGTGATCAAGGAACAGCAGGAAGGCAGAGCAGCTGGTACAAAGCCAGCAAGAGGGAGAACTGTAGTAAATGAAAGCAGAGGGCAGTTGGGGCCAGGTCGTATGGTCCTTGTTGGCCGCTGTGAGGACTTCGGCTTTTGCTCTGAGGGAACTGGAGAGCTAGTTAAGAGACTTTGTAGAGAGGAATGAGCTAATCTGAACTGAGTTTTAAAAGGGCTTCGCTGACCTGCTGAGAACATTCCAGAGCTTGGCAAACTGTTTTGTAAAGGGCCAGAGAGTAAATGTTTCAGGCTCCGTGGACATATGGTTTCTTTCATAACTGTTCAGTTCTGCTGGTGTAGCACAAAAGTGGCCATAGACAATATGTAATGAATGAGCAGGGCTGTGTTCCATGAAAACTTTATTTATGGATACCAAAATTTGAATTTCATGTTATTTTCATGTGCCTCAAAATAGTCTTCTTTTGATTTTTTTTAACCATTTAGCTCTACAAAAAAAGGCAGTGGGCCCATTTGGGCCAGTGGGCAGTAGTTTGTCAGCCTTTTAAATAGACTGTAAGGGGACAAGAGAAGGACAGTGGAGACCATTTAGTGATCCAAGGAAGAGAGATGATGGTAAGTCAGACCAAGATGATAGCAGTAGAGGTGTAAGAAGTGGTCATATTCTAAATATATTTTGAAGCTTAAGCCAAAAAGACTTGCCAATGGTTTGGATTTGGGGTGTGAGAGAAGAGCCAAGGAAGACCACAGGGTTTTCATCTGAGCATCTTCAAGTGTGTATTGCCGTCAACTGAGAAGGGGAAGGCAATAGGTGAAGTGGGTATTAGAGCAAAGCATTAAGAGTTTAGTTTGGGACATGATGACTTTGAGATGCCTAGTAGACATCAAAGGGGAGATGGTGAGGAGGCAAATGGATACAGGTTTGGAGTTTGGAGAAAGTCTGGTCTGGAGATACACTTTTGGGAATCATTACAAATAGACAGTATTCAAAGTCTTGTGACTGCATGAGATCACCTAAGGAATTAGTGTTGATAGAAAAGATGAAATAATCTGAGTATCACAACGTTAAGAGGTTGATGGAAAGAGAGAAAGCAGCAAAAGCCATTGAAAAAGAGTAGTCAGTGAGGTTTCCCTGATGGAGAACCAGAATAGTGTGGTGTCCTGGAAGCAAAGGGCAGAAAGGGTATCAATGAGGAGGAAGTGAATAATCATATCCAGTCCTGGTGATAGGGCAGGTAAGATGAGGACTGAAAATTGACCATTGGATTTAGCAATACAGATTCATGGATGACCTTAAGAAGATAGGTTTCCATGGAGCTGTAGGATTGAAAATCTAGTTAGAGTGGGTTTAACAGAGAATGGAAGGGAAGCAATTTGCAGCAGTGAGTAAAGGCAGTGTAGTTTTTCTTGGTATGCAAAGGAGCCAAATAAATGATGGGGGAGAAGTGGAGTCAAGAAGGGATATTTTTTTAAATGTGGGAAAAGCAATATTATGTTTGCATGCTGATGAAGGTGTCAATGGAGGAGAATCCCAAGTATGGTAACTTTATTATTTTACAGTAACACAAAGAAGAAAATCTATACTTGATTTACTAGAAAATGGTCACCCTTGTTTATAATTACAGAAGATGTATAATATAGAGAGATAACATAAAAATACTCTTATAAGCTAGAATAACTAGATATAAAAGTTTTTGATGTTTAATTGATAATTTTGTTCACCATCTTAAAACTTAGGAGGACTTTTAGTTTTGGGATAAATTATATGACCCAATTCTGTTAAAGAAGCTGAGCTGATACCTTAATTTTCCTGTTTAATTAAATTTCCCTATTACAGAGGCATTTGATATCATTCCACTTAGAGCTATCATCACTAGCCTTATTTACCAGTGATTTTATTGTCAACAAATTTGATAATGAACTTCCCTTGAAAAATATTTCTATGTGATAAATCTTCTAACAATCTCCCCACTTTGTCCTCCCCTTCCTTCCTTAGTTATTTCAAAGCACAATCAGAGGAAATACAAGCTTCTAGGAGACAACTAAGTTGTCAGCTTCCGAGTTCCCATTTAACACTTAGTTGACAGCTGTTAGCGGGCTTTGTAATTAGAAAGCCAAACTCATAGAAACAATTATCAAGTTCTAGTAGAGTTTTTTCAAAATAAGTTTCCAAACATCTCTGGAATTAAGACCAACATTAGATAATCTACTAATATTCCAGCCTGCTGGTATCTCCCTAAATTCAGATTTTGAGTAAATGAACAAATAGAACTTTGTCTTTCAATTAATTTTCATTTAAGTTAGGGCATCTCTTAATACATAAGGGTACTTTGTGTAAGACAAAGCTGAGGATTGCATTAGGTATGTTTGAAAAGATTCATTCAATAAAACCTTAAAGCAAATAGGTAGATTAGATGCTTCTGGACATTTCTTCCAACCACTGATTTTGCTGTGATTGTTATTTCTGTATCAAAAAGTTAAAGAAAAAAAAGTTAAAGAATCTTTCTCTGGAAATGGTAGATAATACTAAGCAGTTGCTCTAAGAGGCAGTCATGTAAGTATGAAATTATTAGCCCTCGTATTTCCTTTTCTGTTAATTAGGACAGGTGACAAGAAGCACCAGTGACAGGTTACTTTTTCGTGATATATAATTATCATCTCTAATATTGAACCATTAAAGTCCTACTACTATGCTCTGCATCTTCTTAGTGTTTCCATTGCCAGCCTATCATGATGGTTCTTGAAAAGTTTCTGAATATATCCTAGATGTAGAATTCACCACCACTGGCTCCTTTCCCCTTTTTAATGATGGCATGAGGAGCATAGAAGTGGTACTTTTAGGACTCAAGAGAGGGTTACAATAAAATGAATGGTTGGAGAGGATGGAAGGGTTGGTGTAGATTGAAGGACTTCCAGATGGTAGTCAGGGTGTGGCTGCAGGGTGAGTGAGTTTGAAGAGGACTCGGGTATATTATAGGCTGTACACTCAAACAGTTAAAGCAGCAGAAGAAAATACTTTAACTTCCTCCAAGTATTGCTGTCACTAGGCAGCTCAACTGTACTAAGTAAAATGAAATCAAGAAGCAACTTGGATGTCTGGAAGGACCTGTGAGTGCCAGAGGTATGTGCTCACTTTTTCCCTTTCTCCAGAGTTGGTCTACAGATGGTGAAAACAGGTATGATGTTAGGCATCTCCTTTTTCATCTGGACATGGCATTGATTGGACAGGGTATCTCATTTCTCCAACATTTGTTGAAGCTATTAATACTTCCCCAAGTTCTTCTGTTAGAGTGCTTAAGGAATACTTGGAGAAGTCAGAGAAATATCTGAGAGCACATAAGTGAAATGGGTCTGTTTGTGATTAATAAGAAATCCTAGGAGTCCCATTTTCCCACAGATCCACAAATCATTTGCCAGTATCTTATCTCACAATATCTAAATTGGTCCACTGTCATTCCAGAAGCCTTTTACTCATGATGTCCGGAGAACTGAGGTGGGATGTGATACAATTTAAAACTAGGATTTGCTGAAAAGAAACAAGAGTTGGTGCACTTTGGCTTTTCTCAAACTTTCACCTCTTCTATTTTATATGACCCTTGCTGAAAAACTTGAAAAGTCTTCTAGAGGATTGACTCTTTTGGACTTTTTTTGCAATTCCCTTTGGGGTTTAGTCCTTCCATTGCAGTGCCTTTGGTGAAAGAGGTCACAAGAATAAATTATAAAAAGTCTTTTGTTGAAATATTTCCCATCTAGTGGGCAGATCTGGTTTTGATTGTAAATTCTTAATGACTAGAATCCTTTATTCAAATCCCATTATGGTGAATTATTAATAACATCATCACATGGTTTCCATACACCTGACCTATTTCCGTAGTGCATCGTGACTCTAATCCTCCCAAAATGGGCTACCAGGAACCATGCTGTTGTCTTAAGACTGGGAGGCACAGAACTTTTTACTCTGTGCTGTAATAGCAATTGTCCATCACCTTCCTAATCCCTCTCCATCTAAAATACTTAAACAAATGAAACAGAATATTCCCAATATTCACAAATTCCTAAAACAAACTCCACAATTACACTAAATGGGTGACAGATTTGAAGTTGTTTACATAATGGTTTCCCTTTGTTCAAAGTTTACTTTTTACTTGTTAAATACATATGACAGATAATAGTTGCTTAATTTACCCTATGCAACTTTTAACAATGCATTTAGGGGGACAAAAATTCTGCTTTAATATGATTAGGTTGTCCAACAGAATAAATTCTAAAGTTATACTTTCTTAGTGTTTAATTTACCAGATATTGCTACAAAGTAGGCACTTTAAGACTCAATGGCTTAAATTTATTACATCCTAAAAATCTAAATTTCTTAATGGCTAGATTATTGTTCAAGTCACTTTCAATGTGACCTCCTCTCTTATGATTCTAAAGACATAGTAACTCAGCTATCTGATAATATTAGCCATTCTGCACCTTTGTAAAAATGCCACATTTTAAGTTATTATTTTGAAACATAATACTGTTATAGTAATTTCCATTCCAGTATCTTAAAAATATACACACATGATAAAAAGTACCAGTAGCACAGAAGAGTACCAACTGAAAAGTTTCTGACTTTATTAGTCTGCTTGGGCTTCCATAACAAAATACCACACACTGGGTGGCTGAAACAACAGAAATTAATTTTCTAACAGTTCTGGAGGCTGGATGTTCAAGATGAAAGTGCTAGCAGATTCAGTGTCTGGTGTGTGCTCTCTTTCTGGCTTGCAAATGGTCATCTCACCATGTCCTCACATGAGCTTTTCGCTGCATGCCTGAGAATGAGATCTCTGCTGTCTCTTCCTCTCCTCATCAGGGCACCAGTCCTATTAGGACTCCACCTTTATGACCCCATTGAACTTTAACTGCCTCCTTAAAGGCCCTTTCTCCAAATACAGTCACACTGTGGGTGAGGGCTTCAGCATAGGAATTTGGAGGGGACACAATGCAGCCCATAACACCATTCAAACCCTAGCCCCAATCTCCAGAAGAAACCATTTCTAGCCATTTTCTGATTTTAATACTTCTGGTGGTTATTATCATAATTCTTTTGTATACTTATGTATCTGTTTTTTTAACTATAGATATTTAGACATTATATCTTTTGGATGCACATAATGAAGATTAGGAAATTATTCAGCATTATCTCAGCTTTATAAAATTTTTTCAGCATTAATTTTGACGTCTTATTTGGTTGGCTTTCTAACTTTCAAAAACAAAATTCTATTTCTTATTCTATCAACTGTGGGCATTCTCCCTTCCCTCTCCACTGTGTAGGATAGGAAATTAGCTCCTTTTCCATGTCCTTTACCTCTCCTGACTCCCATCCTGACTTTTATCAGCAGTACCATTACTTTGACTTTTCCAGGTTTCTAATAATTGTATTCTATTGGTAAATATAAGTGAATCCTATACTTTTATTTAAAAGATGTGTACAGTGTTTTGGCATACAAATATTAGTAACTGTAAAACCAGTAGTGTGTTAAGATTCCTTGAGAAGGAAACTACATTGTATCTGAGATACAGCATCAACTTTCAGAAGGGGAATATAGGTAAATTTTTAAAAAATGACTCTCATACAAATATAAACATTTTTTCAAGAATTTTATTCAACTTAAAATTTAATAAGGAAAGCAGCAAAGTGTTAAAACTGGTCCAAACAAAAGCATTTATGAAGCTAAGTATATAAACAATTTACGAGTGTTAGGATAAGACTGCTGGGTTAGTTACAAAATTAGTTAATGTCTAATGGGGCCAGAAACCATGCAGAAGTTATGTGAATCTCTATCAGATAAAAATCCTCTGGACTAGTTAACCCCTGTTCTTATAGAGCTGTAAAATGGCCTGGACAATAGGAAGCCAAGCTCAGCTCTGCACCAAAAAAAACCACTGAATTATCCTTTTGCTTATTTCCAAGTTTGGATAATTTGTCTCAGATAAGTAAACTTTGTAAATACTTGCATATATAAACATCATTATTTGGCTGGGTATAGGATCCTGGATTTAAAATATTTTTTCCTAAGGTATTGAAAGTGTTGCTCCATTGTTTTCTAGTAACTTGCGTTAATGAGAAGTTAAAGGTAAATCTGATTGTTAATCCTTCCTGATAGCTGACTTTTCTCTTGTCTCTTGATTCTCTATCAAGCATTTTAGATCTCCCCCTTATTTCTGGTGTTCTGACATTTTATAAAGACTGTTCAACATGTCTTTTTCATTCTTCCCACTTAGCGCTAAGGGAACACTGTCAATCTTTATCAGCTCAAGAAGTTTTTCTACTGTTTCCCTGGTTATTGTGTTTTCTGTGCTTTCTCTAGAACTCCTATTAGATGTTGGATTTCAAGACACATCCTCTATATCTTTCAACTTTTGTTTCATATTTCACATTTTTGCTTATTTGTTCAGTGTTCTAGGAGATTTCTTCTACTTTAATTCCCAGTCCTTCTATTAAAGCTCTTGTTTTGGCAGTCCCATTAAAAATTTTCCAGAACTCATTTTTTATTACTATTAAAAAAAATAGTAGCTTGCTATTGTTTTGAGGTCCAGCATTTTCACTAGTTTCTCTGATGTTACTATAAGACTTAAAAAATAATACTCTGTTTCTGAACTGTGTTTTTCTGGGGAAATGTTGTTTTTGTTCAATTTGGTCTTTTGTATGCTGTTGATGTGCAGTTCATCTTCCTCATGTACCTGGTAATTCTTGTGGTTCATTTATATTTTTGAATGAAGGATAAGAATGGTTAATAGTAGATGGAGTACATCTCTTTCTCCCCAACACCTTTTTCTGACTGAAGGGCTGATGGTGAAGCCTCAGTGTCAATGTCCAGGCTTCACTTTATGGGCAAATGGGCTGGGTTTTCTGCCTCTCTGTCTTCTACTGCATGCCAGTAATTTAGCCATCTCTACACTGATCATTCACTTTCTTTAACATTTAATTTCTTGCTTTCAGCTGGAGGTAAACATTGAATATTAGTTGTTTTAACTGAAAGGAGTGAGAGGGGCTGAGAGGGGCCAAGTGAGATCTAGTTGCAATGAATTACCCTAATTAGCTCCTTAGGCTCTCTGGGACTCTGCAGGAAAGAACACATCCCTCCATAGCTGCAGCCTTATCCTGTGAGTGTGTTCTAGGCTTCTTCCTTCTCCACTCCATCAGCTCAAAGCCATAGACTTTCCTTCCTTCAGAAAGCCATCATGGACTTCAGTCTATTGTTGGTGCTGTTCCTTTTCACAGTATAGTTTTGGCTTGATCCCATTTTATATTTCTTCACTGTCATTTCAGAGGAATTTGAAAGAGGAAGGTTGGTAGATGCCAGGACTTAATGCACCTCTTAGAACTGGAATGTTTATATCTTTTGAAACAGAATGTATTGCTACCAAGTTTTTCTTTTCCCTTTAAGTATTCAGAATGAATAAGAATCATGCTACTGAGTTATAACACCTTTTTCTCCCAAAGACTTCAAGTGTTTAAAACTATTTGTTTCCAAACAGTTATTGTTTTGAATTCTTGTGATTATAGTTTTCATCTTTTTGCCCTCACTTTTAAAGTTATTGCCACTCTCATGCTGCTACCCTATAATACATGTTCCTCTTCTAATTGACTGCTTCTAATATGCAGTAGATTATACATAAAGCACAAATCAATAAACTTTGGTGTTTCCAGAGATACTCCTTTAAGCAAAATATGTAAGTATTAGGGCATGAATTTTGTGATGTCTATTGTGACTGGCCTGAAGCCATTTTTCCCTCACTCATTTGGGTCTGTTTTCAGATAGTTGAAAGCTATTAGATGAAGTAAACTCTGACCAACTCTTACAGATTTATTATCTTCATTAGAGCACTATCTAAATCCTTAGTGTCAATACCAATCCTGTTTTTTTTTTCCTGGTTCTGTCTCTTTATTTATTTATTTATCTATTTATTTACTTATTAAATTTTGGTATCATTAATCTACAATTACATGAGTGATATTATGGTTACTAGACTCCCCCCATCATCAAGTCCCCACCACATACCCCATTACAGTCACTGTCCATCAGCATAGTAAGATGCTGTAGAATCACTACTTGTCTTCTCTGTGTTGTACAGCCCTCCCTGTGCCTCCCACCCCCTACATTATGTCTGCTAACTGTAATGTCCCTTTTCCCCCATTGTCCCTCCCTTCCCACCCATCCACCCCAGTCCCTTTCCCTTTGCTGTTAGTCCATTCTTGGGTTCTGTGATTCTGCTGCTGTTTTGTTCCTTCAGTTTTTTCTTTGTTCTTATACTCCACAGATGAGTGAAATCATTTGGTACTTGTCTTTTTCTGCCTGGCTTATTTTACTGAGCATAATACCCTCTAGCTCCACCCATGTTGTTGCAAATGGTAGGATTTGTTTTCTTCTTATGACTGAATAATATTCCATTGTGTATATGTACCACATCTTCTTTATCCAATCATCTACTGATGGACACTTAGGTTGCTTCTATATCTTGGCTATTGTGAATAGTGCTGTGATAAACATAGGGTGCATATGTTTTTTTTAATCTGACAAGTTGTTTTCTTTGGGTAAATCCCTAGGAGTGGAGTTCCCAGGTCAAACGACATTTCTGTGAGGAACCTCCATAGTGCTTTCCACAATGGTTGAACTAATTTACATTCCCACCAGCAGTGTAGGAGGGTTCCCCTTTCTCCACATCCTTGCCAACATTTGTTGTTCTTTGTCTTTTGCATGGTTGCCATCCTTACTGGTGTGAGGTGATATCTCATTGTGGTTTTAATTTGCATTTCTATGATGATTACAGATGTGGAGCATCTTCTCATGTGTCTGTTGGCCATCTGAATTTCTTCTTTGGAGAAGTGTCTGTTCAGATCCTCTGCCCATTTTTTAATTGGATTATTTGCTTTTTGTTTGTTGAGGTGCATGAACTCTTTATATATTTTGGATGTCAATCCTTTATTGGATCTGTCATTTATGAATATATTCTCCCATACTGTAGGATGTCTTTTTGTTCTATTGATGATGTCCTTTGCTGTACAGAAGCTTTTCAGCTTGATATAGTCCCACTTGTTAATCTTTGCTTTTGTTTCCCTTGCCCAGGGGGATATGTTCATGAAGTTGCTCACGTTTATGTCCAAGAGATTTTTGCCTATGTTTTTTTCTAAGAGTTTTATGGTTTCATGATTTACATTCAGGTCTTTGATCCATTTTCAATTTACTTTTGTGTATGGGGTTAGACAATGATCCAGTTTCATTCTCTTACATGTAGCTGTCCAGTTTTGCCAACACCAGCTGTTGAAGAGGCTGTCATTTCCCCATTGTATATCCATGGCTCCTTTATCGTATATTAATTGACTGTATATGTTTGGGTTAATATCTGGACTCTCTATTCTGTACCACTGGTCTGTGGGTCTGTTCTTGTGCCAGTACCAAATTGTCTTGATTACTGTGGCTTTGTAGTAGAGCTTGAATTTGGGAAGCGAGATCCCCCCTGCTTTATTCTTCCTTCTCAAGATTGCTTTGGCTATTCGGGGTCTTTTGTCATTCCATATGAATTCTAGAACTATTTGTTCCAGTTCGTTGAAGAATGTTGTTGGTATTTTGATAGGGATTGCATTGAGTCTATAGATTGCTTTAGGCAGGATGGCCATTTTGACAATATTAATTTTTCCTAGCCAAGAGCATGGGGTGAATTTCCATTTGTTAGTGTCCTCTTTAATTTCTCTTAGGAGTGTCTTGTAGCTTTCAGAGTATAGGTCTTTCACTTCCTTGGTTAGGTTTATTCCTAGGTATTTTATTCTTTTTTATGCTATTATGAATGGAATTGTTTTCCTGATTTCTCTTTCTGCTAGCTCATCATTAGTGTATAGGAAAGCAACAGATTCCTGTGTATTAATTTTGTATCCTGCAACTTTTCTGAATTCAGATATTGGTTCTAGTGGTTTTGGAGTAGAGTCTTTAGGTATTTTATGTACAATATCATGTCATCTGCAAATAGTGACAGTTTGACTTCTTCTTTACCAATCTGGATGCCTTGCATTTCATTGTTTTGTCTGATTGCTGTGGCTAGGACCTCCAGTACTATGTTGAATAAAAACGGGGAGAGTGGGCATCCCTGTCTTGTTCCTGATCTTAGGTGAAAAGCTTTCAGCTTCTCACTGTTAAGTATGATGTTGGCTGTGGGTTTGTCATATATGGCCTTTATTATGTTGAGGTACTTGCCCTCTGTACCCATTTTGTTAAGAGTTTTTATCATGAATGAATGTTGAATTTTGTCAAATGCTTTTTCAGCATCTATGGAGATGATCATGTGGTTTTTGTCCTTCTTTTTGTTGATGTGGTGGATGATGTTGATGGATTTTCGTATGTTGTACCATCCTTGCATCCCTGGGATGAATCCCACTTGATCATGGTGTATGATCCTCTTGATGTTACTAATCCTGTTTTTCATCTTGAGCCATCACTCCTTGTTAGTGAATCATATTTCATCATGTGTAAGATTTTCTATATAAAGAGCATTTATAATCAAGATAAGTTATGCTCAAGTTATTTATAGTCAATAATATATCTATAATATAGATTTATTAGCAAATGTACCAACATATTTTTCCTGCCTTTAGTTTTACACATATAATGGTAACCCTAAACGAAGTTCACAATTACAAAAGCAGTACTCTAGGACTCAGCACAACCATTTTATAGGAAGAAACTTTATTTCATGTTGTGAATGCAAATTTTAGTAACAATTTTGTTACCAAATTTGTTGTGATTTCCAAAGCATTATTTCAACTACTCAAAATAAAACACATTTTTCAGGATGTGATATTTCTATATGTGCCACTTGAGAAACACATGCCAAAAGGTAACACATTTGTTTAATTTCATTAGTTCCAAGTGAACTGGTGGATAAGTCATCATTTTAGGTCTTTATAATATTGACAATTCAAACATCCAAGTTTCAGGGATAATCAGGAATGGGTATGACAATGAAGAGATATCAGGTGAGTTGGGGGAGGATTTCTAGTCCATTGGGCTTACTAACCCCACCTCACAAACTTAAAGCAACAAAATCTGAATTGATGGTGCAGTTTTAATTCATATTGTGGTTCATGAGCACTTGAGAAGCAAATGTCAAAGCAAACGGCATCTCTGTTTGGGATGAAATAAAGGGGCTGTCCTGACAGATAATCTGGAGAGTACATCAACAGATAAAGATCCTGAGCATTTTAAGTCAGGGAGCGCTGTTGGGAAGTAGATATATTATGTCCACTGATAAACAAGGCTGGAAAGAGCTAGTGGTTTCAGAGAGAAGAAACTTCTTGATAGCTTTAGTATTGTACTGTGGTGTAGAAATAGCTAAGAGACTGATCCCTGGAGACAAGTTAAATCTTTTCAAGTGAATCTGCATAGAGAAGTGGTAATTCTAAATAACTAAAATCTGCAAAGCCACCTTCTATTATATGACTACCACTCTGTTTTTGGCCTGATAATTATAGCTGCATAGATCTGGTAATTAGATGCGTGATTCAGATCCAGCTCACTATGGTCACTCAATAGAATTTTTGGGCCAGACATCATAACCAAGAGTAAAACAGAAAAAAATGTCCTGGGTTATACGTCTAGACTCCAAGGAAAGGGAGATGGTGTTTTACAAGTTAGGAAAAACAGATCGTTCTTCCTTAATACCTCTCCTTTTTCTTCATCCTGGAAACAAGTTTTAAGGAAAAGAAATATACATAGAGATTTACATCTAGAAGATGCCATCAAGCTTCTTCATTTCTATAGACTTTTGAGGCCGAGTGATTTGCTCAATGTCCAATAGTTACCTGGTGTCTAGCCTGCTTTATTAATCAGTGGGTGATTTACTGTGCTCTGCTCATAATTCCTGCTTGTATCTACTTATAAATATTTCTAGTGTTAAAGTTCATGTCTTTTATGCTATGAGACTAGCCAAGGAGAGCAACTCTTAGTTTACTTGGCCACATAAGGTGAAATCTTGCCAGTTTTTCTGGGCAACACATAACAGTTGGGTCACATCAGGTAGATCCTTGTGAAAAGAGTCTAAGAAAACAACTCAAAGCTAAGCCTTTCCCCTCCTTCATGTCTCATGATAGCTCTTCCTTGCAAGATGTCCTATTTGACTTTTCAGTTTCAAGGAACTCAAACTCTCTTTGGATGTGTCAGCAAACATGAAAATGGACTGAGCTAACATGGAGCCAACTTTATCTGTGATCAGCAACCAAGTTAGTAGTATTTGGTATTTGCTGAATATTTACTATGAAATGCTATATAAAAGTGAGAAGCTGAATGTTGACATTTGATATTTGTTGAACATCTTACACAATGTCATCTCTGCACTTAGCATCAAGCAAGTCTTCCAGTATAGATTGTTTTGATATTACCTGGGATTCAGACATGCTGGTAGCCTCTCTTCCTTCTTGGAGGTGACGATGAGATTAATGTTAGTCCCTCTCCCGAGATGAAGTCCTGCCCCAAGAAGCATCACCTGCACAAGGGTTAGGTCGGCCACCCTGTGTGTGTCTTGTGGTCGGAGTGCGTGTCAGGAAACAAGCCTTAGGTATAACTTTCCCTACCACTGTGAGTAGTGTGGAGTCAGCTTACAAAACTGTTTGCTTATACTCTTTTGAGATTTGAGCCCGCTTATTTGAGGTCAGATGGGAATTTTCCAGAAGTTCATAGTCATCTTGCATGTTGGGGAGACTTTGTTTCATGTCCCCAGCAACCTTTTGGACCTGAATACCAGTGCTGTTCGGAGAAACCCTCTGGCCCCGGTATGCTTGAGCCTGGCGTTTACAGATGCCAAACTTGCTGAGCAGCATAAATACATCTCTCTGGAAGGTCTTTGTGAAAATAGCGTAGAGGAATGGATTGGCACAGGAATTAAGTGGATAGAAGAGAACCAGCAAGATTTTGGAGTTGGTAACAGTGATGAGAGGCTTGTTCATAAGTGCTGACAGAGCATAGAAGGAGATTGGGGCCATGCATATGAAGTCAGTGAAGATCAACACAGCCATCCTTTTGGCAATTTTGGTGTCTTTGTCCCCTGGGTTGTACTGGGGATTTCGGACTGTGGTATAGATCTTCACATAACAAGAGCAAACGACGATAAAGGCTACTATGTTGAGCAAAAGAACAAGGATAATATATGCCAGTGCAAGAGGTGTCTCTGTGTCCATGGGAAGGCAGATGCTGACCTTGGCATAGCTGCTTATTCCCACCAAAGGGAGCAGGGCGAGCAGGAAGCAGCAGGCCCAGCCCCCGACCATGACGGCACATGCGTGTCTGAGGCGGATCTTCCGATCCGGGCGCATGGCGAAGGTGATGGCATGCCAGCGTTCCAGGGTGATGACCGTCAGTGTGTACACCGACAGCTCGCTGGCGAAGACAGTGAAGAAACCAGCCGTGTTGCACCCAGGGCCTGTCTGCCAGTCAATGGCATAGTTGTAGTACTCAGAATGAGTGTAGAGGTCTACAGAAGCGATGAGGAGCAGATACAGCCCCATGCAGAAATCTGCAAAGGCCAAGTTGCACATGAGAAAGCGAGGGACGGTCAGTTTGTAGTGGCTGGTGAGGAGGATGACCAGGACAAACACATTGCCCAGCAGAGCCAGCAGACTAACAAACCACACCACGATTCTCAGGAACTTATAGCCCATTATGTCTTCACAGGGGTTGAACTCATCCGACTTGGGGGTACACACCATGTCTTCATTGCCCCCACACACAGTGTAGTCATAATGGCTATCAAAGGCCTGTAGGGTCTCTTCCTGTGGGTTTTTGAGCTTCTGGCCAAAACCAATGATCTCATCCTCTTGTTCTTCAAAGAAGATGTAATAATGAGAGTCGCTACGGGTATCCTGGAACTTGGAGGCTTCCTTGTACCCAGCCCTGCTGTCACCCGGGTCCTCTTCATAGGCCTGGTAGAAGGGGCTGTTCAAAGCATTCACAGATTTTCTCTGACGCAGGCTCCGAATACTACTCTCGTTACACATTAAGGACTCAAGGATTCTGCAAGGCAACAGAAATAAGTTACTGCTTGCTGAAAACCCACTAATGGTCCCCACAGCACTTAGCAAAATATGTAGAATGCATACTGTGATATGATCTACATGTTTCTGTAAGGTTTACACGATCTGCTCAGGCCCATGTCTCTTGCATCATTTCCTATCCCTCCCCTCGCCTGGCGTCTTCCAGTGACACTGGCCCTTATTTGTCATCTGTAACCAGTTCAAGTGCAGTAGTGAGAAAAAAAGCATGGATGTTGGAGCCAGTCTGCCTAGGCTAGCACCTGGCTGTACTATTTATTAGCTGTTTTACCTAGGGCAGGTCTATGATCATTGGTTTATCCATTTTTAAAATTAGATAATGAGAGTATCTATTTCATATGGGTTGTTAAAATATTAGATGGGTTTATGTTTTTATAGCTCTTACAACAGCAGAACATTGTTAGTGACATATATGTATATATGTTGTTGTTATTCCTTGCCAGAGGAATAGAACTCTCATGATCCCTTCACCTGAAAAATTCATGCCTGCTTCTACTCATTATTCACTTTTAAACTCAAATGTCCCTTTCTCAGAGGGGGCCTTTCTTTATCTCCTTAAAAAATTGCTCTACCGTTGTGTTTATTTCCTTCATAGCACTATCTGATACTTTACTTGTTTGCTTGTTAATTTTTTGACTTCCCTTCAAGAATGTAAACAAAATGCAAGAGGGCTCTTGTTTGTCCTACTCATTGTGTGGATAGGACTGTACCAGACCCACAATAGGTGCTTAATAAATATTAATTGAACAGATGAATGAATGGACATTATCATGCAGCCATGCTCATGGCAGTAAAATTTAGTTTTTTGCTAGCTCACAGCAAAAGAGATGCTTTAACTTGCCTCAGCTGCTAAGCAGGTGTTGATTTATTTACTGGGCTCTGGGTAAAGCGACCAATAGAGAAATCTGGACCCTGCCCTTGGCTTTAGCCTACCAGCCATCCTTGGTCCTTTCCTACTCAGGGCCACATGGCGTCAGTATAGAGCCTGCTATCACCATCCCCACTCCTAGTTTTCTGCAGGTGTTATGCCTTTATTGGCCTTCTTTGCACAGCTATTCAGCTTTCTTATTTGCTTCTGCCCCACAGCTAGATCCCAGTTTCTTTCTGACTGCAAGTACGAGTGCAGAAAGTCAACCAGTGGATTTTATATAGAAACTGAGAGGGAATGAATAAGCAACAAATGAAGGTGGTGTTAGGAGAACAGGGGATTGCTCAAGACACAAAAGGGGGAAGTAACACAGAGAGCATTGTAGGTGAAGAGAAGATTCAAAAAATGCGTGGAGAGAAAAAGAAGGCCATACCTCCTTTGCAGCCTCGCAAGCATCCTGATGATAAATTAATACATATCATACCTAATATTTAGTGAGAACTTATAATACTCCAGATCATTGTGATAAGTGTTTTCTATTCAGTTTCTCATTTAATCTTCTCAAAACCTCTGAATGATAGCATTATGATCTCCATTCACAGAGGCTCAGAGAGGTTAGGTAAGTAGGCTGAGATAACACAGCCAGGAAGTGGCAGAGCTGGGGTACAAACCCAGGTGACTCCAAAGTCACCCACATGTCACCATTAAGCTGTGACATTTACAAAGCCTGAATTGACCAGGTAATTCAATTGCTTGTATTTCTAAGTTTGCCCTCCTAGTTGTGGCTTCTAATATGTTTTTGCAGTATCAAATGTGGGTTGCATCTGGAGGCCAGAAACCATGTATTGCAATCTCTGCAAGATTCTACATGATCTGGTCATTCCTGTCTCTCCTATTATCCTCCCCCTCTTCCCCTGCAATCCAGTGACACTGGTCTTGCTTCTCATCTGTAACCATTGGGAATCTGCAGAGTCATTGTGTCCTATGTATTTCATGTTTCTTATGGATGCTTCGATTTTTTCCACTTAGTTTTCAAGCTACAAAGTTTCTTTCCCAAACCTAGAAACGAATTCAATGTCCATCAAAGCCTTTGTCACTTATTTCAGACACCCGCTACTTACCCTCTGATTTTCTTCTGGTTCTTAAAAGCACAGCAGTGGCTTGGGTAGGAAAGGTCTGCCCGTGTGAGATGAAGGAAACTCAAGGAAAGTGGAAGTTTCTTTAGAGTCCAAGTGTTCCTTGCAGTCAATTCCTTCAGGTGCTCCAGGCCTTTGGATGGCAGGGTATTAACACTGGTATAAGACACATCCCTGGGAGGGAGAGCACAGAGTAACACGGAGAGGTGGTGAGCAGCCAGGGCCCTCTAGTTCTTGGCCAGAAGGTCATAGAGCCCTGAGATTAAGAGGGAGATGGCATGCTCTTTTCTGCTATTGAATATGCATTCCAAGGTCTTTACATACTGTCACTGGTCTAAGGAGCTATGTTAGGTTTCTATGTTGATGTGTTACAGGGGACTCCCATTTTTAATGCTTGGAACGCCATTACCCATCAGTACAAATAATGCTTTACAGACATTAAATTTTAGCCATTACAATACATGCAGCCCTTGGAATCAGAGACAGATGTCAATTTTACTCTAGAAAGCTACACCATGTATTTAAGGGTCTCAAGTGACAAGAGAAATGTATTTGAACAGGCTCAAAGGGGCTGAAATGCTCTCAGTCTCTGTGGGGAATAGGGCTTTGGAATTCACAAGGTGCTGTCTGATGTGGATCAACACCAGTATCATGAAAAGCTTCTCTTAATAATGCAGAATCTGGGGGTCATACCGGTTACATGGTGAATTCATGACTCAGAATAACCACCTCACAGTTTGTTTAGAAGGCTGAAAATGTATTCCTGGAAAGCAAACTCCAGTATTTACATCAATAATCTGAAATGAGATTCAAGTCACATCTGAAAACAATGGGGAATGTGCTGAGGCTGGGGACAACATACAAACGTGTGTTCGTTACTACAGAAGAATTACTCCATAGCTTTCAGCACAGCATTTCCTGTTCTTTTCTCAGCCCCAGAGAGGCCAGGTGACATAGCTTGCTCCATCATTTCTACTTGCATTCAATAATAGCTTGAGCAAAACCATGAATATTTAACCTAATGTATCGCATTTTATATTTTATCAATTAAAATATTCACTAAATATTCCTTGTATTTTTACATATTTTATAATTTTTTATAATTACATTAAAAATATTTCATATAACTAATAGTGTCTCATTAGCAAGTGGATTCCAATATTTACAACTTCTGCTACCACATTATTATAATTGGACTTAGCTGGGATTTACATCCACAGAGTTCAAGGTTGCTAGAACTTGCTACTAAATTTTTTATAAACACAAAGCTCACGCATTAATGCCATTTTGACGGCAGAACTGTGATTTTCAGGGAAGAGTGCCACGTTTGTTATTTTGTTTTGCATTTAATATAAAAATCTTGTAACTCAGCATTTCCCAAACTTTCCTGGTGGTAAGAATTACCCTTGGCACTTGGTACCGTCTGATCCCCAGGTGATTTTAACATCAAGTGAGTACAGTTGGGAAATGGGTACAAATGAACAACTTTGCAGCTAGCGAGAGAGTTGAGAAATCTTGCAGCTAGCCTTAAGTGCAATTGTGAAGTAAATGAAGCTGGACTTTGCCCTCCTGCCGCATCTGTCCTTTTAATGCACTTCTTTCTCTTTAGCCATGCTGTCTTCAAGGTGTGGCCCTTTTTTCTGGAAGCAGTTGATGTGTCTCTTTATCCAGTGATGCTTTCATGTCAGTGAACATCAGTGCTTCTCTTGACTCATTGTCCTTGCTCTGCAGTCTAGTCTGTTGGATACACTTGATTGTGTGTGTTCAGCTGAAAGACTTTATCCTTCCAAGTAATATATTTAATAGGTATTTCTTGAGAAAACATTTTAGCAACATTCCTTGTACTGAGTGACAAACACTCCAAAACGAAGTAGCATCAAACAACAATCTTTTGTAAGTAGCATAGCTTTTGTGGGTCAGGAACTTGAACAAGCATGGCAGGGATGGCTTGTCTCTGCTCTGTGATGTCTGGAGCTCAGCTGGGAAGACATGGAGGCTGGTTGGGGGTCGTCTGCAGGCTTCTTCGCTTGCATGTCTGGGCTAAAGTTTGCTAAGATTACTCAAAGCTGAGCTCAAGAAGAATTGTGGATGTGGACTGTCTAGAGGGTTGGGCCTCTCCTATCGCAGCAGTCATGTTCTGAGACAGAGCATCCTGAGAAGAAGCCTCTGGAGTGTCCCAAAAAGCCTGGTAGATTCAAGGGCAGGAGACAGAAGCCACCTCATGATGGGAGGAGTGTCAAGGAATTTGGTGCCTTATCTTAAGCTGCTGCATGATCTATGTGGTGGGAATAGCACTGAGGCAGATATTTGGTGAAAATGCACCACTCTGCTTATCCATGCTTCCGGTCCAGGAGCCATATTGGCCAGCATTTAGACTCACCTGCAATATAGACTCCTAGGCCTTACCCCACACCAACTGAACTATCATCTCTGGGCCCAAGAATCTTTATTATTGAAGATGCTTTCTAGGTAACTTAGAATCTCATCTCAATTCTCAAGGGCATTTTAATGAAGCAAGTGGGTTTAAAGTTAAGACAAAGGAACAAGGCATGTTGTATCCAAACAGACCCAGCAAGCCAAAGGTGTAGCCATATATATAATTTCTGTCTAGAGTTCTTAGGTTCAGTGTTCTAGGAGCTTTTTTTCTGCTTCTTATCTTCAGATTTCTGGAGTCTTTGAACACAGATCCAGATGCAGCAACTCTCCAGGGACTCATTAGGAGTCTGGGAGGGAGGAATGATTCTGTGGTTTGTCTGATGTTCTGCACCAAGCATATCCCAGGCCTCTAGTTGGACCCTTTAGGGCTGAATAGAGAGGGTGCTTAGACAGGCATGGAGAAAGTAGATGTCAAAAAATGTGCATAAATTTTATGGCAAAAACATCTGCAGCCTAATGGGTACTTGGTATACAGTAGGTGTTCAAAATTTAATTTCTTTCTTGCCCCAATTTAGGGTTCTTCTAAACTCAATTCAGAAGCAGGGTACCCAGAAAATATAACTCCAGTCCAGATATTAACTTGTATATCCAACTGCTTATATGACATTTCCACCTGGATGCCTCACAGGGATCTTCAACTTAACAGGTCCACTCCAAACTTAACTTTTGATCCCCCACCCCCAGTTCAATGTACTCCTCCTCTATTCAACCTAGAAGAAAATCTACGGATTTGAACTTCAAAAAATCTCGAATCCATTTATTTGCTTTGTATCTCCAATGTAAACTTTGCAGTTCAAGCTAATGTCATTTCTTCCTACAATAGCTTTCTTGTCTACACCTACTCCTTTCCAACCGTTTTCCACACAGCAGCCAGAGTAGTTATAACATACGTGTTAAATAAGGTCACTCTTCTGCTTAAAACTTGCAGTGACTTTCCAATGTACCATGAATAACATCTCTTCCTATCATGCCCTTCAAGGTCCTGAAGATCTGGCCCTTGCCTGTGTCTCCAACCTCATCTCAGGGGCCCAAATTAGAATCTATCTGGAGCAATCTCACTCCCCACTGGTATAAGCCACTTGATGTAGCTCTGAGTAGCCACTGAGCCTGTTGCTCCTAAAGTACTCCTGAGGGCTGACTGCTCCTGATGCAGGCTGTGCCACTCATGCTACTTTGGTACTTACAGAATCAAGCAAGGGGAACAACTGCTTTTTCTCTTTTTGGGGATTTAACCTCTTGCAGAGATCTGCAGCTGTAATCTGACAAGCCTTGGTGTTATCAGAAAGGAATGCAAGAACTCCTTTATACTTCTATGGACGTACCACTGCCTCTCCACTCAAAGTATCCCAAATGGAGTGATTCTTCCCTCCAAGCCTGTTGGTATTTCTTTATTTCCTGTCTCCTGTCCAACATTGTCCAGAGCTTGTGTCCTCACGGAGTCTGTTTTGCCCTTCCTCTACATTTGTGCCACGAATATTCATAGTAAAATGTGACTGAGCTAGACCCTCCACCCACATCAGATGTCAGCTCAGCTGTTAATATCTACAGTTTCATGGTTCTCATTACTATCACCTTAGTTTAGGTCTAAATTACATTTTGTCTTGAGTTTTGCAAAAACTTTCTGACCGATCTTCCAGAAATCTTCTACCAATTCCATCTTCAGATATAGGACAGAATATTCTTTTTAAAACTTGGATCTCGTCATATTGCTTTCTAGCTTGAACCCATGGTTCCTCCAGTGCTTACAAAATAAAGTTCAAGCTTCTCTGGAGAGTAATCCCACTATCCCCAGTGGGAGGTTCTTCTGAATCCCATGTAGAGTTCTTTCTAGATTTCCTCCCTCACTTCACTGGAGCACATTTCCAGGCCAATTTCTTAGAAAGGTATAAGAGGGAGATAATTTCTGAGTCCTTGCATGTTTGAAAATGACTTTTTTCCTACCCTTACACCTTACATTCAACTGATACTTGACCTGGCTGTAAAATACTAGGTTGCAAATCATTTTCAAAGTTCTGAAGGCTTTTCTCTAGTGAATTCCAGCACCTCCTGTTGCTTTTGGTAAGAATGGTGTGACTCAGGTTCCTGTTCTTTGGTCATTGACTGTTTTTACTCTCTGGTAGCTTTTATGGCCTTCTCCCTCTCTGTCCCTTTTTACTGAGATATAATTTTTGGCTTTATTGAGATATAATTGACATGTAACATACGTAAGTTTAAGGTGTACAATCTGGTGCTTTGATACGCATATGTATTGTGAAATTATTATATGGCCTCTCTTTGTCCCTGGTATGAGGCTTCATGAAAGTATCCCTTGATATGGATCTTTTCCCATTTATTGTGCTGGCCACTGTGGGTGGGGGGACCCCTCCAATCTGCATACCTGGGCTCTTCAGCTCTAGGAAAATTTTTGGTATTGTTTCTAGGGTAACTTACTCCTCTGATTTTCTTTCTTTCCTCTCTGGAATCCCTAGTAAGTGGAAAAGGAACCATCTTGATCCATCAGACATATCTCCATTTTTTCTTATAATTTTCTCTTACTATTTTTATTGAATCTTCTTGAAGAAATTCTTGACTGTTTCTTCCATTTGTTCTACTAAATTAAAAAAATGAATATTAAAATTTTGTTTCCAGCTTTATTGATGTATAATTGATGAATAAAAATTGTATATATTTGTGGTGTACAATGTGCTATTTTGATATATGTATACATTATGAAGTAATTACCACTATCAAGCTAATTAACATATCTGTCACTTCCCATAGTTTTTTTTTTATGTTTTGCACTGAGAACATTTAAGATCTACTCTTAGAAAATTTCAAATATATAATATAGTATTATTAACTGTAGTCACCATGCTGTATATTAGATCCTCAGAACTTATTCAATCTACATAACTGAAACTTTGTACCCTTTGACCAACATCTCCCTATTTCCCCCATCTCCCAGCCCCTGGCAACTACTCTCTATTACTATGAGTTCAACATTTTTAGATTCCACATATAAGTGAGATCGTGCAGTATTTGTCTCTGTGTGCCTGGCTTTAAGTTTCTAGTTTCAGCTTGAGGAGAGCTAGGACTTTGCCTTTGCTGTTCATTGCTGTATTTTTGGCACTTAGTTGCATAAAAGACAAGATTCTGAATACATATTTGTCATGTGCATGCATATGTTTTAAGGAGAGCTTTCTTGTTTTCTCTTCCTTTTTTATAGCATATTTGAGAAAGCACACATAATACTTAGGAGCATGGGCTTCAACTTTAGACTATCTGGATTTGAATCCTGGCTTCTGCACTACTGTCAGTCACTTAACCTTATTGTGACTCAGTTTCTTCATCTTGGGTTTGTTGAACAGTACCTGACAGTGAGTTCTCAATACATATTAGCTATTGTCATTACCATTATCCTTATAGGGATGAGATGTCTTCTCAGACTTACCTCAGTCCACTAACTGTTGCTTTGTTAAAAATTCTTTTCTATTCTCTGCCATATCTTTGGCTCATTTCCACCCCATTGGTTTTAATCTTTCATGCTGGACACACTCTTTGGCTGGTAATCCTTGGCTGCACATTCATGCTTACAAAAGGGGCACTGGAAATTTGATTGGGAGCTTGTCCACTGGCAGATTTTGCTTTAGGGCAGTTGCATAGGGAGCTTTTGGTTATGCTGTTGGAACCTAAAATGCCAAAATATGGAGGTCTTTTTTGTTTTCGAATTTTTCAACTTCTTCAGAAAAGAAACTTCAAACTTTTAACTTAAAGGGAGGTACTTGGCTGCTGGTATTCTGTGTGAATGGACTAGAGGGTTAACATTTCCAGATAAAGGTCTTCAGTAAATCCTTCTGTTTTTAGTTCCATGTCTTGCCCTTGACATATGCCATACCTACCACCTCTAAATCCTGTACCCTTCAGGGGTTCTGCAGGGCAAAGCAGCTGCCTCTGAATGTGTGCTTCCTGTGAGTACTCTAAATTTTGCCTTCCATCTCTTTTCTTTCAGAATTCAGAAGCTCTCCAAGCTATCCATGTGCCCTCAACTGTCCCCTTTGTCCTTGTGGATTTATGAATAGTAGAAGTTCTTTTCTCATCTTTTAGATCTGAGGAGGGAGGGAAAATAAAACTTAGGTTTAATGCATCACCTTTAACTTTCGATCATTACTCTAGCACACAGAACTGTGCAAGAGCTAGGAACAAAATATGTGTTGAGTGCTGAACCACACTAGATAGTCTCCCATCTGCAGAGGTGATGGGGAAGGAGCCTCAGTCTGAAGAAATCTGCAAACTCAATGAGGCAGGGATCATTTTAAGCTATTTAAAGCCATATCTTTTCTCATTCACCTAAATTTTTATTTTGGCCACTTTAATTTTCCTAATAATGTATCTTATTTTCTAAAACAAAACTTTCAAAATATAGTAAGATTTAAAAATTTTGTTTTTGGAGTGAGAAGAATATGGCGAGTAGCTATCACTAGTCAAGCAATCCTAATTCATTTATGAGCGCAGCCATATGGATGGGAGCCTACAAACTGGAGAGCCTGCCCCTCTCTATCTGTCTCTGTCTCTCATTGACTCTGGCACTATCCATAAAGAGCTCATCAAGCAAGGGTGCTGAGTTTCATGAGAATTTGTCTCTAGCAAGTGTTTACTCACAAAACAGAACACAGCTGAGCCGAGCCTGGCTGACAGTTTGAAGTTTTAATTATGTAGGTCATGGGAACCATCTCCAGTTAAGTGTCTAATGAAAGTAACAGGACCTGAATTTGGAGAGAGTGAGTCCTTCAGGGTTATATACAGGGCAAGACTATCACCAAATTTTAATGATGCCAAGGAAAAAGAGCTAATTGACATTCAATGTCTGACAAGCTAAAACGTTGGAACAATTTCCATTTTTTGTGAGACATTTTGTCATTATTACTTAAGATTAACCTATAATGAATTCAGCTGCAAATTAAATAAACAGTAATTGGCCTGCCAGTGTTGCAGCTGCAATTGTAAATCTCTTTTATGTTTGCATGTAATGAATGTGGGTTTTTCAAAAGGTCAGTATGTAGAAGCTGATTCATTAAAAATGTGTAGTCACATCTGTAAGTTAGTAGATGAATTGCATTTAAAACAGAAAGACTAATTTGCTGCTCAAAAGACAGTTTAATTTATTAATATTGAATTAAAAACAGCTTAGGGGCTTAAAAGCTATAAGTTCAAGAGAGTGAGCTTGTCTAATTATTTGTTTAAAAGAATTTAAAAACATGATATGCATTTACTCAACAAATATGTATTTACTGATTGCTTTGTATGCCTAAGGTACAGTTCTAGATGTTAGGGCTGTAGCAGTAAACTGAACAGGCCGAAATTCCTGTTCTCTTGCTTACATTCTAGTTGGGGGGAGGACAAGTAAAAAACATAAGTAAAACACACAGTATATTACGTAATAGTGATAAATACAGTGGGGAAAAGGAATACAGGGAAGAGGAAAGGAAGAACTCAGAAGTGGGGTCACAATTAGGGATGGGGGCTATCAGGGAAGCCCTCATTGAGGAGATCATTGAACAAAGGTCTGAAGGATGTGAGGAAGAGAGCCATGTCAATATCTGGGGCAAGAACATTCCAGGCAGAGAGACCAGCCAGTGCAAAGGCCCTAAGGTGAGAGTGTAAATGGTATGTTTGAGGAAGCAAGGAGGCCAGTGTGGCTGGAGCTGAGACAGTTGGAGGGGAGAGGGATAGGAAATGTGGGAGAAGTCAGAGAAGTAATGGTGAGAAATGGTGAGCTAGATTGCATGTGCCTTGTAGTCCTAACAAGGACTTTGTCTTCATCAGAGTGAGATGAAAAACCTTCAGAGGAATGATATAATCCTACTTATCTTACAAAGATCAGTCTGGCTACTACCTTGAAGGTAAACCAAAGGGGAGCAAAGAGTGGAAACAAGAAGACCAACAATAGAGAGGATGGTGCCTTGGACCAGAATGGTAGCAGTGGAGATGCTAAGAATGACTGGGATTTGTTATAGATTTAAAAGGTAGAGCAATAGGACTTTCTCATGCATTGGGTAGAGGGTAAGAAAGAGGGGAGTCAAGAATGACTCCAAGATTACTGGTCTGCAGCTAAAATAATTGAGTTGCCATTTCCTGGGATGGGAAAGGCTTGCAGGTAAGGCAGGTTTTGAGGGAATGTGAATGATCAGGGGTTCGGTTTTATACAGGCTGAGTTGGAGATGCCAGTAGACATCTTAGCAATGAATGCCTACTAGACATCCAGGTAGCAATGTCAGGTAAGCAGTGTAGAATTTGGGAGACTTGTCTGTATTGGAGATTTCTATTGGGCTATCACAGGCATTGTGCAAAGCCATATGAGTAGATGAGCTCACCAAGGAAGTGAATAAAGATGGAACAAGAGGATGAAAGATGGAGCCCTGGGTCACTTTCACAATAGGGGATTAGGAAGAAGAGGACTAGCAAGGATACCGAGAAGGAGCAATCAGAGGTGTGGAGAAAAAACCAGCAGAGAATGGTGTCTTGGTAGCCAAAATAAAAAGGCATTCCATTAAGGATGGAGTCATCAACTGAGTGAAATGCTTCTTACATAAGAACTAAAGATTGGCCGTTTGATTTAGCAACTGTGAAAGTCACTGGTGACCTCAAAAAGAACAGGTTCAGTGGCATGGTAGGAGGTGAAACCTGATGAGTGGTTTAATGGAGATTGGGGGAGGATATATAGAGACCATGTAGCCAACTCTTTTGTGATGTCTTGCTTTAAGGGGCACAATAGGTCAGAAGTAGATATAGAGATGAAATTATAAATAACTCTATATCCCTAAAAGATAAATCTATTTGAAATTAAAGAACACCTAAAAATAATAATCCTTTAAAGTCATCAAATATTCAGTTTTCCAAAAAAGTCAAAGTTGTTGTCTTATTTGAGTCAGGACCCAAATAGATCTAGAGATTTTATCTGATGGCTATGTCTCTTAGGTGACTTTTAATCTATAGAGTCAGAAATACTGTTTTAAGATGAGAGAAACTGTAAGATGTTAAATGCTGATGGGGGATAATTCAGCAAGGAGGAAAATAGATGCTATAGGACAGAAGGGCGAGGATTGCTAAAGCTATGCCTTTGAATTGCTGAGAGAGCATGGGATCCAGACCCTTATGACAGGTCCAGCCTTAAAACATGACTTAAAATTCATGAGAGGAGACAGAGGATGCAGACATGGTTGCAGGCAGATGGGTAAGATGTGGTGGTGGCAACATGAGGAATTCTCTCAGAATTGATTTTATTCTAGATAAGATGGAAGTCAAGGTGACCAACTGAGCCTGAGAATAAGGGGAAAGGACGAGGGAACTGAGGGCAGGGGAAGAGGCATGACGTGCTTATCCAGGACAGAAGGACAAGGAATGGAAAATGAGATGTACTGCTCGGTAGCACTTAGGGCAAATGATTTAAAGTGAAGCCACTTGCCATGCTCACCTACAAAAGGCCAGGCCCATTGTTGGTGGGTAGTTGAATTTAATCAAGGTAGGGTTTTTCTAGGCAAGGATGATAAGACAGAGGGGCAGTATAGTTCGCTTGGGACCAAGTGAATGTTTATAATGATAGACCATGAAATTTAATGGAGGAGGACAGAGAGTAAATAAATTGAGTAAATGTCTAGAGTGTCAGGTGGTGATAAGCATCATGGAGAAAACTGAAGCAGGGAAGTGGGATGAACAGTGGTGGGCAACTTGCAAATTTAAATAGGGTATTCAGGGAAGATCTCCAAAGCTTACATTTAAGCAAAACCTTACAGGAGTTGAGGGAACAAGCCCCACGGATGTCTGAGGCAAGAGCCTTCTAGGCAGAGAAAAGTCCTAACATAGGAACATGCCTGGGGGACCTACCCAGTGAGGCCAGAGTAGGAGGAGGAAAGAAACAGGAGATGGCATCAGAGATGATGGGACACTGGTGGGAGGCAAACAGCAGAGATCTGTGAAGGCCGTTTGGGAGGACCTTGGCTTTTTTGCTGAATAAGATGATAAAGAACTAGACGTTTCAAGCAGAAGTTTAAGAAAATGATCAAGGCAAGTTGGAGAATTACAAGTGCAAGAATAATCATACATGTAAGGGGCTGGCCTAGTGTGTTAGGAAGAGATGGTGTTTCTGAGTCAGTGCCTGGTTTGCCCCCTAGCACCCACTTATGACCAGGTGACCCTGAGGACTCACCTGATATTTCTGCACCTCATTTGCTAAGTAGGGATAATAACACCTACTATCGTATAGTTTAAAAGGCTCAAGATTATATACTATCTGTAAGGAATCTAACACTTAGCTGAAGCTCAAAGATGGTTGCTTTTATTAAGAAAATGCTTGTCCAAAGATTCAGATGATCATAAACTATCTTTTTTTTTTCTGAGTCTTTGTGTACAAATAAAATTACTTTGTAATTTAGATATCACTGTTACCCTCTTTTTCTCCTTTTTGAATTTGTATAATTACATTCCTTTTAAGCCTATAGCTTCCATGACTTATGAAATCTCCTGGAGTTTACTATCTCAGTATAATGAATTCTTCAAAGAAAAGTTATCCACATTCAGTAAGGTCAGTGCTCTACTACACAGTGAATAGAAAAAAGGATGGCAATTTATTGCCAATAGTCAGAGGCTGAAACACAGACATGTCCTTGTCCTCAAAGTTAAATCCCCTTTCTCCTCAGCACACATTCAAAATGGCCATTACCACAGTGGCTAAAGGATCAGTCTCAATACTACTTGTGAGAAATAAAAAGTCCACTTTCTTTTAAGTAGTTATTTCTTTTAGACTCAGAAGCAGAATATAATTAACAAAATGGATTTCAGTGACTTGGCAGAAATAGTGTGTCAGAGTGAAAACCCTTAACTACCTTATTTCCTTCAACCCATCCTAAGATTAAGAATCCCAGAGGGGTCAAATAATTTGGTACTTATCCATATTTACTTGGGAAGAACTGAGTGCCTAATTGTACACATCAAAAACTGCTTTTTGTGTTTATGTTTGTGAGTTATTTATTGAAAAATTTAATCCTAGTTTGATTTACCTCCTCTGGTCATGAATAAAACCTGATGTAGAATATAGGACCCATGATTTTTGCCTCATTTATTTGGCCCTGTGCAATCTCATCTCTCTTCTTTCATCCCACAAATAATTGAGACTGGACAGGGGTGAAATCACCAAAAATTATGAGGGGGTAGTATTGGAGAGGTCAGACTCCTTGGGGTTGTGAAGATTGAAATAAAGTCATGTATGCTAAAATGTTTAGCACAGAGCCTAGTAGTCACTCACTGAAAAGCAAATTTATTTATACTTAAAGTTATGAAGAAAAACCTGTGCTCCTTTTTACTTTTTGTTCTTAAGATTGATCACTGTTGAGGATTTATGGATAAACAGCAGTGACTAGTTAAAAAAGTTCAGAATTTATATGGTTTAGAAAATTTTGCAAGTATTGTTTTCCTAGGATTCAGACCCAGCAAATATTCTTTACTGTCAGTTTTGTTCTATCAATTTTACTTAAGGTAAAAAGTCCTTCAACAAATACCAAAACCATGCTACAAGAGACAGTTAATAGATTTGTGAATTATTCTTTCTTAGAGGTCATCCTACTTTACTTTTCAGTTTGGCATAGATGTGAAATATGTATTCAAACTGAATCCCCCGTGTAAAAGGCATGATCATTTGAAGCCATTGCTCTTAGACAGTAGCCCTCAGTGCTTTGGAGTACTTTTCCCTTAAAGGAGAAGTAGTTAAAATAGAAGTAGTTGAAGTAAGAAACTTTTGAGGGTGAAGTAGTTGCATTTTTAGTCAATTGAAGAAATACAAAGGTTTGTACAACTTTGAGGACCTTTGCAAAAACTCCATCATCTCTCACCCACCAAGCATCAACCCTCTAGTTTGGGAATGCTCTGCAAAAGATTTCTCAGTAGTTACAAAAAGTAATTCTATTTTTACAGTTAGCTTGGATTTAAAGTGTTAATCCTTTTTTTCTCATATCAGTGGCTGTGGTAGTAAAAGATGTTACTGATCAATAAATTTGGATTTCTTTAAGAACCAAGTATCCTGTGTTGTTGACACAACTCCTCTGGTCCAAAGATCCCTATGGCTGAAGTAGACCATCCTCTTGTTCTCAGCAAGAGGCCAGCATGCACACAGTTCTGGAAGGGAATTGTCTACATTTTCTCTTCTAATTCTGCTGTGACCTTCCTCACACCTCTTTTAGACTCTGCAAAGTGGTCACAGGCCCTGCCCTTCCTGTGCCTCTGGGGACATAGGTGTGTGACTTAGGAAAGATGGCCTGCTTCGGCTGCCTCCCCAGTAACTCAGCTCCCTCGGCGCTGGTCTGGCTCGGTACCCAAGCCAGGGGCTCCAAGAGTCGGTCTGTCATTACATCTGATTGCACACTCCCATGAGCAGTGCAGCCATGCAGACAGACCTCCCCTGGTGTCCCACCCCGAGGACGTGCCTTTCCTCTAAGAGAGCTGCTCCGAAGGCTCCTCTAGGCAGGCAAGGAAGACAAGGACCTCCAGGATAACTAGGTCTTTGGGCTTGATTTCCATCCCCTGTGGAGACAGAAGGTCCAGTACCTGCCAAATAGCCAGGAGGTACAGGCAAACAGTCCTGGTGCCATGGCTGGGATAGAGCATCCAGGACAAATACAGTCATGACTGAGGGTGGGCAGAAGCAAAGGAAAGAAGGCATGGGATAAAGTGAAAAGGGCCCAAACTGTAATGGGTGATGCAAACTATTACTAATATTGTCAGGGTAACCCTTCAGTAGATCAGCCTTACCTAATGAGTCAGGTCATGTTCCCCGCAATATGAATTGAGCACAACACACTTTAAAGACACTATCCTTTTACTCAAATTATGTTTTTGTTGTTGTTCGTTGAATACATCCTGTGTTTTCCTGTAGACTTGCCTTTCTTTCTCTCTTAACTCTATCTCTGTTGCAATTCTACTGCCACATCTGAAGCCCATCTCGAATATCATCTCCTTTAATGAGGCCTCTGCTGGTCATCCTAACCAGAAATGGTATCTTGATTCTCTAAATATCTCTTATGGCTCTTTTTACATTAAACTTACAATATAGTCACTTTTTCACATTTCTCCTGAATTTGATTGTAACCTCATTAAAAGCAGAGGCTGTGTCTTATCCTTATAATTACATGAAGTTCAGGAGATGCTTAGTAAAATGCTTGTAGAATAAGTGACAGCAGCCTCTGTGCTAGTCCTCAAACATGCCGGGTATGTTCTCACCTGGGGGTCTTTGCACTTATCTAGAATGTTCCTCTTCAGAGAGTCTCAGACTTGCTTCTTTATGGTTTTCAGATCTTTCCCCAGTTGTCATTTTCTCAATGAGACTTTTGATGCCCTTCAAAATGGTGACCTTCCCTATTGAAAGCTTCTAATGAAGAGTCCCAGGCTTTGCAAATGCTCAATAAATATTTACTGTACAGTTTCAAAGGCTGGTTAGGAAGAGTTTAATCAAACTGATGGGAATGGGTAAGAATGAGATGGAGTAGGGACAGAATCCCAGGTAAGAGAGTCGACTAAATAAGAGCTAAGGTCTAAAACCTGAAATTTAGAAATTGTTTGTATTCTTATATTTGAAGCAAATGATTTAACCAAAGGAGAAGATACAGAGGAGAAAGAGCCAGAGCCCAGGACTAAACTCCACCGAAAGACTGGAGCAGTGAGCTCTAGAGAGAGAAATCAGGAGGGAGTGGTCAGAGAGGTTAGGAAAGATGAAAATAATAAAGTGTCAAGAGTCAGGAAGAAGTGAAGGCCATCATAATGTTTAATATTAAGTGCTTTAGAATTATTTTCTTACTTAAGCTTCATTACTTTTAATTACCCAGTTGTGAAAAATAAGAAAACTGAGTGAGATTCAGGTCTCACAGTTAGTGATAGAGACAGGGATCAACCCCAGGTCTCGTCCCAATCTGTTTCACTTTTCACAACCAACTGTGCCTCCAGAAAGCATGATGGCATTTCCAAACAGTTGCACACCTGCTCTTAATTTGGCTGGGGAGTCTTGTTAAAAAAAAAATCTTACCAAAACTAGCAAAACAACTTTTAAGCAAGAGAATCACATAGATAGTTTAATTTACCACTTCCAAAGAAGTAGAAATAGATTCTCTTCCTAAGGACAACATGCTAAAATATCCTTAAAATATGACTGCGACTTATATGCTACAGTATTTACAGTAGTGTGATTGAAATATACTGTATTGATTTTGCAAACATTTATCCAGCTAGTACTATGTTTCAGGCATTGTAATATGAATTCAAATTGTAGAAATAAAACAGACGTAGCTCCTGGAGAGAGAGATAGAAACATGTTTCCTGGTGTCATGAGATGGAGACATAGAGACGGTGGAATATAGGGGAATAAACGGTCATGTTTTCCTAAGGAGAAGGAAGGCCACGAATGACTTCAGAGAAGAGATCTTAACTTGAATATCAAGATGGTAGTAGGTGCTCATCAGACAGATAAGGTTGTGGTATGGTTTTCCCAGCAGTGGGAAGAGCAAGAGTTTAGCTCCAGTGAGTTGGAGCATTAAGGGATCTCAGCAGTTTCATATGGATGGATCATGGGTCAGGATTGTATGGTGTTGTGAGAGACAAAGCCAAAGATTACAGCAGGGCCTTGCATGCCACACCAAGTTTTTATCCTACGGGGAGTGGGAGACCAGCATTGGGTTTTAAGGTCCTATTTGCATTTGAATATGCAGAGATTTGGGGAGGGTGGAATTGAGAGGGGCCAAGATAGAAGGCAAGGGGAGATTTGGAGACCCTTGTCATCTAGACTAGTGCCATTCAAAGTGTGGTGCCCACTGGGTAACTGTTCACACGAGTCCTTGATAAGGTAGGAAGCTTATACTGGAATGTAAGCCAACTACTTCACTAGGCACACGGTTTAGTTTGGGCAACTTTGCTCTCAGGGAAGGACTTTCTCCACAAAGGAAGCTGAACTTTGATGTACATTCTGGTGCCAGCCATACACCTTGTAGTGGACCCACGCTTTGGACCCATCAGTCTTCAAATTCTTCCAATGTCACATATTTATAAGTAAAAAATGTTAGAGTACATGCCTTTAACATATGTGTATTTATGGGCTCTACACATTTATTACTGTAATACCATGTTGTATACATTATAAATACAGTAAACATACATTTTAAGAGGATAAGGTGAAAATAAATTATATTAAAAAATACTTCACTTAAGTGAAAGCAGTGTTATTAACTATAATTCACTAATTTTGAAAATTGTTTACCTCAGAAGTCCGCTTCTGGGTTAGGTTATTTTGGTTTTGGTGTAAATGGCTGTCAATTGAAAAAGTTACCCTACAAAGGTAGATGGTTCCAAATGGAATAGGGCAGGTTTGGCTGTACATATTAGGATTCTCGTCTTTCAATACGATTCAGTAATTAAATACTTACTGAATGTTCTTACTGAGGTTCACATTCTCAGATGTTAATCAGTTGTTTTTGTAAACCAATCTGAAGAAGTTTCATTTTCATATTTTATATACATGGATTTTAAACCCATTGCAACTCCTAATTTGAAAGATTTTAAAATAGGTTAAAATTCAAATTCTGAGTTTAACAAGACAGAAATCACATTTACCGTTCTCATCAGGAAAACGACATAACATGGAAATATTTCCAAATACATGTTTCTAAAGGCTCTTTCCAAGGCACAAATATCTTGAGAAAAGCAACAACTTTCCTCATTCATTGGTGAAATAGCACATTTATCTTGAAAAAGCAATTAATGTCGTTAAACAATATCTTCCAGGTTAAAAACAAAATCACAGAAAAGGTCAACACATTTTTTTCCCACTTGTCTTTTTGTAAAAAGTACTTTTTAAGTACTTTTCCATGAGTTAACAATGAACAGCCATATGGTATAGTGGGTTTCAGGGTCACTCTGCCCTCTTACAGAGAGCCTGTGTGTTAAGAAAATAAGGTCATAAATCTCTTAACTGGATTCATTCAATCTAAAAGTGAAGTAAAGTTGTTAAAAGTGAAAAAGTGAGGGCATTGTCTTCCAGACTATGGATCACCCCCTGCTGGATCACGCCACCCCCAGGGACAGCAGTCTTCTGTGTATAAAACTTAATGTGTTCTTATTTTTAGAAACATAAATATAAATAAGACCTCAGTAGGTCTTTTTTGCCTTTCATAGGTTGTCTTGTGTTTCTTCTGGGGTGTTGTGTTCCACTTTGGCAAAAACTTGACTATTTTTATGTGGTTCTAAACCAAGGCAAAACCAAGGGGAAGGAGAAGAGGGTGCTGATAAAGAGGCTTGAGGGAGACAGCACAGACAGACCTTGATCACCAAGGACATGTGAGGTGTAAATCAGAGGAAATGCACAAATAGGTATTTTTTTGCATGCTGTTTTTAAAAATGTTTACATCTTATGTTTTCTAGTGATCATAAGATTTTCAAGGTATGAATCAAACTATTTATATTCTTCCTTCTCCGTGCTGGACATTGTGCAGTGCACATTCACATACATATTTTCTGCAAAGACTAGATGCCTCCCACCTCCTTGTAGACTCATGTCTCCAAATTTTGCAAACAGCAGCTGCTCAGAAATAATCTGTGTTTTTGTTTTTGTTTTCTATGAGAGGGCCTGTGTGAATGTCCACAGCCAGGTGACTGCCTGATCAGGCATCAGGATGGCATGGTTCCCTGTGGGTGGGGCCTTCTGAGGCTCAAAAAGCAAGAACTTTCATCCAAGCAGTAGCCTGTATAGCTGGGCAGAAAAGAACTAGCAGAAGCTTTTGTTCAAGACGACAGCATTCCCTACCCACGAACAACAGCTGCTCCTCTTAATGCCGCACTTCCTTCCAGAAAACAACAACAACAAATATTCTTTTGCTTGTCTTACTCACAGCAAGGTTGGTCCACTGTATACTCCTCCAAATGCATCTTTGTCAATAACTGTCAGGTATTTATTCTTGTTCAGGTAACTACAGAGAGAGAGAGAGAGAGAGAATGGATTAGGAGAGGCTAAGCAAATTAATATAAATACCAAAATAAAATGTGAGCATGGTCTTCTCTGGTTTTTAACTGGTTTTTAAGAATTTGGAAAGTACCTTACTTTCTTCTGTCTCAAGCACTCAAAACATTCTAGGTATCAATTGTGCAAGGTTTACACACATTAATTTTGGCAGAAGTCTTTGAAAGGGAACATGTTTATGATCTAGTTTGCATATCTAGATTTTTAAAAATTGCCAGATTCCCTATTTATCTGGCAGTGGCAATTGTGTTTATCAAACCTTTTCAATACCCATTGATATAAATTTTGTTTCTCAATATTGATCAATATTCCCATTTACTTTTGAAGATGGGGCTTAAAACAAGAGGGAAGTGAAAGTGGGAAAGGTGGTGTGTGGTATGGGGACAATCAGAGATTCAGATCTTTTCTTTGGGTAGGAATTGCCAGATTCAGGAAATAAAAATACAGTATGATCAGATAAGAAAATGAGTACTTTTTTAGCATAAGTAAATTCCCCATATAATTTTTGAAACATTCTTATAGTAAAAAGTTATTGTTTATCTGAAATTAAAATTTAACTGAGTGGCCTATAGTTTCTCTGACAACCCTATTTTGGAGGCACAGGTTACTCAGACAAGATTATGGAGTATACCTTTCATAAAAGGGGTTTGATGGATACATTAATCTTTCCATTTTGAAAACACAGGCAACTGGAATCAAAATATTTTTGAAATTCAAATCACAAAGTGATTCTGTAACATAAAGTCACCTCCAAATAGATAAAAGCTTCCAAGGATATTTGAAGTTGGCTTTTTTCCCCCTAGGTTGTTTAGAGAACAAAATGATCTAACAAAAAAACTAAGCACATATATATCCTTGTTATAAATTATCTCAATTTATGCATATTTAGAATAACTCACCACATAGCCTAGTCAACTTAGGAGTTAGTGAGAAGTAACCTGTTGATGCAAAATGAATACAACAGAGACTCTTAGGAGGTCTGCTTAGTTACAGATCATGCGTCCATCATTCTATTTCTGGTGTTTGCTCTTCATGATGGAAAATTCACAAGGATGAGGGCTAATTATAACAGTGTGACATGAGGACTTCCAGTCAGAAGGATCTTCTGCAAAGAATTCCTCACAGAGGAACTTGGTTAATTGGCTGCCTCTCTCTTCCTCTGCATCAGTCGAGGAAAGGGATGGGGGCCTCATTTGCGGTGACCTGAGGAGAGATAGCCTGTGCTGCTCAGAGGGCAAAGGCAGGAGCCACACTCCCATGAGCTTCCTGCCCCCAGCCGCGCCTGGCCTGCAGCTCTGCCCCGCTCCAGTCCTTGGTAGAGGGCAGAGCTTAGAATAAGAGGGGGCGGCCCCAGAGCCAGAGATGCGAGTCTGTTGGAGCAGCTGAAAGAGGAGTTTTTCCAGCCACCAATGAAGACTCTTTCTCCTGGGCAGGGAGGGGTTAACCAAATAAAAAGTAAATGACTCGGACTCTGCACAGTGAGGTCTCCTAAAGTGGTGTAAATTTCATGTTTCTTTTGTCTTTTTTCTCAAATTGAGATTGAAAACTACCTAATCTAAAGTAGCCACCACCCATTCTCCTCATAGCACTCTATTTCCTTCCTGGCATCATCACGATCTGTAATTATCTTATTTGTTTGCTTGTCTCCCCAGTCAGAATATAAGCTCTTTGTCTTATTTGTTGCTGTTTCACTAAAGCCAAGTTCAGTGTCTCCATACCTGTCTATTGAATACATTTGTAACTGAATGAATTTAAAAAAAATCAATACATCTCTCCTCCAAAATAGTGAGGTGGGCGATGCTATACTCTTAGGGTGACACATGTGATTGCATTAAGGAAAAAGCAATGGAGAATGAAAGAACAGAAGACTTAGTGTATGGTGTGGGGACCAATTGACTTTCTTGGTGACAGGGCAGCTGGTTTACAAATACCACAGGAATATGGCCCAGACATGGCCTCTTCAGGCAGTGACAGGACACCAAGCTTCCAGGGCATTGTTCAATTTGAAATAGAGGGGGTCAGTTAATCTCACATATGTACAGACCCAACTAAGAGGCCACTGCAGCCAAGCTGTGCCTTCTGGATGAGTGGCTATTATGTAAGGCTCTCAATCCTGGCTTCATTTGATCATCATTTGACTCTCCTTCAACCCACTGTGTCCATGGAATTCTTGCGGTCAGTGATAGCTAGAGTGGGCAAGAACCACCTTGGAAAAACAAGAACTGGAGAGAAGATCTTGAACAGCATGATTTTGTAAAAAAGACAACTAAGCTCCGTGTAAGTGCCGCACTGGCCCATGCCTCTTTCTATTCTTTGGACCATGTAACTTGCAGATCATATTTTGTTCTCAGACTGCTGAAAATCAAGTAGGGACTGGGTTGAGCTCATCTCAGTTTTTCCCCATCATCTCTGGCTGCTGCAAGTGAAAATCGGCTTGCTCTAATCATTAGAAATTATTGTAAAACTAAATAATCGCTTGTCCAATTCTGCAGTGTTTTCATCTGATATTCAATACGCCCCCAAGGATAAGGAGGCTGGTTGATAAGTAGTGCAGTTTACCAGAAACACTGCACAAGATTTCAAACTAAGAAAGCCAGCCAGAGTCCAGCAGAGGAGAAGGCGAATGGAGAGGCGGGCAGCCAACTGGAACGGAGATGAACTGAGTCTTGGGGGAGGCTGTGTTCTTTTAACACCAACAGGGCTGTTTGGTCACTTCATATCTTAGAAGTAATCAGGTGCTTAAAAATTAAATTGTGCTTTGCCTTGAGCAGTTTGGAGGGCTGCCTTATTATTGCAGATTGATAATGCCATGAATCTTTTAACCTTGGGTTCAGGTTGCTGATTTTACCTTCCATTTGAAGCTAAGGGGTTGGGGTAGTGAAATATATTAGTAGAAGCCTTAATATCCAGGAAGAAAATGTTTCCATCAGTCTCATTTATCATAAAATGATTACTGGCAATGTCAGTCTAGTCAAACTGATTCCTTGACCATGATTTATTCTGATTCATCTGGAGTCCCCTTTCTGTAAACCAATCACCAATCTTGGTAGGCTATATGGTAACCTACTCCAGACAATGATTACTTTGTAGTGGGGAATGTGATAATTTAAACTATCTTTTGTAGGGAACCTAAATGCACTTAAAAGAGTATAGAAGGTCTTGAAGTCAGGAATGAAAGAAGGATTTTTTTGAAAGTTATACTTGCTAAATACAAATACTGGAAGGGTTTAGGATAAAAGAACTGGCATCTCCTTTAAAAATAATAGACATTGCTACATGGTTGTATTCAGCGTCTTTTCAACACTCCACTGTGTTGAGCACTTAATGCCTCTTTGGGAACTTTTTGAAGAAATGAAGTTCTTCCTAGAAAAGGTATGTCAGATTTTGTATACGGGGAGAAGGGGAGCTGAGAAGCCCTTCCCTGTTTTAAATGCTATGTGTCTCACTGTTAAGGAAGAACCTGATGGTCAGAAAAATGAAATGGTGGGAAGTGAGTTGGGGAAGAGTACCCAGTCGACAAGCTCAGTATTACAGATACACTATTATGGCTCAGCTCCTTTCCCCTCGGATTCATCCTTGGCACATAGCAACCATTCAGTAAAAACATGCTGGCCGAATAAGTGGGTGTCCAGTTACCGTGTAACTCCTAGCTGGAGGCACCCTCTAGATCATGTTTAGATGAGGAAGTGACCTATATCAGAGTGAGGAGTATGGTGTTGTGGTAAGGAACGGTGTGGTTGATGCTGAGCTTCGCTCTCTGGGGAGTTTTAAGAGACACAGTTCAGCTTCAAGAAGGAATTTCAGCCAGCATTTTCATATTCCCTTTAGGGGAAACTTGAGCTGGCACCTGTTTTTGTTGTGAGACTCTCATGGAAACACTTCTCATAGTGTTTCCTTCTCATAGCATTGGTTATGAAAATTAAAGGTAACCCCTACCCAGTCTTCATTGCTCCTCGGAATCTATTTGGTAGCAGAAATCAGAATACCTGTCTGTAAACAGTAACAGGTGAGAAAATGCTCAAGGTTTCCATAGGCAGAGGTAAAAGCCAGCCTCGGAGCATATCCTACAGGCTGTTCAAAGTTACTCCATGAGAAATAATCATGTAATCGTCTTATCGTCGATTAATCCTGTAATCATCTCTATCGTCATCTTTTCCCAATGCTCCAAACTGCAGTGTTTTGCTTCTGCTCAGCCAATGTGTGATGCTAATTAGCCTATGAATTATGTTGACTTCTCTGTTCATAATGATTAATGTTTTGGTAGTTATTAGCACATCAAATTGGAATTTTTTTCCTGTCCAAATGTTTACCGTCAGATAGTAGTTCCTAGAGTTGGACAATAGAAAATGCAATATAGAGATTTCAGCATTCTGAGACAAGCAACATATCCTCACGCCACATGTGTGCAAAGAAAGGATGGAAAAGAGGTTCCCAAGAATGAATGTGATTAACTTGTGACTGAGAGCAGTTTAACATCTGAGCAAGGGAGGCTCGTATTATTATTAATTTCACAACTAAGTGATGACAGTGTGCTTGGTTCCACATGAAATCACAGTGCCCTGTGCTTTCATATATCTGCCATAATTTTCATGAACTTTTAAGTAATTATCCAATTGCTGCTGAGGCATCAGTGCTTGTTCCCAATGTGGAATTTTTCCAACTTGGCTGCAATTGTCTCCTTTAGTTACACTAAAAAAATAGGTCTAAATGAGGTCAAATCTGCTAAATCAATAAGTTGACAGGTGGCAGATGATGGGGGATAATTGCTCTTTTGGTTGACCTACTGCTTAAATTAGAACCTAAAGATATTTGAACACACTTATGGAGACTTTCTGAATTACTAACATGTTATGTGCAATTTTTGAGCATGGTTAATACAATGACAGGATATTGATGTGTTTACATTAGGGATAAAATTAGGTAAAATTATAATTAGCATTAAGACAAGAGGCAACATACTTATATTGAAATAACCATGTTGTGAATACTATTTCTTTATTACTATGGAAACTTGACCTCTGTTTTCTCCATCATCAGCTCAGCCCTTATCTTCCTCTTGTCCTAGGTCTCCTTATCATGATCATCACCTTGATTTTACCTTGGATTTACAGGGTACCTTTGACCGAAGTGCTTCAATCTCAGAAAAAATAAATTCTCATCAACCAGGAATCAGGAACTTAAGGTAAAATGATGAATAAACAGAACATTGTTTTATATTAGGAGCAAAGTTTCAAGTTTGGATTCAAAATACAGATTGGAAAAAAAGATCTTTGTTTTCTATTTTGATTGGATCTGAACTTTCAAACCCTAAAACATTTTTGTCCAGATACTTCTTATCTTTATCCCATGTTTGCCCTTTAATCTTTATCAGGAATTGGGAGAAACAGACTACGTATTTCATCACACAATGGTGGTCCTCACTGAATACCTTCATCTAGACTAGTGGTTCATAAACTATGACATCTGGTTAAATCCTACCTACTGCCTGCTTTTGTAAATAAAGTTTCGTTGGAACCCAGCTATGCTTACTTGTTTATGTATTATCTGTGGCTGCTTTCACATTACAATGGCAGAATTGAGTAGGTACGACTGAGATTGTATGACCTATAAAGCCTAAAATATTTGTTACCTGGCCCATTCCAGAAAAAGTTTGTTGATCTCTGATCTAGACTTATAAAAATCAAGAAACAAATGATTCTCACTCAAGCAGTATTTCTACATTTGTTAAACTTTTCCAGTTAGCTTTAATATTTCACATAAAAATGTAAGAAACTGTGGTGAAATTGGTGCAATGGTTTCTTTCCTATGTTTCAGGGGATAGTGATAGTGACTAGAACAGACTGCAATTCAGGGAGCCAGTGAATTAAAATCCATTGTCTCTAACAGAATAATTCTCTTCCATCAGCCAAGCCTCTCACAGAGCCCCTGATACAGTCTGAGGAGAAAGCTGGTGAGAGGGTAGAGGGAGTCTTCCTCTGTAATCTCTTAGGTTTAATTTCAGAAGACTCCCAGATGATCTGAAACTCTTACTGGCTCTTAGATTCTCCACAGCCACCTCTAGAATAAACCTTGTTAGATTTACATTCTTTCCAACAAGCTGGTATAACAAATGATTCTTCCAAAAAGTGTTCTGTGGAAAACCAGTCTGGAGAGATGCTCCTGGAACCACGAGCTCCCTGGGAAGCTCTGCACACTCTATCCACCTCTTGGGTACCAGTAATTCAGATTGTTCTTTTAAAAGACCCAAGTAGGCTACCTGTATGTATACTTTGTTTAACTTTGTAGGGCATGAACAGCTTTTTAAAAGTAACACCCATTAATTTATCATGGAAAGAGAGTTCAAGGATCGTAGTTTGAGCAGTGCACCTTGTACCCCCATCTCTTCTCTTACCACTGGGAGAAGCTGGGAAAAGCTGGCATAGAAATTATTGTTTCTTTGTTAGTTTGTCCATCCTTCAATAGCAAATGTCCCTAAACTCCTTTAATATTCTTCAGTTGATTTTATGATTAAAGCATAAAATAATAGGCTATTGCACCTCCACTGAAATCCTTAGCGTAACAATCTCGTGATTATAGATTCACTTTGGAAAGCTGTTTTAGTCTTTGTGGTTCTTGAAACATGATCAAAAGGCCAATCACAAGCAGGTATGAGGTATTTTGAAGCAAAATGGTCAACATACATGGCCTAACTTCAACCGAATTCTTTGAATTTAATAGCATGTTGCCATGCCAGCCTTTTCATCACGATGTCCTCAGACCTCGTGTGGAAGCTTGCTGTGTTGGTGAACTTGCAGCATCGGTAACTGTGTGACTGTTCTCTGAAACTTCTACTGGTTGTGCCTTGAGACTTGAATGGCCTCTTTTCTCTCACATGAGTCCACCATTCTTCCAAGATGCAAAATCTTTTAGCCTCTGTATTTTGTGTCTTTAATAGACTGAGCCAAGAAGTGTAAACATTCTCCTGAGCTAAGAAACAAGCAACGGAGACCAGAGGAGTTGCATGTTCCAGCTGTGGTGGTGGCTAGGAGCTCAGCAATGTTGAATCCCAGCAGGGCACAGGGAAAAGTCTTTAAACAGGATTTTAAAAATTTTGGCTTGGCCACTAGGTGTTTCTATCAAATTTAAAGAGCCACATTTAAAAAAAAATGGAAAAAACAAAACAAAATTGTGTGTTCACTTTGTTTGTAAAACCTATCTATGCTCCCTTCATATGTAAAGTGTGACCATTGGACAAGAAGAGTGATAGCATACTCCGCAGCAGTGGTTCTTGAGTTTTGCTTTACACTGGACTCACCTGGGGAGATGTTTAAATCCGCATGTCTGGGCTACACGCAGACCAATTAAACCAGAATGTCTGCTGGTAAAACCTAGGCATCAGTGCTCCCAAATCTCTTCAGTGGATTCCAATTTGCAGCCAATATTGAGAACCATGCTCTGTAGATCTTAAAGTCTGAATTTTATTCCCCAAATCTCTGTCCTTAAGAGACGATAACTAAGAGTGATTGAGGGTGATTCTAATGAGTAAATAAGGCAGGATAAAGAAGCAAATAATTTAAAGCATAAGTCCTACTCTTGGTCCTTAAAATCCTTTGCTTGTGGAAAAATACCATTTTAGAAATGAATTACCCTATGCAAAGTCGATTTCTGGTTCCTTTTCTCATCCAGCATTCCAGAAAGGCAGTTTTGGCTCACGAAAGAGTGAGCTGGACACCCTGAACTCAGGGGCCATGTTACCAGCTCTGGTCTTCCTGGTTGTTCCCTCACCACTCCTCTGGCCTGGGCTAATGGGCTTCTCTGCTGCCTTACTGCTAACAGCTTGACGCTCCCAGTGTCTAGAACAGCACGATAGTCTTCTGAAATCTTTATACCCTAAGTATCTATAAACTGTCTTAATTATTTTAAGGAGTTTCAATTCCTTACTTCATTCATAGAAAATTTGAATTGGGGAGATCATTTTCCTAAGGGTCATGGCTTTCTGGAATAGTTGAATCAAAGAGGCAAATATTTGGTTAGATTCATGTACTATTAAAATCGAAAGCTAGTAATTTAAGAAAACATCTGATAAATCTAGAGAAAATCATGCTTATGTCTTCCAGCAAGGAAGCCAATGTTACTGTATATTTAGTGTTCAGTTATTTTCGATCTGAAATGCATCCTTTGGATTGGGTAGAACTCTCCCTGGTGTACGTTGATTCTTATATTGCTGCCCTCAATTTGAACCCACTGGAATGTGTCTTAGTGTGAGCAGGAGAACATTGCTTTTGTTTATCTTTGTATGTGCCAGTTCATAGCACAGTATCTGGCTTATTGTAGGTGTTCAGAAAATATGTTGAAAAATAAATGAAGGATTGTTTGAGATTTGTATGATAAGTTAAGAAGGAAGTAGGGTTTCTCTAGTAGTGTATGTAAATTTGATGTCTAAGTATTCATGTTACTCTGTTGAGTCTTTCTAGATGTCCCTATAATTAGGTACTTAAAAATGGTCAATATCAACCTGAATGAGACCACAACTGTACAATCTAGAGAAAGGTACTCTAATCTTCATTTGATACAGACTACTAGGGAACCCAAAAGCCTGGCAAAGAGTGACGCCCCACTGCAGAGAGAACTCGGAAAGCCATGCTGGTATATAATGACTTCAAAACTTATTAGCATTTATTCTTTAAAAATGGAATGATATCAGAACCCACTACCACAGACCCTGAAACCAGAACAAGACCACCATGTAATCAACATGTGGTTTTGTTTGTTTGTTTGTTTGTTTTGTATCCAGGGCCCCTACACATGGCGGTTCAGTTTGTCTCCCTCACCCAGCTGAATTGGGGTCCGTGGACCAGGAGCATCAACATCCCCTGGGAGCTTGTTAGAGATGCAGAATCCTGGGGCTCCCCCAGATCCACTTAATCAGGATCTGCATTTTGACAAGATCCCCCAGATGGTCTATATGCTCAATAAAGCTTGAGAAGCACCAACACAACAGATCTGGAAGCACAGGCCTTCAGATTTTGCAGTGATCATTTCCAGAATATAAAATAACTACATAGGAAATATTTCAAGGAAAAAAAAGAATCACAAAAACAAACAAGCAACAAGACAGTCAAAAATGAGTGGACATATTTTTTAAAAAAGCAAATTGAACATCTGGAATGAAAAAATAGTTTAAAAATACTCAATAAAATGTTATAAAACAAACACGAAAATTTGTTGTTTGTTGCTTCAGCTGGCTGTTACCCACAGTGGTTTTTCTCCTTCTCCTATGTGTGATTTTTTTTTAACTAAGCTCAAATTTGATTGATCTTAATCTTTAAAAATCTGGGAGTTTGTGTTGGGAGTCTTTCCTTTGTAGAGGTTTGCATTCGTTTCTGCCAGGAATCAGAAGGTAGTACTAGCATGGTACCACTCCAGCTCTTGTCCAGTTTCCCTGGTTTTATCCGGGAGTCTCCGGTTACATCACTGCCTCTGCTTTTTCACGGCACTAAACCTAACCTCCTAGCACCACTGATGCTGGCAGCTGCCTCTACAGGAGCTCCACCCTCCCTAAGCACCCACCACTTGGTTACCGCTCCTGGTTTGTTAGTTTTTCTTTCCTGTCTTGGAGCTAGGACATGCAATGTATTTTTTTAAAGAATGCATGATCTAGTTGTTTTGTGGAAGGTGTGCCCTCCAGGTCAGCTAGTCCATTGAACTGTGGGAATTGACTCTGCTAAAGCTATTTTTCATAGATTAGATATTAGTTTTAAACACACATCATTTTTTTGCTGAAGTAGACCGCAAACTCTTAGACACGAGTAAGCCCTGGCACGGATACTAGAGACCACTAACACCTGATAAAAAAGCACTGATAAAAAAGACCTGATCAACAAAGGCAGAACCCCATGTTCACGGCTATCATTTTGCCAGCATCCTGTTGTAGCCATTGTTTATGTTTGAAGAAGGCAAAAGCTCGTTATGGCTTTTTGGCTGTTTCTGAATGAATCAAACATAAATTGACACCTTTCCTGAAAACATGTCAGAAAAAAAGATAGACCTTACTTTCTGAACAAACTTAGTTCAATACACCCCTCTCCTTCACATACCTAGTAGATGAATATTTCCACACACACACCCCTACAGGATAACTGAAGGGAACACCACGGTTCTCCATTTTATCGAGGATAAAAGCTTTGGGATTTGGAACTGGAGTCAGTGTAAATGTCCACTAAGGCAGGCTCTTGCCGAGTTCCTTAATATCTCCAAGTCTTGGTCACACTAACTTTGGGGTTGAGGAATGCCCTGGTAGAACCTGTCTCTAGCAGGATTCTGGCCCGTGGGATGGTCCTTGGGGGTGGGAGTGTGGGACAGGACAGTGGTTTCCATGGCTTCCTTTGACTTACACAGCATCCAGCTTCGTTCCATTGAAAGCACGCCCTTCAACTGAAGTAAAGCCATTGTTGTATAGTTTCCTACAATCAACAGAGAGGAGAAATCAGTGACCTAAAAGAAGTGGTGCTAGCCCTATTCTGAGGGTTGGGCTTCATTTCTTCATCAGAAATGAGCTCAAAGGTTCTTAGGTCCCACACATGAGCCCCACAAGCGAACTTTCCACTGTGTCTTATTTAGGACACAGAATATTTCCCAGTTTGAATCCCCATTCTCCAGAATTAGCTCCTACTTACTTTAAGCTGTTTCTCAAAAAGCAGATTCACTTTGAGAAACAAAGATTTACCACCACTAAGTATTCTTTAAAAATGTTCTACATACACTCAAAAAACGGGGTTGTCAATGTCAATAATGGAGGAATGACTGCAGTTTCTTAAGATGGAAACTTTTAAAGATACTATTCATCTGAATGCATAGATTTTATATTTTTCTATTTAAAATGTTATTTCACATTTGTATTTTATCTATATTTTATCCCCGGGGCTTTTCATCGATTAAATGCTTAAAGGTTGTGGGCTTAATTAAATTGACCTTCAAAGACAATTCTAAGAAAAGAAAGACTATGCCCTTTTGTGGAAATTTTAATGTTTTAACTTGTTGCTGTATTTCTGTAACTGATTTTCATGCAGTGATTCATAGAAGGGGCTGAATTGAAGTGTTATCTTCTCTATTTTCTAGTCAAGTTACGGAGACATGGAGATGACTTATCAAAGCTGCACTGATATAGTGCTCCTGGGAATCAAGATTTCTGAACTCAAATGCAATTCTTCCTACCCAACAAAAGCACACACCCTTTCTGCAGGAGAAGAAGCCCCAGCTGTGGGAACTTTGGTCTACCCGGGGATGCATATGGGCTACTGGGTGCTACTGGCATGAGATAATGGAAGGTGGCTGTGACCACAATCAGGCACAGTTACTGGCGTTTATAGGGTAACTACACCCTGTGAATTCTGGTAACACATTAAGAAGCACTCAAGAGACTCCAAATTTGGAGTTAGACCTGGTTCTGTCACTTCATAGTAGGTGATTCTGAGAATTTCCCAACCTCTGTTAGCCTCAGTTTACTTGTCTGTAAAAATATGGTAACAGTACCTAATCAAAGGTTGTTGGGAGGATCAAATACTATACATTTAACACAGTGAGGGTTGCTTATGAGACGGCCACTTAATATAATACCCTGAAAACTTGGATTTATCCAATGGAGTTTTAGAGAACTCAGAGGTAATCTTTGTTTATTTTTCTTTTAAATAATTACACAGTAAGTTTAATTCCAGCTACTAAGGTGTCCTGGGTGAGACTTGCAACGCACAAGGATGCTAGGCACAGAGGTTGAGAAAGCTCTGATAACTTTCTCCGAACTAGAGTTCTTTTATGAAGATGTGGGAATTATACATTTGATATTTCTGTTTTCCTGCACTTTCTGAGAGTCCTAGACAATAAAAATGTTCTTTGTTGGAATTACATTTCAGAGATTAAATAAAACTTTTATTGGACAAGTAGGCCTCGTAAAAGGTAAAAAGTGAAGAAAGACAAAAGGATTGCAAATCTTGATTGAAACTATCCTACCAGGAATATGGGTACAAATTCTTCTCTGGCACTTATCCTTTCATGTTCATAGTTTCCTGACTATGAGCTTTAAAGAATCAATGACTTAGCAGGAATGTAGAAATAATCATCTGGAAAGAATATAGACAACCCATGCCATTCCCCCTGCCAGATTTCAGGGTCTTTCATTCAGATGTTTATCAGATGTATACTGGGTCCTATGCTAGGTGTGGGAAGCATTCACTTGAGAGGACTGCTTGGGATATGGGGTCCTAAAAAAAAAAAGGCAAAAGCTGAAGGCAATATTCTGTAAAGAAATTGAAATGGAGTTTATGTACAATGAGCGGTACTTGGCATAATGGCAACGTTTACAGAGGAGGTAAGTGGGCCTGAGGTTTGGGACTGAGCAGGCTAAATCCCCAGGTCTTCACTGTGTTATCAAATGAAATGGAGGTTGAGAAGGAGTCTCTTGTCTTTTCAAGAGAGTCCTCTCTATGTTTCAAGGAGAAGGATGGACTGAAATGCTCCACTGTGGATAAAGTCCCAGATGTGGGATATCTTCATAGTACCTAGATTGGTAGACAGATTTGGATTGGAAGAGCTGTGTGGAACCATAGATCAGTTTTTCTGGAGAATAATTCAGTGAGGTTTGTATGTGATAAAGAACCCCTGGACTGTAGTGTGACCAGAGAAAGGGAGCTGGGTGATAATCCAGTCAAAAAAACTACCAGGCATGAACTTGGGCATGTACTGAATCAAGACAGAGGGAACCCTTTGATCAAAGCCCCAAACTCTACTTTGTGGCTAATTTGATGAGAGGGCAATTCTCTGCTAGCTAGGAGAATTAACTTGTCTTTTATAAGTCTACTAGACCTTTTTTATTAGAACATTTTGTGAGTTTCCCTGATGAAGCACCTCCCTTTGAACATCTGCAGAACAGTACCCATGCAAACTCTGGAAACATGATTATGTAGATCGGTGCTAATTTTCTATTTAATATCTTGTCATAGGAATTTAATAATAGTCTATCATTATAGGGTTAAAGTGTGAGTACAGAGAGTACGGACAGCCCTTCACAGCACCATTTTCTAACTCAGTGACCTTAGGAAAGCCACTTAAATGTGCTTTAACCCCAGCTTCTTCCACTGTGTAACGGGGACACTAGAACACAGAATATTATATGGTAAGGCCTGCAGGCCAAACCTGGCCCACTGTTTTTATAAATAAAACTTTCTTGGAACGCAGCCATACTCATTAGTTAGTGTACTGTGGATGGCGGCTTTGGCCACACAGTGGCAGAGCTGAGCAGTTGCCAGAAAGGCCATGTGTTCAGTAAGACCACACTGACTCTTTACAGAGAAAACATACTCACCATTTCCATAAGGTTTTGCCACCTAAACCATTTTGTCATCTATAGAGTCCCATACCATAAGGCACTACTCTTACGTAACTATGGGAAACCCTTGGTAGGCCACAGAACACATATTACAGGGTGGTATGGCTCTTGGACAGCTTGTGAAAATATGACAATGGCCCAAATAAAAATTCAGTTGCTGGCAGAGTAGAAATGCAATACTCACAGTGTCAAGGTCTCGTTGCACAGTCCCTGAAATGCGTTCCCAGGGATTGAGGTCATGTAAGGGTTGTCTGTAATTTCACTGCACAGGAGGACAAAAACACTTGGTGAAAAACATGGTTTCCTTCTGGAGTTGCGTTCTTGCAGCATATATGTGCTTAAATACACAACCTGATGCAATTCTGTTTAATATTATTTTTTTGTAAGTTTCTTTGATGCTTCTTAGCCACTGGTGGCTCCATGATCCAGTGAGGTGGTGAGACCTGTTCTAGATAGACATATACTCAGAACCCCAAACGTGCAGGAAAAGAGTGAGCTTGGGGTGTGGGCTGAGGTCCCTGATATAATCCTCCTTTGCAAGAGGAGCACATGGGGTCACAGATTTCTGATGAATCTGCAACATATGCTTTGTCCATATCAACCACAGTTTTCTAGATGTATGGAACCTCTAAAAAATGTCAGTAGAACAGGATCCATGGATTTCATTTCATGATTAACACTAAAGTACCCTCCACTTGAAAAACACTGCCAGGAAGATGGTCCTGGAGAGCATTTCTATGCCTGTCTGGGTGCTGGACAACTGCCTGTATTCTGAACTGAGCTCCTACTGCACCAAAGAAGCATGGTCATTTTTTTCTAGCAAATTCCAAGAGTTTGGATCTTGTCACTCCACATTTTGCTGATTCTGCAGTGCAGACTGAACCTGTAGCTGTCTCTGCCTTTGTCTGTACATGCTGTACCTTCACTTCTGTACAGCTAGGTAAGGTCCTTGACTGTGTCATGGGCTTTGGCAAAGAGCACACGGCCAGCCGTCAGCAGTCACGGGAAGTAGTTTGAGCACCGCAAGTGTCTGCTCCCTGGGGCTCTGCTCAGACAAAATCACTTAGGTTTTCTATTCCTGTTTCCTAAATTATAGAATGGAAAAATTGTATTTCCTTTCATGTCTGATAAGGTGCTTGGGAGAAGCAAATGCGATAATGCATGAGGAAGTGTTTGAAAAGATGTCAAAAGTTATGTGAAAAATGAAGTATCATCAAATTTCCCTTGTATTCAATCACTCCAACAGCAAACAAACCTGCTATAATTTCTCCCATTAAAAACAAACAAACCTTTTCCTCTGACCCAATATCCCCCATCTACTGATACGTTTTCTGCTCCTTCTCCACAGATTTTGTTATGGCGATGCTCTCTCACTTTCCCCCTTTGATTCTTTCTTGAGCCCACTCTGACCAGACTTCTCTGCTCCCCTGGACCTGTTCCTATCAGAATCACCAGTGCCCTGTGTGACTAAACACAACGGCCACTTTTCAGTCTTTGCCCCACTTCACCCAGTGCCTTTGTCGCAGCTGATCACGGCTTCCTCCATGAAACTATTGTTTCTCTTGGTTTCAACCAACCTCTCTGGCTGCACCCTAGTTTTTGTGAATGACAAATAAAATACTGCCAAACGTTACCTGTGTGCATACTTACAGGATAAAGAACACATCAGTGGAATAAACTTTGGTCAGGTCAGGGAACACCCTAAGTCCAGTGTTGAAAATGCCACTGAAGTACGTGAAAATAAAAAAGAAAAAGGATAGAAATAAGGTAAGAAAATCAACACATAAGAAGCAGAATAATGTAATAGCTGAAGGCACAGGTTTTCATATCAGACTGTAGTCAAATCCCAACCCCTTTATTAAATATCTGAGTGACACTGGGCAAGTTCTAACCTCAGATGAGATGACCCTCCCTCAAAGGACAAGAATCTGCCAGTCCACCCGCATCAATACATCTTTTCTGTTCAGAAGAATCTGGGGATTGTTTGAAACAAGTGGGATTCCTAGAAATAGAAATTCAGGTTTCTTTGGTGTGTGTGTATGTGTGTCTGTATGTGTGTGATTTCCTTGTTTTAATTGGAAGACATTATGTGGTGGGAATGGAAAAAGGAGAGGATGGGGCATGAGGACAATATAATTACTCAACTTCAAGTCAAGCTTCCTCTTTTGAACTCTATATTGTGTTCATTATTTTGCCAAGAATGGTTTTCCCATGCAGTCATTTGGGGGCACCCTGACAGCAGTACCATGTAAAAACTAGGTCCAGACAAGGAAAAAAATCAGTCAAAGACAATGTCTTCACTTTCCAAAGTTTGTGTCATTCAAGACAAAATGTCAAGATTAAAAGGTGTACATAAAGAAGCATGAATACAAAACTTCTCAGCCTCCTGATGTGCACATTTAGTTGTTTTAACATTTGTTGCAGCCAGTTGAATGTAGGTAGTGGAAACAGATTTTCCTGAAAGGCTTGTCATGACATAGGATGAGACCTAGACACTACCAGGAAAGCCTTAAAGCCTTCTCGTAGAGAAAACTAGTTCCAACGATGTACCTTCCCAGGCCACATCTGCCCTGACTCCTTCTAGGGGGGAAGGCATAGGATTTGAAGAGGAAGCAGGAGTCAGAGGTCCTGAAAAGACCAAATGGAACCTTCCAGATAACAGCATAAAGAGGTAAGGTTCCATAAGGAATATTTGAAGAGGCGCAAACAAAGTAGTTCAATTGCAATAGGGGCTCATATGGAAGAATAGGGGTGGGGGAAGGCCCAGGAGGCAAGTGAGGACCATACAGGAAAGGGCTGGAAGTACCAGATTAAGAACCAGCACATCTCTCTTCAAAAATCCTAAACAATTCCATCTCCTTTTTGATTTCTCATCTAATTACTTGTACTTCCCCCAAATAATATAAACGCTTCTCATTTGTCACTTACCATTATTCTCCTGTAGGAGAGAAACTTTTCACTTTCATATACAATATTTTCCCCAAATATTGGTAAGCTTCTGAAGACAAGGGTAATGTTTTATTATCCTATATGTTCCCCACAGAGCCTTACATAAAGTAGGGGACCATCATATTAAATAGATTGATTGATTGAAACTCAAAGTCCATAGAGGAGTGATTACCTTGTCCCATATGTTCTTATTACCCCCCAGATATCCCTTCCAGCCACATACCCCATCAATGTGTTCTATTCTCCCAGCATCACCCATTCCCACCTCTTCAATACTGAATATTTTTAGTTCCCCCATTGAACTACCTAGTTTCATATTTTTGTGTCTTTATCATGCTATTCTAACTACCTGTATTTCTCCTCCTCTCCCCCTTCTTTGCCTGGATAACTTCTATTCATCCTTGAAGACTTATTTCATAAAATATATAGGGATATACACTTTTATTTAAAAAGCCTTAGATTGAAATAAACTAACTCATTAATAGTGATTATTTTTGAATATTGGGATTAAGGTCAATTTTTATTATTTTTTTCCTCACAATGCTTTTGTGTTCTGTTTTTTATAATGCATGGGATCAGGAAAGAAGAGTTCTTCCAGCCAGTGCCTAGAGGACCCGAGGCCATAGAATACACATTCACTGAACACATTTTTATTGAGCACTTACTCTGTGCTGAGCAGTAAAAATGCAATAGAGAACAAAAATGCTGTGGTCTCTGCTCTCATGGAGGCTATGTTAGCTCATAAAGGGTCACCAAAGCAAAGCAGTAAGTGCTGACCCTTCCATTTTGTTCCCCAACCTCCAAGAGATTGGATTTTTCCCTTTATAGTTTTTTGGGTGGCCGTGTAATAGTCACTGTCATTTTGCTGTCATACTCTTCATTTCCTAGTAAAATTGACCAGTGGGCTCTCAGAGTTTTTGTTTTATTCTGTTTTGTTCTGTTCTGTTATATTCCATTTAAAGACTATATATACACAGTGGCATCTTCTCCCTCATGTCTCTTGGAGCAGGTCTCTGGTCCTGGCACTCTGTGCTGAACTTTCAAGTAGGGCAGGGAAAGGGCAGGAAGTCAGTCATAGGACGTAATTTGCCTCCAGGCCATACAACCCTGAACCTACGCTAGCCTACCTCAGCCCACAGAGACTCCTGGCAGACAACAGCATTATAATTCTCTTTCTGAAAAAAAGGAAGGATGGGATATGAATAATACTTACAGGAACTTCAGAAGCGGGAGCTCTTTGAGGGCACCGGGGTCAATGTAAGTTAAGCTTCTGGTATTCCGAATCTCTCTGTACAAGTTACAAGAAGCACGTAACCCATAATACACCCATTTCTGCTCTTATCAAAGGTAAAACATGAATTAGGTTTAACAAATGTTCATAAGAAGAGTACACATTCATGTGGTGCCTCAGGGACTTGTTTCTGCCAGGATCAGTCCATCAACAACAATCTATTCCTGGCTTCTCACAGGGACATGAGGGCTATTCAGCCCTCTCCCATCACTGACTTTGTTTCAGTCTCTTTGAAATTGTGGCTGACCTTTCTTTTAATTGTAGTTCTCAGAGCCTTTCCCCCCACCCCCAACCCCCTCTAGGTTTAAAAAGAAAAGAAAAGTCTCCAGTGGTTTCTTGAGATCAGGTGTCTTTGTTAGGAACAATAGCAAGTATCCTGGCCTTGGAGCGGTAGGTTGACTGGATTGCATAATGATAACAGCACCGCAAGGAGGCCGCAGACTTCCTGGTCAATTGCTGTTTCAGAGGCAGTGGGTGAAGTGAGTCTTCACAGTTTACTTGAGCTGATTTTTCTATGACAGTGATTTAAGACTGTTCAGCACATGTGGTATGATATCATGTATGTCTGTAACTTATATACTTAGGTTTATATACATGCATAGTTAACAGTGAATTAGAGTCTGTTAGAAATAGGCTCTCATTGGCAAAATTAGATGTATTCCACATATATAGATAGGTTAAAAGGCTTTAAAGGCACTCCCTATGTTTATATGAAGAGGAAAGTAGAGCCCAGTAAGACCTGTAGCCTTTCCCCTTCTGGATGGCATCTAAGGCTTGATTCCTAAAGGAACCTGCATCCAGTTACTGATGGTACAACCAGAAGATTTAGAATCTGGCCTTTGGAATTTTTTGAAACAGTTTTACAGAAGGAGAATTTCCAAAAAATTCATGCATTGCAGTTATATATTAAATGGTTTTTAGTAAACTTACAGAACTGTACAACCATCATTACTATCCACTTAAGAACATTTCTATCAATGACAAAAGTAATCATATGTCTATTTGCAGTTAGTTCCTACCCCCTGCCATGCCTAGGAACCACTTATCTGATTTCTGTCTCTAAATTTGTCTCATCTGGACGTTTTACCAGATGGATCATAAATATGTAAACTCCTGTGTCTGCCTTCTTTCATTTAGCATAAAGTCTGTGAGGTTCATTCACAATGTAGCCTATATCAGAGGTATGCTCTTTTTTATTGCTGAGTAGTCAGATGGATCTAAGATCAAATCTTGGTTCTGCCACTCTGGCTACATGACCTTGGGCAAGTTCCTTGACCTCTTTGAGCCATAGTTTCCTCATCTGTAAAACAGGGACAATAAGAACACCTCCTTCATATGACTCTTGTGAGGATTAAATAGTGTCCATAAGGGGTTTGATATATGGCTTAGCACAGGGAAGGTTCTGTAAATGATGATTTTGTTATTGTTATTTATTTTTATTGTTATTCTCTTGAGTGGAACGAAAGCTAGAGCAGACATCAGAGGCTTGGGGTAGGAGGTGCTACAAAGCTCATACAAAATTAAAAACAAAACACTAGGTTTGGTATTTGACTAAGAACACTGAGTATGAAACAGACCTTGGAAAAGAGGATGGGATTCACTCTAAGAATAGAAACCATCTATTCCTTCCCCCACCTCTGCTTACTGTCTGTATTAATATAACCTTCTGGTCCATTGTCTTTATTAGCATAACTTTTGCCAAGGTAAATAACTTTATTGATTATTATGGGAACTTCTTGAAAGATGCATCAATGCATCAACTGTTTACATCCCAAGACTCAGAACCAACCCCTCACCTCAAAATCTTTGCCTTGATGTGTCCACTAATTCTAAACTATCATGATCTAACCTAACCAAGGACCCTGCATGGAAAGGCCCACTTTAAACTAGATTTTAAATTTTGTCCTGGTTTGAAACTAAAAGCCTTGTATCCCCTTGTCCCAGGTAAACTGGGACGGTTGGCTACCTCATGTACAATCTCATAGCTGTCTCACCTTGCTCCTCCGAGAGACCGTATCAGACTCTGCCAAGTCAAGACGGTCTCTGTGCACTGTGAGCAATGAACTCCTTGTCAGAGCTTTGCATCTGGGGAGGAGGGTTCAAACTGCTGTCAATCAAACGTGAATTAGAAGAGTTTGAAAACTGAACTGTGATTTGCAGTTTGGAAGACTGCTCCAGGAGATACTACTGTTGAGAAAGCAGACTTCAGTGAGTGGCCCAAGAGAATCTCACAGTTCTCTGAATCAGCTGTAGAGCTAGAGAATGAAAGGGAAATGAAATACTGCTGCTGGTAACAGCTGATTAAATGAGGCTGGCGATCTACATGGCACCTGTAAGAGAAGAGGTGGGAGAGGCCACAGGGAGAGACAAGGAAACACAGAAGAGGAGATGGATTTCTTGGAGAAAACGTAAGAGAAAAGAGTAAAAAAAGATGGACAAGAGATACCACAGGAAAACACCAGGGGAAAGAAGCTGTTTCCTGAGGTAAGAAGACAGCTTAATACTTGCTAACAAGTGACTTAAAAAAAAATTTTCTGCTAAGAGAAAGATAATGCTATATGACATCATTTATATGTGGAATCTAAAAAAAGTCAAACTCAGAGAAATAGAGAGTAGAAGGGTGGTTAGGAGGGGCTGAGGATTGGGGGCATGGAGGAAGTGGGGAGACATGGGTCAAAAGACACAAATTTCTAATTATAAGATTAACAAATTCTGGGCATCTATGTACAGCATAATGGTTTTACCTAGTAATACTGTATTATATACTTGAAAATTGCTAGGAGAGGTCTTAAATGTTCTCCCCACAAAAAAGAAATGGTAATTATGTATCACGATGGAGGTGTTAGCTAATGCTATTGTGGTAACCATTTTGCAATATGTAAGTGCATCAAATCAACACATTGTACACCTTAAACTTAAACAATGTTATATGTCAATTACATCTCAATACAGCTAGAAAAATAAAATCTCTGCTGAAGCAAAGAAGGTGGGGGGCCATGGACTGCCAGTAATTTGCTAAATGGAGACCAATCATGTCAGAAGTAAATACAGCTGGTGGAACATTGCCAAAGATAGGAAGCAGGAAGGAGTGGAGGGAAGGCCCAAAGAACCTCTCATAAAGAGGAGAAGGCTGAAGGAGGAGCCCACGTTTGAATGAGTTTCAAGCATGCCTGGGAGGGTGACTATGAATCACACAAATTTGAGTTAAGCAATGAGGTCCCAAGTGTGCAGGCGGCTCACTGGGATGCCCGGGCATGGCTTCCTTCCAGTGTCCTGGGGTCCCCTCCCCGTTCACTTATTCACTGGGCACCTCCACAGTTAGATGGGACCAAGGGAGAAGAGAAAGTTCTGGACTCGCACAGAGCGAGCACACTGAGTCACAATGAGATACCTGAAGGGAAGCCTCCCCAGGCTGCGTGGTTGGACTTTTCAGAAATACAAATGCAAATGATGTGTAAGACTATGTTGTTTGAAACAAGAAACTAAATACTAATATTAGCCAAAAACCTAGTTCTCGGCCAGTCCGCAGCTTCTTTTCAACTCTTACTTCAATCTGATTTTCATTTTTTTTCTGGTCTGCCTTTAAGTGCCGATGGTTCAAAGAAAATGGGAGGCGGGTCACTCTGACTGACCAGGTCTGTTGGCTCTAGTCAATAGAGTGCAGAGAGTCAGTTAGACAAGTTATCATTGGACATTTATTATGTGCAACTTTACTGTGTGCTCCAGAATGTAAAGGGAAGTAATAACTAATTATTTACCTATGTTAAAAACAAGATGTGTATATTTTGGCAAAGCCATGATTTTGTTGCTTTAAATGCTTTAAGTGCTTTAGAGAAACAAGGTGAAAACTGGGACTAGGAATTAGGTAAATCAGTTTTAAAGTAACATTTTATGATAGGCTTTTATCATGGAATAAATCAACCATGTTATATTTAACATCAAGTATTAATTTCAAGATGAATGCATACTGAAGAAGCCTTAAAATTTATTTCATCTGATACAAGGATAATACATATACCTTGTAAAAACTTTTAAACAGTTCACATTGAAAAGATGTGAAATCTCCCATTATTCCATGATCCAAAGAAAATTTGTCTTTTTCTCTATATAAGTATATCTTGATTTTTAAAAATAACATTATGTCAAAAGTATTTCCTCTGAGATTAAATAGTCTATGACAGCAGATTTCTGATGGTTGCTTGGTAGTTCATATTAAACTATTCTCCTAGCTAAGCATATGGGTAGTTTCCAAATTTTTGCTATTATAAATTAACTTTGAGGCAAATGGCTTTTTGTGTAAACTTTTTCTCACTGTTTATTTTATTAAGGAAAATTTATAGAAGTGGAATTACCTGGTGAAAACTATAAAGTCTGTCACAGCTCTTAGTGTATATTAGATCCCTAACTTCTAAAATCCTGATTTTTAGACTAGCACTCACTTTTCAGTAACAGTCTATAAGTTCACAGAAAAAGTTATTACTACATTATCAAGGCTTTTCAATGAGAAAACTCTTAATGATTCTACTTTGACAATTATCAATGAAGTATTTTACTACTAACTTTCCATTATATAACTGGGAAAAAATAATCTCTAATGGAACAGTGATATTCATGAATTTGATGACCTTTTAATTTACTGATAAATTAAACAATTATAGATGTTAATTCAAAGAGGGCTTATAAATATGCAGTTTTTTGAAGCAAATGGAGGAGAATGTAAGTTAACAGCAGAATTTTCCACTAGAAATAGAACATTATAAAAGTGATTTTCCAAATTGCCTGGAAGATGTATATAGCTGTCTTTATAACTGTTTAATGATAACCTCCGTAAGTCCACTTGATTCATTTAATGATCAGCAAAATTATTATCACACTATCTGCTTTAAATCATGTATTTTCCCTATCCAGTTGTAGGATTTTTATTTACTTGTAATTTAAAATAAAATCCATATAAAAGTAAAAACATTCTTTTGCAGGCAGCATTTTCTTTAACTATTTATGCTTTTAATTAAAGAGATACGGTTTTGCATTGATTTTGGACACAGACACTCTTAGTTTCAAATTCTGACTCCAAAATTTCTTAGCAGAGTAAACTTGGGTAAGAGCCCTGTGAGGGATGTATTACCATCTTCATTTTACATAGTGGAAACTGAGGCTTAGTGACACTGAGTGGGACAGTATATGTGAAGCACATTTAGCAGAATGCTTGCCCCAAAAAGGCATTCAGAATTGATAGTTATTAATAGGGGTAACAGTAGCAATAGTCTATATGCTTTTGGCTTCTTTATAGAGGAAATGAAGTAGAAGGTGCTAGTGGCCAGTATTTCATCATTCCAGGTACAAATCTTTATCAAATGTACACTTTTGAGTCTAAACAGTATCCTAGCTGAAACTGATTTGTATGCACTTAGGACCTTCAAAAACTTACAAAGAAACCTGCCGTTTGTAGTTTTCACTTATCAATCCTCAATGTCTTTTACCCTTTGTTAGCTGATACATAATTGCTACTTCTCTGGCTATCTATTGTTACATAACAAATTACCCCAAACCAAGTCACTGAAATAACAACCATTGTACTATAGCTCACAATTTTATGGATTAAGATTTTAGGCAGTGCTAATTTGGGTGATTTTCTGCTCCATGTGGAACCCACTGGGATTACCATTGGCATTTAGCTGCCTGGATCAATCTGGATGTTCCAAGGTGGTTATGTCTGGCTTTCTGATGGGGATTGTAGAAGGCTAGGCAATGGGCCCTTCTCAATCTCCGTGTAACCTCAGAACCACCCCATATGGTCTACCCATCAGTGTAGTTCGACTTCTTACATAGTGGCTCAAGGCTCCGAGAATCTAAAGTGCCAGTTCTTTTTAAAGACTGGGCTTGAAGAAACCCTCTTACACTGTTGTGGGACTGGAAGTTGGTGTTGCCCCTACAGAAGGCAGTATGGAGTTTCCTCAAGAAACTGAAAATAGAAATACCATACAACCCAGTAATTCCACTCCTAAGAATTTACCTGAAGAAAACAAAATCTCTAATTCAAAAAGATACATGCATTCCTATGTTTGTACTGCATTATTTACAATGGCCAAGACATGGAAGCAACTGAAGTTTCCATCAGTAGATGGATAAAGAAGATTTGATACACATATACAATGGAATATTTTTCAGCCATAAAAAAGAAAGAAATCTTGCCTTTTGTAACAACGAGGATGGACCTAGAAGGTATTATGTTAAGTGAAATAAGCCAGGCAAAGAAATACAAATACCATATGATTTCATTTATATGTGGAATCTAAAAGCAAACCAAAACAAATCAACAAAACAGCAACAGACTCATAGACACTAAGAAGTGATGGGTGGTTACCATGGGAGAGGAGTTGGGGTGGGTGGCTGGGAAGGGTGAGGGGAATAAGGAGCACAAAAATCTCAATCATAATATAAGTTGGTCACGGGGATGGTAGTACAGCATGGAGAATATAGTCAGTGGTTCTATAACATCTTTCTATGTTGACAGATAGTAGCCACACTGGTAGGGGTGAGGATTTAATAATGTCTGTAACTGTTGAACCACTGTGTTGTATACTTGAAGCCAATACAATATTGCATATCAACTATACTCAATAAAAAAAGGCTCATATGCAATATGGAAACTGGTATAATAATCCTTCTTGGTAGATTATAAGTGGAGGGTGCATATTGTGATCCCTTGAGTAGCCACAAAAAATACTACAGAGGGCTAAAAAGTTAGTAGAGGAGATAGAAGAGATTACTAGAAATAAAAACAAAAGCAAAAACAACCTGATTCATCCAAAAGAAAACAAAGAGGAATAAAAGAACAAAGAACAGAGTAGACACACAGTAAAGAACTAGAAAATGGTAGACATAAATCCAACTATATCAATAATTATAGTAAGTGTAATAGACTAAATACTCTTATTAAAAGACAGAGATTGTCAGATGATATAAAAGCGAAGTCCAACCATGTGATGTTTACATAAATGTACTTTACATATAAAGATATAGTTATTGAACTCCTTTTTTTTTTTACTGTAAAATAATAACTACTTCAGAGAACTGTTGTAAGGATTAAATGAGTAGATATGTATTAAGCATTCAGCACAGTGCTTGGGCCATGGTAAGTTCTCAGGGACAGCTAAATGTGTCTGATCAGTCATTTTTTTTCATTATTTCAGACTTGTCTTCTCTTTCGTTATTTTAAAAGTGCATTTTCAGATTATACCTAGTTGTTCTGTTTTTTTGGTTTTAGTTTGATGGTTTCTTCACAGTTTGGTGTGAGTGATTAGCACATAAGCACACTGCCTTATGGGAACATTTATTATTATCTTTTCACATTTGCTTGTTATCACAAATTTTAATAAGTTCTGTAAAACAGAAATAAGGGATTCAATGATAGATCCAAGTGGAGGATTTAAATGAGATGTGGGGTGGGATTAGGGTATGTTTAAGTAATATTTAGGATGAAAAAATAATGATTCAATAGAGTTAACTAGGCAGAGAGAGAGAGAGAGAGAGAGAACTTTCTAGACAGAGGCAAAAGCGTATGGAGGCCTTGAGGTGGGGAGGATCCCGGACTGTTGAAGGACCTAAAGAGCACTGTGTGCAGGACCGGAGTGAGATGAGGAGGCAGAGGTGGGCAGGGCCAGCTGAAGTCCTGGGCCTGGAGTTTGTGTTGAGGACTTTGGATTTTTATCCTAAAAGAAAAGTCACTCTGGTTGTTGTACAGAAGCAAACTTGAGGAAGCCAAAACTAGAAAGACCAGTTAGGCTATGAAATTAGTGTAGTCCAGTAAGAGATGATGGTGGCTAGGAGAAGAAGCAGTGGAGAGGAAGAGGATACATATTTTAAAAATCAGGGTAGTAGAATCAACAGGATGTAGCAAAGGACTAGAAGTTGGTGATGAGGAAAGAAGGTATAGTGATACCCCTCAGGTATCTGGAATTTGCAGTAAGATGAATGGAGGTGCCATTTACTGGCTCAGCAACTATCGGAGGAGTGGTAGGCTTCAGGGGGAGAGGTGGCTTCAGGGGGAGAGGTAGGCTTCAGGGGGAGAGGTAGGCTTCAGGGGGAGGGGTGGCTTCAGGGGGAGAGGTAGGCTTCAAGGGGAGGGGTGGCTTCACCAGGAGAGAGAGATTTCAGTTCAGGGTTATTTAAATAGTGAGATATATGTCAGACGTCTGAGAGAAGATGTCAATACACTAATAGGAAAATGGCCCAACACTAAAAAGAGAGGCCTGAACAAGATACAGAAATTCGAGAATTGTTGAATAAGATCACATGTGAGAGAATAAGAAGCGGACAAAGGGCTGTGCCATATGGGGTAAGGAGACAACCAGAAGAAGAGAATGAGAAAGACTGAGCAGCTTAATAGGAAGACAGTCAGGAGGGTGTATCACAGAGGCCAAGCAAGGAGGTTCAGATTAGAATGGAATGATCCACTATTTTGAATCCTGTGTGTAGCTGTAAGATATAAGAACCACAGTTTTAGCACAATGTTGAACTTACTGTATTTATTGAGTGAATGGGTAGCTTGTTATCTTTGGAATGTCATTTCTAGGTCACTAACAGAAACAATTTCAGTGCTTATTTTCTATCACTCCAATTCCTATCACAAAATAAATTCTAAACATGAACTGGGAAGCCATCTCAGAAGCTCTATCAATACTTAGTTTCATGCCTTACATCCAAAAAACAGTTCTCAATTCTCTGAGGGAAGGTGAGTGATTCTTTAGATCTGTTTTTCTCATGCAAGTAGCATTATGTTTTATTTATAGTCATTGCTTAATAAATGATTACAAAATAAATGCAATAAATATTTGGGTGGTACACACCCAAGTCTTTACTTATCCTTTATGCTTTCTAAACCATTTGTTGATAGTAATGTCAGATATAAGGAAAACTTGAAGAATGTATGATGCATTATTCTCTTATTTTCCAAGATATTAGGCTCTTAACATCTCATATACATAAAAGAAATATCCTTTTAAAAATCCATTTTCAAACTCAGTTTTTAGTTATATATCTGATAATTTCTTTTGCTCTAGGAAGATACCACTTTTGCTCAGAGGGGGAAAATTGATATGTTTAAGAGAAATGTTAGCAAGAATCTCTATGGGAAAAAGGCCATAGTAAAAACTGAACAGTTGCTTCTAAGAGCTGCAGGTTTATATAGAGCTTTTGCATATTAGTTGCTTTGATTTTTATGTGAGAGAGGCAGAGAAGCAAAATGGTCTGGTAAATGAACATTATATTTGGAGTCTGGAGATTTAGTTTTGAATTTTTAATTGTTGTCCTTACTGACCTGGATTTTCAGCTTTCTTGGATACTGTCTACTTTCTTTGATTTTAGTTTACTGTGCCTTTATTAATATCTTGTGAAAGATACATAAATGATTTATTTTCAGCTTTCTTTTCTAATATACGTCTTTTTAAAGCTATATATTTTCCTCTGAGTATAACTTTACGGATTCCCACAGTTTCTGATTTGTCATTTTTTATTGTCACTTCAAATTGTTTTCTAATGCCTATTAATTATTTCTTCTTTGACTCATGGTTATTTTGAGGTATATTGCTTACTAGTCAGAGAACATGCTTGATTTTAGTTTTTGTAAGCTGTTGAGACGTACTTTCATGGCCCCTCATATGGTCAATTTCAATTAGTGTTCTGTGTATCCTTGAAAAGAATATGTACTCAGCAATTGGTGGATACAATATTTTATATAAGTAATAGGCACATTTTGTAAATATGGTGTTCAAATCTTCTATCCTTATTAATTTCTTATCAGTCTTATTATCTACCTTTTTGGCATGCATACTTTATCAGATAAAGCTATTATTAGAACAAATCCCTAATATGATTGTGGGTTATGTATTTTATGTTTTTAGATATCAATTTCTGTTTTATGTGGTTTGAAGCTATGCTTTTATAGAAACTCAAATTTATAATCATTGTATCTTTTTGGTGTAGTGATACTTTTTATTATAATAAAATTTCCCCTGTTATATACTGTAAGGCTTCATGCTTTATATATATTGGTATATTTATATCAATTTTTTCTGGTTATTGTTTGCATGTTAATATTTTTATCCTTGCTCTTTCATTATCTTTCCATATCATTGTACTTTAAGTGTGTCTTTTGTAAGCAGCAGATAATTTTTTTAAACCTATCTGGCAATCTTTGTGTTTTATTTGGAGTGTTTAGTCCTCTTACATTTAATGTAGTTAATGTAAATACTGATTAGTTGGGGTTAAAGCTATTATTTTTTCCAGAATCTCTTTATTTCTTGTAATTTCTTGACCTTTTTGTATCAATTGATTTTCATTATTCCATTCCTCACTACTATTATCTTGTTATCCATTCTTTACAATTACTTAGTTGTTGCCTATGGATTAAAACATTTATTCATTATATTTAAAAATCTAATGTAAGTTAGTACTTTTACCATTTCTCAGACAATGCAAGGACCTTAGAACACTTTAACACTATTTATAATTCTTCCATCCTTTGTTTATTTGCTATTGTAAATTTTAGTTCTATGTATACAGGCAGTCCTTGCTTTGCAATATGCATGCGGTTCAGTTAACATTATTTAGTTGAATTTAAATAATAACTGACCCAACAAAATGATTCAAGTTTCAGTTACCACAATATATTAATTGTAAGTACTTACATAAAGTACAGACTTTGCTGCCAGCTCTTCTGTCCACACATCAGTATGTGAATAATAGATGCACATCATGATAGGCGACCAACTACAGCACTTCTTGCAAAGTCATTGTGTTTGGTCACTGGGCATCTGTTATTCAGCTCATGCACAATCAAGGGTGCAGTAGTGTTGCCTCCATGTCTTCCAGTGAAAAACCCAGATGGCATTTTATCCACATGGATAAATGAAAGAGGGAACTGACCACAAAATGGAAGTGCAGCAAAGAAGCGTAATAATGGTGAAAGTGACATCCGAATCAAATGGAGTCACAGAAGTAGCTGATTGCAGGAGTGTTGATGTGGCCACCATTTGAGAGACTTTAGATATTCAATAAGAAGAACTTAGTGAAGGCAAATTATTGACATAATTGAAAAAAGTGATTGTGAATGAAAAAGTGAACATGTCCCAAAAGAAATGATGCTGGCAAAAAAAAAAAAATCACATTAAAGGAATTCTTAGAAATATTCATGACATTGAAAGAGCAAAGGATTAAATATTGGAAGGAGATCTAGACCTAGAAAGAGTCTGAAAATTTGCCAAGGCATAACATGAGCTTTCTTGGAAGTTATAAAACAGAGAAAAAGGTGTATACTATTCAACCTACTCTTCGTACATTTTTTACAAGGAAATAAAACATTTTAGTTCTAAATGTTGTGTGCTAAATTAATACCAGTGTTACCATTTTCCTTTCCCTATACGTTTCTAACCAATAGGAAGAGTGATTTTAATGTCTTGAAAAAAATGTTTGGTAATCAAAATACAGTCATACTTTTTTCATCATTGAGTATTAAGATTGTGCCTTCAGCATGCACAGTTCTGTGATCCCGCACTGTCATGCAGAGCAAGGACTGCATGTATTTTAAACCCCATAAGACATTTTTTGGTTTGTGCAATCAAGGTTCATTTATATTTACCTTCTGTTGCTTTTCATTTCCTCCTGCACTTCAGTGCTATCATGTTGTATTATTTTCCTTTTGCCTTGTTTTATTTTCCTTTAACATGAACCTAACGGTGATACAGTCTCTCAGTTTTGGTTTGCTTGAAACATCTTTCTTTTGCCTTCAACTTTAAAGAAACTTTGTTGAATTGGCAGATATTCACTGTTGTTATTTTTGTTCTGCTCTTTGCAGATAGTTCTATGGATTCTATGATTTCCATTGAAAACTCAGCTATCATTTTTGTTTTTACTTCTTTAAAAGTATTGTGTATTTTTGCCCTCTGGCTGCTTTTTATGATTTTCCCTTTCTTTGGTTTTTAGTACTTGTACTATGACATGCCTTGCTGTACTCTTCTTTGTATTTATCCTTTTGGGGTTTGCAGTACTTTTTACATGGGTGACTTGATGCCCCTTATGAGTTTTGGAAAGTTCTCTTCAACTATTACTTCTCTCATTCTTTCTCTTTTCTTTTTCTTGAGATCCCATAGGTGTGCTATGCTTTTTGCTGTGTCATATATTTCCTATTTTCTTTTCTATCCATGCTTCAAGCTGGATATATTCTTCTGACTTAATCTCCTAGGTTACCAATTCTCTTTGAACTGTGCCTAATTTGTTTTTAAAAGCATGTGTATAGATTTTATTTCACTTATTGAATTTTTAAGTTCCAGCTTCCAGTTGATTCCAGTTATATTCTGAAATTATCTTGTCATTAAACAATTTGAGTATATTAATATACTTATTTTAAAGTCTGTGTCTGATAACTCCAACATTCGGATCTCCTATGGATCATTTTCTGTTTTTAGTTTTATCTGTATATTGTTTTATTTGTATGCCTGGTTATTTTTCTGTTGATTCAAAGGGCTTTATTCTTTCTGAAGGCTGATCTTTTCCCATTATCCAATATCTTTAGAATGAAGCTCTTTAGAGATCCCAGTTAGAAGCCTATGGTGTTTACTAGGCACCATCTTCCTTTGAAAGCCCTGAACACCAATTTTTGTTTTTCTAGCCCTGTGAGACTACCTGAATTTCTGTTCATCCCAGCCTCTCAGCTGTTGCTTATAATTCAGTGAATACATGATGAAGAAACAATTTTTTCTTGGGGGATCTTCTTCTCTCCCCCCAAATCTTTGCTGCCTTTAGAACACTTAAATACCTTTGAATAGATTTTTCTCCCATTCAGCTTCTCCAGTTGTTCTCAGAGCAGTGGTTGATCTGATTTAACCTTGCCTACCAGAGCTGGAAGCAACATTCCGATCCTCAGTGCGCTTGGAGACGTAAGAGTATTTAGTCAGACATTTATTGTGCAGATATTGTGGCTCTATCCCTTAGTAACTGTGACCTACAAAAACATTTAGGCTCTCTGAATTTGTTTTTCTTATGTAAATAATAGAAAAAATAATCTCTACTTGAAAGTTTTTTTTTATGTTAAATGAGGGTTAAAGGAAGAATATAAAATGTTTAGCATAATATCTAGAACATACTAAGTATTTATAGGTGATAGATATTTTATTTTTTTCATCAAGAAATACAGTTAGTATTTCATAATACATGGCTGCTGAAAAGAATGCAATGTGATTATTTATGTAAAACTTTTTAAAGATGGTGATGTCCAGAGAAATAAAAACAGACCATTTATAACATACATTGACTGGTTTTAGTTTCCTAGGCACTGGACTCAATGCTTGCATGAAACCTATCATTCAGTATTTGTAATAACCCTATGAAGCTGGCATTCTTGTTACCTTTGTTTTACAAAAGAGGGAACTGAGGCTAGGAAAGATTACATGACTTGTTCAAGATTAGATAATGAGTAGGAGGAGAAGCCAGGGTTCAAACCCAACTCTGACCAACTCCAAAGCCAGATTTCCTAACCCCATAACTGTCCCAATATCATAGAGCTACATTACTCTTTCCTCACCGCGAGGGAAAATGTTAGTTAACTCAGACCTTGGAATCAAGTAGGTAGTCAGTAAATAGTTACTGACTTATCGATATCCACACCAACAAAATCCGCTGACACAGCATTAATAGAATGGAATTACAATTCACGAAGAGGACTTCTAATTTTGTCTTGAACCTCTAACCATGGAAGTGAGAATTAGGATGGGTTAACAAACTAAGAATGAGAACAACTTAAGAATTTAGTCATAACAACAATTTTTTACCATGGTCTATAAACCAGCTATTATAGACTGGCTATGGCTGGGGTCTTTGCTACACTTTTCATTGTACTTACATGTGAGTTATTTTACTCAAATTGTAGAAGGAATATGATTCCAGCCGCTGCAGAGTTGCATCTATTGACAAGTAGCTGAATGTCACAAAAATATAAGAAAAAGTAGAAAGTTAGTACAGCTGTGAACTCCAAACATACCATTAATTTTTATGCAACTTCTTTGTCATGCAACATGTGCAACACTCATGATTTCTCCTAATTATGTAAAAAATTAGTTAAGAGAGTTTCAGATCCTGTGATATCTAAAAGTTTTCCAAGACATTAAGTCCTATTCATTCTTCAGTTTTTATTCAAATGAGACTTCCTTTAGACGCTTTTCCTGAATTTCCTAAATAGGTCAAATGTCCCATAGTATATCTTCATAGCACTATGAATTTTTTTCACTAATTATCACAGTGCAACTTTCCAGTTGGTTGGATGATATTTATTTATGCTGTCTGATCAGACTGTATGTTCACTGAAATGGATAATTGTTTCTGTTTTGGTTGTCACTAAATCTTGAGTGTCTATCTTAGTGCTTGGCATGTAGTAATCTCTCTATAAATATGTGTTGAATGAATGAATAGGTAAGTTACTTAAAATAACAGAAAATGAATGACATTAGAAAAAAACACAAGAATGAAAAAGAGGTCTTTTTAATGGAATACCAAATAGCATGGATTTAGAAATGTAGTTTCAAAGATAAACAGAAATCCACCATTCTCTAGTGGAACATTCCGTAGAGTGGTGACTATATATCCTCTCAAGACTTTTCTTGATTTTGATGAGGCTGAAAATTAGAGACTCATTTTGAACTTGTAAGAAAAAGATAACTCAAAAGTATTAAGTACTGAAAAGGAGAAAAGAGAACTTTTAAATACAACTGGTCAAGAATACATAAGGAGTGATGATTCAAATAGTCTCCTCAAATTCCATCTTGTGATGAGGGTGACTAACACAGCCAAATTCAATGAGTGCTTTTTATTGAGAGATATTTCTATGACATTTGGGGAAATTAACTGATGGTGTCCACCTGTAGCAATAGCAGAGACTCTCAGCCCTTGCCATACAATTGAACTACCTGGAAGGCTTTTAAAATACACAGATGTCCAAGACCTGGTCCAGGATAATTATATCACAATTTATGAGGCATGGGCAAATGCTTATTTTAAAAAGCTTCTCAGGTGATTGTAATGGGAAGGCAGGGTTGAGAACCATTAGCCTACAGTTTGTATTGAATCTGCCAGTAGAATATTTTCATTAATACAATATTTGTAAGAGGAGCTCTGACTGTTCCATTTACGTTTTTACCATGGTTACTATGAATGTCCTAATGGTCGTATACTTTCTGTTTTCAATGATCTATTTTCTAATACAATTATTAGGTCTTCCAAGCCACTGCCACTGATAGATAACATTACATAAATTATTTTGATCCAAATAGTCTATCTGCAACTTAAAGGAAACAATGGCAGACATCAAAAAGAATTAACTTATTGTGTAGTTTGTGGGGACTTATAATGGATGAAGCTGAGCCATTTGAAGAACAACATTAAGTTTGAAGGCTGAAAACTTATTTTCCCAACTTTGCATCATATCCATTGCTCCAAAATATTTCCTGAATTTCTTAGTTTAGAAGTGTGAAGTTTTCTCAAGGTTTCAGTAGGATAGTCATTCTGCCCATGTCATCAAAACTGAATTTCCACTTCCTCCAGCTGAATGGTGCCTCCTGAGAAGGTGCTTACAGCTTGGTTATGAAGACAACATGTTGGAATCATTTATTTAGTGGGATGAAAGGAGTGACTAGTGACTTGTTTATCTCATTTTTATAACCAGGAAAAATCAGACCAAACCTCTTCCTCAAATTTCTTCTTAGCCTGTAAAACTTCTGTGATCTCCAGGTGGCCATATCATTTATCATCCAAACTAAGATATTTTTTAGTTAAAACAGGATTCTATTAATAATTATGCCTGAATAATACATAGGAATTTGTACTGTCCCAGGCAAACCTATCTAGGGCCACCCTGGTGATCTCTCCCTTACCCCCTAGACATACCAGTTTTTTAACTATTATTCATGGATCTGCATGTGCTTTCATTTAACAAACATCTATGAAATATTTACTGTATGTCAGCAAATGGGCATTGACAAAACAGACCTGGTTGCTAGCTTCAAGGAACTCACAGGAGTGGGAGATACAGACAGTTACAGGGATTCACATAGTGACAAGTGTGCTGATGTGGTTCAAGGAACACTTAACCCCGACTGGAGAACCCAGCAGTCTCACTGGGGCCTTCGAACCTGCCTGGATGTCTTATAGATCTCAGTCAAGCCTCTCTCTTTGATTGACCATCACTTTTATTTCAAACTCTCAAATTTCTAACTCTGCCAGCTCCATCTTTGATATTAGTAGGTAATATTTTAATAATTTGGAGAAAAGATCGAAACCTCGAAGTGAGAATTGCTTGGATTCGCTATTAATACGCCTTATAATTTACCTGTACCTGCCCTCTCTTACTACTGCTTTCTTGTTATAATGTAAAAGATGGCCATCTTCCTGTAGAAGGTCAGTCCCTCTGTTTGGATCCCATCCCCTCCTGCCTCCTCAGGGACCTCATGCTCTTAAGATTGTTTTTCTCCTTAGCCTCTCCCTCTGTACGGATGCCTTTCCTTGGTCCCAGTTACAACTACCTGATTAGGGCTCTCAAGTCTCCATCTCTACTCATAGCTCTCCCCTGTGCACTCCCACATACTCAGCATTCCTAGTCCTCCTTATTCCACTGTTTTGCTTTTTACCATATCCATTATTCTCTTTTACATTAGTACATGCTTATTATGTTTCCACCTCATTGTCTGTTTCCTTCCACACAAATGTAAACTCCACGGGAGTATTGATCTCTGTTTGTTCCCTGCGTACATATCTACCTCTTAGAGCTGTGATTGGCACATAGTAGGGGCTCAGTAAATATTATTGAATTAATTAGTAAAAAATTATGTCCATGTCCTGATGTGTATTGGACATATCTGCACGATGCCTCAAAGGCACCTGAAATGCTGTGTGCCCCAAATTGAACTCCTAACTTGTCCCCTGCCCTTCCATAGCAAGTCCACAGAAAACTTCTCTCTCAGCAAATACACTCATCAACCAGACAGGTATCCTTGTCAGAAACTTGGATGAAATTCTTCTCCATTTTCCTTTACCCCCAAATCAGTCAATTTTCAAATCTGTCAGTTCTCCCTTACTTATTTTCAAACCTGGCACTTTCTCTTTATCCCACTCAACCCTCACCACCGGATTCACCATGCTCTTCCCTGGGACACTGCATCAGCGTACCTCCTAGCTTTCTGTCTTCAGTCTTTCTCCCCACTTCAGCCCCCTTTCCATGGCACAGCCAATGGAGTGTTTCTAAAACATCTGGTGTGTCACTCCTTGGCTTATAGCCATTCAGGGGTTTGATCCTTTGGGAAGATTTCAGATTTCTTCTCATGGTTCACAAGGCCCTGCATGTGCTTATCCCCCAGTTTTATTTTTCCCTGTCACACCCTCCCAGCCTAAGCTCCAGCCTCAGCAAACTTATTTTAACTTCATGGATAGCCCAGCTTTTCCCCTTTGCTTAGAACTATCTTTCCACTTTTTTTTGGACAGATAATGCAGACTGCAAGTCAGGAGCCATTTTCCTCCAGGAAGTCTTCCCTGACCACCCCTCACCCTCCATCTAGGTGTTACCTTTCACATGAGGCCCATAGCACTCTATACCTGCCTCATCATGGCATTTTATCCCTCCTCTAGGAAGGAAAATGGAGGATCTATGAGTACTGTTAACAGTTGTATGTGAAGCATCTAGCAAAGTGCCAGGCACAAAGTCAGCCTCAATATGTATCTGTTGAATGAATGAATGAAGTAATTAATAGTCAAGCTGTTAGGACATCCAAGTGGAGACACCAAATAGGCAACTATATAAGGAATGGAAGGAAAGGAAGAACTAAGAGGAACTTTGAGGTGTTCACTTTACAGGCCACTAAATGGTGATGCTGTTAAAAGGAGGAGTAGAGAAGGGACAGTTTACGGGAAGTGATGAATATTTTGGATCCTCTGAAGTGCCTGTGGGACATCAAGGTGATGGTATTCGGAAAGAAGTTTCTAATGCAGGCCTGAATTGTAGGAACGAGTCAGGGTTAGAGATGTTCATTCAGGAATTAGTTGTATTATGTAACAGTGACACCGAAGGAATGGGAGGGTCAATTCAAGAAGAGGAGGATTTAAAGGAATCAGGACAAAATAAACAAAGAAAGAACCAGTAATTAAGGAATGAAATGAAGTGAAAATAAAGTGAAATGGCGATGAAATAGGAAGCCAGGAAAGGAAACTGAGGCAGAGTAGCCAGGGTAAGATGTTAAGGAGAGGGTAGGAGAGTGATACCAAGACAACAAAGGAAGCAAGAGCATGAAACAGGAAGGGCTGGTCAGGAAAATCAAGACTGCAGAGTTGTTGAGCTAGAATGGCATTTCAATACCACGATAAGTGCAATAGCCCATGATTGCCATTGTGGACTAGATAATTCTTGGTTGTAGGGGAATAGCGACGCCTTTACAGCGTTTGCCTTTACCCATTAAATGCTAATAGCACCCTCCTCTCTAGTTGTGACAAGTGAATATGTCAAATATCCCTGAATCACATAATAGACACTCAATTAATGGTCATGAAATGAAATAAATTTAGCCAGAATCACGCAGGCTGCTTCTGGTTATTATGTCATTTTGTGAGCCTGAATTATCTTTGTTGCTTGTCAGAATCAATTAAATGAAATAAAAACCTAGTTCATTTCATATGAACTACTCTTCATATGTACATGCAGATATACTCTTGGAGTCCTTGAGTATATAGCAGTTCAGTTTTCTACAGTTTAGAATTATTTTTAATTAAGTGACAGAAGTCTGAAATCATTGGCTACACTGATGACAAAATGTACATTTGTACTACTGGTGAAAAATGAATCTAGAATTGGTAACTAGTATACATAGACTAGAGATAGTTATGTAAATTTATATATGGATGAGACTCCCGGCTAAGGTTTTGCCGCCTTACAAGATATATTAAAATAAATTCAAAAATTATTAAATTCTCAAGACCAAATGAATTTAAATTTGCTTTAGGTTTAAAAAAACCATTTAGAATTAGGGAACAGAGATGTAGCAAAACAAATAAACATCTTGTATACAAGCTTTTCACGTGTCTTGGAAATGTAGATGTCACGGCTTACACAAGTACAATATATAATAAGTATTTTTCTTGATAGAGTACATTTAGAAAATAACATGTCACAGTTGCAAACTTCTCTTTATATTCAAAAGAATTACTTACATCCTGGAAATATTGGGCAGATTTGAAAATGCACGACTGGGAATGGTTTTCAGATGAGTCTCTATAAACTTCCTATGAAAATAACGGTTATACAATTACAGTTTTAATCACTGAGCTCTTCTATTAACTCACCTTAATTATAAAGAATACATTATTAGAATCATGTCAATCCTTATGATGAGTATGTCATTGGAAAAAAATAACAACAAACAACAACAAACAATAAAAATAATACTTGATGAAAAACATACAATTTATTCTCTAACAAAATAAGAATTGAGAGTGAGATTCAAATGCAAAAAGGAATGTTAAATTTCATCTTTGAAGTCGCAGGAAACTAGTATGCCTTGTCTAACACCAATTCAACTTGTTAACTGGAGGGCAGCATAATATATTCCTAAGTTTTTTTAGGGCTACTGAATTCATAGGCACTTGTCAATGGAAATGTCTTAGAACGCCATCCAAATATGTATTAAGAATATGTTAAGAGGATTAAATGCATTTGATATATCTTAAAGATTAAAAATAGTAGTATGATTTCAATCTGTGACCAAGCAAAATCTCTTCAACCTTGATCTTATCATCTACTTGACGCAGTTTGGAAATAACTGACTGATAAGGAGCTAATTCCTCTCAGGATTGTGACACCTTTGCTGCATGTGCAGCCTGAAGGCTGTGGCTTTCCTTCCAGTTTGCTTTTTTGGATACTTTTCAGATGACTGAGACAGTTTTCCCTTGTAGATAATGAGATATCTTCATGCATTCCAGTATGTCTCTCTACCTAGGTGCTCGATTTTTTACTCCCTTTCTTTATTGGAACTGTAGCTTGAATAGGACCTGCACGGAAAAGTCTGTATGTACCCATTGTCCTAAATCACTTTGCAAAAAGACAACACCTCACCACGACTACCATATCTAGGAGTCTGTTTTTGTTATTTAAATGTTGGAGATCACACATCATCCACTTGCTCCTTATTTAAAGATATTAGACTAAAATTGTGAATTTTTCCCTTCTAGATTGCAGGGGCATTTCTCAACAATTTATTTGATCTGTGCATTCTTTGAACTATTAATTTTTGCAGTGATTGAAATATATTTGGAACTTCTGGTTCTGGAACTTCCCCTCCCTCCTAACAACCAATGAAATGCTGAACAGACTGAAAAATCAGTAACTCTTCTTGGATGGGCAAGATAGGGGAATACATAGGGCAAACCACTGTCCCCAAGGTTGGAGACAGGCAGATGGGTACAGGGAGTCTCTGCTTCCCACATCAGAGACTCATCAGCAGAAACCACAGGGGGAAACAGTGCCAGGGCCAAAAAACCTGGACTGTGATTGATGAAGAGGAGAGAAAACACCTAGAAACCCTCATGAAGTTCACAGGCCAGAGGCACAAGCTCACTGAATGACTGAGACCGAATCAGAGAACTGTGAACACTTCTCCTCTGACATCTTAACTTCCAGGTTCCAAAAGCCTATTTATAGTAGTTCCATTTACCCCATCCTTCATGTCTGTCTGTTAAATGTATCTGTGACTTACCTAATCAGAGCAACAGCAGGGCCAAGTTAGTTTATGAAAGGACCTATTAGCTTAGGAGTGGGGGGAAGTGATGTGAATGACAAAAGGGCAGATGGTCATCCCTTTCCAATCCTTGGTGGTTCAGCATGAGGCCCAATGTTGCCTTAAGATATGATTTCAGAAATTCAGGTCCTGTTAATTAACCTGCCCTCCCTCACAGGGCTCCCACTTACATTCCCTTAATTGGATTGATAAAAAGCCTGTTGGCCCAGATTCAAGATTATGAGGTTAAAAAGATACAAGAATATCAAGTCATGTTTCATGTTGTTTTTATCAGATCTTCAGGTAACTTAATCTAGTCTTCGTAATACTAAAAGAGGTAAGGGTTTTTACATGCACATATTCACAACCATGTAACCTTCTGTATTTGATCAAGAGCTTATTTAGTCATGTGTTCAAACCTTTTGACATTTTTGACAAGCTTCCTCAAATCAAATTCTAAATAAAGTCTTCTTGACTTTGAACTCACTTTGAGATTTCCCAGAGGACCCCTGCAAAACAGACTTAAAAGAGCCTATATTATCACTTGCTCCTCCTGCGGCCCTTATGTCAATACTTAGGCCAAACGTAATGAGACTAGACTTATTTTTGCAAATAAAAATAGTCTTTGATCATCTTTGGTAGAAATAGAGATAATTGTAGTGAAAAATTTTGTTTCAGTAAAAAACTATAGCCCATCTTAATGGATGTTCATTAACTTTGAGCTATTTTCATCTCTTTAAACTGGAGAATGCCATTTTGTGCATTTTGTCAGTTATTAATGTTTCCAATTCTTTTTCCATCTTCCTGATTTGGCATCACTAAAAACTAAAACTACCCATTTCCCAAAGCCCTGTAAGCTGAGGCTTGATGCTGGTACTAATTTTAGGAAATCACCATACCAGATCAGGTATGGGCGCCATTTGTGCCTACTGCTGTGTGGGCCACTCAGCAAGTTCACTGGAACACTCAGTGCCACCACCAGAGATATTCAAACTGCGTACCCCAAATTTTATCAGTTGTTACTGCTTGCCCTTACTCTATCACCTATGAATGCTCTGAGCCCAATGTCCAGAAATCTTCTTGACTGACTGCCCTCTTGACTCAAAAGCTGAATTTGTAGTTTGTTCTCTAATTATTAACCTTTGTTTTCCTTTTATTTCCATAGAAATGTCCTCATTAAATGTCTGATTGCTAAGACCATACAGAGGCCTGCCACAGGTGGGTGCCCTCGCCCACCCATATCACCTCCTCCTGAAATGAAACTCACCTGCATAGGACTGACCTAAGCCTGGGACTGAGAGACTGGTTCCCCGGGATATGGGACAACCTACCAACTAAGTTTCTGGACTGTCAGCCTGCTTGGGGAAAGTTTCAGATGGGGGAATGATGGGGTTCAGGACATACTACCCAAAATATGGCACCTCGGCACATTGAATATTTTAAGTTGGAGGAATTTAAGAAACAGCAGGTGCAGAGAGGACACTCTGACCCCGCTTCTCCCTTGAAGCAAGTCATAAGGCCCTCATGTGAGGGGTGCCCTCCCTGTACTCAGAGGTAAGGGTAAGAGGCATGCGAAGGGGAATCCGAAGGGACGGACCTTGCTGAGTTTCTTCTAGTTCACTACCCTTCACTTGTACCCCTTTGTCCTATCACATATCCCTGCCACTTTCCACTCCGTCAAACCTGGCATAAGAACACTCAGTTTTAATCACTTCTTCAAGTCTGCATTTCCTCAGAAAGGCTCCCAGGTCAGGTAAAACTTAAGTAAGTTTGTGTGCTTTTTTTCTTGCTAATCTGTCTTTGGTTATGGAGCCCTAGCTGTGGACCTAGAAGGGTAAAAGGAAGAAGTTTTTTTCCTCTCCTACGCCGCAGAACATCTTTTAAAAAACAAAAGCACTTGAATACTTTGTTTAATTCCACAAATAAGATATTCTTCACAGCCAGATTTCTTACCAAAAAAAAGCCTACCAATACAAATAGACCAATAAGGGCTAGGTAGCTCAGAACAGCTGTCTTACTAATGATACAAGAAGCATAACCTAAGCAAAAGTGAGGGAGGACTGCCAGTAATCCAAGCCTAAGATGAAAATGAATTATCTATTTATTGAGTGAATTTGGTTAATATCATGATGATGATTATAATGCAGCGTGAGACAGAATGATTTTAATAATGTTAAATGAATAAATTATCAGATGACAACTGATTATATAAATTGCCAAATTCAGTTTGGCAGCTTGTACATTTTACCAGATATATTCTGAGTAATGTGTACATAATCTGGAAAAATGAACTCATTAATAAGTTAAAAAGTATTCTTTACATTTGGTAAAATTTGTCTTGGTTGCCACTCTGCAATTCACCACATACGAGTTTAGGGTTCCTCCACTTTCTTCCTTAGGTTTTAAAATGTTATCAACCTGATGAACATTATGAAAACACGGAGGAAGAATTTTCTTCCAAAGCATCTATTTCTCTTCAAAGAAAGAGCAAAAATCATTGGCTAGGATGTGGTAACTAGTGAATTAAATGATGAAGATACCATGTTTATTTATAGAGCCTTGGCTTCATTTACCCCAGTAGTTTTACTATGAGATAAGGGTTTTGGAGAATAAATTATTATAATATGTGGATGCCTTGCTGACCCTTAGCTGGCCCCAGATCCCTGAGCCTTACCCTTATGGAGGTTTCATGGTGATTTTGTTAGGCAGTAATTCTGTGGCTAAAGCTAACCGATAAGTGTTTACATCAACCTGTTCCTCTTGTTGTGGCATCCAGGGGTAAGCAGCTGGTTGTTCTCTCCATTGTCTACATTTTCAAAAACAGAACTTTTTTAAAAAAATTTTGTGACAGTGTGATTACTGCTCTAAAAGTGGATAGGAGAGTGGAAAAAGGCAAATGACTGTAATTATTTGGCCAAAATATTTTATTTTACTTTCAGAATAATTGTGAATATTTGTGGAAAAGCAAAAATACATATCTAAGTTAATTTCTTTTTGATAAAAACATCAGAAAAGCTTCAAAGTGTCACACTATTGTTCAAATAATTAGCATCAAAATAGTATTTATTTCATATGAAAATGACTTAGTACTGAAGAAACTCTCTTTTTTATTTGCCTTTGATGGTTCAAAATAAGAAAACAGTTATTATCCTCAAATATTTGGTTTTTCTCCCTAAAAATATAATGAAAAAACTCAGAAAACTTACCTCATACAAATTGGACCAGTATTTACTATTAATAAATAAGGCATCACATGTAACTCATTGGGAAAAAAGTGTAGAGCTATAGTTTTTATATCCTAATTGGAGTAAGTACATTTAATAGTTAAACAAGCTGGGTTTAGGATATGGAAATTATGAGAGAATAAGTATTTAAGCTGATGATGCAATTTAATTTATTTTTCTATGACTTATTTAATCATGAATGATCACTGAGGATATGACTTAGAGTCAGATGTTTCCTTTGGGCTTTGCCAAGGCAAGATTTATATTTCTCAAATGTCTGCATTTGGAAGATATAATGCAGAAATAGAAATGCATGTGAAGTGCCACTGATTGACTTGAAGGTTTTGCAGAATGGGATCCAGTTTTAAGTACTGTTTTCCTTCTTGCAAAAGCAATGAGGGAGGGAAATCTGGTTAATGCTAGTAAAGAACACAGACAGTTCTTTATGTTCCAAAAGAACAGTTTGTGCTATTAAATTTTCATAGTAATCTTGCATGATAGTAGGCTCAATTCACTGAGGTATTATCGACATGTAAATACAATCAATGTTTCAACATCTTGTTTCTTACAAAGTTTCTAGAATCATAAATATACAGTTTGTGTGTATTTGTGTAAATGTGGGTATGGGTTTTAATTAATCAGTGCTGCATGTTTCCCATGATAGCCCCCACTTGATAAAAAAATGTGAAGTATAAGTAGATGAGCATGACTGAATTTTGAGTTGAGAAGCCTGGCTGATTTTCTCTGCCATGGCTAAGCTTGTGTGGTCCAGAAACACCAAACTTCCCATTTGTGTGTCACGTTTTAGTCTCTTGGCAATCAGGCTGAGAATATTTTGTGATGTTGTGTCAAGTTTGTTTGTTCAATATCACCATCTGTACTTCAAGGGCCTCCTATTAAATACCTGTGTCAATCAGTCAACCAATATTTCATTGAGATGTGCCAAGTGTATAGCCCTGAACTAGTCATTGTAACCATAGAAAGTACTAGTAGTAGAAAAACAGTAAATTGGTACAAATAATCCAGATACTTATATATTGTAAAGTTGTAAATTATAAACTGGACAATATTAATATAGCATTTATCATTTGCCTGTTGATTTTACTTTGCTGAGAAGAAATTCTCATTGGTGAACATGTTTTATAATTGTGCAGTTATTTTTCGTACTCTGCAGTGGGTTGTGGGAAGGGGTAGCAATCACAGGAATTAAAATCAGGGATGTAGACCCAGGATCGTGCAAACATTTGGGATGCTTTGCATATAGACTATTTTTTAAGTATGAAAAATATTTTAATCTGTACTATGTTGAGTTTTCTGGTTTTGATGGTAGAGTGACATTTTAATCAATGTGGCTGCTGGATTATTCAGAAATAGTACAAAAATACCAGGTGATGCCTACAATACAAGGTGTGAAACTCAACTCACCACCCAGATTCCAAAGGCACCTGTGAGTCATCATTTTGGAACAGTTCCATTTGGGCTTTAATTTTTGTCATCTGTGGCTTAGAAACCCAAGCAAAAGCTTGACAGGTTTGGCTTATGGAAATTGTCCAGTTTAGTTCCTCTGGGAGAGAGCTTTCAATTTGTAATGCGTGGTTTAGGTGTTCCGATTTTTTTAAAAATTTAATTCAGTTTTATTTCATTATTTGGGATATATTTTGTGTGGAAACTTTTTTTTCACAAGTTTGAAGTATAATTTATGTCCACTCTGATACACAAGTTTTCAGTGTATATAAGTATATATAAGTATACTTATAGTTTACATATCCATATACATATATGCATGTGATCAGGACCTGGATCAAAATATAGAGTATCTCCATCATCCCAAAAAGTTCCCTTGTTCCCCTTTCCAATTAGTAACCCTCCACTTCACAAAAGATAACCAGTATTCTAACTTCTATCACCATACATTGCTTCCTTATTAACTTTACATAAGTGTAGTCATATATTTGCTACCCTTTTCTGTCTGGCCTCTGTTGTTTAACATAATGTTTTGAGATTCGTCCATGTTGATGCATGTATCAGTAATTTTAATGCTAATTATTAATGCATGCAGTTTGTTTATTCATTCCCTATTTGATATTTTTCCAATTTGGGGCCGTTATGATTAAAGCTTCTATGAACACCCTCATACAGATCTTTGTTTGGGCATATACAATCATTGCTCTTGAGTATATTCCTCGAATGGTATTTATGGATCATAGCTTTATACACTTCACACTAACAGAAACTGCCAGTTTCCCAAGTGATTGTACCATGTTCACTTTTAAAAGTGATGAATGGGGTGTTCCAGTTAACTCTACATCCCCACCAACACCTGGTATTATCAATCTTTCTAATTTTAGCCATACTGGTAGATGTGTAAGCATAACATTCTTGATTGGTATTTTTAATTGCCAGAGGATTTGGAGAAATACACAGTCAAGTAAAAAAGCATATTTGTATAACCAAGTGTATACAAGGTTCATTTTATGTGTTGATTTTACCATGCAGCACCCAGATATTTTGTTAAACATTATTTTGGATATGTCTGTGAGGGTGTTTCTGGATGAGATTGACATTTGAATCAGTAGACTGAGAAAGTAGATTGCCCTCTTCAATGACCTCATCCAATTCATTGAAGGCCTGAGTAGAACAAAAGGCGGTATAAGAAAGAAAGAATTCTTTCTCTCTGCCTGGCTATCTTCAAGCTGGAATATTGATCTTCTCTTGCCTTTGGTCTTGGACTTAAACAGGAACTTTCACAGTAGGTCTCTTGATTCTCACGCCTTTGTACTGGAACTAGATCTATACCATCAGCTCTCCTGTGCTCCCAGCTTTCCTGCTGCAGATCTCAGGCTTCTCAGCTCCATTGTCACATGAGTGAATTCCTTATAGTAAAATCAATCTCTTTCTGAAAGAGATTGAAATTAATAATGCCACCTACATCACACTCATTGTCCGAGCACTGTAAAAGTACATTGCACTTATTATTACATCTTCATAACAGCCCTATGAATAGGTAATAATATTATCCTCATTTTGCAGATAATGATCTGAGATATAGAAAAGTTAAATAACTTGCTAATTGCCACACAGTTGTTAAATAGGAGAACAGGGATTCAGTCACAGGCAAAAGAAATCAGATTCTTTAGCACTGCACAGTGTAAATACTTATCTCATAGGGTTGCTATGAAAACTTAATAAATTATTATTAGAAGCACTTAGAACAATGGTTGGAACATGCTGATCATTAGAGAAGTTTGTGCTAAAGAAACAAAAACATGCAAATCAGTTTGCCGATTTATTGATGATAAGTGCAGCTGCACATGGACCAGAACAGCCATGATGGTGTGTCCATTTTTTCTTGTGGGCAAACTGCGGTAGGGAAACAAGACAGATCAGAAGATTGAAGTGCATGATATCAATCAAAACAAGGAGATGGATTCATTTTTTAATGTTCTCAATCTGAGAGACTAACATCACCATTTCTTATAAGGAATGACCCTGCCATTTCTTATAAGGAATGGGGTATGAACACTTGAAATTCACTGATTTAAGTTTCCTTTGTCCTGGCCATTGACTAGATGGGAATTTCCACAGTTTTCCACAGTGACTCCACTTTTTCTCTACTTTATGTCTGATCAATCCTCTGCCTGATGGATGTTTTTTTTTTCTACCAGTTTGCAGGGGATTATTCTCATTCCTTTAAGAGATTTTATATTTCTCTATTATGATCCATTATGTGTTACTTTAAAAATTTACCCTATTTGTTTCTAATTTCCTAGGGAGCATCATAGTACAGCCTCAATAATATTGGGAATATTTTATTATACACTTATCCTGGAATTGCTGTTTAATTATTTCAGTGTTCTCACTTGATCTGTAAAAAAGAGAACAAAATACAAACGGTGCCCTTTCATACTCTTCCTCAATGCTCATGGAACATTTTAAGCTTTGAGAAACACTGTTTAAAACTTATATATTTGTCCAACTCTTGTTATTTTATGGATGAATGACCTGAAGAAAGGTTGAGTGACTTAAGTTCATATAATAAAGCAATAGCAGTCAGGTTTTCTGTAAACTTCCATTATGAAGTACATACAGATATAGTATTCTGAAACTACATAACCATAGACAGACTCCTTCCTTTGCTGTGAAATTGTGACCCAGAGGTACTTCAGGAATCAAAACATATTTAGTACTACATGTATGTTGAGTGCTTACCATGTTCTAGGCATCAGACATGGTGTGGGAAATGTAAGGGTAAGCAAGTCAGACAAAGGTCCTGTCTTCATGAGCTGAGACCAGTGGAGGAGCCAGACATTTTTAAAAAAGCATATAAATGATTATATTATCACTGTGTTAATGCTGTAAAGGAAGAGTAGTGACCTTTGCAAGTGTATGAAAAGACCTCTCCAAGGCACTGATTTAAGTTGAGGCCCAAAGGCTACAGTTTGCAACAGAATCTGAAGGATTAAAAGTGTCAGTGAAGGAAGCAGGTGATGAAATGGGAGTCTGGGCTTTTTGAACCTCAGCTGAAAAAAGAGTGATAATATCTACCCTTTTCACTTAGTTATTATGCAAGGAAGGAGAGGTAGATATGAAAGTGAATTAGTATATATTGCAAAATAATGAATGTCAGGAATTATAAGGCATGATGTCTTATCTCAAATAATACCCCTAAACATAGCTGTCATTGAGTTTGTACTCGTAGATAAAAGCCGCTTGGTGAATACTTGTCATCTGCCCAGTGTTCTGAAGTAGCTTTGGAAGAAGGGAACATTTTTCTTGGTTCTCACATGCCAATTGGAAGTTCATAAGTTTGCTACCAATCATTAAAATTCCAAAGTATTATCAGTGAATTTTATCCAGGAAGAAAATATTCTATTAGCTTAGAGAACTTTCAAACCAGGACAATGAGCTAGATGTTCATGAGATAGTTTACATATATTTATCATCTATTCAAAAATTTTGAATACCAGGGTCAAACATTTTTGGAAGGTGTGTGTGTGTGTTTGTGTATGTATGTGTGTATCTACATATGTGCATGTTTTTGTTGTCATTGCCATTATGGTTGGGGAAAAGAAAAATAATTTTATGTTGAAAAATGACCAAAAACCAAATCCTTCTCAACCTAATTTGCATTCATCTGTTAACATTTTTGTATGAGTTAAATCTCTTTTATGTGCTTGCATTTCAACTGTTATACATTGATTTCAAGCCACAGTCTTCCTACCCACTATGTCTGGTGCTCTTCATTAATTTATGTAGATCCAAATTTCCACTGGGTATTGTTTTCTTTCTGTCTAAAGAGAACTTCCTTTAATGTGTTGCTATTTTTGCTTTTAGTGCAGATCTGCTAGCAATGAATTTGTTTAACTTTTATTTAGCTGAAAAAGTATTTTGCTTTCAATATGGAAAGAAATTTTCACTGGGCATAAAATTCTGGGTTGACAGTTGTTGTTTTTTTTCTTTTAGTACTTTAAAGATGACATTCTGTTGCATTCCAACTTGTATAGTTTCTGTCAAGAAATCTGTCCTCATTCTTACCTTTGTTCCTTTGTATGTAATGTGTCTTTTTCCTCTAGTTTTTTAAAGATATTCTCTTTATCACCATTTTTAAACAATTTGATTATGAGGTACTCTGGCATTGTTTGCTTTGTGTTTATTCTTCTTGGGGTTCATTAGAGCTTCTTGGCTTTGTAGATTTAGTCTTTATCAAATTTAGTCATTAACAAACCTTTTGGCCATTACACCTTCAAATATATATTTTTTTGCTCCCTTTCCCTCTCATTTTGTTTTGGAACTCGAATTACATGTATGTTAAATGACTCATTATTATCATATAGGTCACTGATGTACTCTTCATTTTAAATATCTTTCTCTCTACTCAATTTTGAATAATTTTTATTGCTAAGTCTTCAAGTTCTATTTCTTTTCTGTAGTGTTTAATGCTTTTAAGCCCATTCAGTTTTTCTCATATTGTATATTTTTAACCATAAAAGTTCCATTTGGATCTATCTTCTTTATATCTTCCATTTCTCTTCTTAATTATGGTCATGTTTTCCTTTATTTTCTTTACATTGCTTAGAAGACCTTTAACAGATGTTTTAATGTCATTGCCTGTTAATTCCTTCACCTCTATCATTATGGGTTTATTGCTATTAACTGATTTTTCTCTTTGTTATTCATCATATTTCCTCCTCTTCTTTTTTTCATTCCTGTTGCATAAAGAGATAAGATAATGTGGAAACTGCTACTGAAAGGAAAAAAAAAGATTTACTGAGATCCACTGTGACAGTAAAAAGATGGCCACAAATTTCCCTCCCTTTGAATCTGGGCTGGCCTTGGTTGCTGGATGAAAGAATGTGGTAGAAGTGATGTTCTCAGATTTAGAGGTTAGATTTGAAGCAGTATTGTAGCTTTTGCCTGAGTTTCTTGGAATGGTTACCTCTGGGGCCCTGAACTGTCATGAAAGTCTGACTACCCTGAGATTCTTGGGTCACATGTAGGAGCTCCAGTCAAAATCATCAGCCATCCTCACCAGCATTCAGCCTTTCCTACCGAGGCAACAGACATGTGAATGAAGCCATCTTGGACTCCCCAGTCATGCCTGTTTGTTATCCTCCAGCCACTGAGTGAACTCTGATGATGCCATGAGAATGATTCAGCTATATCTTACCCCAATTCTTGTTGTATAATATCATTAGATAAAATAAAATGGTGGTTGAAAACGAACATGTAAGTTTTATGCTGTGTTAAGTAACCAAAACACCCATTGTATGTCAGACATTGTGGTAGGAATTTTATGTCTATCATATCCTACAAAGAAGAGAGTAGCCACATCTTAACACAATAAATCTCCCAAGCCAAGGTAAAATTAATGGGATTGAGATGATAAACACCTACAGAATGACAGAAGCTAACTTTCAGGTCCACTGTTCTCTTTCCCTCTATTATTTCCATCATGGTTGCAAAATTATCTTGAAAACCTGGGCAATAATAGGGTCTAATAACTATGAAAAGGCATTTTAGGGATGAGTTTTCTTCATGTACCATTGTCAGTGTTTCTTTTACTACCTGTGTTCCTTCAGTGTAATTGAGAAGAGACTCTACCTGCTGTTTTGAGTCGTCTGGTCAGTCTCAATCTGCTAATAACTATCTCTGTGACTTTAGGTCAATCATGAACAATCTGAGCCTCAACTTTCATGTGTGGACAATAATATCTTCTCATTGAACAAAGGGATGTAATGAGAATCAGGTAAAATAATTTAATTGAAATTGAAATTAAATAGAAAATGTAATGATTGTGATCATAATAATTATAATAATTAACAAGCGTTTAATTTCTTAGCTCAGACTATCTGCCCTCTTTATTATAGGGATAAATAAGAGAGCTTTAGAAAGAACAGAAATCTCTCATTTTCAAATTGAATTTGGTTCTGAATTAGGGAATAGTGAAAAGTACATGTTGAAAGTAGTTCAAAAATAATTCAGGGCCCCTTGTGACCTGTGCTCATTACAGTGTCATTTTCAAAGAAATACTTTTAAGTCAATAAATGGAATTCCTGTCTTGTGGGATGTAAAGAACATTAAAGGGAAGTCATTCATAACTGTCACAACACATCTTTAAAAAAGTTCCTTCCTCTGCTTCTCCCTTCTTTCAAAGCCACTCCCTGATAAGCGTCCAGACTCCTCCAGTTTCTTCCTCCCTTTCTCTTTCTTACAGTGTTGGGTTATATAAACTGACCTAGCTTTCTGGTTATTTTGGCCTTCTTTGTACAGGCTCTCTACTCATTTTCCTGATTTTATACCACAAATCATGCAAGAAAGTGGCTGATAAAGAGCCTTCCTTGCAAGGAAGAGGAAGAACAAGCTAATAATACTGCCCCTGCTTCAAACAATTTTATTTAAAAATAATATTAAGATGCTTTCTTGCAACAGTTTAAAAATCAGTTACTTTTTATAAGGCTACAAACACTCAGTCCTCCATATCGGGAGGCCCTGTAAGGGTAATGTTTGCTAACAGCCATTTCCTGAAATCTACCTGGAGGACAAAATGAGTTACCTCAAAATGGCCAAAAACTAATTTTGCCCCCACAGAATGATTTACAATGTTTCTGTGTTACTTCAACCTTAGGGAACAGCCTTTATTGCTATTATTACTGTATCCGGTATCCGAGTAAGCAGACTTGAACTTGTCTGTGCACAAGAGAAAGTGCTATTAACATTGTCAAGACACCAACACACCTTAGATTAGATTTTCCTTATTTGAAAAGAACCACTGGATTTCCCCATCTTAGTCCAGGTGGCCCAGAAGCAGGCCCAGAGGCAAGGATTTGTGTGCAAGTGATTTATTAAGGAAGTGTTCCCAGGAGAAACTAGAAGGACAGAGGAAAGTAGGACAGTAAAGACTGGGAAGACAAGCAAGGGTGTGATTTCAGGCTAAGTCCCAGCTTCAGCAGGGTCCCACAAAGGAGCTTTGGAGTGTATATTATGCTTTAGCATTGGTCCCAAGCCAGAGAAAGAGTGTGTGGGCTCTCACAGTTCTGTCAATCCATTGTAAACACTTCAGATCAGCTCCAGGCAGTCCCCTAATTGCAGGCATGATCTACTAGAAAGAAAAGCATGCAGAAATTGGAGCACAATACATATACATAATAAAATAGATGTAAATTGATGTGCACAGAGCACCACAGAGTCTGCTATTCCTGTTCTTTGTATATATATATAGGTAAATAATATAGGAACACATACTGGAAGCTTATTAGATGCCTGCTGCTGGGCTAAGTGCTTTATACTTATTTTTTGGAATATTTTACAAATATTTTATGGAAGCCTCACAACACCCCAATGATAGAAATAGTATTAATTTTACAAGTAGGGAAACTGAAGTTCAGTAAGGCTAATTGACTCTCCCAAGGTCACACAGCAAATGAATTGGCAAGTATTTGAACCTTGGCCCTCTGAAGCCAGTGCTGAAGCTATCCTGGGAAAGTGCTTTTGTGGATTGAAGAAGCTCTCTATTACCTTTTTTATTTATTTGGCAGCAATTTGCAACTCTTTCCCCATTTTTTGGACCACCTGTAAAATTGTTTCCTGTTCCCTCACTCTAAACACAGGGAAAACAAACCTAAAGAACAAACTCATTCAGGATAGCTAAATATAGATATATAAATAGACGGGTAGATAGAAGATAGATAGATAGATAGATAGATGGATAGATAGATAGGCAGACAGGTAATTACAATGTCCAAAGACAAGGGATTGTTTAAATAAACTATGATACAACCACTAAATGAAATATTATTCTGCCATTTCAAATTATCTTGCAGTTGCATGAAAAGAACATGAGATGTAAAATGTAATATTATGTAAAAAAGAACTTGTTACAAAAATGTACATGCATTATAAAACTATTTTACATACATTGCACAAGAAAACTTCTAAATAGATGTACAGTAAAATGTCAGTAGAAGTTCTCAGGGAGTGGGATTAGAGATATTTTATAAAAGTTCTCTTGTTGTAATCTGTACTTTCTAATTGGTAACAAGTCATGTATTTCATTTGTAACAAAAGGAAAGTTATTAACCATTTAAGAAAGTGTGGCAGGTGGAGCAGGGTTGGGTTAATATGATTCATAACTATGAGCATGCTCTATAGTTCTAGAAGAATCATTTGTTTCATTAGAAGGTCAAAAACATGGGGGTTGGGCTTTGGGGCTAGTGGAAGGGAGTACATACTGGTTCTTTCAAGCCAGTGCAGTGGCGATAAGCTTCCTTCATAGAGTAGAGCTGTGTTATCCAACAAAATAATTATGGTCTCCTGTGGCTACTGAGCCCTTGAAATGCAGCTAGTCTGAATTGAGGTGTGCCATAAGTATAAAATACACACTGGATTTAGAAGACTTCATAAGCAAAGAAGTCAAATATCTCATTAATATTTTAGTCTGATTACATGTTAAAATAATTTTTGGATATATTGAAGTGTATTATCAACATTAATTTCATCTGTTTCTTTTTACTTTAACATGGCAATTAGAAAATTTTGAATTACTGCATATGTGACTTGCATTATATTTCTCTTGGACAGCAATAGAGAAAAGAGTAAGCTCAGCCTTAATATTTTATGTTTCTTTCTGAACCATGAGGGATTTTTAGGAAGCTGTTCTAAGCACATGAGATACAAAAACAGAACTGAAAGAGAATGAAGCGCATTGCAGATTTTAAAAAACATACCTAACAAAATACCCCTTTGGTGTTCTATAGTAGAGAAGTGTAAATAAAGAAAGAAAAATGTTGATAGAATTGCCTTTAAAATATACTTCTCCAACTTGAAGCTGAATTATTTTTCTAAGCAATACACTTGATATTTTTACCATAACTTGAAATATTGTTCAATTCAAAACATGGTTTTCTTTTGATAAACATATCCATCAAAATGTTCATGAAGATACTAAGAGCCCCCCATGCCCGCTTTGCCTCCTGTATGTGTAGTTTCTCGAGGGGCAGGACTGTAGGGATACAGACTGGGTGGTGATTTGATGCGGCGAGTGGAGTGACAGGGTGGAGGGAGCCCCTGCTCCTCCAAGTACAGCGCTGTATGGCCACTGACAGGTCAGCTTTCCGTCTTGCATCCCCAGTAGCGAGGAGGTGGTCAGTCTGGGTAGATCCAGGGCTTATTTAGCAGGAGCACCTGGGTACTCACTCTCTGGAGGAAAACCTAGTGATTTGTTGATTTGATTGTTTTATTCATCAAGGCAGAGTCAGGGCTTTCTGGTTCCCAACACACTACAGTTTTCACAGACAGGTGTAAAGTTTTATAAAGCTATAATTTTACTTTGAAAGGGCAGCAAAACATGGTATGTGTGTACCCCTGAAAAACCTCCAGCGTCATGATGGAAAATGTCCTGTCCAAGAAGGCATGTTGGCTCCATGTTTATTGTCTGCAGAAACCATATCCTGTTAGCAATCTTCTTGATTATAACAAAAAAGATTAAGCCACACACACACATTTCCTTCTGACAAGTCTCTCAAAAATCAATAAAAATGAAACCACATGGTTTTCCACTTTGAATGAAATAGTCCAGTGGATGGGAAATCTATATGCATCTGGTCCTGGGAAGTCATATGCAGAGAGTTTTATTCAGAATGATTAGATACACTTTTCAGTAAAGTCCTTTGTTGAGTGATGCCATATAGAGAAGCTGTTTTCACAAAATGAAAAATCATTGCTAACACAAATGTTAACGTTTATCTCTTGGCATGATTATTAAATAGGGCTTCCATGTGTCTTCATTCATTGAGAGAAAACAAGATTAATTCCAAGATATTTCATCCCATATCATAGAGTTTACTTTCAATAAAATTTAGAGCAAAAATTTCAGATTTTTAAGAAACTGTGCTTTGATAAGATAACCTGGAACTCAAACCTTGAGGTGGTAAATGAATTTAACCAATATATTTTTTCCTGAAAATTAAGTGAAGGATCACTTTTCTGTGGTCTTTTAGCCAGGCGATGGAAAATAAAATGAACTTGGTCTATTCCGTTTAGGCCTCAGAGAGCAGGCAATTAAAAGTTCCCTGTGTGAGTGAATTTTTTTTCCTCAAGGGCTCTTGAGGGTCACACTGGAATGTCAGTAACTTTGCTTTCTCAGAGTTTGTATCAGCCATTCTCAACTGCCCTCTTTGCTGCAGTAAATGTGCTCCAGTTATAGAAGTACTAAGTTTCTAGAACCTATCACACCATTCCTCAAACATTATGGGGCTGTCCTTTATGACCAAACACACTTTAGGCAGGAATCCCACTGAACTTAACATAATGGCCAGCACTGCACCCCATGCTGTAGTCCACAGAACAGTGTTGAGTAATTACACAATATGCAATTATATGGAGGCAGTTCTACTGAATTATTTTTATAGTGCTGAGGCTTGGAAAGCTCAATGTTGAGCAGTTTCAACAAACTGTAACGGACAACTGGCAAGGATGCGGAGTCCCTGGTGTATTTTTTTTTTAAAGAAAGAGTAAGTTATTATTTCACCCTCATTTCTTTAGAAAAAATGTCAAATGTTTTGATTGATTCATAGGCAACCAGGTAGCCTAACTTAGAATAGTTTCCCAGAATGGCCACACTAATTTCTACCATTTAGTGCAGCACTTTTTTATTTCCATAAAGTAAGTATAAAGAGACTTTGACTGATTCAGGTTTTTTTCTCATCAACACATTTTAACACCTAAAATCAAGCCAGATGTATTTTTATTTCTCTCCATCATAATCATAAATAATAGCTACTGTTCATAGAATTCTATGTCCTAGACTCTGTGCTAATACTGTTACATATATTTTCTTATTTAATCTTTACAATGATATAGGAGGTGTACCACACTGATCTTTATCTTATAGATTAGGAACTTGGAAATTAGAAAGGTTAGGTAATTTGTCCAAGGACCTTGCTCAAGGACTGCAAGACTCCACACAAACACACACATCTTAGACACCTTATCATATTTCTTCTCTTACTGTATTTTGTAATTAGTAATATCCCATGATTATTCATGGCTATATATGTCAGAAGGCTATAGACAGCAGAAGATATGGATGTAGGACTATAATTATCTAAATCAGAACAGTTCTCTTTTCCCTCTCAATTTCCTGTCTTCTTTCTCCATTTCTTTATTCTTATGCCACATACATTTGCCCTCTTATGGTCTAACATGTATTTGAGAGGGTAGTATATACAAGCTCAAAAGTAAGCCATAGAAGAGTTTGATAACATCGAGTAAAATAAGATGGAGAGAAAATAGGTACTCATAATTTTTTAATTGCCCAAACATCCCTTACTGTAGACAAAATAAGAAATGCTTTCTGAAAAATACAAAAATGAAGTTTTAAATAAAAAAGAAAAACGAATGGGATAACTCAGGGAATCACACTGTGCCTGTTAGGTGTTTTAATTCCTTTAAGCTTATTGATGATTCAGCTCTTCTATTTCTTCTTATCTCAGTTTTGGTAAATTGTATTTTTTTTCCAGAAATGTGTCCATTTTATCTAAAATTTTCAAATTTAAGATTATAAAGTTGCTAATGTCTTCAAATGATATTATGATAATTTAAAAAATATCTGTAGGCTCTGTAGCGATAGACTCCTTTTCATTTCTGATTCTTTTTCCTTGATAACCCTCACAAGGGTGGTTATAAATTTTATTAGTCTTTTCAAAGAATAAACTTTGGATTTTAAAAAAATCTTCTCTATTAAAGATTGTATGGTTATTGTGGGATAATTATCTGGATTTCCTGTGCATTCATTTCCATTGCTGCTGTTCCTCTTGATTACTTTATCACATCATGCTGTCTTCTCATTCTTCTGGTTATTTTTTATTGTGTGCAAGACATTATATATAAAAAAAAATGTCGAGGTACTCTGAGGCCTAGAATAACCTAGCTTCAAGGAGGATTTTCATTGGTCCTTAGCATGAGATTTGGGGCACACAACCTTAGATCACCTTAATCCAATTACAGGGACTGAGATTCTTTGAAGCTGTGCTTCAGTCCCACATTTTTTCCAGTTATTCTTTACACCCTTTGGGATCCTGACTCAGTGTGTGGGGGTTTACCAGAGATCTCTCCTTGACAGAACTTAGATTAGGCTTTTTTTCCCCCTACTCAGCCCTATGGAGTTGCCAAAAGTTCTGCTCAACTTCTCCCTTCAGGACGCCTTCCAGGATCATCAGCCACTCCGAGGATTCAGCTCCCTGGGTTTCTTTGTCCTTCTCTTTGTTCACAATTCTTTATTACCTTGATGGCTGGGAGCTTAAATATTCCTTTGTTAATTTTTCTGCTTAGTGATTTTTCTCAGCAGAAATGTTTATGGTATGTACATGTTTTGTGTATGTTATTGTGAGTATTCCTGGAAGCAAAAGTCCTTCACATTTTGTTTTTAATATTTTTCCATAGGTCTGTGATTTCTTAGGTTCATTTTGCATGTGTGCATGTTTCCTTTTCATAACATGGAAGATTTTTATGGTCCAGTTTTTGTTCTTCTAGTAATTTTCTTATCACCTTCTAAGATACAGGTTTATAGAATATAGGAAGTTCTCTTTCTTTAACCAGCATCTATTAACTCCCCACTCTGAATGATAATATTTCTAGAATACTTTCAGTTTCTTTCATCCCCTTGCTTTCCTTTTCTGCTGCACTTATTATGCTTAGTTATGTACTTTATCTTAGACCAGCCTTAAACAGTATACTTTGAAGATGCAGAAATCAGGACACTTAAACTACCTCCCATCTTTTCCCTCTGGATCCTGATATTTGTTGGTTATATGATTTCTACAAAGTAATAATTTATTGCATTTATACTCTGTTCTATGGCCCCAATTCCCTTAAGTTATTTTAACCTTAGATCTACACGTGAAATGATTCAATGCTTACAACTGATCCTTTTACAATAGGTAATACATTTATAGCTTGAATGATGTAAGTTTGCTAATTGATTTATCTAAAACTCATGTAATCTGTATTTTCCTAAGTTCTTGTATATTTGAAAAGGTTGTTGCACGCATATATGAACACTGAGTAAAGGTACCTAGTGTGTCTGCATATACAATTTGGGGGTCACACTTTATTTCCCTGAGAAATTTTCAGACATGACTATTCTTAGCACTGAATATGGAAGTTTGAAGCTACTTCATTCTATTGCTTCTAAGACAAGATCTTTATGTGCCCCCCTGCTCTGGATACTCTTAGGTTCTTTCTCTTTCTTTGAAATCCCTTAACTTTACTGGATTGCACAGAGGAAGAAGTAAATATTTTTATATGCTGGAATATTCTGTCCTTTAATACTGTAGGTTCAAGTGTTTTATTTCAGTTTCCCAACATGTATTCAACTATTTTATGTACTCCGTTTGGTCTGTTTTGTCTTTTAAAACATGTGTTGCACCTCTTGGGCTTCCTTCTGCATTCTTTACCTACATTTTTTTTTTCTTTACTCTAGTCTTTCTTCTTTTCTATTTCATTTTGCTCAATTTTCTCAATGTGTCTTTAATGTCTTGACTGTATTTTCAGCACTGACAGCATTCCTGTTCTCATCAAGGCCTTTATTTCTGTGATAGCTTAATTTTTCTCTTTTACTTCTATCCCAAGATTTGCTAATTAATTTTAAAAAATTTTTATGTACTTACTCTTTTTTCCTTGAGACTTGTTACCTCATTAAATTTTGTGTATCTCATTCAGTTTTTGGTCACAATTTTCATTTGTTCTACAGCAATAAAAATATATTGGTGGGTGTTCTTTTTGTGATTTTTATTCTGTTCCTTTTATTTGAATTTTTTTTGCACAAGTCCTATGTGAATTCTTTTTTTTTGATAACAAAGGAGTTTTTTCTGAATGTAGCAGAATAATGTATGAGAATACATGAAGGACAAGAGAGATTCTCTGAGATAGTAGAGAGATTTTTCAGTACATATCAAAGTCTTAAAAAAAGTATGAGGTTTTGTGTACTTGTGTGCTATAACCTTTCTTCACTCATCCATCCTACAAATATTTATTACACACCTACTCTGTGTCAAATGCAGCTCTAGATATGGGGAATATAGCAGCAAATATAGCAGCAAATAAAACAGAAAAAGAACCCTTGCCTCCATGGAATTTACATTCTAAAGAAGATAAAGATTGATAGCCTCAGGCTGCTTATCACTCAGTTTCTCACCTGGTCTAGATAACTTCTTTAAGGGTTAGCTTGTTGCAAACACCCCCATAAATCATCACATCCCGTGCTGCTGCAGGTTATCTTGTGGGGTTTCGGGAGCTCCTAGTGCCCACCACCTTATTCTATGCACGTCTTGCCCCTCAAAATGCACCACCTACTTCAGAGAACTCTGTGCTCTCAGCCTGTGATCTCCAGTAGCCCCCTTCTTTCAGTTTATTCTCTCCCTCTGGTCCAATTTTCACAGTATTTCATGACTATTCTTCATGTATATTATGGTTCAAGTTAATGAGGATTTTCTAGTAACCACAAGTGGGCATGTCTGTTGCTAATTTTCCTTGTTGAGTTTGGTTGGCTTTGGAGAACATTATAGGATCTAGATGTTTTCACTATCCTGAAAATAAATATTCCAACACTTTTTTTTAAAGTGAGGGAACTTGAGCCTAGAAAGGCTCAGGGATTTGGTCCAGGTCTCACATCTCACATGCAATTTGTGAGAACAACAATACAATCCTAGAGTGCAAGCATCTGGACTCCCAGTTCAATGTTCTTTCCTTAATATTTTATTTTATGTCAAAGATGTATAAATATTAAACAAATCAATATTAGGGATTTATTCATAAAAACTCCAGATTTTTCATACCTAACTTTCCACCTCTTCTTACATTAAAAACATGAGTACATATTTCTATTGATTCCCCCATTATATTACTCAGAATTCTCTGGAGAAACAGAACCAATAGGATGTATTTGTATATATACAGAGTGAGCCAGAGAGATTTATCATAAGGCATTAGCTCCTGTGCCTGCAAAAGCTAAGAATCCCAAGAAGTGCACTTGGCAAGCTGGGGACCCAGGATAGCTGGTGCTGTGGTTCCAGTCTGAGTCCCAAAGATTGAGAACCAGGAAAGGTGATGCTGCAAGTTCCAGTTCAAAAGCAGGCAGATTGAGACTCAGGAAGAGCCCATGTTTCAGCTCAATGCCAAAGACTAGGAAAGACCAATATCCCAACTCGGCAGTCAGGCAATAGCAGTTTCCTCTTACTGCCAGAGGGTCAGCCTTTTTGTTATATCTGGACCTTCAGCTGATTGAATGAGGGCCACCACGTTACAGAGGGCAATCTGCTTTGCTCAGTCTATGTATTCAAATGTTAATCTCATCTAAAAACATCCAGAATAATGTTTGACCAAATACTCTGTGGCCCAGTGAAGTTGACAAATAAAATTAATCATCACACCTATCTACTAACTCCAACTGTAAAGCCTACTTTTAGATCAATGAGTGCAACATACCAGCTATTGAGTACCAACAGTCATTGAGAAGTAAGGCTGTCAACTTAGAAAAATATAAAAGTAGGTCAAATTGAAAGTGCAGCCATATATTTACTGATAGTGTTATCTAGAAAATTTCTTCTTTACCGTGAGTAAGATTGTACAATTGACCCTTGGACAACACAGGTTTGAACTGCATGTGTCCACTTACATGCACATTTTTTTCAGTAAGTACAGTACTGCATTTTCTCTTCCTTATGATTTTTTAAATAACATTTTCTTTTCACTAGCTTACTTTATTGAATGAATATAGTATATAACACACATACAAAATGTGTGTTAATTGTTTATGTTATTGGTAATGCTTCTGGTCAGTGTTGTAGGCTATTAGTAGTTAAGTTTTTATTTTTAGTAGTTTAGTTTTATTAGGAAAGTCAAAGGTTATACACAGATTTTCCATTGCACCCGGGTTGGAGCCCCTAATCCCCAAATTGTTGGAAGTCAATTGTACATTGCATATACTTAAAAGTTTGCCAAGTGGTTTCAATAGGCTGCAAAACAACATAGTAAAAGAAAGAATTAATATAAAACATTTCAGCAATGTTTATTGAGTATAAAGTAGAATTGAGGTTTCAATTATCTGACAGCCAGGCTGCCAGATCTCTCATGCACCGTGATTTCCTTGGAAGCAAGGGAACATGATTTATTTCACTTTTCTCTCCTCCTTCACTTACTGTCCTCTCCTGTTCCTTACAGTTCTTCTTTCCTTCTTTGCTTCCCCTACTGTAATCAGTAGATTTGAGAAAAACAAAGATGGAAGAAGAATCTTTTTGCTCTTATCCTAATGAGGAAGACAAGTAGGTAGAAAAGCTAACCCATAAGATGATGGGACATGCTCTTCAGTGCAATAGTGATGAATTATGCTGACAATAGACTTTACAGGGGACAGACACTTAAGCTGGACCTTCAAGGTTGATCAGCGATTCATTCGCAGAGTCATTCTAAAGGGAATTGTTAATTAAATGATATGAGTAGCCTCATAGTCTTTTTTTAACACAATTTTTTAATTGAGGTATTATTGATATATGCTCTTACGAAGGTCTCACATGAAAAACAGTGTGGTTACTACATTCACCCGTATTATCAGGTCCCCCCCATACCCCATTGCAGTCACTGTCCATCAGTGTAGTAGGATGCCACAGCCACTACTTGTCTTCTCTGTGCTATACTGTCTTCCCCATGATCCCCCCCAACACCATGTGTACTAATCATAATACCCCTCAATCCCTTTCTCCCTCCCTCCCCACCTGCCCTCCCGCACCCCTCCCCTTTGGTAACCACCAGTCCCTTCTTGGAGTCTGTGAGTCTCCTGCTGTTTTGTTCCTTCAGTTTTGCTTCGTTGTCATACTCCACAAAAGCCTCATAGTCTTTTAATACATTTTTTCTTAAGGACTTCCAAGGTTGCTTTCTGTGACTGGCAACCAAATTATCCAAACTTCGACACCCACCATTTACTGCTTTCCTAGTCCTGCTCTTTGATTACATGGATTCAGACTCTAGCTTCTGTTGTCTTTCTCGACCCTATATTACTCTGATAAATTGTTTTGACATCTCTTCTCAGATTTCTGTGCTCACTCACTTCCCTTTCTACTTACTTGACTCTCTGCTTGCATATTCATATTTAAAAAATTGCACATTTGTCAATATTCAGATGAACACATATAATTTCATGTCTCATATTTTATATTTTTTATTTAGGAATTATTAGCAAATAAGATAATGTAAAAATTATGGCATATTGTGATTACTGTTTGGAGAAATATTGGCAATGGAGAGATTGTGGATATTACTAGAAGAATTCTTTCTCACTCATTTCCTCAGTTTCTGTCTACTAGCAGCTCCTGGTAAGAGTCAGTGTTTCTATCAACTCTGGTCTTCTGACGTCATACCAGGTGTGTGCCTAGGGCAGACTTGGATACCACAGGTACTACTGCACTACCAGGTGGACTGGAGTGTCTAAATCTGATACTGGCCTTTAGAGCCAGATTTCCTCTTTGCAGTCTAGCTTTGGCACATGTTAGCTGTATGACTTTGGTCAAGTCACCTGCCTCATACTTGTCTCATGGAGATTAACATACATGAGGCACCCAGACTGGTGCTTGGCACATAGTAAGTCCTCAGTGAGTGTTGGCAGTTAATTGTATCCCACATTTATTATTAAAGGTGTAGATTTTATATGGACCTGTCATTCTCAATGTGTGGTACATAGACCAGAAGCATCAGTACCACCTGGGGACTTGAAAGAAACACTGATTATTAGGCCCTTACTCTGGGGATGGGGATCTGAGATGTATTTTAACATTACGTGATTCTGAGGCATGTGCAAGTTGGACAGTCATTAATATAGACAAACAGCTGTAGGTTAGGAATCAAGGAAATTGGGTTCCCTACTTCTAACATATAGGCTGTGTGACTTCAGGAATGTTTCAAATACTTCTGAGCATCACATAGATTAGGGATGTTGGGTTGAGCAAATTATGGCCAACATGGTAAAGCAGTAGAAATTCTTGATGACTGTTCATTACATCAACTCATTCAGTGCTTACTGACACTTGCTTAGAAACTTCCTGTTGTTGCTCATGTATTTTGGTCACATCAACTTCAGATTATTATGGAATCTTCTCCAAGAAGTTCTACCTTTATTGTTTATCTATATTACAGAACCTAAATTTCATAAGTGTGACATTGTCTTTGCAAATACAAGCAGGTTCATTACCTACGACCTGGTACAGATGTCTGGCTTGGCCTTGAGAGCTCCAGGTAGGCCTATGCCTACCTTCAACTCCCATCTTTATCTCCATGCAATGGTAATTTGAGAGATTTCTGGTAACTGCAACCAAAGGAATTCTAATGTGATTGTTCTAATCCACAGTGTTGTAGTTGACTTTTCCATATTAAATAACAAGGAATGGTGCAAAATATCATAAAATGAAGGAATTGGAATGCAAATATGGTAACTGCTCACCCATCACCTCTTTTTTTCTTCAGAAACTGATCATTTTCATGGTTTCTAGCCCATTGCTTCAGACCTCATCTAAGTTATGGTCACAGTTCGCAAACACACATGCACACAAGCACACACACACACACCCCCACCACCGCATACACACCTGTCTTTCATTCTCCTTTGTCTCCCTAATACGATCTGTGTAGGTATGGTTCTTGTCTTCCTAACCTGCTTTCCCTTCACCTTTGTCTAGTAATAGAAACCACCTCTTTCTCTTGAGCCCATTCCATGTGGTTCAAGTGAGGCTGACCCCTTTACTACCCACCACTCTGGGCAAAGGCTCAGTCTTCTCACTGAACTAAGAATATAAGTCTAGAGCTAGTAGTGTGCATCTTTGCCACCATTTTGGCAAGGCTGTCTGAAAATAAAATCTTTGTAGAGGTAAGAGATGGGTGGGACTGTGAGGAGAATGAAAATGTTTAGGTGCTACAATTTTTTTCAGCTTTCAAACGAGGGTTGGTCCACAGTACTCTCAACAGCTCCCCTCTGCTGAAATCTTATGATATATTAGACACTTGGCTAAATACTTTCCAGGTATTAATTTTACTTAGTATTCATGACAACTCCATGAGGTGTATGTTTGTATCCTTCTCCCACCCCACAATTGAGAAAACTGAGTCCCCCAAGAGCAATCCTGTATGAGCTAGTAAGGCATTTTGTTCATCATTTTAAATCTGGTTTCTATCCATGTCTGGCTTAATGGTGAAATCACAAAAATAATTTGTCAAATAATTAGATAAATGAAGATCTCTTTGACTTCAGAGTCCATGACCATAAGCACCATCTATACATTGAAACATTTATTGACTTGACCAACTACCTAAACCCACTGACTGTGTATCTAAAGTTGTTTCCAGTTCGAACAGTCTATGTTTCAGAGAAATTTGAAGTGATTAAAAATAGAAATAAATATGTACTTCCCTTAGTTTCAACATTTATCTTACAGAGGAGTGAAAGGAAAATACCCATTTATTTGTCTGAATTGATCTTGAGTTGTTCCATAATTCTATATTTATTGAACATTTTTTATGTGCCTAAATGCACAACACATACACACTTCATAAATATTTGTTACTGAGCTTTATAACTGAAATTGACTTGCACTGAAACATCCATATTTTCTTGCCTGTTAATCCTGCCTGTGTTTTGGCATAGCCTGAGTCACCCTTTTTATGTATTGATCACATCACTGACTCTTATATGACTTATAAGATCATGTGTCTGCTTTTGGGTTCAGAAACTTTGATCATTCTGTTACTCTTTGTTTAAGGAAGGTATTGTTTTTTTCTCTTAGTTGCTCCCACCCTTCAGACTCCACCTAGTTCCTTTCTCATTAAATGTCTTTTGTTGCATCTCTAGGGTCCTCACCTTTGGCTTTACAAATATAATATACTTTTATTACGAACTTGATGTAGAGGAGAAGTCTTATCTAGGCCTTCTTCAATTTCTGAGCTAATTAGATTCCAAAAATGTGTTTGTAAGTCTGCTTCCTGGGATTTTGAATGCATTTTTCCGTGGGGTGGTCCAGTTCTCAGGTGAGGCTCCCAAATCCTATTTCACCTGGTCATGTAGTGGGACTAGGAGCAGCTTGAGTTCTGTGTTTAGAAACTATGAGGAGGTCATGGCCATCACATTAGAGTTTTCTCCCTCCATTTGGTGTACAGGGTTGTTTCTAGACACAGTTTTGAAATCAGTCTGCACTCTTCCCCACCTGCAAAATACACGTCCTTTCACATCTCTCTGTGACCTTCCCGCCACCTTCTTCACACTTGGTGCCTTGCACAGTCTTTACTCATTTACTGCATGGCTGCACTGAGCACCAACCCTAAATATTCTGTGTCGAAATTATGTCACCTCTTCCTCCTTCTCTGTGTATAGTTTCTCTCCCATTTTTGGAAAACCAAAGTTGGAATTAATTCACACTACTGGATAACAGATTGATTTTATTTATTAAACTAAAATTCTCAGTTACTCCAGATGGAATCTTAGGCAAGGTGAAATGAAATATCTGGCTGTTAGGAAATACATTTTAGGGCATCAAGACATTAAGTCATTTATTATTTTAAAGAACATTTATGGAGTAGCTTTCATGAACTAAGCTCTTTGTTAAGTAAGGTAGATAAATAAATGACCCTGATAAATACATGGGTTAATGAGAAAGACAAGTAAGCAGTTCAATGCAGTTTGTTAAGTGCTGTTATAGAGAATTGTACAATATGAAATTTGGGATGCTCAGGCTTCCCAGAGGAGGTGACACTTGGACTAAGATGGATTTAAGCGACAAATAGAAATCTGCCCTTGGAGTAGGACGTTCTAGTCAGAGGGCACAATCGGTACACAGGCAGGGTGGTAAAGGACAGCCGGGCCCAGCCGGGAAACGCAGTGAGCTCAGTTTGGCTAAACTATAGGTTCAGAGGAGGGAGTGGAGAGACATGAATCTGGCCCTGCCCGCTCTATCCCAATAAGAGGCGTATTATCTACTTATTCAGCATTTTGCAATCCCTCTCTTCTCCAAAACTCTGTGTTCGAAATTTCCCCAGTGACTGAAGGCAATTGCAGAGTGGATCGTGGCCTAAGGGCGGTGGAAGCCTGAGCAGTGGCCATTTTTATATGTGGTGCTTGTAAGCTCCTTTCTCATGCTTACTCATGACTGACTCTTTCGTGCAGAAGTCAAACATGCATGTGCCTAAGAATTACCTAGGCTACTTGTTTGAAACCCACATTCTCAGCCCCCATTCCCAGTGTTCTGATTCTAATGATTTGGAGTGTCATCTGGGAACCTGGATTTTTAACAGGTCCCCAGGTAATCTGGTTGCAAGCTGTCCTGGGGCCGCACTTTGAAAATTAACACTGGAATGCTAGGCAAGGCTGACTTGACTTTACCTTGTGAAGTGGGACAGGCTCCCTTTGTGCACCCCCACCCCTCATATACACTCCTGGTGCCCTAAAGCTGCCCTTGTTTACTTAGATATCTACTGGAGTCCCTCCTGCCATTATACTGATGCTCATTCCCTTTCTCCACCATCCAAATATGCTACCCTGTAAAATCACAGAAAGTCAGCAAAACGTTAGGACTGGCTGAAACTTATAATGTGGGTAAAAGCAAGGCATTGCCCAAATTCAAGTCCCTTCTTAGTTTACCTCAATAATCCCCAAGTGCCCTTGACATTCCATTGACTGTCAAAGCCTGTGCTCTATTTCCTAATCCCCTCCTGTTCCCATCTCTTGTGCTATTAAAATGTAAGGAGGTGATATTCAGATGCTGGATTTCTAATATACATCTAACACTGTAACTATGTTTGGATAAAAGAAATTGAAATTTTTGCTGGTCTGTACTATACAGTAGAAATTTAATATGAAATTTTAAATCGACAATAATCACTTTCCCCCTCCTTTTGTTTCCCTTTACCAAGAAACAGAATTCTCTATCATTTTCCCTTTCAGCGATCCAACTTCTTTGCCAGCCACATGTTTTCAGAGCTATTTTTCAAAGAAGTTTTCTAGATGCAGTGCAGAACTTGATGGCAAGAAACCTCAATGCTTATTTAAAGTTTCTTAAAGGGATTTAGGTTGTTTGCAAAGTCCAGTTTCTATGCTTCAAAAAATAGCATGTGACTTAGAGAGGTTTTAAGTTTATATCAAAACACTGATCATGAATCTAATACTCAGAACCAGACCCTTTCTGTATTCATACCACATAAACAGATTTTAAGAACTCTATCCCCAACACTCAAATCACCAGTCTCTGAAACTGAGATGAAAATTAGGATCAGGTGAAGGTTTATTTTAAAGGAACATTTGATTCAAAATGAAATTAAACTTAAAGCATACATTCTGTTCTTTCTGACACTCTGGTTTCTTCCTGTCATTACAGTTGGCCAAACTATCTGTATGAAGAACCATTTCTTTGGAAAGCACTTAGGAAATAACTTTTTGAGATTATGTTCCACTAGCACACCATGACTAATAGCTGCAGCAACTATGACCGGGTCTCCAAGTCATTTTATGCTTCCTGCTTGGTGTGGGAATTGTACGACAAAGTCTGTTAGCCTCATTTGGTTGCCAGCCAGAATGCTTCTATCCAGTGAAACTGTGGCAATCATGGCACGTTAAACAGTCCAGTATGGTGCCATTGTTCAATCAAAGCTTTAGGGCTTGTCCAGACAAATGCAGGGGGCTGCTAAGGATGAGATGAAGAGGAGGAGGAGGAGGAAGTGGAAAAAGAATCTTTCGAAGGCTATTTTTCAGGTACTCTGCTGGCTTTTCATATACATTACCTTCTTTATTCTCCTTTATACCCAGGGATACACACACTTCCCACCTTCTGGACACTGGTACCAACAGAAAGAGATTTGTTATTTCACATCTTGTGAATCAGCCAGGAGATCTCTAAAGTCACAGACTGGCTGCTGATATCAAGCCATTCTCTCTTAAGCTCAGCTCAGCTGTTTCCTCTTGGGAAGACCAACACATCCATCCAGGTAGACCACGTACAGCTCCAAGGAGGACCATTCCTGACATTGTTTTCACTCCTCTTTAAGGCTGCAAGTAAATAGAAAAACAGCTCCTTCTCATCAAAAAGCTGGGGAACCTTGATATAGAACAGATCTCCAATTGGCTTTTGGACTGAAATAACTGAACCAACAAGATATTTTAGAAATGCTTATTTATTGCATTTCTCAAATTAAGATCAACTTTATAGGCTCATCCCTCCTGGGTATATCTGTTTTAATATTAAATTAAAGATTCGTACATATTTTTTCCACAAATCACTCTGTGTGGGAAATAATCCCACAAGCAACATGGCCCGTAAGATTATGAAAAATCCTTTCATCAAGAAGTAGGATTATACTCTATCCCAAATATCAAGCCAAGAAAATACAGATGATGCCAGACCACTAAACAGTGTTTTCTCAGACTCTAAAAGGGCAGAGTGAGTGTCACTCCTCGGGCCGTCTGTGTGGTCTGGTATGAAGAGTAAGCTTTGGAAGAGGGAATAAAAGCTCACTGGCTGTGAGGTCTGGGACAGTCACTCTCCAGGGAAGCCAGTGTCCAGTGTCATGAGAACTTGGCTAACAAAGGCCCAGGCTCAGAGAATAGTGGTCAATTAAAGAGTTGCTTTACATTTGCATTGGCTTGAAAACTCTAATGTTTATCTTTGTAGCAACATTGTTTATCACAACGGCGCTCAGCTCATAATTGATGTATAGACATATGTCCATTAGGAAAAAACAACCTAAATGTCTCAGCAATCATGTACATCTGTTAAGATTCTCCTTACAAGAACTACAAAGGAAAAAGATATTCATAGTTTCCAGGGGACTTTTCACTGTCATTGAAACAAATTAACTTTTTCCTAGAAGTTACTATATAAGACTAAAAATTCTAATCACTCTTCCTTTTAGGCCATAAATATTGTGTCTTAATTCTTAAAACAATAAAATAATATAAAAACTGGTTTTTTGAAAATATCTATAATTCTAGCAATATTTAGGAAAAAGAAGGGACAGAGCACAATACATAATTAGGAATAAAAAAAGAGGCTAACTTTACAAATACTCTACAAATTTATAAAAATAAATGAACACCATTTTTCTCCAACATCTTAGGGAGGCCGCCATGGTAGCCCTGTGCTCCAAGCTTCGTTATGGCCCCCAAGGATGACAAGAAGCAGGAAGATGCCAGAAAGTTGGCCATGAAAGACAAAGATCTAGTGAAGTGAACAAATCTGGGGGCAAGGCCAAAAAGAAGTGGTCCAAAGGCAAAGTTCGGGACCAACTCAATAACTTAAGTCTTGTTTGGCAAAGCGACGTAGGACACGCTCTATAAGGAAGTTCCCAACTATAAGCTTATGACCCTAGCTGTTGTCTCTGAAGACTGAAGATTCCTGGTTCCCTGGCCAGGGCAGCCCTTGAGGAACTCCTCAGTCAAGGACTTAATACATTGGTCTTAAAGCACAGAACTCAAGTAATTTGCACCAGAAACACCAAGGGTGGAGAAGCCCCAGCTGCTGGTAAAGATGCAGGAAGAGGTCCCACCAACTACACTTGGAAGAATAAAACTTTATTAAATAAAAAACAAATGAATGAATATGAGTTGGTTTGTCCTCACAAATTTTAAAAATTAAATGAAATTGATATCTCTAGAAAAAAATTAATGACCATACATAGAAAAACTTGAGTAGACAAATGATTAATTTTTGCCTATCTGTGTAGCTATTTCCATCCCCCAAACAGCACCAGTCCAAATGCATTTACAATTAATCAGACCTTCAAGAAACTGACACTCACCCTATTGTACAAATCATTCCAGGATAAAAGAAAGAAAAGGAGGAATGGAGGGTTGGAGGAAGGGAGGGAGAGAAGAGAAGAGAGGAGGGGAGGAGATGGGAGGGAAGGGATAAGAAAGGCAGGGGAGGGAGAAAGAGGGAGGGAAAGGAAGGTGCCCTGACTTGATTTATGAAGCTCATACAGTCATGACACTGAAATTGGACCTGAACAGTACAAACAAAAAGCCCAACCCAATCATGCTGAGTTCCTAGCGTTAGCTGGTCAGATGCTCTCATCTAAGCCTTTGAATCTTGAGTGTGACAAGGCATCAGGACTTAAGTTTTTCTGGTAGCCATGGCATTGAGAATAAGATAGAACCAGTCCCCAGTGCCAAGAGGCAGCAATGCCTGCAATGATGTCCTCGGTAACAAATGGATTTGTCCAGCTTCAACTTAAGTCAGGGTGAGCTTCTGTTACCTTGAACCCTAAATCCTGACTGATACACCTCATAACAGACATGTACCAAAAAATAAAGCAAATTTCATATTAAATAGGGAGACTTTAACAGCATTGTCTTTAAAGTGAAGACAACAAGATGCTACTATTGAACACCACTGGAATTCCCAATTAATGAACTAACACAACAAAAATTTAGGAATTAATATTGGAAAGGAAGAAACAAATCGTCATATTGATATATTTTTCTGTAGGGGAAGTAGAGAGTTCAGCAAAGTTGGTGCAAACAAGATTAGCAAACAATTATCAATAGCATTCTTATATACCAGCAAAATTCATTTAGAAAATGTAATTTTTAAAGTCTCATAAAAAATTTTTAAAAACTACAAAATCATTAAATGAAGACATGTATGACCTTCCTTGGAGGAAATTATTAGATTTGATTGAAAGGAAATTAGATATACAGTTGGCTATGCCAAAATTTAAGTTGTGTGTATGGTTAAAGATTGCATAAATAAAGCTAAATGACCAGAATATAACTTCCTAGTCAATACATATTTTTAAAATTAAATCAAAAGGCAAGTGATGGACTGGAGGCAGATGTTTCCTTAATTGTATACCAAAGCATTAGTACCCAGAATATATAAAGAACTCTTTGAAGCAATAAAAAGATAAGCCAATAAATAGTGTACAAAAAAGAAGTTAAAATGATGAATAAACTTGAAAATTGCTCAACCACAAAAGTCATCAGGAAAATGAGACCAAGAAGAATATTCTTCAGATTGGTGAATATTTAATGTCTGAGGATGCAGTGAGGATATTTGGAAGTAGGAATTTTCTTGCACTACTCTTAGGAGTGAATTCCACTACAATCATTCCAAAAAGTAGTTTGGCATATCTGATAAAACTGAAGTTAACTATATCTCACAACCCAACAAATCCTCTTTTCTAGGTATTTACCCCAAGGAACCTGGTGTGAGGTGGCATATATAAGACTATACAAGGATGTTCACTGTAGCATTCTTTACAGGAGAGAACTTTGGAAAACAACTTTAAGCCTCATCAATAGGGAAAAGGATAAATTCTGATTAATTGCATGATGAAATACTATATAGCCATTAAAATAAACCAGACCACATGTATCAACATTAATTTCTCTTGAACTCATATATAGAGTCAAGAAGGTAAGCTGTAAATGTTACCAAAAATATTATACCATTTAAATAAAATGTTAAATTATAAAACACAATCTTACGGTATTTATGGATATGACATATATGATAAAACTACAGAACAAAGAAGATCATGCAAATGAACTGCAGCAAAGTGAAAACTTCTGGAGAAGGAAGGAAGGGAATGGAAATGGAACAAAGTGGAACTCAACTGTAGTATTTTAATTTTTTAAACAACAATTGTTAATAATTTTCCCTGGAGGTGGGTATTTGTTTCAGTATACTGTGTATCTTTATGCATTTTAAGTGTTCCATAATAAAGACATTACAATTAATATATATAATATAGAGTATAGAGTATTAATATGCATGTGATGTATAAACCAAATGATACTGAGACACATTTTGTCAACTTGAAAGCCCTAGAAACTTCATCATTTTAAAAATCTTCCTATACTCAAGACAACATCATTTGTCCCCTCTCCCACAAATAAGGAGATAAGATTACATTGACATTGTTTTAAAAGCCTGAGAATGTGGAAGCTATTAAATATAATTATTCTTCTAAATTAACATTGTAAAGTCTCATTAAAAAATGTGGGTACTTTGCCCAGGTAATTATGTGTAATGGAGCTTAAACTTGATTTTAGTTAGCTTGTAAGCAATAAAAGTGTGAGTCTTCTGAGGACTATTTATGGGTAAAATGCAGTTTCATATTACAGAAGTACATTGCTTTATGTCATGTACAGCTTTTATAATCATTAAAAAAGGAAATTCTCTGAAAGAATATTTAGTGCTCCGATTATTTTAAGAGAAAAATTCATTATTTCTAGAATAATTAGCACTTTCAAAGATCTCTTAGCAGATACCTTTAAAGCTGATGGAGGAAATAAGTTGATATGAAACAACTAGCAATTCTTCACATTTTAGGAATAATTAATCTATGATAAAGATTAAAGACCTCAATTTCCATTCAACATTCATTTTTCCTTATTTTACATATTCATTCTACCAAAAATTTAATGCATGTGTCATACACTGGAGTAAAAAATGTAAATTACATAGAGTATGTATTCAAGGTATAGTTCCTAGTAAATTTCACCCTTTAGTTATAGAAAATGGTACCAAGATTATCTTGTGTTTGTCAGAGGCAACTAATCAGCAATCAACAAAATTATTGAGTTCCGATTACTGAAAACAGTGAGTTGCATCCAATTCTCTGTCATTTTTTCTGAAGAATAGAGATCCCCAGAAGCTTTCAGAGTTGAGTCTGAACATAAGTGATCTGTCCAAGTCTGATCAATATTATTAGGGCCAACTTGCAAGGAGGTAGACGGTTATATTGCCCTCCATTCATGATGTGTTTCTGTAGACCCTCAGTTTGGAGTGAGAGCCGAGGAGGTTAAAATTACAGGTTTGAACTGAAGTGATCCTGCTCTCTCACCCTGTTCTGTGAATATAGACTTCATTTTTAATAAGAACAATACTGCCTACTGCTTATGAAGAAAAACACCAGAGATGATCTAGAAATTGACCACTCTAGCCCTGCTAGTTTGCAGATAAAAAATGCAAAGCCCCCTAAGTCCCTGCGGGCTCCTGAAGTGTGGGCTGCACATGGTGACTTCCCTCCAAAGAGCACAATCTTGAAGGGGGAAAAAGAGTAACTTCCCAGTGGAGAAACCTGCAGGACCATAGTTTGGTCAGGTGATCAAGGTTAATATCAAGAGTAATAGGTCATGTTGATAGTATGTTTACTTGATATATTGATGAGCATGGCATTTTACTTCTGTGGTCTTTCTCCCAAATATCCAAAACCCTAGTCTAATCATGAGGAAAACATCAGGGAAGTCCTAATTGAGGGACACTCTACAAAACACCTGACCAGTATTCTTCAAAACTATCAGGTTCATCAAAAACAAGGAAGCCTTGGGAATGTCAGAGTCCAGACAAGCCTAGGAAGACACCATGGCTGTGTTTGCTGAGGCGGCCATACAAAGTAGCACAGACTGGGGGCTACATAGGCATTTCTGTCGCCCAGATCTGGAGGCTGGGGCTTCCGAGACTAAGGAGCTGGGGGACTGAGCTCCTGGTGAGCACTCTCTTCCTGCAGCTGGCAGCCTGCTCTCTGTGTGCTCACCCGGCAGGAGAGCAGGGGGAGAGAGAGAGAGGGAGGGGCACACTCTGGTCTCTCTTCCCATCAGGGCACTAATCCCACCATGGGGGTACCCACCTTTATGACACCAACTAAACCTGATTACTTCACCAGGGCTCTATCCCCAAATACCATCATCACATTGGGGGTTAGGGTTTCAAGATAAGAATGTGTGGGGGCGAGAGACACAATTCAGTCCATAACAATAACAAAATGCAAGGTGGTATCCTGGAAGAGAAAAGGATCATTAGGTAAAAATAAATAAATTTATGGACTTGAGTTAATAATGATGTTTCAGTATTGGTTTACTGGTTGTGACAAACGTACCACTAATATACAATGTTAATAATAGGGTGTTGTGGACTGTGTTGTGTCCCCCCAAATTTCTTGTGTTGAAGGCCTAACCCCATACCTCAGAATATGACTTGCAGGAGACAGGGCCTTTAGAGGGGTAATTCAGCTAAAACGGGGTCATTAGGGTGGGCCAATGTCATACAACAGGTGTCCTTCTAAGAAGAGATTAGGGACAACCATGAAAGGACGCAGCAAAAAGGAGGCCATATGCAAGCCATGGAGAGAGGCCGCAGAGGGAGCAGCCCCGCCTGCGCTTTGATCTTGGCCTTCAAGCCTCCAGGACTGTGAGAAAATAAATTTCTGTGGTTTAAGCCACCGGGTCCGTGGTACCTTCTCCCGGCAGTCCTAGCAAACTAAAACAGGGGAGATAGGGTGGGAGGCATATAGGAACTGCCTGTACTATTTTGACAATTCTTCTGTTAAATCTAAAACTATTCTAAAAACAGGGATTTTGTCTTTGAAGTGCAAGGAGGTTAAACCTGAGTCAAACATCCGTGGGGAAGCCCATGGTGAATCTCATACTGCATGGGCAGGCTACTTACCCTCATTAAGCCTTTGCTCATTTGTGCAATGAAGGAGGAACTATCTGCCCTACTTATTTCACAGGGCTGTTATCACAACAGTGGAATTAATACATGCAAAAGCAATTTAATCAAAGGACTTCTTAGTAAATGTTTTGTCCAAATCCCATAGCTATTTTAGGCAGAGGTCAAATTAATTTGAGCGCTTGTCTGCTGTTAATCTAGTTCTGCTCCTGTCCCTGCTAAGTGACCCCATACATATAAAAACTCAGCAGTTCCAAGGGCACAGTAGTCAGATTATAGTCTGTGGCAGGTGACGATCTACTCTCCCGATCAGGGTTAAACACCTCAAACTGCAAATGCTTGTGTTTAATAGTCCCTGGGGAATGTGACATGCAGACCAACAGCACACCTTGAAAAGCAGCTCTGTGAACAAATATTGACTGTGGATCCAGATTATTTCTGTATATGAAAGAAACGTTTTTCTATTAGGTGGTCTCCAAAAGGCAGTGTCTAAGGCAATACTTTGGAAGTACAAAAAAATATCAGAACTTGTAATTTTAAAAATTCATACTCTGAATTTCTGGCATTGTATGCTTGCTTTATAAGGTACATGGTACATTAATACAGTAGCCTGTATCTATAAAACATGCACACATACACATATATTTTAGAGTGCTGATTGGGAACATGCACAAAAAGAGTTTGGAGACCACTCTGCTAGAAGACAGGAGAAATTGGAGGATTGAGTGGATAAGTACAAGCTGGATTCTTAGCTTTTTTTGCCCCTTCATGCAATAGTGGAGACAAATATAGCACATTTTCATCTCCAGTGATATTTTCAGATTACAGGTTCTGCCACTTATTGGTTATACACCTTGCAGAAATGATTCAATCTTTCTGTGCCCCAGATCCCTTATCCTGAAAGTGGGGATCATAACAGTACCTACCATGTATGGTATTTCCAGGTAGGAGGGGGATGAGGAAGAACCCCTGAGCTTTCTAGGATGGAAACTCTCTTAATCAGAAGGCCGTGTGGTTGTAGGACCTGCAGGCCCCACTGCTCACACTGCTCCTTCTCTGTGGTCACCAACAAACTTTGAACCTGACTTTCAGCACCTCTGAGCCCGAACAGATCAGAGAAAAATGAGGTGTAGGTACTGCGCCCAAGGATTATGGGATAAGCTGACAGGAATGGAAGGAGCTATTGCTGGGACCACTTTCACAAGGAAACAGAGTAACTGGAGAGGCACAGAAACTGGGCTCAGTACCCCATTAACTGAATTGTCTTTTGTAAAGAATAGATTTTTGTATAGATTGCTAAAGGTAGACATCACCTGCTGAAAGGGAGTATGGAGGGCATTTCAAGCAAGGGGAAAATTTTGTGCAAAGGCATGAGGGTGTGAAAATATTTGAAGTGTTAAGAGCCTGTGAGGACTCTGAGTACATGTAAACATAAAAGCCAAATAAGTAAATCATGCTTATTTGGCCACTGCTGTATGCTTTATGTATACAGCTTAATAGATACTTACTAAATATTCATTATTATTTTGATAGCTGAGTAGAATATATAGGAGATATCAGAATCTCCAGTGAGGGGAGAGGGATATTTTCTTTTTTCCACTTACAAACTCTGTCCTGCCAGGTTCTGATATACACACCTGAATTGTTATGTAAAGAGCCACTGTTATGGACAAGGGGAAGTAAAGTGCCATCATTCTACACTAGTGTTTTTTAAACTGCAGGTTGTAACCCCTGGGTAGATTGTGAAATCAGTTTATTTTGTCATGCCTATCCTTTCTGAAAAATTAAATAAAATAGAACACACATGCACATAAATATATCTGTATCCTGGGACACAGTGTAAAATAATTTTTGACCAGGGGGTCATGTGGCTCGTCTATATGGTAACTCATGGAAATCCTGACTAAAGCAGGAGGTAGATACTAGTGATGAGAATGAGAAAGCATTCATGGGATTTAGTGACAAATTGAATAGGCAAGGTGAAGAAAGGTGATGAGTCAGAATTTCTGGCATAAGCTTGTAAGTGAAGTACTGTGCCTTTGAAACTAAGAATGAGGAAGTAAAATGTTGTGGTATTCTTTGGAGTTTGGGAGTGGAGACTTGGGGGCAGGATGGTGGTGATAATGAGTTTGGTTGCTGTGGGTTGAGTTGAGATTCCTGCAGGTAATCCAAGTGGAGATGTTAGGACGCGAGAGCAAACATAGTCTGAAGCACAAGAGTTCAGGGGTCACGATTAAGTCTGCCGTCACTATTACCCAGATGATAGCTGCCATGTTGAATTGCATATTTTCTTTTATCTTTTCTTTTTCTCTTTGGCTTACCCAAACTTTATTCCTAGAAAGAGATTTACAGCAGAAAGTTCTACTTCATGTGCATTTGGGTACTTAAAACACTTTTTTATGACACTGTAGAGGAATGATTAGTTTAGCATAGGAATAAAGGATAACATTTAAAAATGTCTTTTAAATATAATTCATTCCTGACATGATTGACAGTAAATTGAATTAAAATAAATTGTCATTGTAGGTACATTTTATGATAAGGCTTCGAAATTTTTATAAAATGGAATAATTCACTGAAGAACATCAAGAGGACAATGTGAAATGAGCAGGCAGTTTTATAAGGTGGCAAGATAGGTAACTAATTGTCTAAACCACTTTACTGCGATTGTGCCAGGACTGACTTTTAAAAGATTAACTCTATTATAAGCTTGTTATGTTACTGAACGGTACAATAATTTGTTTTAATTTTGTTCAAAAGAATAATAAATACCTTTCATATGGACCACAATATGCTATTTCTTTTTCATATTTAAATATGAATTTTAGGCATTCTTTTTCAAAAACTGTTTTTCCTTGCAGAAAATTTTAAGAAAAACAGCGCATCTAGTTGTCCATTATGCAAATGCCATTTTTTTCTCCTTTTTAAAGTATTAGGTATTATTTTATTTTAATTTTTAAAAATTTTATTTTATTGAAGTAAGAACACTAGAGGTGTCCCCTCGTAAATTTTTAAGTGCGCAACACATTATTGTTGACTTTGAACAGTAATGTATTGTGGGTGAATCTGAACAGCAGATCTCTGCAGCTGATTCATCTTGCTTGACTGCAACTTTATGCTCATTGGTTAGTGATTCCCCACATCCCCTTCCCCTAGCCCTTGGCGACCCCCATTCCAGTCTTTGATTCTATGAATGTGACAGTTTTAGACACTTCCTATAAGTGGAGTCATGCAGATCCTTGAGGACATTACTTTAAATGAAATAAGCCAGTTACAGAAAGACAGATACTGGATGAGATTTTCTAAGGAGACTGGGTAGTGTGCAAAAAGGACAAAGGACGGAATCCTGGGGAAGGTCAACTTTTAACGAGCAAGTCTTGGGAGAGGTAGAATGGGAATGAGGTAGGGGGTGACTTTGTTTGTTACAGAAATATTATATGTTACAGAAATAGAAAGCAGAATAAAAACTAAACTTTGACCTTTTAAACTGGCAGTTAAGAGTCCCTGGGGACCTCAGGAGAGTAATTATCATAGAGTGAAGTCATAGGATAACTAATCCAATTTTAGCAGGTTGAAGAGTAAGTGGGAACTGAGAAAGTGTGGTCTTTTCTTTAAAACAGAGAATGGAAAGAAACAGATAGTTAATAATGGGGAGACAGAGTCAAGGGTAGGGTTTTATAATGGGGAAATTAGATAAAACTTGTAGGTAATGGTGAAAACAAGGGAGAATGGTAATAGTAAACTTAAGGTGCTTACTATATTCCAGGAATTATTCTAAGCACTTTACACAGATTATCTCATTTTAGTCTTCACACCACTAAAGTAGGCACTATTGTAAGTCCCATTTTTCTAATGAGAAAACTGAGGCAGAGAGGGGTTAAAAAATTGAGCAAGGTCACACATAACTGATACCAGAGGCAGGTTTTGAATTCAGCCCAGGGCACCAGAGTCCACATGGACTTGTAACTTCTATGCTTTGCTGGGAAGAGGAAGACCCAGGAAAATAGCACCCAAAGGGCCATAACCTCTTATCCAGAAACTCTGGGGGCCAGATATATTTTGGAACTCAGGACTTTTCATATTTTAGAAAGGTAATATGTATATGTTTTATTATACCCAAGCAAGGTCTGGGCTGTACCTTACACAAAGCCCCATTACTTGTTGGAACTTTTGTAGTAAATATATGAGTAATAAAGACTAGGGACTGCCTATTTTTACATTCCCTTTGCCAAAGTTACTAAAAGTAGTAGCATAATAGAAATAAAAAAATAATATATTCTTGTGACTCAACAGCATGGCAGCATCTTCAAACCTGGAGCTTCATTTTATAGTCAATGTTATTTTATTAGGCATTTTCTAGAATCAAAGTAAATGAGTTGGCAAGCCACCCCATCTGGCAATATTAATGGAGAAATTCTGCTTTTATTTTTACAATTAAAGTAGCACCAATCAGTTTAATTATTAATGTGAATGGAGGCACAGGTGGTATGCTAATTAAGCCTGCTGATGTTACAAAACTGAGAAAAATAGCAAATATGTTAAGTAAGAGACACAAACGTTTTCCTTTTCTCCCATCCTTTCGATCTCCACAATCCAAAATGGTAGCAGTTCAGAGGATCATGTTGTATATAGAATGGAGGAAAAAACTGGCATGTTTAGCCTACAAAATAGTCAGTAGTAGGAAGGAGGAAAGCCATTAAGGAGAAGTGAGATTCTTTCTTCTGATTTGGTTTGTGGGGCTCTAATGGACACATCTAAGACTAGACCAATGGTGGTAGATTTTCTCCAATGTAGGAAAGGATAACAGAATTCTTCAAAAATGAGATAGTAAGTTCCCCTTACCCTATGTATTCAAAGAATGAATATCATAAATCAAGTACAGGCAATTCTTACATTTTGGTAGAAGGTTAAAGAAGATGGTCTCCAAGTCCCTCTTCCAATACTAAAACTATAAGTCCATGAAAATCATAATAATGACTCCCTCTTTCTTCCCCAAGCAATATGATATCCTCAAAATTGGATGCCAATGAGAAAACTCAAGTTGATGGTAAGACCCCAGTTGATCATATAATTGTGCAATCAAGTTAAAGTGTTTTTGATAGAGCCAGCCAACCTGGGATTGCCCATTTCCTTAGTAATGGAGATGTGCTTTTGGAAACCAAAATCTGTAGTAGGCAAAAATCAATCCAAGCCATGTGGCTTTCCAACAGTATATGATTACAAAAGAGGCTGAAATTATTATAGCCCAGAATGGGAAAAGTCAGCAGAATTCATTATCCTTATAAAACACACTCTTTGATCCTTCCTTCTGCCATATTGCATGCACTATTTCTTGGCCTATCCAGAGGTCAGAGAGGTCATGATAATGTGTGTATCCCTCCTTTTCTTTATGTTGGCTGTTGAGAGACCCTGAGCAAAGATTAGCATTATAATTTCTTTTTAGAATAGTTACTACTTAAGAAATTCAAGTTTTCATTGTTGAAATTATTTGGAGTTCTACAATATGCAGAAGTTTCTGCTTGATCTTTATAAATAATAACTTCAAAACATTGCTGTGGGCTAACAAATAAAGTAATAAAAATTTGTTTTTCTCCTTTATAACACCCACCAAACTTGTAATTTATTTGCTCAATGTTGGCCATCCACCTGGAATGCAAAGTTCATTAGAGTATGGACAAATTACCTGTTTTGCTCAGCATTCCACTCCCATTACCTAACACAATGTTAGTACTCAAAAAATATTGGTTGAGTGAATAATTCTGGCAATGAAGTGAGTACCTGCTCCCTTCACTGCTCCTTATATTTTCCATATCACATCACACACACACACACACACACACACACACACACACACACACACACACACACACACACACTTTATGAACAGTTTCTTAAAAGCATAGAAACGGCCTACTTTTTGTTTCACAAGTTGCAGAAAGAAAGCAGAACTTGTCCCTGTGTCCTAGATTAGTGCAAAGATTCCACTTCCCCCTTTTATACTTCATTACTCTGTTATCAAGTATGTTAAATGGGGAGTGGGACAATTCATAGTGGTGTAAGGACAACTTATCTGGCTTTCAAGGTTTCCGTCTAGAGTACAATAAAATTGCTTCCAAGTCCCACACAGGGGAGAATGAATTGTGGATGGCTTCCCAAGCAGGTAAATACCACTTAATGGGACAGTGGGGACAAGTAGCCTCATCATAAAATGTAAATAAACATGGAAGACATCTGCCTCTTAAATGCCTTTAAAGGCCTTTTCAGGCAACATTCCTCCCTGGGAGGCAGAACAAAGGCATCAGGAGAGCATGTGCTACCTGGGAATTTGGAGGTGGGGAGATGTGTAGTATTAAACACTAACCTGCCCTGTCTTGCAATTTCGTCAGAAGCCAGACAATCTAGTTTCTAACCCAGGATAGTCCAATAATAGAATTATTTTGGTTTCTATATTGTGTACACAACATATTACATATACATAGCACAGTATATGTATACTTTATACATAAGACCTCCAGATGTTATTTAATTCGATCTTCGTAATAACACTGCAAGATAGTTACTGCAGGTGTAATTATTATTATTGCTATTCCCATCTGTTTTGCACATTCAAAAATTGCAAGGTTTAAGTGACCACCTTAAGGGTTAAAGTGCTAGTTAGAGATGAAGCTGGATCTCTTTATCTTGAGGTGACAAAGAAGAACATGGCATAACAATCACAGGACTAAAACCCACTTCATCCCAACTCTTCTTATTATTAAATCAGTTGCATTTTCGAAGCTTTTCTATCTTAGATTTTTTTTAAAAAATGGGGGCTAAAGAGATATAGAAGCGTAGGGAGGAGCAGATGTTGATTTTTGTCCTGTTTAACCTCATGGAGTTCTCCTGAGGTGGGAATAATAAAAACTAAAGTGCTTTGTAGGGTATAACTGAAGGTGTTACTGCTCTTAACCCCAGCAGAGGGGCAGAGCATTTGGGCTTTGGGGTCAGAGAGACTTCATCAAAGTCCCTGGACTGCTCCTTTTTGGCTGTATGACTTCAGCCAAGTTCCTGAACTTCACTGAGCCTCAGTTTCTTCATCTGTAAAATAGGAACAACAAACTCCAACTCAGGGCTGACATACGAATAAATAAGATTAAGTGCAGAAAACATAAGTTACTAAATGGATGATAACAGAACCACCACCACCACCACCATCATTATATTGTGTCTTTACAGTTGAAGAAACTGAGATTCTTTAGCTTACTGATTTGGTCTCAGGGTACCCAGAGAGCAGAGCAATAAGAGACTCACTCAGTAACCCAGTGTTAAGTCTAATATTTGCTCTGGGAGAAATAGATTTGGTGAGTGGAAGATGGACAAGAAGACAACTTTTTTCTTTTTCTCTTCATCCTACCATCCCCACCAACCTCAGTCCACAGGGTCTATTTCTTTTGGATTTTAGAAAATAGACTTACCCTCCTCTACTGCTATAGGAATCCCAAGAAATCTTAGGTCAGAGATTGGATTCCTAGTGGTAACATTGCCTAAGGCCCAGGTTTTCCCAATTACTAGAACAGCACTTCTTCCCTTTGAGGACCAGGTCTTCATTTATGGGAGATTTCTGCCCCCTGCCCAGGTAACTGGAAGTGAACTGAGATGAAACCTGCTTGCCTCTTGGGGCTCCCTCTGCTGGTTGGCAGAAACAACCAGTTGGTTACTACAACAGAGCAATGTGATTCAGAAAACTTTGTAAGAGTATATTGTAGTAACTTTCTAGGTGATAGAAGAAGAAAGTTTCCAAGAATAAAAAAAGAATCACATACATGTGTTGCATCATATTGCGTAATAATTCATTTAAAAATATTTCAGATCTCAAAAATACATCGAAAGGATCATCCATCATGACCAAGTGGGATTTATTCCAGGGATGCCAGGATGGTACAATATTCATATATCAATCAATGTGATACCCAACATTAGGTATTAAATGTGATACCCAATATTCATATACCGATCAATGTGATACCCAGCATTAGGATTAAAACCGTATGATCATCTCAATAGATGCTGAAAAAGCATTTGACAAAATTCAACATCTGTTCATGATAAAAGCTCTTAACAAAGTGGGTAGAGAAGGAACATACTTCAGCATATGAAAGGCCATGTATGACAAATCCAAAGCTAACATCATATTCAACAGCAAAAAGCTGAAAGTTTTTCCTCTAATATCAAGAACAAGGCAAAGATGCCCACTCCCACTGCTTTTATTCAACATAACACTGGAATTAGATAAGAAAAAGAAATAAAACCACCCTAATTGGTAAGGAAGGAATAAAACTGTCACTGTTTGCAGATGACATATTATACATAGAAAACCCTAAAGACTCCACCAAAAAACTATTAGAACCAATAAATGGATTCAGTAAAGTCACAGAATGTAAAATCAATATACAGAAATCTGTTTGCATTCTTATATGCTAATAATGAACTGGCAGAAAGAGAAATCAGAAAACAATTCCATTTACAGTTGTGCTAAAAGGAATAAATACCTCGGAATAAATCTAACCAAGGAGGTGAAAGACCCATACTCTGAAAACTATAAGACACTGATGAAAGAAATTAAAGAAGAAAAAAAGAAATGGAAATCTAACCCAAGCTCGTGAATAGGAAGAACTAATATTGTCAAAATGGCCATCCTGCCCAAAGCAATTCACAGATTCAATGTAATCCTTATCAAAATACCAATGACATTTTTCAATGAATTAGAGCAAATAATCCTAAAATTTATATGGAACCACAAAAGACCACCAAATAGCCAAAGCAATCTTGAGAAAGAAGAATAAACTGGGAGTATCACTTTCTCTGATTTCAAGCTACAGTGATTAAAACAGTATGGTACTGGCCATAGATCAATGGAACAGAATAGAGAGTGCAGAAATAAACCCACACATACATAGGTAATTAATAATGACACAGGTGGTAAGAACATACAATGGGGAAAAGACAGTCTCTTAAATAAATGGTTGTTGGGAAAACTGGACAGGAATATAAAAGATAATGAAACTGGATTACTGTCTAACACCATACACAAAAGTAAACTCTAAATAGATTAAAGACAAATATAAGACATGAAACCATAGAACTCTTAGAAGAAAACATAGGCAAGAATCTTTTGAACATCAGCATGAATAATTTTCTTCTAGATAAGTCTCTCCAGGCAAAGGAAACAAAAACAAAAATAAACAAGTGGGTCTACCTCAAACTAAAAAGCTTGTGTACAGCAAAGAAAACCATCAACAAAATGAAAAGTCAACCTACAGTATGGGAGAATATATTCACAAATGATATATACATTAAAGGGCTAACATCTAAAATATATAAAGAACTCAAATGACTCAACACCAAATAAACAATAGCCCAATTAAAAAATGGGCAGAGGATCTGAATATTTTTCCAAAGAAGACATACAGATGACCAACAGGCACATGAAAAGATGCTCCACATTGCTAATCATCACAGAAATGCAAATCAAAACCACAATGAGATTATCACCTGACACCAGTCAGAATGGCCACTGTCCAAAAGACAAGAAATAACAAGTATTGGTGAGGATGTAGAGAAAAGAGAACCTTTCTACTCTGTTGGTAGAAATGTAAATTAGTGCAGCCACTATGGAAAGCAGTATGGCAGTTTCTCAAAAACTAAAACTGAAAATATCATAAAACCCAATAATTCCACTTACAGGAATTTACCAGAAGAAAACAAAATCTCTGATTCACAAAAGATACTCGCACTCCTCTATTAATTTCTACATTATTTAGAATTACCAAGATATGGAAGCAACCAAAGTGTCTGTCAGTAGATAAATGGAAAAGGAAGATTTGGTACGTATATACAATGAAATATTTAGCCATAAAAAAGCAAGAAATCTTGCCATTTGCAACAACATGGATGGACCTAGAAGGTATTATGCTCAGTGAAATAAGTCAGGCAGAGAAAGACAAATACCATATGATTTCACTCATATGCAGAATCTAAAAACAACACAAAACAAAACAGCAATAGACTCATAAACACTGAGAAGTGACTGGAGGTTTCTATGAGGGAGGGGTTGGGGTGGGCAGATGAAATAGGTGAAGGGGATTAAGAGACACAAAATCTCAATCATAATACAAATTAGTCATGGGGATGAAAGTACAGCATAGAGAATATGGTCAGTAATTCTGTAACATTTTTCTATGCTGGCATATAGTAACTACCCTAGTTGGGGTGAGCATTTAATAATGTAGATAACCATTGAATGACTATGCTGTATACTTGAAATCGAAATAATATTGTATATCAATTATACTTCCCTTAAAAAATGTTCATATCTCTCAGGAGAGGGAGAAGATACTGGTGAAGCAAGGAGCATCTAAATATTCAAACAAAACTGTGGGGTTTATGTTGTGCCTTTGGAATTTAATTGAAAAGTTTGATGGAAAGGAGTAAAGTTCCTATTAATGCATTCATTTAAATCTCAACACCACACAGCTGCAGTTTTGTACAATTTTTATCAGGGAATATAACCTGTTTTCAAGACACAGAAAAATCAAATACAAGTCATGCAGGGTCAACAGGAAACTGACTTAAGAATTTTTTTTAAAGGCTTACAAAAATCATAAACAGAAATTCCAGAAAAATCACTGAACTTCTTTCAAAAAATGTGAATTAGTTTAGTCAACATGGGTGAAGGGAAATGCAAAAATACAAGACCAGTATGTAGTTAATTCAGACTGGGAAGGGTCCAAAATATCCAGGTATTTGAGACAGAAGTCTGTTAAACTCCTTAAACAATCTGCCAGTGATCTTCAGAGTGAGGTGGCTGTGACGATCCACTGTGTGCAGAAGGAAAACACATTAACATTTCTTTTTCTTCATCTCATACCTTTCAAATTTATATTGTCTTATAAATCTTTATATTATGTGTATTTATATAAGCCTTTTACCTTTGTATTATGTGTTTTATGTGTATTTCTTTCTCTCATATCTTTCACCTTAATATTATCAGATGTGCTGACTAGTACATTGTATAGTATGGAATTTATAAATACATATGTATATAAGGAGTGCACATAGGGGTACATGTACATTTACTGGTAGGGGTGCATAACGAATTAATGGATATAACTACTCTGATGACTGGCCCAATTCTACTCTAGTGGACAGAGTAGGCATATATTTATAGTTAAATATGATTATTTCCCTTGGCATTCATCTGTGAAAAATATTAGGGAATATGGATTGTGTACTCAGTACTATGCTAGGCACAGGTAGGACTACAAGAAATGTCTTAGTCACAGGCATCAGCTTGCACCTGAATGCCTCCCATGACAGTCTCTCCATCCTGAAGAGTCCATTCCATTGGTGAACAGCAGCTATCTTTTAGAACATTCCTTCTTTTATTGAATCTAAATTTGACAGGTGACAATCCAATTTGGAAGCACAGTATTTATTGGTCTAAGTTTTGCCTATAGTGGCAACACTGGAGAGCTTTTAGATATCTTAAGACAGCTGAAGCCTGTATTTTTATTTCTCTCTTCCCCAGGGCTCTACCTGGCCTCTTGCACCTCTTTAGTGTAGCATGGGATACTGTCTACCCTTTGGGTTGGCAGTCACATGAATGTACCCTGGTTTGTCAATTCCCTTTCAAAATGTGATTCATCTTGAGGTGAATGTATGAGACTATCACTTCTCATGATTCAGAGGCCATATGCTATTGACAAAACTAATACGTTTTAGAAGTTTCATCTGTCTCTTGGCTTTTTTTATAACTGACTACAGTTCCCAGAGGTTTTTATCGTGAACTCTGGGCTGGGACTTTACCAGCTTACTTTTACAGTTATCCCTGTAATTGTGCAATTTATTACTTAGAGCTAAATGTAGGGCTCATATTTATCTCAGTTAAATATCATTCTGCACATTTTAGTTTATAGCACAGCCTGTTGAGATTATATTTTAATCTTACCTCACTCAACAAAGAATTATTAAACACCTATTAAATTCTAATCAGTGTTTTGAGTTATGGGGTCATATGAAAAAATGTCACAGTCTTTCTTCTTGAGTATCTCACATGTCAGTCAGAAAACTTGGACATAAACTCTTCCATCTTGCAACGTGTTAAAATCTATAAACAGACCTATGCGTGAAATGCAAGGAACATGCAAAGAAGGAAGAGATTTAAATAATTGCTAACATTTTTATGCTGATTTAGAATTTATGACTAGTTTGCATATCTTATTTTGATTAATTTCCAATACAACTGAGATGGGTAAAAGGGCCAGTAAATACTCCTCAATTTACATAAGAACCAGATGCTCAGAAGTGTTAAGTCACCCAGCAGATAAGAAGTATCTTTTCCATTTTTGAAGAAAGCCAGAACGAAATGACCCTATTTTTCTGGCCCAACACTAGTTTACCAAGATGCCCCAGACATTCCATATAGTGCCCTCAGAGATTTATGACTGGATTGCTTTAGCACCTAGGGATGCAAATCCTCCATGCTTGGTGTTAAGTTCATTTAAAGCGACTTCTTCCTCAATATGTCAGCTGATGCTGGTCTGCAGCACCCTTTTCAAATGCTGAAGTCTATGAGTAGGCCTTCCTTAGGCTCCTACTTGTCATCTGCTAACTTTGAAGTGTCCTCTGGCAGTTGGCAGATTCTTTACTTTTCTCCTCCTCTGAACATGGCTTTTAAATGTCTCCTTTATGTTGAATTATATCTTCAATCCCAGACTGTTTTCCCTTCCTCTTCACCAATATCTGGCAATAAAATCTGGATAGAGTGGCAGTGTTAATAATAAAGTGAAGCAAAATCCTTGGACCCGTCACCATTAATTGCTTTCAAAATTTTGGCCTGTCTTTATGAAATTTGTTTCCTTATTTCCTCTTTGAAAACAAACCTGGGTTACTGAACATCTGGGCTGGAATTTCTGCTGAAGAAAAATATTCAGAGGCTCCTGAAGTGTGTCCAAGGTTTCAAGTACTTTTTGTAAGTAGGTAAAACCACTTGTTTGAAAAAAATAATTCTCCCCTTAAGTGTTTTTTGTCATGTGTATACTGGCGAGCAACTTTCATTAAAGGTATGAGTTACATATGAGGACATAGAATGACAAGTTAAAATGATGGATTCTTTTCCACTATATTGAGTACTTTAATGGGTAGAGGACTTTAAAGGTCTTTTAATTTTGAATTATAGCATCATATGAGACAACAGCAATTATTAAAAGCTAGAATGGATTTGCAAATTATTCTTGATTAGGAGAGAAAAATCAGAATTTGTTCCATCTTCTTATTCATGGAAGTTACTGTTTAGTAGTATAAAACATTTTAAAATTATTTGTTTCAGGCATCTCTTTTAATGAATATTGCCACCAGCTTTCTATTTCTAGCATCAATGTACCCCAAAACCTAACACAGTAATAGTCATAGCAGGCGTAGGGTCAGGGATATTGCATCAGACGCATCTTATGTACATCTTCTATTCTGGACTGCAGCGAGAAGGCTCCCAATAGGGCTGGAATCCAGCTTTCAAAGGAGCCACGAAAGGGGCAGATGACACAACTGGAAGTGGGGAGTCTCTTTGATCCAAGGGAAACAGGAGGTAGGAGGGAGTGGGAAGTTCCGTCCTGCGGACAGCCCTGAAGCATGCTTTGGCTGTGGGATCCTCTGCCCGAGTCACCGCTGGGTTCTTCCGGCTCAGTGGGAAGGAAGCAGCAGACCCTGCGTCGCTCCCCAGCCCTCCCTGTCTCTTTCCCTTCTTCCTCCCCCACCGCATCAGCAAGTAAACTCAGCCTCAGACTCTGTCTTCTGGGGAACCCGGATAAGACAGCTGCTGGTGAAAAATATCTATTAGCCAGCACACGAAATGTTCATTCCAACTAGCATAATTTTGAGAACCTGCTATATGCAAGCCACTAGATGATGAGGCATTGTAAGAGCAGCAAAACTGAATAAAATCCAATCCCTGACCTTCGGTGCTAATAGCCAAGAAGAGAGGAGAAAACATTTGCATAGGCTGTGTAACTCTGAAAAAGGGATTCAGGAGAACTGGGTTCTAGACCCGGCTCTCCTGGTCACTGCATGACATTTAATATCAAGTGAGACATTTATTTTCTCTGGGCCTCTGTTCTCTTAGCCATAAAATAAAGAGCTGTTTTAGATATCCTCCAAAGTCCTTTCCATGTCTAAAATCCTGTGATTTTATAAATTTAGTCTAAGAATAGGAAGAATGTAACCAGTTCTTTGAATCCAAATGCTGTGGGAACCCAGAACCTTTGAGATTTGGGAAGCTTTTAGGAAGAATGAGCTATTTGAGCTTGAAGGATTTATAGGATTTTGATAAGAAGCTATGAGGTAGATGGGCATTTTAAGCAAGAAGAAAAGCATATACAAAGAAATACAAAAGGAAAAGGAAACTGTACATGCAGGAGAATTAGTGAATAGTTTGGTTGAAGCAAGGTACATATAGGTACCTAAATTGAAGAGGTTGGTGAAGTAGAAAATGGAAGATCTCAACTTCCATGTTAAGTTTGAACTTTATCCTGTGTCCACTGACTCAACATACCAACACTGAACACTTGTCCCAGAGAGTGAGGGAGGAGCTGTCATAAATAAAACAGGAGTGCAGAGAATGAAAACATGAGACATTTCAGAGGTAAGGTAACACAGAAGAGACAGAAGAGGAGTCAAGGATGATGGGAGACTGAAAGGGTAAAAGGAAAGAGAGGGTGAACAGTTTTGTTGGTATGAAAATGAGTTTGTTTTGGACGGTGACTTGAGGTCCCAGACAACCAGGCAGAAATGTTTAAAAAGTAGAAGAAATATTGGTCTGTGACTAGATTGAAATGCTGGAGCAAAAGATTAAGATATGAGTACATTCTCTAAGCAACTTATGGATCTGGGAAAGATTGTCAAGGAAGAAAATACAGAGAGAAAAGAGGGCCAAGGGGAATACATTAAGGAATGCTCATATTTAGAAGTCAGAAAACATAAGAGGCATGAGCCAAGAGATGGAATTAACACTAACAGAGATGTTAGACAAACAGCGTAAAGGATGTTGAGGGAAGAATGAATTTCAAGAAAGATGAGGGCTGAGCAAGATCAAAGGCTCCCAGCCATGGGGACCAGCTACATTAAAACCAGTTTAACCACGTATTAAAAATACGGAGCTTGTATAGTGATGCATTCTCAAGAAACTGTTTACAGTAGTTGCCTTAGTGGAGAGAACTTAGTGAACCTAAAAGGAGAAGTGGAGAATGACTTACATTTTAGCATTTGCCCATTGGTATATATTGTTTAAATTTTACCATGTGCATGTTTTACCCAATTAAACCAATAAATTGTAATGCGGCTTTCCAGCCTCTGCTTCTACCTCTTACCTTTACTATATAAGAATTTTCAAGAATTGCTCATAATTTCAGGAATCAGAATTTTTCAATAAACTTTTCTGTCAATCTTAATCTGCAGTCAACTTTGAAATCCTCTAAGTAGGTAACTTCTAATGGAATTTTCAGTTCTTAGAAGAAATGTGTTATGGGTAAATAAAAATGGACAATATTTTCAAATACCAGAAATAATCCAGAAGACAGAGACTGAAGAAAAGCCCTTGTATCTGTGGGATGGCAAGTTTTGGTAGAAGGATGGAGGCACAAGTCAATCTGAAAAGGGATAAGGAATGAACGGAGGATGAACAAATAGTGGCAGTGAGGAATATGAGAGTGAAAGGAAGGTACTAGAACCTGAGGTGTGATTATATCAAGCAGAAAAGTTAGCACTGGAAATGCAAACTCATCAAAGTACTAGTCTGCCAGCTACAGGAAGGGACAACAGAGAGCTTCCAGAGCTGAGCAAGCTGGTGGAAGAATCCTTGGCAAATTGCACTGTCATTTACAAAGTGTGAAAGTTTTATATTAAAAAAAATTTTTTAAGTGTGTGATGCAGCATAAGACTTGAATTAGAAATAAAACATAATTAATGTAAGAAGACTGAACCAAGGTTGAAATACTCCCATAGAAATGCAAAGGCTTCATGGGATCACCATGAGTTAAGGGGCAGAAGTCATAAATGCGGGCATCAGGGGCCAGAGTGCTAGAGCAAGTTGTCCCATAGGGAACCAGTGTTACTTTGGGACATATGGGAAGCACTAGGACTGCTTTGCCCGGCTTTTAAGAGAACTTACAGATGCAGGCATTGTGAACTGAGTAATACTTGCCAGAAGAAGACATAGAACGTTATTTTGAGAGGGCACCAAGTACTAGTGGAAGTATTATTGTTTTGCTTTGCTCTGTTTTTAAGGACAGAGGAGGCTTGAGTAGATTTATATGCAGAGAAGAAAGAACTTTAAAAAGGAAAAGTTGATCGCACAAGAATGATAGGGGAAATAAAAGGCTGATAATGAAATTTTCATAAAGACACTGAAAATGTTCAAGTGCTCCCTGAAATGATTGTGTTCAACAATTACATTCTAGTTCCTACAGCATGCTGGGCTTTGTGCAAAATGTCATGAAATCATTAACCAAGAGGACATTGTTTGCCTCCTCAAAGCTTACAGTCTAGTCTAGAAGATTATACAGGCAAACTTGCAATTAAAATAGTGAGAGAATGAGGAAGTATGTGATGGAGTACATCTGTCTAATGTAAATTTGGGAAAAGTCAGGGAGATCTTTCTGGAGAAATGGATGTCTAATTACATTGTAAGTTGGTAGCATATGATCTGTATCTGTTTTTCTTAACATACTGTCTCCAGTACCCAGTACAGCCCCCAAGAAAATAAATACCTGGAGAATGAATGATCTAGGGACTAAAAGACGGAGACTTCCTGGAGCCTACCCAATCCAAAACCCTTCACACTATGACCACCTGTGAATGCTAGATAAGTCATAATAATTCTTCCAATGAATAGGTGAACTCCCTGGAAAGAAGAGAATTCTCTATGTATCAAGAGAGAACTGCAGACAGAATGGTAAGCCTTCTGAGTGCTCTAGGAGTAGGAAGGTGATAGTCAGAAAGGGATTGCCAGACTCAGTAGCCTGGGACCTTGGCTTTTAATGCTGACACTGGGTCAGAAGAACTGACCTTGTCATATGTGAAGGACAGAATTGGAATTAAGGTACTGCCATAAAACTGGGAATGTGAAACAGCTACAGCTTAGTGAAAATGTGAGACAGAAAAGATCTGTCCACTGGCCAAACTTTGAATATACCTTGTGTATATTATGTATTTTTAAAAAATTCTTGAAAACATGCTCCTACTCACAGACTTGGGTGTTTGGGTTGGCACTTAAAAACTACTTCCTGTTGAGGAATCTCCCAAGCTGAGATAGTAACATAAAATATGGCCTTGAGTAGTGAAATCCCTGATATTGTTGATAGAAACAAATGTAGAACTCCTGATGACACTTACTCTTAGCCCAGGCTGCATAAGATTCTCAATGGTATATCCTGTAGATGAGCTTATAATCCAGAATTATAAAAAAGAAGGTAAACAATTCACTAAGAAAGAGTCAGTAGACCAAAAATGAGTGA